>NC_091646.1:63236082-63843165 GCF_027580195.1 Bos mutus | reverse complement strand
CTCTCTCAGATTGCCCTCAGGGCATTCAGGTTCGGTCCTTGCCCTAAGCAATGCAGCTGGTGCCTCCCTGTTCAGCCCCCAGTTGCTGGTGGTGGCCGCGAGCGTCTGGCTACTTCTCCACTGGGAGTTGCCATTAAGCACATAGGGTTATATTTATTTATTTCTTCTCCTGGTTATGATGCCCTCTGAGATTCCAAAACTCCCCACAGACCCACCAGTGAGAGGGTTTCCTGGTGTTTGGAAACTTCTCTTTTACAACTCCCTCCTGGGATGGGTCTCCATCCCTTACTCTTTTGTCTCTCTTTTTATCTTTTATATTTTGTCCTACCTCCTTTCGAAGACAATGGGCTGCCTTTCTGGTTGCCTGGTGGCCTCTGCCAGCGTTCATAAGTTGTTTTGTGGAATTTGCTCAGTGTTCAAATGTTCTTTTGATGAATTTAGGGGGAGAAAGTGGTCTCTCCATCCTATTCCTCCGCCATCTTAGGACCGCCCCTCACACCCTCTAGTCTTAATCTTGAACCTCACAGTATGAATTCCTTTTCCCAGGCCCTATCCACCCATCCCTGTTTATACTAGCCATATTATGCCTATCTGAATGAACTTCATCTCAAAAAAAGCACTAATGGACAGTAACACAATTTCACATGAAGTAATATTTTACCAATTATTCTTTTATTGGCTCTGTTCATTAATCATTCACTATTTCAATACTAATTATTTTACTTAGCGCAATACCTTCTAGATCCATCAATACCACAAATGGAAAGATTTATTAGTTTTTATGATGGAGTAATACTCCATTACTTATAATGTGCATGCTAAGTCATTTCAGGCATGTCCGACTTTTTGCAATTCTATGGACTATAGCCTGCCAGGCTCCTCTGTCCATGGGATTCTCCAGGCAAGAATACTGGAGTGGGTTGCCATGCCCTTCTCCAAGGGATCTTCCTGATCCAGGGGTTGAACCTGTGTCCCTTAGAGCTCCTGCATTGGCAGATGGGTTCTTTACCACTATCACCACCTGGGAAGCCCCATTATGTATATTTATGAGTTATTTATGATAGTGAATGTGTTAGTCACTTAGTTGTAACCAACACTTTGTGACACAAAGCACTTTAGTGTAGCAGGCTACTCTGTCCATGGAATTCTACAAGAAAACTGGAGTGACTTGTTGTTATTCAATCACTCAGTCTTGTCGAGGTCTTTGCAACCCCATGGACTGCAGCATGCTAGGCTTCTCTGATCTTCATGATCTCCTGGAGTTTGTTCAACTTCATGTCCATTGTGTTGAAGATGCCATCCAACCACCTCATCCTCCATTGCCTTCTTCTTCTCCTGTCCTCAATCATTCCCAATATCAGCATCTTTTCCAATGAGTCAGCTCTTTGCATCAGGTAACCAAAGTATTGGAGCTTCAGCTTCAGCATCAGTCCTTCCAATGAATATTAGGGTTGATTTCCTTTAGGATTGACTGGTTTGATCTCCTTGCAGTCATCTAAGGGACTCTCAAGGGTCTTCTCCAGCACCACAGTTCAAAAGCATTAATTCTTCTGGCCCCCAGCTTTCTTTATTATGCAACTCTCACAACCATACATAACTACTGGAAAAATCATACCTTGGATTATACTGACCTTTGCCGACAAAATCATGTCTCTGCTTTTTAAAGTGCTGTCTAGGTTTGTGATAGCTTTTCTCCCAAGGAGCAAGTATCTTTTAATTTCATGGCTTGCTCTTTGGAAGAAAAGCTATGACCAACCTAGATCATATATTAAAAAGCAGAGACATTACTTTGCCAACAAAGGTTCATCTAGTTAGAGCTGCGGTTTTTCCAGTAATCATGTATGGATTTGAGAGTTGGTCTATAAAGAAAGCTGAGCACAAAATAATTTATGTTTTTGAAGTGTGGTGTTGGAGAAGAGTCTTCAGCTTTCCTTGGACTGCAAGGAAATCAGACCACTCAATCCTAAAGGAAATCAGTCCTGAATATTCATTGGAAGGACTGATGCTGAAGCTGAAGCTCCAAAACTTTGGCCACCTGATGCGAAGGACTGACTCATATGAAAACACCCTGTTGTTGGGAAAGATTGAAGTCAGGAGGAGAAGGGGACGACGGAGGATGAGACGGTTGGATGG
Source organism: Bos mutus (assembly GCF_027580195.1). Lineage (NCBI taxonomy): Eukaryota > Metazoa > Chordata > Mammalia > Artiodactyla > Bovidae > Bos > Bos mutus. The sequence continues at coordinate 63,841,032 of NC_091646.1, read as the reverse complement.
CATCACAGACTCAATGGAGAAAAGTTTGAGTAAACTCTGGGAGTTGGTGATGGACAGGGAAGTCTGGCATGCTGCAGTCCATGTGGTCACAAAGAGTCAGACATTACTGAGCAACTGAACTAAACTGAACTATAATTACTCAGCCATTACAAAAAGAATGAAATAATATGATATACAACAACATGGATGTACCTAGAGATAATCATACTAAGTAAAGTATGACAGACAGAAACAGGCAAATGTCATATGATATCACTTATGTGTGGAATCTAAATAATTATACACATGAACTTATTTACAAAACAGAAATGCACTCAGAAACAGAAAACAAACATGGCATACTAGCTTTTTAATGACCTACTGCCTTTACTATGAATTTGCCCTTAAGAGTGAGCTTTTTTTTCCTTCAAGTATTTTCTTATTTCTTCATAAGATCTTTTCTTTCTGCTTAAAGAAGACTCTAGTATTTCTTGTAAGGCTGATTTAGTGGTGATCAACTCCTTTATCTTCTGCTTGGATGGAAAAAAAAAATCTGTATTTGTCCTAGTGGTCTTCCCTGGTGACTCAGACAGTAAAGAATCTGCCTTCAATGAGGCAGACTCAGGTTCCACCCTTGGGTTAGGAAGAACCCCTGGAGAAGGAAATGGCAACCTACTCCAGCATTCTTCTCTGGAGAATTCCGTGGACAGAGGAGCCTCGCAGGCTACTGTCCACAGGGTTGCAAAGGGTTGGACATGACTGAGGGACTAACATTGTTAGTTAATAATTAAATAATTAATAATAATTTTTCTGCATAGAATATTCCAGGTCAAAAGTTTTTCCCCCTTCATCACTTTAACTGTATCCTGCCATTCCCTTCTAGCTTTTACAGTTTTTGCTTAAAAATCAGTTGGTAGTCTTATGGAATTTTCTTTATATGTTATTAGGTTTTCCTTCCCTTTTTGCTGCCTTTAAGATTCTCTCCTTATCTTCTACTCTTTCCATTTTAATTATGTCTCTATGTGTATCTCTTTGATTTCATCTTATTTGGAATTTTCTGTGCTTCCCAGACATGGATTTCTGTTTCCCTCTTCATACTAGGGAAGTTTTCAGGAATTATTTCCTTAAATCCATTTTATTTCTTTCTCTTTCTCCCCTTATCCTGGGACCCTTATAACATGAATGTTTGTATGCTTGATGTTCCAGAGGTACCTTCAACTCTCATCATTAAAAAAAAAAAATTTTTTTTCTTTTTTGTTGTTCTGATTGGATGATATTCACAATTTTGTCCTTTAAATCTCTTATCCATTCTTCTGTATCATCTAGTCTACTGTTGATTTCGTCTACTGTGTTTTATTTCAGTTATCGTAATTTTCATTTTTGATTGATTTTCTTATATTTTCTAAGCCTTTGTTGCAATTTTCATTGAGTTTCTTAATTCCTCTCCTGAGTTTAATGAGCATTTCTATGACTGTTTCTTTAAATGCTTTATCAGCTAATTTATTTATCTCCAATTAATTAGGATTTTTATGAGGCTTTATTTTCTTTCATTTGAATCATTTTTCTTTGCTTCCTCATTTTTTTTAACTTTTATTTTTTGTTTCTTTGTAGAAATTAGGTGAAACAGTTACCTCTGCTGGTCTTGAAGGAGTGCCCTACTGAGGGAGCATCTCCTGTGTAGACTTTTTTCATGTGGCAACTTTGGCAAGCTAGCTGGAACTGGATTAGGCAGGATTAGGGGCAGTCCCTGGTGAGTACTGCCCCAGAGGCCACCTCAGAGGGATGAATGAACTTGTATTTGACCAGGCCAGGGGCAGTTCCCAGGGAAAACTTCACTTGAGGCTGACTTGGTGAAGTGGCTGGAGTTGGATCAGCTGAAGCTAGAGTAACAGTCCCTTGGGAGTGCATATGAGGCATCCTTAGAGATAGGACTAGTGCCAGAGAGGTCCAGGCTAAAGGTAGTTCCTGAGGAGCACAGCAATGAAGGCTACCTTTGTACAGTGGCAGAGGTAGGAGGGGTTCCTGGGAAATGCTGGTGTATGCATGGACGGTGGGGAGTTCTGGGGTCCTCAAGCTGTGGTGCTCCCTAACACCTTCAATCCTGAAGAAATTGAAGACAGCTCCAGCAATTACCTGCTCATTTTGCAGAAGCTCTAGGGTTAGGAAATGAATATTATTTTTTTGTAGTGTAGGTGCCCTTTACACTGCTGTGCTTTTTTGTGTCTCAATGTGGGCAAATCCATATAGTTCCTCAGCTATATTCATTCTTACTGCATGGCACCACTGTGGGGGTGGAATTCTCATGGATAATATTTCTATATTTCTTTTCTATTTCTATGTCATCCTTCCATTTACAGTGGAAGTTCAATCAGTCTTCAGGTCTTCTTCAGAAAAAATTCCTCTATGTGTAGGTGTAGATTTGATATGTCCAATAACAGGAGGTGAGCTTAGGGTCTTACTACTATGCCATCTTGCCCTTTTTTTTTTCCCTTATTTTATAGATTCATCTATTTAATGTCTTTTGATTGAGGATATTAATACATTTAAGATAATTATTATTTTATATTTTCTAATTTTATTGAAGTATAGCTGATTTTTAATACTATTCATTTCAGCTGTAAGCATAATGATTTAATACTTTTATAAATTATACTCCACTACTGGTTATAACAAGATAATGGGTATAATTCCCTGTGCTATACAGTATATCCTTGCTGCTGATCAATTTTATTTATTTTTGAATTTATTTTTAATTGGGGAAAATGCTTTAAAATACTGTGTTGATTTCTGCCATACCGCAATGAAAATTAGCCATAATTATACATATATCTCATCCCTCTTGAACCTCCCTCCCCTCCCCTCCACCCCATCCCATCCCTCTGGTCATTGCAGAGTGCCAGGCTGGGTTCACAGTATTATGTAGCAACTTCTCCGCAGCTATCCATTTACACATGGTAGTATATATATATATGTCGATGCTACTTTCTCCATTTGTCCCACTCTCTCCTTTTCCCAATTTGTCCACAAGTTCATCCTCTATATCTGAGTTTTCAATGCTTCCTTTCAAGTAGTTTCATAAATACCATTTTTAAGGATTCCATATATGCATTAATATACAATACTTATTCTTCTCTTTCTGATCCACTTCATTCTAGGTTCATCCACCTCACTGAAACTAACTCAAATTTCTTTTTCATGGGAGTGTAATATTCCATTGTATACATGACCAACAAATTCTTTACATATTAATCTTTGTTGCTTTCATGTCCTAGCTATTGTAAATAGTGCTGCTATGAACACTGGGGTCAGTTCATTCACTAAGTAATCTCTGACTCTTTGCGACACCATGGACTGTAGCCAGCCAGGCTTCCCTGTCCATCACCAACTCCCAGAGTTTACACAAACTCATGTATATTGAGTTGGTGATGTCATCTAATCATCTCATCCTCTGTCGTCCCCTTCTCCTCCTGCCTTCAATCTTTTCCAGCATCAGGATATTTTCAAATGAGTCAGCTCTTCACATAAGGTGGCCAAAGAATTGGAGTTTCAGCTTCAGCATCAGTCCTTCCAGTGAATATTCAGAACTGATTTCCATTAGGATGGACTGATTGGATCTCCTTGCAGTCCAAGGGACTTTCAAGAGTCTTCTCCAACACCACAGTTCAAAAGCATCAATTCTTCGGCGCTCAGTTTTCTTCGCAGTCCAACTCTCACATCTATACATGACTACTGGAAAAATAATAGCCTTGACTAGATGGATTTTTGTTGGCAAAGTAATGTCTCTGCATTTGAATATGCTATCTAGTTTGGTCATAACCTTTCTACCAAGGAGCAAGCATCTTTTAATTTCATGGCTGCAGTCACCATCTGCAGTGATTTTGGAATCCCACCAAAATAAAGTCTGTCACTGTTTCCATTGTTTCCCCGTATATTTACCATGAAGTGATGGGACCACATGCCGTAATCTTACTTTTCTGAATGTTGAACTTTAAACCAACTTTTTCACTTTCCTCTTTCACTTTCATCAAGAGGCTCTTTAGTTCTTCTTCACTTTCTGCCATAAGAGTGATGTCATCTGCATATCTGAGTTTATTGATATTTCTCCTGGCAATCTTGATTCCAGCTTGTCCTTCATACACAGTCCAGCATTTTTCGTGATGTACTCTGCATATAAGTTAAATCAGCAGGGTGACAACATACAGCCTTGATGTACTCCTTTTGCGATTTGGAACCTGTCTGTTGTTCCATGTCCAGTTCTAACTGTTGCTTCCTGACCTGCATACAGATTTCTCATGACGCTGGTCAGGTAGTCTGGTATTTCCATCTCTTGAAGAATTTTCCACAGTTTGTTGTGATCCATACAGTCAAAGGATATGGCATAGTCAATAAAGCAGAAGTAGATTTTTCTTTTTACTGGAACTCTCTTTTTCAATGATCCAGTTGATGTTGGCAAATTGATCTCTGGTTCCTCTGCCTTTTCTAAATCCAGCTTGCACATCTGGAAGTTCACAGTTCATGTACTGTTTGAAGCCTGGCTTGGAGAACTTTGAGCATTACTTTGCTAGTGTGTGAGATAAGTGCAGTTGTTCAGTAGTTTGAGCATTCTTTGGCGTTGCTTTTCTTTGGAATTGGAAGGAAAACTGACCTTTCCCTGTCCTATGGCCACTGTTGAATCTTCCAAATTTTGTGTGGTTTTCAATTATGATTTCTTTATGGTATATGTCCAGTAGTGGGATTATTGGGTCATATGATAGTTTTATTCCTAGGTTTTTTTTTTTTAAGTAATTGCCATACTGTTCTCTATAGTGGCTGTATCAATTTACATTCCCATCAACAGTACAAGAGGGTTCCCATTTCCCCACTTCCTCTCTAGAATTTATTGTTTGAAAAATTTTGATGATGGGCATTCTGACTGGTGTGAGATGATACCTCATTGTAGTTTTGATTTACATTTCTCTAATAATTCATGATATTGAGCATCTTTTCATGTCTTTACTGACTATATGCATTCTTTGGAGAAATGTCTGTTTATGTCTTCTGCTCTAATCAATTTTATATATAGTAGTTTGTGTCTGTTAATTCTGTACCCTTAATTTGTCCCTCCCATCTTTCTTCTCCCTTTTGATAATCAAATTTTCATTTCTATAATTGTAAATCTGTTTCTATTTTTCATATAAATTCATTTATATTTTATTTCAGATTCCACATAGAAGTGATATCACACAGTATTTGTCTTTCTCTGTCTGACTTATTTTGCTGAGCATAATATTCCCTAGATTCATACATATCACTGCAAATGGCAGTATTTCATTGTTTTTTTAATGACAGAATTATATTCCATTGTATGTATGTGTGTGTATGTATATGTTTCCACAACAAACTGTGGAAAATTCTTCAAGAGATGGAAATATATATATATATACACACACACATATATATATATAATATTTTCTTAATTCAGACATCTACTGATGACCAATTAGGTTGCTACCATGTCTTGAATATTATAAATAGTAAAGCTGTGAATGTTGGGGCACATGTATCTTTTCAGTTTAGTGTTACTTTTTTCTAGATGTATACCCAGGAGTGGAATTTCCAGTTTTATTACATTGAAAGCTACAGGTAGATTATTTTTCAATATTTATTACCTAAGGAGTGTTTGTGTAGATTTGAAAACTTCAGGAAAAGCACCTAGTTTGATTGTGAAAGTAAATGTCAGAAGGTTACAGTTTGTGCATTCCTGTGAAATTTTCCATTTATAAATGTGTGTTTTGCTAATTGTAGGATTCTTGGTTGAAAGATTCACTTTTTCTAACACTGTGTAGATGTAATCTCCCTGTCTTCTCATTTTCTAGATTCCAAATGAGAAGTAAGGTTTAAATCTTATTAACTATATCTTTCAATTAATAAATAACATGCTCTTATAAATTTCAAGATTTTATCTTTGTCTTTGAGGTTACTGAAGTATAAATGACAAAATTGCACATATTTAAGGTGGACAACTTGATGCTTTCACATGCATATACATTGTGAAATAATCATTACAATCAAGCTAATTAACATATTCTTCAAATTATATTTTTGGAGCAAAAGAATTAAGATTTATATTCTTAGCAGATTTCAAGTATTCAATACAATATCATTAAGCATAGTCACTCTGCTGTACGTAAATCTCCAGAACTTATTCATCTTGCACAACTGAAACTTTGTGATATTTGATCAATATCTTCCCATTTTCCCCCCAAGTCCCAAACTCTGGCAACCACCATTTTACTCTGTGTTTCTGAGTTCAATTATTTTAGGTTTTAGATGTAAGTGAGACTATGCAATACTTGTCTTTCTGTGCCTGGCTTACATTACTAAGCATAATAACCTCCAGGTTCATTGCTGTCATCACAAATTTGCCTTTAAGGATGAAATATATTTCCATTTTCTGTGAGTGTATGTATACATACAGTGAAAATATCATATACTGTATTTTATTTATCCATTCACTTGTTGATATAATTTAGGTGGTTTTTATATGTTGGCTATGGGGATTAATTCCACAATGAGGTGAGAGTGAAAATATCTCTTTGATATGTTGATTTCATTTCCTTCAGTTATGTGGCCAGATGTGGGATTTCTGGATCACATGGTAGTTCTACTTTAAAAATTTTGAAGAATCTCTGCACTATTTCCCACAGGGGCTTTGCCAATATACACTCCCACCAATAGTGGTCAAGTGTTTCCTTTTCTCCAAATCTGCACTATCACTTATTACCTTTTTTTTGATTTTGATGATAGCCATCTTAACAGGTATGAAGTGAAAATTAATTGTGGTTTTGATTTGCATTTCATTGATGATTAGTTATGTTGAGCACTTTTCAAATTTAGCATTTTGTATGTTTTCTTTTGAGAAATATCAAGTCCTTTTCTAATTTTTAATTATTTTTGTATTGAGTTGTATGAGTTACTTATGTATTTTAGATGCTAACCCCTTATAGATATGTGGTTTAAAAATATTATTTTCCTATTCAAATATTGCCTTTTCACTCTGTCAATCATTTCCTTTGTCCTCAGATACTTTTTAGTTTGATGCAAATGAGATAAACCATCTGCTTTGATGATGTATCCATTATAGAGTAGGGTATTGAAATCTACTATCATTATTGCATTGCTATCTATTTAGCCTATCAGATATGTCATTGTTTGCTTTATGTATTTATTTGCTTTCTTATAGAGTACATATATATATTTGTAATTGTCATGTTTTCCTTTTAAGTTGACCCTTTAATCACTGTACAATGAGTCTGTATGTCTCTCATGATGCTTTTAACTTAGTCTATGTTTGAGTTAAAATATTAATTTTATTTTTAAATTGCTTTATTTTTAATTGGAAGACAATTGGTTATAATACTGTGTTGGTTTCTACCATATATCAATATGAATCAGCCATAGGTATATATAGGTCCCCTCCCTCTTGACCTTCTTTCCCACTCCATCCCATGCCTCTAGGTTGTCACAGAGCATTGGGTTTGAGCTCTGTGCATCATAAAACAAATTCCCACTGGCTATCTATTTTACATATGGTAATGTATATGCTTCAATGCCACTCTCAATTTGCCCCTCCTTCTCCTTCCCCCACTGTGTCCACAAGTCTGTTCTCTGTGTCTTCATCTCCATTGAGGCCTTGCAAGTAAGTTCATTAGTACTATATTTCCAGGTTCTATATGTATGAATTAATATATGATATTTATTTTTCTCTTTTTTACTTCCTTTGTATAATAGGCTCTAGGTTCATCCATCTCATTAGAACTGACTCAAACACATTGTTTTTTATGGATAAGTAATATTGTATTCTATATATGTACTGATTATCTGTTGATGGGTGGAGCTGTGTTCCCTCCTTGCTATTTACCTGTGGCCAAACTATGGTGGAGGTAATGAAGATAAAGATGACCTCATCAAAAGATCCCATGCATGTACTGCTACACTCAGTGCCCCCAGTCAAGCAGCAGGCCACCACTGACCCACGCCTCCACTGGAGACTCCTGGATGCTCACAGGCAAGTCTGGGTCAGACTCTTGTGGGATCACTGCTCCTTCTCCTGGGTTCTGGTACACAAGGTTCCGTTTGTGCCCTCCAAGAGTCTATTTCCCACTTCTGTGTAAGTTCTGGCAGCTCTATGCTGGGGTTAATGGTGACCTCCTCCAAGAGGGCTTATACCATACCCAAGTCTGCTCCGTGCAGAGTCCCTGTCCCTGTGGCTGTCTACTGCTGACCTGTACCTCCACAGAAAACACTCAAACACAGTTCTGTCTCAGTCTCTGTGGGGTCCCTGGGTCCTGGTGTGCACAAGATTTGTTTGAGCCCTCTGAGCATCTCTGCCAGGAATGGAGTTTGATTCTAAATGTGACTTTGCCTCCCCTACTATCTTGCTGGGGCTTCTTCTTTGCCCTTGGATGTGGGGTATCTCCTCATGGCCTGTGCATCAAAGTGCAGCTGCTGCTCCTGACCTTAGGCATGGGGTATTTCCTCATGGCCGCTGCTCATGATCTTGGAAGTGGGATATCTCTCTCCTCTTGGTCGCTCTCTACTCCATCAGAACAAGACCCAGTTTCCCCTTCAGTCAGTCTCTCCCATCACAAAGCTTCCATTAGCCTCTTCTCCTTCTCCATCAGAGGGCAGACAGACTGAAAAACACAATCACAGAAAAGTAAACAATCTGTTCAAATGGACCACAGCCTTCTGTAACTCAATGAAACTATGAGCCATGCCATGTACTGCCACAAAAATTGACGGGTCATGGCGGAGAGTTCTTACAAAATGTGGTCCACTGGAGGAGGGAATGGCAAACAACTTCAGTATTCTTGCCTTGAGAACCCCATAAACAGTATGAAAAGGCAAAATATAGGAAACTCAAAGATGAACTCCCCAGGTCAGTAGGTGCCCAATATGCTACTGGAGATCAGTGGAGAAATAACTCCAGAAAGAATAAAGAGACAGAGCCAAAGCAAAAGCAACACTAGTTGTGGATGTGACTGATGATAGAAGCAAGGTCTGATGCTATAAAAGAGCAATATTGCATGGAAACTTGGAATGTTAGGTCCATGAATAAAGGCAAATTGGAAGTGGTCAAATGGGATATGGCAAGAGTGAACGTTGACATTTTAGGAATCAGCGAACTAAAATGGACTGGAATGGGTGAATTTAACTCAGGTGACCATTATATCTACTAGGGTGGGCAAGAATCCCTCAGAAGAAATAGAATAGCCATCATAGTCAACAAAAGAGTCAAAAATGCAGTACTTGGATGCAATCTAAAAATGACAGAATGATCTCAGTTCGTTTCCAAGGCAAACCATTCAACATCACGGTAACGAAGTCTATGCCCCAACCAGTAATGCTGAAGAAGCTGAAGCTGAACAGTTCTATGAAGACCTACAAGACCTTCTAGAACTAACATTCCCAAAAGATGTTATCTTCATTATAGACAAGTGGAATGCAAAAGTAGGAAGTCAAGAAACACTTGGAGTAACAGGCAAATTTGGCCTTGGAGTACAGAATAAATCAGGGCTAAGTCTAATAGAGTTTTGCCAAGAGAACACACAGGTTATAGAAAACACCATCTTCCAACAACTCAAGAAAGACTCTACACATGGACATCACCAGATGGTCAACACTGAAATTAGATTGATTATATTCTCTGCAGCCAAAGATGGAGAAGCTCTATACAGTCAGAAAAGACCAGGAGCTGACTGTGGCTCAGATCATGAACTCCTTATTTCCATATCCAAACTTAAATTGAAGAAGGTAGGGAAAACTACTAGACCGTTCAGTTGTGACATAAATCAAATCCCTTGTGATAATACAGTGGAAATGAAAAATACATTTAACAGACTAAATCTGATACACAGAGTGCCTGATGAACTATGGACAGAGGTTCATGACATTGTACAGGAGGCAGAGATCAAGACCATCCCCAAGAAAAAGAAATGCAAAAAATCAAAATGGTAGTCTAAGGAGGCTTTCAAATAGCTGTGAAAAGAAGAGAAGCAAAAAGCAAAGGAGAAAGGGAAAGATATACCCATTTGAATGTGGATTTCCAAAGAATAGCAAGGAGTGATAAGAAAGCCTTCTTCAGGATCAATGCAAAGAAATAGAGGAAAACAATAGAATGGGAAAGACTAGAGATCTCTTCAAGAAAATTAGAGATATCAAGGGAACCTTTCATGCAAAGATGGGCTCGATAAAGGACAGAAATGGTATGGACCTAACAGAGGCAGAAGATATTAAGAAGAGATGGTAAGAATACACAGAAGAACTGTACAAAAAAGATCTTCATGACCCAGATAATCATGATAGTGTGATCACTGACCTAGAGCCAGACATCCTGGAATGTAAACTCAAGAGGGCCTTAGGAAGCATCACTATGAACAAAGCTAGTGGAGGTGATGGAATACCAATTGAACTATTTCAAATCCTAGAGGATGATGCTGTGAAAGTGCTGCACTGAGTATGCCAGCAAATTTGGAAAACTCATCAGTAGCCACAGGACAGGAAAAGGTCAGTTTTCATTCCAATCCCAAAGAAAGGCAATGCCAAAGAATGCTCAAAGTACCACACAATTGCACTCATCTCACATGCTAGTAAAGTAATACTCGAAATTCTCCAAGCCAAGCCTCAACAATATGTGAACTACCAGATATTCAAGCTGGCTTTAGAAAAGGCAGAGAACCAGAGATGAAATTGCCAACGTCTGCTTTATCATCAGTAAAACAACAGAGTTCCAGAAAAACATCTATTTCTGCTTTATTGCCTATGCCAAAGCCTTTGACTGTGTGAATCACAATAAACTGTGGAAAATTTTGAAAGAGATGGGAATACCAGACCACCTGACCTGCCTCATGAGAAATCTGTATATAGATCAGGAAGCAACAGTTAGAACTGGACATGGAACAACAGACTCGTGCCAAATATGAATAGGAGTATGTCAGGCTGTATATTGTCATCCTGCTTATTTAACTTATATGCAGAGTACATCATGTGAAATTCCAGGCTGGATGAAGCACAAGCTGGAATCATGATTGCCAGGAGAAATCAAATATGCAGATGACACCTCCCTTATGGCAGAAAACAAAGAACTAGAGCCTTTTGATGAAATTGACAGAAGAGAATGAAAAAGTTGGCTTAAAGCTCAACATTCAGAAAACTAAGATCATGGCATCCGGTCGCATTACTTCATGGCATGTAGATGGGGAAACAGTGGAAACAGTGGCTGACTTTATTTTCTTGGGCTCCAAAATCACTGCAGATGGTGATTGCAGCCATGAAATTAAAAGATGCTTACTCCTTGGAAGGAAAGTTATGACCAACCTAGATAGCATCTTTAAAAGCAGAGATATTACTTTGCCACCAAAGTCCATCTAGTCAAGGCTATGGTTTTTCCAGTAGTCATGCATGGATGTGAGAGTTGGACTATAAAGTAAGCTGAGTGCCAAAGAATTGATGCTTTTGAACTGTGGTTTTGGAGAAGACTCTTGAGAGTCCCTTGGACTGCAAGGAGATCCGACCAGTCCATCCTAAAGGAAATCAGTCCTGAATATTCATTGGAAGCACTCATGCTGAAGCTGAAACTCCAACACTTTGTCCACCTGATGCGAAAAGCTGACTCATTTGAAAAAAAAAAAAAAAAAAAAAACCCTGATGCTGGGAAAGATTGAAGGCAGAAAGAGAAGGGGACGACAGAGGATGCGATGGTTGGATGGCATCGCCCACTCAATGGACATGAGTTTGAGTAAACAGGGGAGTTGGTGATGGACAGGGAGGCCTCGTATGCTGTGGTCCATGGGGGTCTTAAAAATGCAGACACAACTGAGTAACCACAGCTTCTTTATTCTTTCATCCTGTCTTTGGACCACTAATTTGTTTCCATGTCTTTTTCCCAACTAGGATTCTTTTTATTTCATGTTTTTATCTGGTTACCATGTCTAGATTCTCCAAAATTATGTTGCATAATAGTGGCAAGTATGGACACTCTTGTCTTGTTTCTGATTTTAGAGGAAATGCTTTTAGTTTTTCACTAAGGGAACGATGGTGCTATGGGTTTGTCTTATATGGCCTTTATTAGGTTGAGGTATGTTTTCATTGACTTTTGTTTCTACATATATTTTGATTTCCTTTTTATTTCTTCAGTTATCTGTTTGTTATTCAGAAGAATATTGTTTAACCTCCATGTATTTGTGTTTCTTATAGATTTTTTTTTTTTCTTGTAGTTGACGTCTAATCTTATAGTGTTGGGATCAGAATAGATGCTTGAAATGTGTTCACTTTTTTTTTTTTCTTTTTAACTTGACATGTCTTGATTTGTAACCAAGATGTGATCTATCCTGGAAATGCTCCATGTGCACTTGAGAAAAAAGTGAAATCTACTGTATTTGAATGAAATGCCCTGTAGATATCAGTTATGTCCAACTGGTTCATTGTATCATTTAAAGCTTGTATTTCCTTATTAATTTTCTGTCTGGATGATCCGTCCATTGATGTGAGTGGAGTATTAAAGTCTCCCACTATTTGTGTTACTGTTGATTTTCCCGTTAATAGTTGTTACCATTTGCCTTATTTATTGGGGTGTTTCTATGTTGGGTGCATATTTATTTATAATGGTTATATCTTCATCTTGGTTTTATACATTAATCATTATGTAATGCCCTTCTTTGTCTCTAAAGTCTATTTTTTTCCAATATGAGTATTGCTACTCTTGCTATCTTTTGATTTTCATTTTCATGGAATATCTTTTTCCAGCCCCTCACTTTCAGTGTGTATATGTCCTTAGGTCTCTTGTAGACTGCATATATAGAGGTTTTGTTTTTGTATCTATTCAGCTATTCTCTGTCTTTTGGTTGGAATATTTAATCAATTTACACGTAAGGTGAATATTGATATGTATGACCCTTTTACCATTTATTGTTTTGAGTTTGTTTTTGTGGGTCTTTTATTTCTATTTTATTTTGTTTTGGCTTTTTGTCTAGCAAAGTTCTTTTAGCATTTATTGCAAAGCTAGTTTTGTGGTGCTGAATTCTCTCAATTTTTTCTCATCTGTAAATCTTTTGACTTCTCTTTTGAATCTGAGTGTGATCCTTGCTGGATAGAGTAATCTTGGTTGTAAGATTCTCCTTTTGTTGTTTTAAGTATATCTTGTCACTCCTTCTATCCTGCAGATTTTCTGTTGGAATATCAGCTGTTTATGTTATGGGGATCCCCTTGTATATTATCTGTTGCATTTTCCTTGATACTTTTAATACTAATATTTGTTCTTTGTGTTTAATTTTGTTAGCTTGATTAGTATGTGTCTTGGCATGTTTCTCCTTGGATTTATCCTGTATAGGCTTCTCTGGGCTTCCTGGACTTGGGTGGCTATTTCCCTTTCCCATCTTAGGGAAGTTTTCCACTATAATCTCCTCAAATATCTTGTCATGCCCTTCCCTTTTGTCTTCTTCTGGGATCCCTATGATTCTAGTGTTGTTATAGTTAATGTACCTGCACCTGAGGCTGCTGGAACTAATTTCCTTTCTTTTCTTTGATCTCTGATACTGTCCTCATTTATTTTTATTATTTTTTCTTTATTCTGCTCTGGTTCAGCTATTTCCATCATTCTAGCTTCCAGCTCACTTATCCGTTTTTTCTGCCTCAGTTACTCTGCTACTGGTTCCCTCTAGTGTATTTTTAATCTCAGTTATTGCATTGTTCACTGTTGATTGTTAACTCTTTACTTCTTCTAGGTCCCTATTAAAAATTTCTTGCATCTTCTCAATCCATGCCTCCGGTCTATTTATCTGTGCCCCTACTTTATTTTCAAGATTTTAGACCATCTTTATCATTACTCTGAATTCTTTTGCAGGTTTTTTTTTTTTTTTTTTTTGTCATGTGGGTTTTTACCATATTCCTTCATTTGCTGTATATTTCTCTGTCTTTTCATTTTGTTTAATTTACTTTGTTTGCAGTCTCCTTTCTGCAGGCTGGAAAGTCATATTTCCTCTTAATTGTGGGGTCTGATCCCCCATGAGTGGAGTTGGATCAGTGTCTTGTGAAGGTTTCATCATTCGTGAGATTTATGCCTGTATTTTGGTGGATGAAGCTGGATCTTGTCTCTCTGAATGGCAGTGTCATGTCCAGGAGTGTGTTTTAGGGTATGTATGGATTTGTTATGGCTTTGGACAGCCTCTCTGCTAACATGCAGGATTGTGTTCCTGTTTTTCTAAAGTCGTGGCATGGGGCATCTTCACTGGAGTTTGCTGGCCTTTGAGTGGGCTCGGTCTTAGTGTTGAGCCTTTGGGAGTGCTTTCATCGATTAAAGATACCTAGGATTAGGAGTTCTCTGGTGGTTCAAAGTCCTGGACTCAGGTTTCCCACCTCAGGCATTCAGTGCCAGCCCTTTACTGCAGCCACAAGACTTTACAAGCCACACAGCACAGAAGACAAAACCCCAAGACTGTTGGTGAAAACAACACGCAACAGCCCAGAACACCCAGAGAAACCCACACCAAAGTCATCCAATATTTCTAGGATGGTCTCTGAACCTGTCTGGGGCAGCATGAGTTCTACTTAATCTCAAATCTGTCCTTATTCCAGCTTGTACTCACTCCCAAGTTCACATTTGCTCCTAACATCCAGTCTCAGTCTAATTTGGGGTATTTAATCTTCTGCACCTGTGGCTGCTGGAACTAATTTCCTTTCTTTTCTTTTGTCACACAGCTCCTGGTGTTCCACTTTGGTTTTGGCCTGGCTCTGCTTGTATGCTGCCCTCAGGTGACTGTTCCCTGCTAAGACATAAGGGGGAAAAAACCAAGGCTTATTAAGGCTCCCTTGCTCAGTAAGGCTGAGGAGAGGGAAGGGTATGGCAGCCACAAAACCTGCACAGGTATAAAACTGTGAGATGTGGTTACAGTGTGAGACAGGTAGTATTCTCTCCAGAGGAATTGGTCTCAAGTCATGTATTCCTAGGAAGAGCCAAGCTGCTTAGGCTCCCAGCAAGGTGTGGGCAATAACCTATGCTTGCTTGCAGCTTGGTGGTAGCTTCCACCTCTGGGGTCAGGACCTCATCAGTGGTATTTTGTCTGCTGACTCAGGCACTTTCCCAAGTTTTGGCAGTGGCTGTGCCTTGTTTCCCATTCTAAGATCATTAAATGCACTCTCCTTTAATTCCACCTTTTAGGGCTCTGACCACTTTTGGAAGTGGCCAGTGGAATGCAAAGAATTAGAGTGTCCCAGCAACAATGACCTCTTGCCACTCTGGGATGCCCAGTCTTTCCTCTGGTCTCCCTCAGCTGTTGCAGTAGCCTTCTCATGGTATACTCACAGCAGCCAAACCCTGTCCTCTCCCTGGGTTCCTACACCCACATCTGAGCCTCGGCACCCTGAGCAGGAATGCAAAGATCCTGTATTGCCATTTTGTTATTTATTTATTTTGGTCTGTTTGATAGTTCTCTTGTTCCTGTCTTCTCCAGTTATATTTCTTTGCGATTTGATGACATAGTTGTACCGTGTGCTTTGATTCTCTTCTTTTTAACTTTTTTGTATCTACTGTATTTTTTGTTACTATGAATTTCCCATCAAATATTTTGGTTATAGTAGCCTGCTTTAAGAAATTAAAAGTGGCTTAGATCATATATAGAAACTCTATACTTTATTTTTCTCCACAAACTTTATGTAATTAATATTAGACTTTAGCTTTTTATACATATTATGTTTCTACTAACAAATTTCTATGATTATCCTGATTCTTACTGCTTTTGTCTGGTACTTATATTTTAATATAACTTCATGTTGTTTTTATTTGTTTGTTTGTTTACATATTTTTTTATTTCAAATAAAACTTCCTTAAGCATTTATTTGAAGGCAATCCTGTGTTTGTGTATGTGTGTTCTCATTCATGTCCAACTATTTGGGTTCCCATGGACTGTAACCCATCAGGTTCCTCTGTCCATGGGATTTCCCAGGCAAGAATACTGGAGTGGGCTGACATTTCCTTCTCCAGGGGATCTTCCCAAGTCAGGGATTGAACCTGTGTCTTTTGTGTCTCTTGCATCGGCAGACAGAATCTTTACCACTGTACCACCTGGGAAGCCCATAAGGCAAGTCTAATGGTGATAAATCCCCTTAGTTTTTTTTTTTTTTTTTCCCTTTCTGGAAAAGTCTTAACCTGTCTTTTATTCATGAAGTACAGTTTTGTCAGGATAAGCATTCTCTCTCTCTTTTTTTTTAATAAAAAATAAACTTTTATGGATACATTTCCTGGTTATAAAACTTGGGGGAAATGTAGAATAAGGCAAAATACATTCTGTGTTACAAGTCAGAAGGTAAGGTATTCTTTTTGGCAGTCTTTCAGTACATCCCACTCTCTCCTGTCCTGCAATACTTTCACTCGAAATCCAAACAAGTAATTTTTCTTGTACTGTTTTCATTTTTTTCCTTTATCTTTGACTTATGATAACTGGATTATAATGTGTTTTGGGGTAGACTTCTTTGAGTTCATTCAATCTGTTTAGATATTTTTGTACTTAATTAATCAAGCTATCAATGTCTCTGCCTAGAATTGTGAAGTTCTCAGACATTGTTTTTAAATAAACTTTCAGTCCCATTGTCTTTTTCTCCTTCTTGTATCCCCTTTATGCACATAGTACTACACTCGATGATGTTGCCTAAATTTTGCATTTATTCCTCACTTTTTTTTCACTCTCTTTTTAAAAATCATTTTTGCTTCTGTGACTGGATAATTTGAAATAGCCTGTCTTCGAGTTAGCTGATTCTTATTTCTATATGATTGAGTCTGCTATTGAGACTTCTATTTTATTTTTCAGTTCAGTAACTATATCCTTCTATTTAAGAATTTTTTAATGGCTTCTATTTATTAATTATGGCTTCCTTAGTGGCTCAATTGTAAAGAATCCACCTGCCACTGCAGGGGATGCTGGTTCGATCCATAAGTCAGGAAGATCACCTGGAGGAGGAAATAGCAACCTGCTCCAGTGTACTTGCCTGGGAAACCCATGGACAGAGGAGCCTGGTGGGCTACAGTCCAGGAGATGATAAAAAATGTTGGACATGACTTAGTGATTAAACAGCAACAATTTCCTTATTAAATTTCTCATTTTGTTCATGTATTTTCTTCTTGATTTTATTTAATCTCTGTCCTGTTGTATTGGGTTGGTCAAAATGTTCTATCATTTTTTTAAGTAAAAATAAAAGACACATTTTTCATTTTCACCAAGAACTTTAATGAACAACATATTCACCATTTTCTTCCACTACTTTCTGCCACTTTTCAGGCAACTTTATAATTTCATCTTCCCTAAACTTTTTATCTTTTTGAACAAAGAACTCTTCCAGGTGCTTTTTACAGTCTTCCAGGGAATGCAGTCCTAAAGGGAATCAGTCCTGAATGTTCATCGAAAGGACTGATGTTGAAGCTGAAACTCCAGTACTTTGGCCACCTGATGTGAAGAGCTGACTCATTTGAACAGACCCTGATGCTGGAAAAAATTGAAGGCAGGAGGAGAAGGGGACAACAGAGGATAAGATGGTTGGATGTCATCACCAACTTAATGGACATGGGTTTGGGTAAACTCCTGGAGTAGGTGATGGACAGGGAGGCCTGGCATGCTGCAGTCCATGGGGTCGCAAAGAGTCAGACATGACTGAGCGACTGAACTTAACTGACTGAGGGAATGCATTTTTTTTTTTTTTTTTTTCATTAAGAGAATGTTGTAAAGTCCAAAATAAACGGGCATCTGAAGCTGCAATGTTTGGTGAGTATGGTGGATGAATCAGAACTTCCCAGCCAAACTGTAACCATTTTTGCCTGGTCATAGCATTAAATTGATGGAAAATTATGCATTTTATGTTAATTAATTCTGAATGCTTTTCATCAAGTGCTACTTCCAGTGTGTCTAATTGGTAGCAGCAGTGCTGCTACTGTGGCTAAGTCGCTTCAGTCGTGTCCGACTCTGTGCGACCCCATAGACGGCAGCCCACCAGGCTCCACCGTCCCTGGGATTCTCCAGGCAAGAACACTGGAGTGGTTTGCCATTTCCTTCTCCAATGCAGGAAAGTGAAAAGTGAAAGGGAAGTCGCTCAGTCGTGTCTGACTCTTCTCGATCCCATGGACTGCAGCCCACCAGGCTTCTCCGTCCATGGGATTTTCCAGGCAAGAGTGCTGGAGTGGGGTGCCATTGCCTTCTCCAAATTGGGAGCAGTACTTGCAATTAATTGGTTTTATGGAAAGAGTTCATAATAGAAGACTCTCTTCCAATCCCACTATATACACTTCATTCAACTTCGGCCTATGGTGTGGTTGGCAGTGGTTCATTTCACTTGTCCCACAATTTCTTCCATCCCACATTATTGTACACTATCCATTTTTCATCACCCATTGCAATTTATTTTAAAAATGAAATGCTTTTGTTATGTTTAAGGAACAAATTGTATGCAGAAATGCCATCAAGAAGGTTTCTTTTTTATTTTTTTTTCCACTTAACTTATGCGGAACCCAAACATCAAAGCAATGAATATAACCAAGCTGGTGCAAATAATTTTCAACACTTGATTTGGATATTTTGAGTATGTTGGCCATCTCCTGATTGATATATAATTTATTGTTCTCAAGTAATACCTCAATTTGATCACTAACTTAAATGGTCTACCAATTGTGAAGCATTGTCCAGTGAGAAATCTCCAGTATTAAACTTTGCAAACTACTTTTGACATGTTAGTTCAGTCACAGCACCTTCTCCATAAACTGCACAAATCTTTTTTTTTTTTTTTTCATTTCAGTTGCATTCTTTCCTTTCTTGAAACAATAAAGCATATTATGCCAAAAATGTTGCTTTTTCCTTCCATCTTCAATATTAAAATTCTACATAAAAGCTAACAAATTTGAAATGATTTTTAGTGCAAATTGACATGACAGTTGTCAAAATACTATCTAATCATATTTTGTTTTAATTTATGTATTTATTTTAATTGGAGGATACTGTTTTGACAGTTAAAGACAACCAAGTGCTACTAGAGCCATCTTACTGAATGAAACAATGAAAATTTTGGTCAACCCAATAGTTCACTGAGCTTCTTTAAGGTAGTTGTTTTTTGTTTGTTTGTTTTTATTTTTATTGGGCTCTAGAAAATGTGTTGGGAAATATCTCCCCAAGTTAGAGAGAGATGTCCATTCTAATATTCCTGGGATAGCTTTGAGAGATTTTTCTTTTTCTTGGAGCTGCTGCTGTCTCTGGCAGTAACCTCTTCAGTTCCACTACTGAGTAACTTCTCCTTGAAAGACAATTTCTTCTTTTAATTGGGGACCCTCTAGTCTCCTGACTCTTCAGAGTCACTAACTGGTTCCTCTTTGGGGAAAGATTTCTTCCCCTTGGGAAGATTCCACTGCCAGCTGTCTCTTCAAGATTACTACTAACTAGGTCCTCCTTCGAAAAAGATTTTTTTCTGCAGTTTGGAAAAGGAGGCATATGGGTCTTCCATCCTCCTGAGAATCCTTCTGGGACTTTTTCTTTTTCATTTTTGGGGTCTTTCACTTGTCTCCTCACACTCCTCTGGGGCACTACTGCTTTCTGAAGATGCCAGGGAAACTGAAGCCAGCCTTTTCTTTTCCGTCTTCAAGCATTTCCTCTCCTGTTTCTCTAGCTTCCTAGTAATCTTAGCTGCTGCTTCATCTGCCTGAATCATTGCCTCCTTCAAGACATGCAGATTCTTTTGTGGAATCTCTCCAGTCTCACAGAAGGACAGACACTCCTCAACATGTTCTAGAAGCTTTTCCCCAAATACACTGGTGGGTGTACATCAGAGAAGCAATCAATTCGTGAGGCAATACTGCATTTGTTTGCCAGGTATTGGGAAATGTAGGCTTTGTTCTTGGTAGCTGCTTAGTCAATGAAAGTAGAATGGAAAATGAGTTCATATTTTGGGGTGTTATCCATTGTCTTCAAGGCTCTGGAAATTTGGTCTCTTTGCTGGGCCCAGAGAATCACTCAGACACCAGCATTAGCCTTCACCAGCATTGCAGAGGTCAGTATAGGTCAGAAAGAAGGTAATTGTTTTGAATCCATTGTTAATCAGTTCATGGATCTCCATTTCTTTAAGGTCAGTTACTAGAGCTTTCTTAGTTACCTTTGATGGTATGTTTGTCTTACTCTGTATGATCTGTGTAATTTTGCTTGGATATCAATACACTGGCAGGTGCAGACAACTTTTTTCAGTCTTTAAAGACTGATTTTTACATGTAAAGGTCTGCTGGGTCCCTAAACTAACAGGACTACTTCTAGGATCGCAGTTGAGTTGAGTTGGAGCCAAGCAACAGTTGCACTGCTGAGTCCACAATTTGGTGTGTAATGGTTGGACCCGCTGCCAAGGGTATAGGTGGTGTGACTTCTGTCAGATTTCCTGGCAGATAGAACTGCCTCTCGGGCTTTGGTCTCAGATCAGATCAGATCAGTCACTCAGTCATGTCTGACTCTTTGCGAACCCTGAATCGCAGCACGCCAGGCCTCCCTGTCCATCACCAACTCCCGGAGTTCACTCAGACTCACGTCTATCGAGTCAGTGATGCCATCCAGCCATCTCATCCCCTGTCGTCCCCTTCTCCTCCTGCCCCAAATCCTTCCCAGCATCAGAATCTTTTCCAATGAGTCAACTCTTCGTATGAGGTGGCCAAAGTACTGGAGTTTCAGCTTTAGCATCATTCCTTCCAAAGAAATCCCAGGGCTGATCTCCTTCAGAATGGACTGGTTGAATCTCCTTGCAGTCCAAGGGACTCTCAAGAGTCTTCTCTACCACCTCAGTTCAAAAACATCAATTCTTCGGCGCTCAGCCTTCTTCACAGTCCAACTCTCACATCCATACATGACCACAGGAAAAACCATAGCCTTGACTAGACGGACCTTTGTTGGCAAAGTAATGTCTCTACTTTTGAATATGCTATCTAGGTTGGTCATAACTTTCCTTCCAAGGAGTAAGCGTCTTTTAATTTCATGGCTGCAGTCACCATCTGTAGTGATTTTGGAGCCCCCAAAAATAAAGTCTGACACTCTTTCCACTGTTTCCCCATCTATTTCCCATGAAGTGATGGGACCGGATGCCATGATCTTCGTTTTCTGAATGTTGAGCTTTAAGCCAACTTTTTCACTCTCCACTTTCACTTTCATCAAGAGGCTTTTGAGTTCCTCTTCACTTTCTGCCATAAGGGTGGTGTCATCTGCATATCTGAGGTTATTGATATTTCTCCCGGCAATCTTGATTCCAGCTTGTGCTTCTTCCAGCCCAGCGTTTCTCATGATGTACTCTGCATATAAGTTAAATAAACAAGGTGACAATATACAGCCTTGATGAACTCCTTTTCTTATTTGGAGCCAGTCTGTTGTTCCCTATCCAGTTCTAACTGTTGCTTCCTGACCTGCATACAAATTTCTCAAGAAGCAGGTCAGGTGGTCTGGTATTCCCATCTCTTTCAGAATTTTCCACAGTTTATTGTGATCCACCCAGTCAAAAGCTTTGGCATAATCAATAAAGCAGAAATAGATGTTTTTCTGGAACTCTCTTGCTTTTTCCACAATCCAGCGGATGTTGGCAATTTGATCTTTGGTTCCTCTGCCTTTTCTAAAACCAGCTTGAACATCAGAAAGTTCACGGTTCACATATTGCTGAAGCCTGGCTTGGAGAATTTTGAGCATTACTTTACTAGCATGTGAAATGAGTGCTTTGGTCTAGTGGGGCTCTAGTCCCATAATTTGTGACAAGGCCAGTTCTGGGACTCCAGTTGGGCTTATGGGCAGCAGGTCTGTTACCATTGATGCAAACAGGTGTGGATCATGCCATGTCCTGAACAGTCTCTCGCAAGATTTTGTATATGGTGATAAATAATATGGACAACTAGAACAAAAAAAAAATTATCAGAAATGAGGGGGGAATGATATCAGCACCATGGTGGCATAAGACATCCATCCTACTTTGTTTCCCCTTATCACAACTAATTAGATACCAATACACAAACAAAAGTGCTATTATGGAGATTGTGTGATCCAGCATCATACACCAAGAGATCTGAGTAGAGTCTCATCTACCAGTGCATCTGCTAGTAAGTATGTAGATTTTAGTATGAGCTGTAGATCCAGAAGAGTCAGCAAACTTGCCCCAGTCCCTCCAAGCCATAGTCAAAGGTGACTTGAGCAGACATTCATGTTTAACAGGTAATTTGAGGAAATTGAGCCTTCCTATGGGAAGATTTCAGCATGACATTGTATCTTAAAAAAATACCAGTTTGGACATAGTGGAGGAGAAAGAGGAACTTTACTAGTACTACCCATGCTCCATGAGAACAGAGTAGAATGCTTAAGTTATTGGCATTGACCTTCTGTGGGGAAAAATAATAGCAGTTAATGAGTGTCCAGCTACCCCAGATGTGTGAGATACTGCTGGAGAAATCTGTTTGTCTCTAACTCCACCCAAAGTTCTAAGGAAGGACTGCCATGACTGAGGTTAGGTGGGATATCAGGAAAAAGGCAGATAGGATTATCAAAACGCTTTAAAGGATATAGTTTTTGCTAACTAAATTCAGAATTTCAGCAAAAAGTTTATCCACAAGCCTCTATGAGGACCTCACCTGAGGATCACACCACTGGATCTGTGGGTATTCACAATACCCCAAATAATAAATACACACTTTTCCTCACCCTACACCTGGGTCATTGTGCATGTTTCCAAGTGCTACAGAAGAGCAAGTTTGCTAAATGGAATGCTATTAGAAAAAAAAAAAAAAAACTAAAAACTAAAATCTGTGGCCAAGGGAGGAACCACAAACTTGAGTTATAGTGCCATCTTCTGGGAAGCAAAAGAGAGTTTTCCAGCAGATAGTCTGTGAGTGCTAAGAACTAGAGTAGATATAGAAGCCTAAAGAATTCTTCCACAAGTGGAAGAGCTAAAAGTAGACCAAGTGAACCCATACAAAGGGGGAGAAAATTCCAGATATAATACCACCAATAAACAAAATAATTTATCTGATGGTGGTTAGTAAAGACTTAAGGACGTATCTGCTGCTTCAAATATAAAAGCAGCAATACAAAACTACAAGGAACATGGAAATGAAGTAAAAAATTATATCCAAAAGATAATACTTTTCTAATAACTGAGTCAAAGCATAGAATTTTGCAATCTAGGTTAAAAAAAATATCTGTTTTTAAGAAGCTCAATGAGCCACAAGAAAACTCAGAAGGTCAATTAACTAAATCATGGAAAAAATACAGGTTCAAAATGTATTTACCAAAGAGAGAAATCATTAAAAAAAACCAAGCAACTGATCTGAGTTGTATAACTCAATCAGTTAAATGAAAATGCAATAGAAAACATCTGCAATAGACTATAGCAAATGAAAGACAGAATACATAAACTGGAAGACAGGGATTTAGAAGTGACCCAAAGAAGAACAAAACTAAGAATAAATTTAAAAAAAAGAAAAAGAAAGCTTCTGTAATTTATGAGGATGCCTCAAGATAATAAATAATAGAATAATCAGGATTCCAAAAATAGAAAAGAGGAAAATAGGGACCAGAAGTGAAGTGAAGTCGCTCAGTCGTGTCCAACTCTTTGCGACCCCATGGACTGTAGCCTACCAGGTTCCACCATCCATGGGGGTTTCCAGGCAAAGATACTGGAGTGGGTTGCCATTTCCTTCTCCAAGAGATCTTCCCGACCCAGGAATTGAACCCTGGTCTCCCACATGATAGGCATCATAGGCAGACGCTTTACCATCTGAGCCACCTGGGAAGATCAGCGACCAGGGCCCAGAAAGTTTATTTAAAATAAATAAAAAAAAAATTGCCAAACCTTCTCAAACCTAGGGAGAAATATGGACACCCGAGTTCACAAAGTGAACAGTCATCATGACATCTCAATAAAAAATTCCTTCCCCAAGACATATTTTACTGAAACTGTCATAGATAAAGAGGGAATTCTAAAAGTGGACAGAGGAAAAAGTAATTGTAGCCTATAATGGAACCCCCATTAGACAATCTGCAGATTTCTATGGAGAAAACTTACAAGCCAAGAGAATGATGTATTTAAAGTTTTGAAAGAAACAAAAAATTGTCAGACAAAAATACTGGAGATATATATCTGGCAGCTCTTCTTCAGATATGAAAGAGAAATAAACACTTTCCTAGAAAAACAAAAGCTGAGAGAGTTCATCACCACTATACCTGCCTTGCATTAAATGCTGAAATGAGTTATTCAGGACTCAAAGAAAAGATAGTTTTAGTGACATAAATGCATATAAAGCATACCTCACATGGATAAAGGTAAATGTACAGATTTTCAAAAGTTATAATACTCTAATCTGATGGTGTATTAATAACCTAACTATAAGGAATAGCATGTTAAAAAATACTATAATAGCTAAAATTTTTTAATGAATACATAATATAAAAGAGGTGAATATTGACCTTGAAAATATAAAAGGAGCAGAGTAAAAGAATCGAAATTTGTAGGCAATTGAAGTTAATTTGCTATCAGCTTGAAATGTCTTATCTATAAGATATGTCAGGTAAACCTTGTGGCAACCACAACACACATACCTAGACTGCATTCACAATGATAAAGAAAAATAAGATGGATCATACAACCACATAAAGTCACAAACTTAAAAATGTGGGCAAAAACATAGGAAAAAAATGGAAATACTAAACACGTAGAAGGCAACTAATAAGGTGACATTACATTATATATCAATAAGTACTCTAAATGTAAATGAATTGAATATTTGCCAATGAAAGGGCACAGAGTGACTGGATGAATTTAAAACAAACAAAAAATAGGACCTAATTATATGCAGTCTACAGGAGATGCACTACCATTTTAACACACATAGACTGAATGTGAAGGAATGGAAAATTATACTCTTTGCAAATGGAAACCAAAAGACAGCCAAGGATAGCTATACTTATATCAAACAAAACAGAATCTAAACCAAAAATGGTAATAAGAGATAAAGTCACTATATTCCATAAGATATTACAAAAATCTCAAACAAACTTTTTGGCCAACCCAATATAATGATAAAGGGATCAATTCATCAAGAAGATGTAGCAATCAAAAAGACACATACGCAATGTAGGAGCACCTGTATATATTAAGCAAATACAGATCTGAAGGGAGAGGTAGACACAAGTACAATAATAGTAGGGGACTTAAATACCCTACTTTCAGCAATGGATATATCATTTAGATGGAAAATCAGTGATGAGACACTGAATCTCAAACTTACATTAGAACAAATGAACATAACAGACATTTATAGAACATTTTATTCAATAGCAATACACTACAATGCAAGGAGATCCAACCAGTCCATCCTAAAGGAGATCAGTCCCGGATGTTCATTGGTAGGACTGATGTTGAAGCTGAAACTCCAGTACTTTGGCCACCTGATACAAAGAGCTGGCTCATTTGAAAAGACCCTGATACTGGGAAAGATTGAGGGCAGGAGGAGAAGGGGATGACAGAGGATTAGATGGTTGGATGGCATCACCGACTCAATGGACATGGGTTTGGGTGGACTCCAGGAGTTGGTGATAGACAGGGAGGCTTGGCGTGCTGTGGTTCATGGGGTCGCAAAGAGTCAGACACAACTGAGTGACTGAACTGAACTGAACACTACATAGTCTTCTCAAGGGCACATTAAACATTCTCCAGGTTATATCTTATGATAGGACACAAAATACATCTTAGCAAATTGAAGAAATTGAAATCAGGCTAAGCATTTTTTTTTTTCTGATTACAATGATAGGAAACAGAAATAAATAGCAAGAGTAATCTAGAAATTTTACAAGTATATGAAAAATAAACTGGAAAATAAAAACACACTACTGAACAACCAGCAGGTCAAAGAAGAAATCAAAAGAGAATTAAAAAAAAATTGAAACAAATAAAAATGGAAACACAATATGCCCAGACCCATCTGATACTGCAAAAGCAGTTTTGAAAAGGAAGCTTTTATTTATAAATGCTTATATTTAAAAAAGTAAAAGATATCAAATAAGCAACCTTAATTGACACCTCAAAGAATTAAAAATAGAAAAACAAACTAAACCTAAAGTTAGAACAGGAAAAGAAATAACACATATAAAAAAAGAAATAAATGGAATTGGGAACAGGAAAACAATAAAAATATTAACAAAACTAAAACTTCTTTTGAGCAAAATTGAAAAAAACAAACTGTCTAGACTAAGAAAAAAGAATCAAAAATAAAGCCATAAATGAAAAAGTAGAAATTACAACTAATACTACAGAAATATTTAGAATTATACACACTATTATGAACATTTATATGCTGACAAATTGGATAACTTACAAGAAATGGATAAATTCCTAGAAACATACAACCTATAAAAACTGAATCAAAAATAAAGAAAGAGAGAGAGAAAATCTGAACAGACTCATAGTGGACGCATAGATTGAATCAGTAATCAAAAACTTCCCAACCTAGAAAAAACTCAGGACCAGATACCTTCACTGAATCATACAGCATATAAAAATAACCACTTCTAATTTTCTCTCTTTTTTTAAATTTATTTTTTAATTTATTTACTTTAATTGGAGGCTAATTACTTTATAATATTGCAGTGGTTTTTGCCACACATTGACATGAATCAGCCATGGGTATACACTTTTCAAAGTATATTGAAACATACTTTCAACAAACAGAAGAAGAGAAGACATTTCCAAATTAATTCTATAATATCAGAAGTACCCTAATGTCAAAACCATACAAGGATAATTGGAAAAAAGTTATACCAATATCCCTGATGAATACAAATGTGAATATTCTCAATGAAATAGTCTCAAACCAAATTCAATGACATATTAAAATGATTATATGCCATGACCAAGTGAGATTTATTCCCAGGCACAAAGATATTTCAAAACATACACAAATCGATAAATATGATCTAACATTAATAGAATGAAAAATAAAAATTATAGGGTACTTTCATTAGATGCAGGGTACAATCCACGGGGTCACAAAGAGTAGGACATGACTATATGACTAATACTTTCACTTTCAGTAGATGCAGAAAAGTCATTTGACAAAATAAATCATTCTTTCATGGGACTCAAAAGCTCCCAAAAAGTAGATATAAGAGAAACATACCTAGACATAATAAAGGCCATATATGGAAAACCCAGGCTCATACACACAAACCTCGACATAATAAAGGCCATATATGGAAAACTCAGTGGTAAAGAATCTACCTGCCAACACAGGAGACGCAGGTTCAATTCCTGGATCAGGAAAATCCCCTGGAGAAGGGAATGGCTACCCCTTACAGTATTCTTGCCTGGAAAACCCCATGGAAAGAAAAGCCTGGTGGGCTACAGTAAATGGAGTTGCAAAAGAGTTAGACATGACTTAGCGACTAAACAGCAACAACAACAAGTGGAAAACTCACAGCTAACATCATATTCAATGATGAAAGCTTGAAAGCTTTTCCTTTAAGATCAGGAACAAAGACAAGGGTGCCCAATCTCACACTAAATACAGTACTGCAAGTCCTAGCTAGAACAATCAGGTAAGACTAAGAAAGAAAAAGCACCCAAATAAAAAATAAAGAAATAAAATTATCATTTGTAGATGATATGGTCTTAAATATAGAAAATCCTAAAGACTAAACCAAAAATACTGTTGTAACTAATCAGCAAAGAAAGTGTAGTTGTAAGATATAAATTCAACATACAGAAATCAGTTACATTTTTATATACTAATAATGAAACATTTGAGAAAAAATAAAACTCACCCATTAGCAATAACATCAAAAACAATAAAGTTCTTAGCAATAAATTTATCTAGGAAGTTAAAGCCTTCTGTGATGAAAAATACAATACCTTGTTGAACAAAATTGCAAAAGACAAAAATAAATGTAAGATATCACATTGTCATAAATAGGAAGAATTAATAATGGTAAAACACTCATGCTACCTAAAACCATATATAAATTCAATGAAATCCCATTGGAATTTTTCACATAAATATAAAAAAACAATTATAATATGTGTATGGAACAAAAAACTACCCTGAATATCCAAAGCAATCATGATAAAATCTGGCACATAGTAGTCCTTTAAATTGTCTTCCTGGGTGGCTCAACGGTAATGAATCTGCCTGCCAATGCAGGAGACATAGGTCCTATTTGTGATCTGGGAAGATCCCAAGGAGTAGGAATTGGTAACACATTCCAGTATTCTTGCCTGAGAAATCCAATGGACAGAGGAGTCTGGAGGATTACTTTCCATGGGGTTGTAAAGAGTTGGACACAACTGAGTGACTAAACAACAAACAATGGTAACTCTATTTTTAACGTTTTGAGGACCTTGGTCCTCTTTGGAAGAATGTCTA
The DNA here is from genome assembly GCF_027580195.1 of Bos mutus. Classification (NCBI taxonomy): domain Eukaryota; kingdom Metazoa; phylum Chordata; class Mammalia; order Artiodactyla; family Bovidae; genus Bos; species Bos mutus. The sequence continues at coordinate 63,812,624 of NC_091646.1, read as the reverse complement.
TTCAGTTCGTCTGCCTATTTTTAAGTCAGAGTGTTTTTTTTTTTTGTTGTTGTTGTTATCTAGTTGTATGAGTTCTTTATATATTTTGCATATATTAACCCCTTGTTTCTGATATATGGTGTGTAAATATTTTATTCCATTATGTAGGTTGTTTTTTAAATTTTTAATGTCTTTTTTCTTGTGAAGAAGCTTTTTGTTTGATGTAGTCTCACTTTGATTTTGCCTTTCTTGCTTATGATTTTAGTGTCATATCCAAAAAAAAAAAAAAAATCATTGGCAAGACCAATATCAAGAAACTGCTTGTCCACTATTTTCTCCCAGGAGGTTTACAGTATTAGATTTTGTTTATGTCTTTAATACATTTCAAGTTAATTTTTGTTGGTAGTGTAAGACTGGGACCCATTCTCATTTTTCTGTGTGATTTTATCCAGTTTTTCCTGGCACCATTTGTGAAGAGAATATCCTTTCCCGTGGAGTGTTGTTTGCTTCCTTGGCAAATATTAGTTGACTATATATCCTTAGATTTATGTATGGGCTTTCTATACTGTTTAATTAGTCCCTAGGTCTATTTTTATGCCATGCCAGAACCTCCAGACATACAAGGTAGATTTAGAAAAAACAGAGGAACTTGAGATAAAATTGCCAATATATGTTGGATCATAGAAAAAGCAAGGAAAAAAAAAAAAAGAACTACTTCTGTTTCATTGACTCGGGTAAAAACCTTTGACTGTATAGATTACAGCAAACTGTGGAAAATTCCTAAAGAGATGGGAATACCAGACCACCTTATCTGCCTCCTGAGAAACCTGTATGCAGGTCAAGAAGCAACAGAACTGGACATGGAACAATGAACATTCTGGAATCAAAATTGCCAGAAGAAAAATCAACAACCTCAGATATGCAAATGATACCACCCTAATGGCAGAAAGTGAAGAGGAACTAAAGAGTCTCTTGATGAAGGTGAAAAAGGAGAGTGAAGAACTTGGCTTAAAACTGAACATTCAAAAAACTAATATCGTGGCATCCAGTCCCATTCAGTCCAGTTCAGTTCAGTCCTCAGTTGTGTCCGACTCTTTGCGACTCAAGGAATTGCAACACCCAGGCCTCCCTGTCCATCACCAACACCCGGAGTTCACTCAGACTCACGTCCATCGAGTCGGTGATGCCATCCAGCCATCTCATCCTCTGTCGTCCCCTCTTCCTCCTGCCCCCAATCCCTCCCAGCATCAGAGTCTTTTCCAATGAGTCAACCCTTCACATGAGGTGGCCAAAGTACTGGAGTTTCAGCTTGAGCATCATTCCTTCCAAAGAACACTGAGGAGTGATCTCCTTTAGAACAGACTGGTTGGATCTCCTTGCAGGCCAAGGGACTCTCAAGAGTCTTCAACACCACAGTTCAAAAGCATCAATTTTTCAGTGCTCAGCTTTCTTCACAGTCCAACTCTCACATCCATACATGACTACTGGGAAAACCATAGCCTTGACTAGATGGACCTTTGTTGGCAAAGTAATGTCTCTGCTTTTCAATATGCTATCTAGGTTGTGAAAGGTTGTTGTTGAATCACGAAAAGACGCCAGGATTCTTGGCCCCTGGAGGAGAAGAATTCAATCCAGGGCCAGAGACGAGGCTTGATCACTCAGAGTTTTTGTGTAATAAAGTTTTGTTAAGTATAAAGAAGATAGAGAAAACTTCTGACATAGGCATTAGAAGGGGGCAGAAAGAGTATCCCCCTGCTAGTCTTCAGCTGGATGTTATTGAGTCACTGCTGCTGCTGCTAAGTCACTTCAGTCGTGTCCAACTCTATGCGACCCCATAGATGGCAGCCCACCAGGCTCCCTCTTCCCTGGGATTCTCCAGGGAAGAACACTGGAGTGGGTTGCCATTTCCTTCTCCAGTGCATGAAAGTGAAAAATGAAGGTGAAGTCGTTCAGTCATGTCCAACCCTTAGCGACCCCTTGGACTGCAGCCTACCCGGCTCCTCTGTCCATGGGATTTTCCAGGCAAGAGTACTGGAGTGGGGTGCCATTGCCTTCTCCAGATTAGCCCTGCTGCTGCTGCTGCTGCTGCTGCTAAGTGGCTTCAGTCGTGTCCGACTCTGTGCGACCCCATAGCCAGCAGCACACCAGGCTCCCCCTTCCCTGGGATTCTCCAGGCAAGAACACTGGAGTGGGTTGCCATTTTCTTCTCCAATGTGTGAAAGTGAAAAGTGAAAGTGAAGTTGGTCAGTCGTGTCCGACTCCTAGTGACCCCATGGACTGCAGCCTACCAGGCTCCTCTGTCCATGGGATTTACCAGGCAAGAGTACTGGAGTGGGGTGCCATTGCCTTCTCCAGATTAGCCCTGCTGCTGCTGCTGCTGCTGCTGCTGCTAAGTGGCTTCAGTCGTGTCCGACTCTGTGCAACCCCATAGCCAGCAGCACACCAGGCTCCCCCTTCCCTGGGATTCTCCAGGCAAGAACACTGGAGTGGGTTGCCATTTCCTTCTCCAATGTATGAAAGTGAAAAGTGAACGTGAAGTCGGTCAGTCGTGTCCGACTCCTAGTGACCCCATGGACTGCAGCCTACCAGGCTCCTCTGTCCATGGGATTTACCAGGCAAAAGTACTGGAGTGTGTTGACATTGCCTTCTCCATCACTATCAGTCTGTTAATAAAAGAAAGGAATGTCTTAAAACTCAGAATGGCACCAGGCCCCTCACCCATAAGATGCATTTTGGAGTAATCTTGGCACCAAATGGTTTATCTGGGGCCAAGAGGAGGGAGGAGCATTCAGCATGGGGAACACAGGTATACCTGTGGCGGATTCATTTCGATGTTTGCAAAACTAATACAATATTGTAAAGCTTAAAAATAAAATAAAATTAAAACAAACAAACAAAAAAAAAATGATTAACTTGAATCTTGAAGAAGGGCAGATCACCATAAAAATAGTTTCATTTACATAGATTAGGGGAACCATATCTGAGTATAACATGCTGGTTTGTCAAGTAGGTTCTGAGCCAAGAGGCAGAACTGACTTGAAGACAGAGTTTGGGGTAAATGCATAATACATTAGCATAGCTTAAGATAAGCATTTCCATAAGAGAAATGCATTGGTTATCTCTAGGAGAAGGGGCACCCCACTCCAGTACTCTTGCCTGGAAAATCCCATGGACAGAGGAGCCTGGTAGGCTGCAGTCCATGGGGTCGCTAAGAGTTGGGCACGACTGAGCGACTTCACTTTCACTTTTCACTGTCATGCATTGGAGAAGGAAATGGCAACCCACTCCAGTGTTCTTGCCTGGAGAATCCCAGGGACAGGGGACCCTAGTGGGCTGCCGTCTATGGGGTCGCACAGAGTTGGACGTGAATGAAGCGACTTAGCAGCAGCAGCAGGTTTGGGAACAGTTAATTTCAGATGAAACCAGCTGTCATTATGGCAACACAGTATTTTAAGAGAAACCTCCTTTTAAATTTGTATAGAGAAGGAAAAAATATTGCTAGTTTGTTTCCTCCTGCTGCTTAAGAGAGATAAAAATGTCTGACACTTGCAGGCTATTTCCTCCATTTGGAGACCCCTGGTCTTCCTGCCTGTTACCCTCTCAGTTAGTCATAACTTCCCTTCCAAGGAGTAAGCGTCTTTTAATTTCATGGCTGCAATCACAATCTGCAGTGATTTTGGAGCCCCAAAAAATAAAGTCTGACACTGTTTCTACTGTTTCCCCATCTATTTCCCATGAAGTGATGGGAACAGATGCCATGATCTTAGTTTTATGAATGTTGAGTTTTAAGCCAACTTTTTCACTCTCCTCTTTCACTTTCATCAAGAGGCTTTTGAGTTCCTCTTCACTTTCTGCCATAAGGGTGGTGTCATCTGCATATCTGAGGTTATTGATATTTCTCCCAGCAATCTTGATTCCAGCTTGTGCTTCTTCCAGCCCAGCGTTTCTCATGGCAAATAAATGGGGGAAGAAAGGAAGCAGTGATAGATTTTATTTTCTTGGGCTCCAAAATCACTGTGGATGGTGGCTGCAGCCACAGAATTAAAAGATACTTGCTCCTTGGAAGAAAAACTATGCAAACCTAGACAGCATATGAAAAAGCAGAGACATTACTTTGTGAACAAAGGTCTGTATATTCAAAGCTATTTTTTTTTTCAGTAGTCATGTATGGATGTGACAGTTGGACCATAAAGAAGGCCTAGCATGGAATAATTGATGCTTTTGAATTGTAGTGCTGAAGAAGTCTCTTGAGAGCCTCTTGTACAGCAAGGAGATCAAACCAGTCAATTCCAAAGAAAATCAACCATGAATACTCATCAGAAGGACTGATACTGAAGCTGAAGCTCTAATACTTTTGCCATTTGATGCAAAGGGCAAACTCATTGGAAAAGACCCTGATGCATGGAAAGATTGAGGCCAAGACTTGTGCTTCATGTTCTGGCAGCGCCCTGTGGCCTGTGCTTTTCTGGGAGGTTCTAGTCAGTCTTCTCAGCCCTTCCCATCCCAGGAGGCTGCTTCTATTTCCCTGGGTGGCTGGCAGCACAGTGGAATCAGGCAGGGAGCCTGAGGCCCATTACTCAGAAACAAGTGATTGGTGGTGCTTCTACTCACCCCCGAGCCCTGCTTCTCTCCTGTGCTCTTTATCCAGCATTCCTCTGGCCCACCCTCCTGCTGCCACCAGACTTCCACTGGCCTCATGTGTTGCACCAGCTTTTTTAGATGTCTTCTTGCCTAAGAGCTGCCTCAGAACTTAGCTTTATGTATTGGCTCTATATCTAATTAAGAACACAGACTTTGGAATTAGGCATATCTGTTTTCCAGTTAGAGACACATCACTACCTATCTATCTCCTGCTAGGAGCTGCCACAAGCCCCAGCAAGAGCTGCAGCATAATCCAGCAATTCCACTATTGAGTATATATCCAAAGGGAGCAAAATTGGAAACCGGAGAGATATATTCAATTTCATATTTACTGAAGCATTATTCACAATAGCCAGGATATAGAAACAACCTAAGTGTCTCTGAAAGAAAGGATCAGGAAGATGCAATAAAGGAGATATATATATATATATATATATATATATATATATATATATATATATACAATTGAATATTATTCACCAATGATCTAGAAAGAAATACTTCCATTTGCAACAACTTGGCCATATAAAGGGAGTATGACAAGAGAGATACAGACAGAGAAAGACAAATACTGTATGATATTAATTACATTTGAGATAAAAACAGAATGCAGTGGGGAATTGGGGAGATGTAGCTAGTAGATAGATAAGTCCTGGAGCTAGTAGGCAAATAAATCCTAGAAATACAATGCAGAGCATAGTGATTATACTTAATGTATGAAAAAGTTCAAATTTGCAAAGAGACAAGTTCTTAATTTTTCTCACCACAAATCAGAATGATTATGTGAAATGATAAAGGTGTTAGCTAGCTAATGCTAAGATGGTAATCATGTTGCCATATATAAATGCAACAAATCAACACACTGTAAATCTTAAACTTATACAATGTCATATGTCAATTATAACTCAAAAAAGAAAAACATCAGAAATAATAAAAATAAAGAAGGGATTACAATTTTTACCAGAACAATCAAGGAAGACCTAACTTGAAAAATAGACTTAATGGAGATGAAGTAATAATTTATGTAGGCATCTTGGGAAATACTCATCTAAGCAGAAAATACAACCAGTGCAAAGGACTTGAGGTGGGAGCAGACCTAATAAGCTCAAGGAAGGATAAGAAGGTCATTGGGGGTACAAGAATAACAGATGAGAGGAAAATTAATAGGAGATGAATTCAGACTGGTGCAGTGAAGATGACATGGTAGTACATTCACAATGTAGAACCATGCGGGCTATTATAAAGATTTAGCCTTTTACTTTTGGTGAACTGGAGGATGATTGAACAGTTTTGAACAATAAAATAATATTGCATGTTTGCTCACTCACATTCGACTCTTTGTGACCCCATGGATTGTAGCCCACCTGGCTTCTCTGTTCATGGGTATTCTCCAGGCAAGAATACTGGAGTGGGTTACCATGCCCTCCTCCAGGGGATCTTCATCAAACCTGCATCTCATGTCTCCTGCATTGGCAGGCAGATTCTTTACCATTACCACTGCCTGGGAAACCCAAAGTAATATTCCTTTTATTTTGCTGATGATTGTGGAAGAGACTTCAGATGTGCAATGACATAGGTAAGGAAAACAACTAACAGGCTGCTACAATGATTCACTTAGGAAGCCGTTTTTCTCTATCCTTGCTATTCTTTGGAATGCTGCATTCAGATGGATATATCTTTCCTTTTCTCCTTTGCCTCTCACTTCTCTTCTTTTCTCAGCTATTTGTAAGGCCTCCTCAGACAACCATTTTGCCTTTTTGCATTTCTTTTTCTTGGGTATAGTTTTGATCATCGCCTCCTGTACAATGTTACCAGCCTCCATCCATAGTTTTTCAAGCACTCTATCATATCTAATTCCTTGAATCTATTTTTCACTTCCACTGTATGATAGAAAGGGATTTGATTTAGGTCATTGCTTGAATGATCTAGTGGTTTTCCTTTCTTTTTTCAATTTAGGTCTTAATTTTGCAATAAGGAGTTCATGATCTGAGCCACAGTCAGTTCCTGGTCTTGTTTTTGGTGACTGTATAGAAATTCTGCATCTGCAGCTTCAAATATAAACAATCAGATTTCATTATTGACCATCTGGTGACATCCATACATAGTGTCATTTTGTGTTGTTGGAAGAGGGTGTTTGCTATGATCAGTGTGTTCTCTTGGGCAAATTCTGTTAGCCTTTGCCCTGCTTAATTTTGTGCTCCAAGGCCAAACTCTCCTATTACTCCAAATATCTCTTGAGTTCCTACTTTTGCATTCCAGTCCCCTATGATCAAAAGGACATCTTATATGGTGTTAGTTCTAGAACATCTTGTAGGTCTTCACAGAACCATTCAGCTTCAGCTTCTTTGGCCTTAGTGGTGGGGCACAGACTTGAATTACTGTGATATTAAATTGTTTTCCTTGGAAATGAACAGAGATCAGTCTGTCATCTTTGAGATTGCACCGAAGTACTGCATTTCAGACTCTTTTGTTGACTATGAGGGCTACTCCATTTCTTCTAAGGGTAGATACTTCTAAGTAGTAGATACAATGGATCTGAATTAAATTCTCGCATTCCAGTCCATTTTAGTTCACTGATTCCTAAAATGTCAATGTTCACTCTTACCATCTCCTGTTTGACCACTTTCAATTTATCTTGATCCATGGACCTAACATTCCAGGCTCCTATGCAGTATTGTTCTTCACAACATTGGACCTTACTTCCAACATCAGTCACATCCACAACTGGGTGCGGTTTATGCTTTGGCTCAGCCTCTTTATTCTTTATGGAACTATTGGTTGACACTTTTCCAGTAGCATATTGGTCACCTACTAACCTGGGGAGTTCATCATTCAATGTCATATCATTTTGCCTTTTCATACTGTCCATGGGGCTTACAAGGCAAGAATGCTTAAGTGATTTGCCATTACCTTCTCCAGGGGAACACATTGGGTCAAAACTCTCCACCATGACCCATCAATCTTAGGTATCCCTACATGACATGGCTCATAGTTTCACTGGCAAGGCTTTGATTAATTTAACAAAGCTGTGATCCAACTGCTCAGTTTTGTTATTTTTCTGTAATCGTGGTTTCTATTCTGTCTTCCCGGACAGCAGCGCATCGGCCGTGACGGACCATGCAGAAGTGTGGCTGAAAGGAGCAACCCCATATCCGAGGTCAGGGGCGGAGGCCGGGAGGAGCTACCCCGCGCTTGAGGCCAGGGGCAGCAGCCGAGACTGCCAGGCTGCGATGGTGCAGGAGCAGCTGAGAAGAGCTACCCCACACCCGAGGCCAAGGGCAATGGCCAAGAGGAGCAACCCCATGTTCAAGGAGCGGTGGCTGCACGGACGCAGGAGGGCTGAGAGAAGTTAATCCACGTTCAAGGTCTGGAGGAGCAGCAGGAGGAGATACCCCTCATCCAATGTAAGGAGCAGTGGCTGTGCTTTGCTGGAGCAGCTGTGAAGAGATACCCCACGCCCAAGGTAAGAGAAACCAAAGTAAGATGGTAGGTGTCGCGAGAGGGCATCAGAGGGCAGACACACTGAAACCATAATCACAGAAAACTAGTCAATCTAATCACACCAGCCACAGCCATGACTAACTCAATGAAACTAAGCCATGCCGTGTAGGGCCAGCCAAGACAGGCAGGTCATGGTGGAGACGTCTGACAGAATATGGTCCACTGGAGAAGGGAATGGCACACCACTTCAGTATTCTTGCCTTGAGAACCCCATGAACAGTATGAAAAGGCAAAATGATAGGATACTGAAAGAGGAACTCCCCAGGTCAGGAGGTGCCCAATATACTACTGGAGATCAGTGGAGAAATAACTCCAGAAAGAATGAAGGGATGGAGACAAAGCAAAAACAATACCCAGTTGTGGATGTGACTGGTGATAGAAGCAAGGTCTGGTGCTGTAGCAATATTGTACAGGAACTTGGAATGTCAGGTCCATGAATCAAGGCAAATTGGAAGTGGTCAAACAGGAAATGGCAAGAGTGAACGTTGACATTCTAGGAATCAGCAAACTAAAATGGACTGGAATGGGTGAATTTAACTCAGATGACTATTATATCTACTACTGCAGGCAGGAATCCCTTAGAAGAAATGGAGTAGCCATCATGGTCAACAAAAGAGTCCAAAATGAAGTTCAGTTCAGTTCAGTCGCTCAGTCGTGTCTGACTCTTTGTGACTCCATGAATTGCAGCATGCCAGGCTTCCCTGTCCATCCCCAACTCATGAAGTTCACTCAAACTCACATCCATCGAGTCAGTGATGCCATCCAACCATCTCATCCCTTGTCGTCCCCTTCTCCTCCTGCCCCCAATTGCTCCCAGCATCAGAGTTTTTTCCAATGGGGCAACTCTTCGCATGAGGTGGCCAAAGTACTGGAGTTTCAGCTTTAGCATCATTCCTTCCAAAGAACACGCAGGACTGATTTCCTTTAGAATGAACTTATTGGAGGGGAGGAGCCAAGATGGCGGCAGAGGAGTAGGATGGGGAGAACACTTTCTCCCCCACAAATTCATCAAAAGAGCATTTAAACGTCGAGTAAATTCCACAAAACAACTTCTGAATGCCAGCAGAGGACATCAGGCACCCAGAAAAGCAACCCAACTCTTCGAAAGGAGGCAGGAAAAAATATAAAAGACAAAAAAAGAGACAAAAGAGGGAGGGATGGAGTTCCATCCTGGGAAGGGAGTCTTAAAAAGAGAGAAGTTTCCAAACACCAGGAAACCTTCTCACTGCCGAATCTGTACCGAGCTTTGGAAGCACAGAGGGCAACTTAACAGGGAGAAAAAATAAACAATTAAAACTCGCAGAGTGCGAGCCCTATGGTATCTCCCCCAGCGGAGGAGCAGCGCAGACGCCTGCACACGCCATTGGCAAGCGGGGGCTGGGCAGGGAGGTGTGGCGCAGGCTGCATCACTTAGAGTAAGAATCTGGCCTGAATACCCTGAGTGCTATCTGAGCGAAATAATTTGGGCTAGCAAACCAGACTGTGGGATATCTACCACGTGAAAAGCCAGCCCTAACTTAAGACACTGCCAGGCCCGTGCACGGAACAAAGGACTGAACAGAGATAGCCGGCTGCAGACCTTCCCCCTCCGGTGATAGGTAGCCAGAGCTGGAAGGGGGCAATCGCAGCCCCAGAGAGACATTATCTATAAAACTGTAAGCAGGCTTCTTTGCTAACCAAAACTTCTTGGGGGTCTGGATGGTCAACATCTGCCTGAGAAGGTGTGCCAGATTTACACCCAGATAACCGAGTGGCAGGGAGGCGATAAGTCGCAGCATTGGCGCTCACCAAACACCTCATCACCTGAGCTGCTCGGACCTGGGAAGAGCACAAAACGCAGGCTCAACTGAGTCTGCGCCTCTGAGGACTACCCGAGTGTCTGAACCTGAGCGGCTTAGACCTGGGAGGTACATGCAGCCCAGGGCTGGCCTCAGATTGTTCCTGGCGGAACAACCTAGAGCCCGAGCAGTGTGGGCAGGGAGACTATACGTGCCGTGAGTGGGGGCAGATCCAGTGTGGCTGAGGCACTGCGAGCACACGCTAGTGTTATTTGTTTGCAGCATCCCTCCCTCCCTCCCCACAGCACGACTGAACAAGTGAGCCTAAAAAAAAAAAAAAAAGTGTCCTCCACCGTCCCCTTTGTGTCAGGGCAGAAACCAGACACTGAAGAGACCAGCAAACAGAAGAAGTTATAACAGAGGGAAACGCCTTGGAGATTAAAACCCTGTGGTTACTATGGACTACATAAGAAGGGGCCTATAGATCTTGAGAAATATAAGTCGGACCAAGGAACTAGCCAAAAATGAACTGAACCCACAATACTCACAACAAAACCAGAGAAAGTCCTAGATGTATTTTTACTATTTTTACGATCATTCTTTCTTTTTTTTAAAATTATTTTTAATTTTAAGTCCTCTATTGTTTCTTTAATTTTTACTTTTATAACCTATTACTTTGCAAAAAAAAAGACCCTATTTTTTTTTCTTCTTCAGCAAACTTCATATATATATATATATATTATAATTTTTTGACCTTGTTTTTTTTTTTCCTTTCTTTTCTTTAACATTGTATTTTGAAATTCTAAACTCTACTCTAGATTTTTAATTTTAGCTTTTTGGTATATGTTACCAATTTTGTACCTAGAGTTTTTTTATAATTTTTGTGACTTTTTTTTCTCTGTTTCTTTCTTTCTTCTTCTTTTATATAACATTGTATATCTGAACCAAACTCTACTCTACACCCCAAACTCAGCAATTTAAACAAGATGAAGAGACAGAGGAATACCCAGCAGATAAAGGAACAGGATAAAAGCCCACCAAACCAAACAAAAGAGGAAGAGATAGGGAATCTACCTGATAAAGAATTCCAAATAATGATAGTGAAATTGATCCAAAATCTTGAAATTAAAATGGAATCACAGATAAATAGCCTGGAGACAAGGATTGAGAAGATACAACAAAGGTTTAACAAGGAGCTAAAAGAAATAAAAAAGAGTCAATATATAATGAATAATGCAAAAAATGAAATTAAAAACACTCTGGAGGCAACAAATAGTAGAATAACAGAGGCAGAAGATAGGATTAGTGAATTAGAAGATAGAATGGTAGAAATAAATGAATCAGAGAGAATAAAAGAAAAACGAATTAAAAGAAAAGAGGACAACCTCAGAGACCTCCAGGACAATATTAAACGCTACAACATTCGAATCATAGGTGTTCCAGAAGAAGAAGACAAAAAGAAAGACCATGAGAAAATACTTGAGGAGATAATAGTTGAAAACTTCCCTAAAATGGGGAAGGAAATAATCACCCAAGTCCAAGAAACCCAGAGAGTCCCAAACAGGATAAACCCAAGGCGAAGCACCCCAAGACACATATTAATCAAACTAACAAAGATCAAACACAAAGAACAAATATCAAAAGCAGCAAGGGAAAAACAACAAATAACACACAAGGGAATTCCCATAAGGATAACAGCTGATCTTTCAATAGAAACTCTTCAGGCCAGGAGGGAATGGCAAGACATACTTAAAATGATGAAAGAAAATAACCTACAGCCCAGATTATTGTACCCAGCAAGGATCTCATTCAAGTATGAAGGAGAAATCAAAAGCTTTTCAGACAAGCAAAAGCTGAGAGAATTCTGCACCACCAAACCAGCTCTCCAACAAATACTAAAGGATATTCTCTAGACAGGAAACACAAAAACGGTGTATAAATTTGAACCCAAAACAATAAAGTAAATGGCAATGGGATCATACTTATCAGTAATTACCTTAAACGTAAATGGGTTGAATGCCCCAACCAAAAGACAAATACTGGCGGAATGGATACAAAAACAAGACCCCTACATATGTTGTCTACAAGAGACCCACCTCAAAGCAGGGGACACATACAGACTGAAAGTGAAGGGCTGGAAAAAGATTTTCCATGCAAATAGGGATCAAAAGAAAGCAGGAGTAGCAATACTCATATCAGATAAAATAGACTTTAAAACAAAGGCTGTGAAAAGAGACAAAGAAGGACATCACATAATGATCAAAGGATCAATCCAAGAAGAAGATATAACAATTATAAATATATATGCACCCAACACGGGAGCACCGCAGTACGTAAGACAAATGCTAACAAGTATGAAAGGAGACATTAACAATAACACAATAATAGTGGGAGACTTTAATACCCCACTCACACCTATGGATAGATCAAATAAACAGAAAATTAACAAGGAAACACAAACTTTAAACGATACAATAGACCAGTTAGACCTAATTGATATCTAAAGGACATTTCATCCCCAAACAATGAATTTCACCCTTTTCTCAAGCACACATGGAACCTTCTCCAGGATAGATCACATCCTGGGCCATAAAGCTAGCCTTGGTAAATTCAAAAAAATAGAAATCACTCCAAGCATCTTTTCTGACCACAATGCAGTAAGATTAGATCTCAACTACAGGAGAAAAAGTATTAAAAATTCCAACATATGGAGGCTGAACAACACGCTGCTGAACAACCAACAAATAACAGAAGAAATCAAGAAAGAAATCAAAATTTGCATAGAAACGAATGAAAATGAAAACACAACAACCCAAAACCTGTGGGACATGGTAAAAGCAGTCTTAAGGGGAAAGTTCATAGCAATACAGGCACACCTCAAGAAACAAGAAAAAAGTCAAATAAATAACCTAACTCTACACCTAAAGCAACTAGAAAAGGAAGAAATGAAGAACCCCAGGGTTAGTAGAAGGAAAGAAATCTTAAAAATTAGAGCAGAAATAAATGCAAAAGAAACAAAAGAGACCATAGCAAAAATCAACAAAGCCAAAAGCTGGTTCTTTGAAAGGATAAATAAAATTGACAAACCATTAGCCAGACTCATCAAGAAACAAAGGGAGAAAAATCAAATCAATAAAATTAGAAACGAAAATGGAGAGATCACAACAGACAACACAGAAATACAAAGGATCATAAGAGACTACTATCAACAATTATATGCCAGTAAAATGGACAATGTGGAAGAAATGGACAAATTCTTAGAAAAGTACAACTTTCCAAAACTGGACCAGGAAGAAATAGAAAATCTTAACGGACCCATCACAAGCACGGAAATTGAAACTGTAATCAAAAATCTTCCAGCAAACAAAAGCCCAGGTCCAGACGGCTTCACAGCTGAATTCGACCAAAAATTTAGAGAAGAGCTAACACCTATCCTGCTCAAACTCTTCCAGAAAATTGCAGAGGAAGGTAAACTTCCAAACTCATTCTATGAGGCCACCATCACCCTAATACCAAAACCTGACAAAGATCCCACAAAAAAAAGAAAACTACAGGCCAATATCACTGACGAACATAGATGCAAAAATCCTTAACAAAATTCTAGCAATCAGAATCCAACAACACATTAAAAAGATAATACACCATGACCAAGTGGGCTTTATCCCAGGGATGCAAGGATTCTTCAATATCCGCAAATCAATCAATGTTATACACCACACTGACAAATTGAAAAATAAAAACCATATGATTATCTCAATAGATGCAGAGAAAGCCTTTGACAAAATTCAACATCCGTTTATGATAAAAACTCTCCAGAAAGCAGGAATAGAAGGAACATACCTCAACATAATAAAAGCTATATATGACAAACCCACAGCAAACATCATCCTCAATGGTAAAAAATTGAAAGCATTTCCTCTAAAGTCAGGAACAAGACAAGGGTGCCCACTTTCACCATTACTATTCAACATAGTTTTGGAAGTTTTGGCCACAGCAATCAGAGCAGAAAATGAAATAAAAGGAATCCAAATTGGAAAAGAAGAAGTAAAACTCTCACTGTTTGCAGATGACATGATCCTCTACATAGAAAACCCCAAAGACTCCACTAGAAAATTACTAGAACTAATCAATGACTATAGCAAAGTTGCAGGATATAAAATCAACACACAGAAATCCCTTGCATTCCTATACACTAATAATGAGAAAACAGAAAGAGAAATTAAGGAAACAATTCCATTCACCATTGCAACGGAAAGAATAAAATACTTAGGAATATATCTACCTAAAGAAACTAAAGACCTATATATAGAAAACTATAAAACACTGGTGAAAGAAATCAAAGAGGACACTAATAGATGGAGAATTATACCATGTTCATGGATTGGAAGAATCAATATAGTGAAAATGAGTATACTACCCAAAGCAATTTATAGATTCAATGCAATCCCTATCAAGCTAACAACGGTATTCTTCCCAGAGCTAGAACAAATAATTTCACAATTTGTATGGAAATACAAAAAACCTCGAATAGCCAAAGCGATCTTGAGAAAGAAGAATGGAACTGGAGGAATCAACCTACCTGACTTCAGGCTCTACTACAAAGCCACAGTTATCAAGACAGTATGGTACTGGCACAAAGACAGAAATATAGATCAATGGAACAAAATAGAAAGCCCAGAGATAAATCCACGCACATATGGACACCTTATCTTTGACAAAGGAGGCAAGAATATACAATGGATTAAAGACAATCTCTTTAACCAGTGGTGCTGGGAAATCTGGTCAACCACTTGTAAAAGAATGAAACTAGAACAGTTTCTAACACCATACACAAAAAAAACTCAAAATGGATTAAAGATCTCAACATAAGACCAGAAACTATAAAACTCCTAGAGGAGAACATAGGCAAAACACTCTCTGACATACATCACAGCAGGATCCTCTATGACCCACCTCCCAGAATATTAGAAATAAAAGCAAAAATAAACAAATGGGACCTAATTAAACTTAAAAGCTTCTGCACATCAAAGGAAACTATTAGCAAGGTGAAAAGACAGCCTTCAGAATGGGAGAAAATAATAGCAAATGAAGCAACCGACAAACAACTAATCTCAAAAATATACAAGCAACTCCTACAGCTCAACTCCAGAAAAATAAATGGCCCAATCAAAAAATGGGCCAAAGATCTAAATAGACATTTCTCCAAAGAAGACATACAGATGGCTAACAAACATATGAAAAGATGCTCAACATCACTCATTATCAGAGAAATGCAAATCAAAACCACTATGAGGTACCATTTCACACCAGTCAGAATGGCTGCGATCCAAAAGTCTACAAATAATAAATGCTGGAGAGGGTGTGGAGAAAAGGGAACCCTCTTACACTGTTGGTGGGAATGCAAACTAGTACAGCCACTATGGAGAACAGTGTGGAGATTCCTTAAAAAACTGGAAATAGAACTGCCTTATGATCCAGCAATCCCACTGCTGGGCATACACACTGAGGAAACCAGAAGGGAAAGAGACACGTGTACCCCAATGTTCATCGCAGCACTGTTTATAATAGCCAGGACATGGAAGCAACCTAGATGTCCATCAGCAGATGAATGGATAAGAAAGCTGTGGTGCATATACACAATGGAGTATTACTCAGCCATTAAAAATAATACATTTGAATCAGTTCTAATGAGGTGGATGAAACTGGAGCCTATTATACAGAGTGAAGTAAGCCAGAAGGAAAAACACCAATACAGTATACTAACGCATATATATGGAATTTAGAAAGATGGTAACGATAACCCTGTATATGAGACAGCAAAAGAGACACTGATGTATAGAACAGTCTTATGGACTCTGTGGGAGAGGGAGAGGGTGGGAAGATTTGGGAGAATGGCATTGAAACATGTAAAATATCATGTATGAAACGAGATGCCAGTCCAGGTTCAATGCACGATACTGGATGCTTGGGGCTGGTGCACTGGGACGACCCAGAGGGATGGTATGGGGAGGGGAGGAGGAGGAGGGTTCAGGATGGGGAACACATGTATACCTGTGGTGGATTCATTTTGATATTTGGCAAAACTAATACAATTATGTAAAGTTTAAAAATAAAATAAAATTAATTAAAATAAATAAATAAATAAAATCCTGAAAGATGATTCTGTGAAAGTGCTGCACTCAATATGCCAGCAAATTTGGACAACTCAGCAGTCACCCCAGGATTGGAAGAAGCCAGTTTTCCTTCCAATCTCAAAGAAAGGCAATGCCAAAGAATGCTCAAAGTACCACACAATTGCAGTCATCTCCCACACTAGTAAAAAATGCTCAAAATCCTCAAAGTCAGGCTTCAGCAATACATGAACAGTTGGCTTAAAGCTCAACATTCAGAATACTAAGATCATGGCATCTGGTCCCATCACTTCATGGGAAGTAAAAGGGGAAACAGTGGAAACAGTGTCAGACTTTATTTTTGGGGGCTCCAAAATCACTGCAGATGATGATTGCAGCCATGAAATTAAAAGACACTTACTCCTTGTAAGGAAAGTTATGACCAACATAGATAGCATATTCAAAAGCAGAGACATTAATTTGGCAACAAAGGTTTATTTAGTCAAGGCTATGGTTTTTCCAGTGGTCCTGTATGGATATGAGAGTTGGACTGTGAAGAAAGCTGAGTGCTGAAGAATTGATGCTTTTGAACTGTGGTGTTGGAGAAGACTTTTGAGAGTCCCTTGGACTGCAAAGAGATCCAGCCAGTCCATTCTGAAGGAGATCATTCCTGGGTGTTCTTTCAAAGGAATGATGCTGAAGCTGAAACTCCAGTACTTTGGCCACCTCATGTGAAGAGTTGACTCGTTGGAAAAGACTCTGATCCTGGGAGGGATTGGGGGCAGGAGGAAACGGGGACAACAGAGGATGAGATGGCTGGATGGCATCACCGACTCGATGAACATGAGTTTGAGTGAACTCCAGGAGTTGGGGATGGACAGGGAGGCCTGGTGTGCTGCAATTCATTGGGTTGCAAAGAGTCAGACATGACTGAATTGAACTGACTGATTCTGTCTGTCCACTGAAGGATAAGGGTAAGAGGCTTGTGGAAGCTTCCTGATGGGAGGGACTGGATGTCGGGGTATCTGAGTCTTGTTCTAATGGGCACGGCCATGCTCAGTTCAGTTCAGTCTCTTGGTAATATCCGATTCTTTGCAACCCCGTGGACTGCATCAGGCCAGGCTTCCCTGTCCATCACCAACTCTGGGAGCTTGCTCAAATTCGTGTCCATTGAGTCAGTGATGCCATCCAGCCATCTCATTCTCCGTCATCCCCTTCTCCCACCTTCAATATTTGCCAGCATGAGGGTCTTTTCCAATGAGTCAGTACTATGCATCAGGTGGCCAAAGTACTGAAGTTTCAGCTTCAGCATCATTCCTTCCAATTAATATTCAGGACTGATTTCTTTTAGGATTGGCTGATTTCATCCCCATGCAGTCCAAGGGACTCCCAAGAGTCTTCTCCAACACCACAATTCAAAAGCATCAATATTCGGCACTCACCTTTCTTTATAGTCTAACTCATATATCCATATATGACCACGAGAAAAAATAGCTTTGTCTAGATGGACCTATGTTGGCAAATAATGTCTCTGCTTTTTAATATGCTATCTAGATTGGTCATAGCTTTCTTTTCAAGGAGCAAACCTTTTTTTATTTCATGGCTGCAGTCACCATCTGTAGTCATTTTGGAGCCCCCAAAAATAAAGTCTGACACTGTTTCGACTGCTATAGTTTCTCCATCTATTTGCCATGAATTGATGTGACCGGATGTCATGATCTTCGTTTTCCGAATGTTGAGCTTTAAGCCAACTTTTTCACTCTCCTCTTTCACTTTCATCAAGAGGCTCTTTAGTTCTTCTTCACTTTCTGCCATAAGGGTGGTGTCATCTGCATATCTGAGGTTATTGATATTTCTCCTGGCAATCTTGATTCCAGCTTGTGCTTCATCCAGCCCAGTGTTTCTCATTATGTACTCTGCATATAATTTAAATAAGCAGGATGACAGTATACAATCTTGAAATACTCCTTTTCCTATTTGGAACCAGTCTGTTGTTCCACGTCCAGTTCTAACTGTTGCTTCCTGACCTGCATACAGATTTCTCAGGAGGCAGGTCAGGTGGTCTGGTATTCCCATTTCTTTCAGAATTTTCCACATTTTATTGTGATCCACACAGTCAAGGGCTTTGGCACTGTCAATAAAGCAGAAATGGATGTTTTTTTTTCTGGAACTCTCTTGCTTTTTCGATGATTGAGCAGATGTTGGCAATTTGATCTCTGGTTCCTCTGCCTTTTCTAAATCCAGCTTCTGAATCTGGAAGTTCACAGTTCACATACTGCTGAAGCCTGGCATGAAGAATGTTGAGCATTATTTTCCTAGTGTGTAGATTGAGTGAAATTGTGCAGTAGTTTGAACATTTTTTGGCATTGCATTTCTTTCGGATTGGAATGAACACTGAACTTTCCAGTCCTGTAGTCACTCCTGAGTTTTCCAAATTTGCTGGCACATTGAGTGCAGCAATTTCACATCATCATCTTTTAGGATTTGAAAAAGCTCAACTGGAATTCCATCACCTCCACTAGCTTTGTTCGTAGTGATGCTTTCTAAGGCCCACTTGACTTCACATTTTAGGATGTCTGGTTCTAGGTGAGTAATCACACCATTGTGGTTATCTGGGTCATGAAGATATTTTTCGTCCAATTCTTCTGTGTATTCTTGCCACCTCTTCTTCATATCTTCTGCCTCTTTGAGATCCATACCATTTCTTTCCTTTATTTTGCCCTTCTTTGCATGGACTATTCCGTTGGTATCTCTAGTTTTCTTGAAGAGATCTCTAGTCTTTCCCATTCTGTTGTTTTTCTCTATTTCTTTGCATTGATCAGGAATGGGGGCTTTCTTATCTCTCCTTGCTATTCTTTGGAACTCTGAGCTCAAATGGATATATCTTTCCTTTTATCCTATGCCTTTAGCTTCTCTTCTTTTCCCAGATATTGGTAAGGCTTCCTTAGATACCATTTTGCCTTTTTGCATTTCTTTTTCTTGGGGATAGTCTTGATCACTGGTTCCTGTACAATGTCACAAACCTCCGTCCATAGTGCTTCAGTCACCCTTTCTATCGGGTCTCAATCCCTTGAGTCTATTTGTCACTTCCATTGTACAATCGTAAGGTATTTAATTTAGGTCATACCTGAATGGTCTAGTGGTTTTCCCTACTTTCACAATTTAAGTCTGATTTTTGCAATAAGGAGTTCATGATCTGAGCCGCAGTCATCTCCCATTCTTGTTTTTGCTGACTGTATAGAACTTTTCCATCTTTGGAAGCAAAGAATATGATCAATCTGATTTTGGCATTGACCATTTGGTGATATCCATATGTAGAATCATCTCTTGTGTTGTTGGAAGAAGGTGTTTGCTATGACCAGTGCGTTCTCTTGGCAAAACTCTTAGCTTTTGCCCTGCTTCATTTTGTACTCCAAGGCCAAATTTGACTGTTATTCCAAGTATCTCTTGAGTTCCTACTTTTGCATTCCAGTCCCCTATAATGAAAAGAACACCTTTTTTGGGTGTTAGTTTTATAAGGTCCTGTAGATCTTCAAGAACCAGTCAGTGTCAGCTTCTTCAGCATTTCTGTTGGGGCATAAACTTAGATTACTGTGATATTGAAGGATTTGCCTTGGAAATGAACAGAGACCATTCTGTAGTTTTTGATATTGCATCCAAGTACTGCATTTTGGACTCTTTTGTTGACTATGATGGCTATTTCATTTCTTCTAAGGGATTCTTCCCCACAGTTGCAGATTAAATGCTCATCTGAGTTAAATTTTCCGATTCTAGTCCGTTTTAGTTCACTGATTCCTAAAATGTCGATGTTCACTCTTGCTATCTCCTGTTTGACCACTTCCAATTTGCCTTGATTCATAGACTTAACATTTCAGATTACTATGCAATATTGTTCTTTATAGCATTGGACTTTACCTCTATCACCCATCACATCCACAGCTGGGCATTGTCTTTGCTTTGGCTCCATCTCTTCATTCTTTCTGGATTTATTTTTCCACTCTTCTCCAGTAGCATATTGGACACCTACCGGCCTGGGGAGTTCATCTTTCAATGTTGTATATTTTTACCTTTTTATATTATTCATGGAGTTCTCAAGGCAAGAATGCTAAAGTGGTTTGCCATTTCCTTTTCCAGTGGGGCGTGTTTTGTCAGAACTTTCCACCATAACCTGTCCATCTTGTGTGGCCCTACACAGCATGGCTTATAGTTTTATTGAGTTAGACAAGGCTGTGGTCCATGTGGTCTGTTTAGTTTTCTGTGATTGTGGTTTTCAGTCTTTGTGCCTTCTGAGCAATAAGGATAAGAGGCTTATGGAAGCTTTTTTATGGGAGAGACTGACTATGGGGGAAACTGGGTCTAGTTCTTATGGGCAGGGCCATGCTCAGTAAATGTTTAATCCAATTTGCTCTCGATGGGCAGGGCTGTGTTCCCTACCTGTTGCTTGACCTGAGATGGAACTATGTTTGAGTTAATGAAGATAATTGAGACCTTCTTCAAAAGGTCCTTTGCAGGCACTTCTGAACTCAGTGCCCCTGATCCTGCAGCAGGCCACCGCTGAACCATACCTTTTCTGGAGACTCTTGGACACTCACAGGCAAGTCTGGGTTAGTCTCTTGTGAGGTCACTGCTCCTTTATCCTGGTTCCTGGTGTGCACAAAGTTTTGTTTGTGCCCTGCAAGAGTCTGTTTCCCTAGTTCTGTGTAAGTTCTGGAGGCTCTATGGTGGGGTTAATGGCGACCTCCTCCAAAAGGGCTTATGCCACACCAAGGTCTGCTGCACCCATAGTCCCTGTCCCTGCGACAGGCCACTGCTGAGCTGTACCTCCACAGGACACAAACACTCAGAGTCAGGTCTGGCTCAGTCTCTGTGAGGTCTCCTGCTGTGAACAAGGTTTTCTTTGAGCCCTCTGAACATCTCTGTAGAGTATGCGGTTTGATTCTAAACGTGATTTTTTCCCTCCTACCATCTTGCTGGGGCTTCTCCTTTGCCCTTGGATGTGGGGTATCTTTTTTGGTGGGATCCAACATTCTCCAGTCAATGGTTGTTCAGTAGCAAGTTGTAATTTTTGTGTTCTCACAGGAGAAGATGAGCACAGGCCCTTCTACTCTGCCATGTTGATGCTCAGTAAATCTTTAATCCAATTTTCTGTTGATGGGTCGGGCACTGTTCCCTCCCTGTAGTTTGTCCTGAGGCAAAACTTTGGTAGGGGTAATGGTGGTAATGGCAACCTCCTTCAAAAGAACTTATGCCAGCATGCACTGTGGCTCCCAGGATTGTTGTAGTTTGTGTCTCTGACCCTGTGGCAGGCCACTGTCAACCCACATCTCAACCAGATACTCCTGTACACTCACAGGCAAGTCTGGCTCAGTCTCCTGTGGGGTCAGGGCTCCTTTTTCCTGGATCTTAGTGGACACAAGTTTTGTTTGTGCCTTCCAAGAATCTGTTTCCTGAGTCCTGTGGAAGTTCTGTAATCAAATCCCACTGACCATCAATGTCAAATTCCCTGGTGGTTCTCAGTCCCTTTGCTGGATCCCCAAGTTGAGAAATCTATCGTGGGCCCTAGAACTTTTGTGACAGTGCAAGAAATACTTTGGTATAATTGTTCTCCTGTTTGTGAGTGGTATGTTCAGTGGCTCTGTGTTAGGGTTCACACGCTGCACCTCCAAGATCTGAAGCAAACAGAGCTCCTGTTCCCACAGGAGGCCACTACTGACCCTTGCCTCCACAGGAGACACTCAAACACTATAGAGGAAAACAATATAATGAGAAGGACTAGAGATCTCTTCAAGAAAATTAGAGATGCCAAGGGAACATTTCATGCAAAGATGGGCTCAATAAAGGACAGAAACTATATGAAACTAATAGAAGCAGAGGGTATTAAGAAGAGATGGCAAGAGTACACAGAGTAACTATACAAAAAAAGATCTCTTACCCAGATAACCATGATGGTGTGATCACTCACCTAGAGCCAGGCATCCTGGAGTGCAAAGTCAAATGGGCCTTAGGAAGCATCACTATGAATAAAGCTACTCGAGGTGATGGAATTCCAGTTGATCTATTTCAAATCCTAAAAGATGATGCTGTTAGAGTGCTTCATTCAATATGTCAGCAATTTTGGAAAACCCAGCAGTGGCCACAAGAATGGAAAAGGTCAGTTTTCATTCCAATCCCAAAGAAAGGCAATGCCAAAGAATGCTCAAACTACTACATAATTTGACTGACCTCACACCCCAGCAAAATAATGATAAAAATTCTCCAAGCTAGTCTTGAACAGTACATGAGCTGAGAGCTTTCAGATATTCAAGCTGGATTTACGAAAGGCAGAGTAACCAAAGATCAAATTCCCAACATCTGTTGTTTTATAGGAAAAGCAAGAGAATTCCAGAAAAACATCTTCTGATTCATTGACTATGTAGACCACAACAAACTGTGGATAATTCTTTAGATTGGAATACCAGACCACCTTACCTGCCTCCTGAGAAATCTGTATGCAAGTCAAGAATCAACAGTTAGAACTGGACATGGAACAATGGGCTGGTTCCAAACTGAGAAAGGAATACGTCAAGGCTGTATATTGTCACCTTGCTTATTTAACTTATTTGCAGAGTACGTCATGAAAAATGCCAAACTGGATGAAGCACATGTTGTAATCAAGATTTCAGGGAGAAATATCAATAACCTCAGATATGCAGATGACACCATCTTTATGGGGGAAAGCAAAGAGGAACTAAAGATGCTCTTAATTAAAATGAAAGAGGAGAGTGAAAA
Organism: Bos mutus; assembly: GCF_027580195.1. Taxonomy (NCBI): domain Eukaryota; kingdom Metazoa; phylum Chordata; class Mammalia; order Artiodactyla; family Bovidae; genus Bos; species Bos mutus. The sequence goes on along the minus strand of NC_091646.1, from coordinate 63,789,847 downwards.
AGCTGGCTTAAAACTTAACATTCAAAAAACTAAGATCATGGCATCCAGTCCCACCACTTCATGGCAAATAGATGCAGAAACAATGGAAATAGAGACAGACTTTATTTTCTTGGGCTCCAAAATCACTGCAAATGGTGACTACAACCATGAAATTAAAAGATGATTGCTCCTTGGGAAAAAAAGCTGTAACAAACCTAGACAGCATATCAAAAAATGAAGATCATGGCATCTGCTCTCATCACTTCATGGCAAATACATGGGGAAACAGTGGAAACAGTGACAGACTTAATTTTCTTGGGCTCCAAAATCACTGCAGATAGTGAGTGTATCCATGAAATTAAAAGATGCTTGCTCCTTGGAAGAAAGGCTATGACAAACCTAGACAGCATATTAAAATCAAAGATATTATTTTTCTGACAAAGGTCCATCTAGTCAAAGCTCTGTTTTTTCTAGCAGTCATGTATGGATGCGAGATTAGCTCTGTAAAGAAAGATGAGTGCCAAAAAATTGGTGCCTTTGAACTGTGGTGTTGGAGAAAACTCTTGAGGGTCCCTTGGACTGCAAGGGGATCAAACCAGTCAACCCTAAAGGAAATCAGTCCTGAATATTTATTGGAAGGAATGATGCTTGCCACCTAGTGGGAAGAACTGAGTCATTGGAAAAGATTCCAATGCTGGGAAAGATTGAAGGCAGAAGGAGAAGGGGATGACAGAGGTTGAGATTGTTGGATGGCATCACTGACACAATGGGCTTGAGTTTGAGTGAACCCCAGGAGTTGGAGATGGACATGGGGTTGCAAAGAGTCAGACACGACTGAGCAACAGAACTGACTGAACTACAATAATTCAAGTGAGAGATGATAGTGACATGAACAAAGAGATAGTGAGAAGTGGTGAGACTAAATATATTTTGAAGATAAACTAATGTGGGACATAAGTATAAGTGAGGAATCATGGATGAATGTAAGGTTTGAGGTATGAACAAAAGATTGCATAGCAATTTAGGGGGCAAGGGAGAATGTCAGATGTTTATTCTTAGATGTATTAAGCTTGAGTGGAGTATTAGACATTCATTCATATTCATATATATATGTAATTTGTGAAAAGTTTTTGGCTGAATATATAATTTTTTAGTAATCAGCATAGATATAATATTTAAAATAATGAGACAACATGAGATCACCAAATAAAGGGAGTACAGAAACAGAAGAAATGGTAACTAAGAACTGAGCCCTAGCTCACTCCTTGTAAATGTTGCAAGGATAGTAAGTGATGCATCTCTAATTGGAAAACAGATATGTCTAATCCCAGTGTTTGTGTTCTTAGTAGTGAGATATAGTGCCGCTACACAAAGTTAAGTTCTATGACACAGGTAATGATCAAGCCTGGCACATATATAGTAAAAGAAGTGATATAACATTGTTTTCCTAAAACACTATTGTCATTTATATATTTGATCAAAAAAAAAACTTATATAAATAGTTTCAGGAAAAAAAGAAACATGCAATGAATAGAGTAGTCCTGAGAAGCAAGTTAATAACACATTTTTATATAAATAACTCAATAAAGTTTTTCGGGAACATTCTTTTGTCCTATCATGTTTGTTTTTTCCCCATGATCTTTCCATCATTTCTGATCCTACACTTACTTTGTAGAAACTGAAAAACCTCTTAAAATAATACTGAAAACAATTTTAAGTAAGCTCAGAATGATAGCTGAAACCAACTTGTTATCTCATCCTGCTGAGGTTTGGTGGCACAGTAAGTACTAAATTATATATAGTCACACTCAATGGCAATTGAATTAGGAAATTATCTCTATTACATTAAAATTGTGATATAATACAAAACAGGCATTTAAGAGCATGAGGAAAATATTAGAATAATTCTGAATTAAAATTCAGAATTGAGGTAATTTCTATAGTGTCTATTAAAACATGTCAGCAATTGAACAATTAAAAATAGTTGGAAAATGTAAATGTTAACATGACTTTTATAGATAAAACTGAGGTTCAGAAAAAGTTAATAACTTTCTAGCAAAGTCACAGCTGAGATTTGACTTCAGCTTGATTAACTTCAATACTTTTGCTATCAAATAATATACTCCCCAATGTTATGGTGAAAACATTTGTATTGTTCTACCCCTAGTGGCTCATACAGTAATGAATCTGCCTGAAATTCAGGGGACATGGGTATGATCCCTGTGTCAGGAAGATCCCCTGGAGAAGGGGATGGCTAACCCCCCCCCCCCCAAGTATTAATGCCTTGAGAATCCCATGGACAGAGGAGCCTGGCGGGTTATAGTCCATGGAGTCATAGAGAGTAAGACACAACTGAGTGACTAACACTTACTTAACACTGTATGAAATACAGTCCAAGAATTCTTATGTTCAACTGACTAATAGAGACTTGAAAAAAAAAATGGCTTATTTAAATTTGAGATTTATTTTTCTCTTATTTGAATGTGTGACTATAGCCAGTCCAAAGCTGATATGACAGCTTTGACTCATGCAGTCTTTAAGGACTCAGGGTCTTTTTATCCTAATCCTTCACTGTGTATGGTCTCTATCATCAAGCCGTTATATCTGCCTTCAAGTCAGCAAGAAGGATGAAGTGACACAGCAGAAAAGGGTAAAGACTGTGGGTGTGTCAGCTTCCTTTCAAGGAAAGAAAATTACATAAATTTTGAGTTGCCACAGACAAGAAAATGTATTAATATATAACTGTTTTATACTAAAATCATACTATCCTTTTGCATTATACTATGTTATTGACTTGCTTAGACTATTCAAAATCCTGTATAAATCTCATTCTGTCCATGACAAAGGCTTCTAACTCCCATAACTCCACTGCCTGAAGCATGGAATAGTCAAACAAGGTGAATACTCTAATACTATAGTTTTTGTCCCAGTCTACTCAAGTTCTTTCATAGACTTCCTGGCTCAGGTAGTGCAAATCTGAGAGAAGAGTAAATGTTTGTTGAGCAATAAGTGCTCAAAATGGATCATTAATTGAGTGAATATTAAATATTTTGACCATGTGTTAAGCTTCAGGAGAGGCTGCACCTTCCTAAAATCAAGGCACAGAATGGCTCAACCTATTTTTCCCATTAGTTTTTTTTTTTTAATAGGTCAAATCACAGAAGAAATTGGGATACTTAAGGCAGTACTGTGGTTTTAAAACCATTCAAAATATAGTTATACAAAATCTTATACATTTTTCTTACCATGTTTTATACTGCCATTTTTTTATACTACCAAGAGCAACTTTCTGAATTCAACCAAAAGTGTGACTGTAGACAGATTTGCTCTAGGTGTTCTGCATCTTGGCAGAAGCAGAATCCGAGTACAGGCCAAATGTGTAGTGAGTAAAACAACTCGGTATGAGATTTTATACATAGATAAGAAGACATTTTTCTGAGTGGACATTCAGATCAGTAATGAGTCCTCAAAAGAGCAGGTACCAAATAGAAAGACGAACAGAAATCATAAGTCTGTGGACTGAAAGTGAATTGGGAATGAGATATGGTGGTAATGTTAACTACAAAGGACGAGAGCCCAATTCTTGTGAATTCTGTTTAATGGCTTATTTGATGACTCCATGGCTTTTATTGGGCCCGTTGCTTTCACCATAGGGCATGGAAACCAGAAAGCAGATATATGCAAGATGATGTCAAGATGCAGGAACAATCAGATTAGACTAGGATAATAGAAATTCATGCAATATCCAGGGTATTTTTCACTTTGACTTTATAGTCACTAGTTCCAGTTATCCACTTGACATCAGGTATGCTAATTAATTGGTGGAATATATATGGATTGTGATAAATATAGCAGAAAATAAATCCACCCCATATTAAAAAATATAACATTTACCCATCCTTGAAATGCTGTTTTTTGTCTTAAAATATATGTTCATGCATTAATACACGTTAATGTATTTGTCTTTATCTTCTTAAATTACTTAGCTCTGTATATAGGCTCTAGTCTTATCCACCTCTTTAGAACTGACTCAAATGCATCCCTTTTTATAGCTGGGTAATATCTCATGTGGATATGTACCACAACTGCTTTTTATATTCATCTTTCAATTGACATCTAGGTTGCTTCCATGTCCTGTTGTTGCTCAGTCTCTCAGTCGTGTCTGACTCTTTGTGACTCCATGGACTGCAGCACGCCAGGCTTCCCTGTCCTTCTTCCGGTGATTGCTCAAACTCATATCCATCGAGTCAGTGATGCCTTCCAACCATCTCATCCTCTGTTATCCCCTTATCCTCCTGCTTTCAATATTTCCCAGCATCAGGGTCTTTTCCAATTAGTCAGTTCTTTCCATCAGGTGGCAGGGATATTGGAGCTTCAGCTTTAGCATCACTCATTCCAATGAATATTCAGGGTTGATTTCATTTAGGATTGACTGGTTTGATATCCTTGTAGTCCAAGGGACTCTCAAGAGTCTTCTCCAACATCAAAGTTCAAAACCATCAATTCTTCAGTGCTCAGCCTTTTTTATAGTCCAAACCTCACATCCATACATGGCTACTGGAAAAACCATAGCTTTGACTATTCAGACATTTGTTGGCAAAGTGATGTCTCTGCCTTTTAATACATTGTCTAGGTTTGTCATAGCATTTCTTCCAAGGAGTAGGTGTCTTAATTGCATGCCTAAAGTCACCATCTGCAGTGATTTTGGAGCCCAAGTCCTAACTATTGTTAATAGTGCTGCAATGAACATTGGGGTACATGTGTCCTTTTCAATTATGGTATATGTCCAGTAGTGGGATTGCTAGGTCATATGATGGTTTTATTCCAAGTTTTTTAAAAAGAATCTCCATACTGTCATCTATAATGGCTATATCAGTTTGCATTTCAACTAACAGTGTAAGAGGGTTCCGTTTTTCTAGCATTTATCGTTTGTTGACTTTTTAATGATGGTCATTCTGACCAGTGTGAAATGATATCTCATTGTAGTTTTGATTTGCATTTCTCCAATAATGTGTGATATTGAGCATTTTTTCATGTGTTTATTAACTATCTACATGTCTTCTTTGAGGAAATGTCTATTTAGGTTTTCTGCCCATTTTTTGATTGGGTTGTTTGTTTTTCTGGTATTGAGCTGCATGAGCTGCTTGTATATTTTGGAGATTATTTGTCTGTTGTTTCATTTGCTATTATTTTCTCTCATTCTGAATGTTGTCTTTTCACCTTTCTTACAGTCTCATTCATTGTGCAAATCTTTTATGTTTAATTAGGTCCTATTTTTTATTTCCATTACTCTATGAGGTAGGTCACGTCTAGAAAGATAGTATTGATTATTCTACATTCAGGACAGCAAAGGAGGCACAGGCATAAAGAACAGTCTTTTGGACACAGTGGAGGAAGGAGAGGGTGGGATGACTTGAGAAAATATCATTGGAATATACACAGTATCATATGTAAAACAGATAGCCAGTTGGAGTTTGCTGTATGGCACAAAGAACCCAAAACTAGTGCTCCGTGACAGCCTAGAGGGGTGGGAGGGAGAGGAAGGCGGCAGGGTGACAAGAAAAAGGGAACACATGTGTACTTATGGCCAATTCATATTGATGTATGGCAAAAAAAAAAAAATCCCAATATTGTAAAGTAATCCTACAATTAAAGATAAAATATAAATAAAAATTTTAAAATATGTATTTTTATGAGAGGAAAAACCACCAGTTCTTAACTGGAAGACAGAAAAAGAGTTGCTAAGACTGATATGGATTGAATTAGTTTGAGACTGATAGGTCTCTGGGAGAAAGATACTGTGAAAGAAACATGCAGAGGTTATAGAATGGAAAACAGAAATGCCAAAGATAAACTTTAATTTCTTTACAATTTTGATGGCTAATCCTAGGTTCACTCTATAATCAAAAGAGTTGCTTTGAAGCCAATGCCAGAAAATAAGGTTATTTTTTTTTCAGCATGTGGACACAGCTCTCTAAAAGAAAGAATGTCACCTTTAATTTTTTATACAAATTCCATACAGTTTCTGCTTTTTATTTCAATGAAAGACATATTTTTTTTTTTTACTACATGCAGAGCATAAACTACCTAAACTTTGAATTTGTCTATATAGTACAAAGTAAGTTAAATATTTGTACTATAAGTTATAGTACAAATTATAGAGATCCCCCAATAAATGAAGCCAGCAAATCTATATAATTTAGATAAATCACATAAAAAGATTATTTAGTTCAACTAAGATAACTGTAAAATTGCTCAATATCCACTGCATTAGGCATGGTGTTGATTCATCCTAACCTGTCATATCTAATTTGCTATGGTGATTTCAACAGACAGTAAAATCTTCAATTGATGCTCTGAAACTAATTATGGAAAATGCTAAAGTTATGTCAACACAGTATCTATATATCCAGGTTAAGAAGGAAAAATTTATTCCACTGTTTTTTGTGTGTGTGCGTGGTATATTAGACATTTGGAAATTGGTTTTTATTTGGGTTTTCCCTACTTGTGCTTAAAAATGTATGCTTTTCTAATGGAAGAAACAACATTTGTGCGCAACAGAAAAATCTCTGGACTCAAAGCAAAGAGATACATCTTTTATCCCAGCCCTGATAGTAATAAATTGAATGACTTTTGATAAACTCCTTAACTTCTTTTAGTCTCCATTTCTTTTGTTCTACCTGCCTATTTACCTCATTAAGGATATTGTGGTTATCAAAATTGACTCTAAGTTAAAAATCACTTATAAAAGTTTATTTTTTAAATTTTTTAAAATTTATTTATTTTAATTAGAGGCTAATTACTTTACAATATTGTATTGATTTTGCCATACAACATGAATCTGCCATGGGTGTACAGGTGTTCCCAATCCTGAACCGCCCCCATCTCCCTCTCCATACCATCCCTCTAGGTCATCCCAGTGCACTAGCTCCAAGCTTCCTGTATCCTGCATTGAACCTGGACTGGCGATTTGTTTCTTATATGATATTATACATGTTTCAATGCCATTCTCCCAAATCACCCCACCCTCTCCCTCTCCCACAGAGTCCAAAAGACTGTTTTATACATCTGTGTCTCTTTTGCTGTCTTGCATACAGGGTTATTGTTACCATCTTTCTAAATTCCATATATACGCATTAGTATACTGTATTGGTGCTTTTCTTTCTGGCTTACTTCACTCTATATAATCGGCTCCAGTTTCATCCACCTCATTAGAACTGATTCAAATGTATTCTTTTTAATGGCTGAGTAATACTCCATTGTCTATATGTACCACAGCTTTCTTATCCATTCGTCTGCTGATGGACATCTAGGTTGCTTCCATGTCCTGGCTATTATAAACAGTGCTGCAATAAACATTGGGGTACATGTGTCTCTTTCAATTCTTGTTTCCTCAGTGTGTATGCCCAGCAGTGGGATTGCTGGGTCGTATGGCAGTTCTATTTCCAGTTTTCTAAGGAATCTCCACACTGTTCTCCATAGTGGTTGTACTAGTTTGCATTCCCACCAACAGTGTAAGAGGGTTCCCTTTTCTCCACATCCTTTCCAGCATTTATTGCTTGTAGACTTTTGGATCACAGCTATTCTGACTGGCGTGAAATGGTACCTCATTGTGGTTTTGATTTGCAACTCTCACTGTTTGCAGATGACATGATCCTCTACATAGAAAACCCTAAAGACTCCACCAGAAAATTACTAGAACTAATCAATGGATACAGTAAATTTGCAGGATATAAAATAAACACACAGAAATCCCTTGCATTCCTATACACTAACAATGAAAAAACAGAAAAAGAAGTTAAGGAAACAATTCCATTCACCATTGAAACGAAAAGAATAAAATACTTAGGAATATATCTACCTAAAGAAACTAAAGACCTACATATAGAAAACTATAAAACACTGGTAAAAGAAACCAAAGAGGACACTAACAGATGGAGAAATATACCATGTTCATGGATTGGAAGAATCAATATAGTGAAAATGAGTATACTACCCAAAGCAATCTATAGATTCAATGCAAGCCCTATCAAGGTACCCACGGTATTTTTAACAGAGCTGCTGCTGCTCCTGCTAAGTCGCTTCCGTTGTGTCCCACTCTGTGCGACCCCATAGACTGCAGCCCACCAGGCTCTCCCGCCCCTGGGATTCTCCAGGCAAGAACACTGGAGTGGGTTGCCATTTCCTTCTCCAATGCATGAAAGTGAAAAGTGAAAGTGAAGTTGCTCAGTCGTGTCCGAGTCTTTGCAACCCCATGGACTGCAGCCTACCAGGCTCCTCCATCCATGGGATTTTCTAGGCAAAAGTACTGGAGTAGGGTGCCATTAGAACAAATAATTTCACAATTTGTATGGAAATACAAAAAGCCTCAAATAGCCAAAGCAATTTTAAGAAAGAAGAATGGAACTGGAGGAATCAATCTGCCTGACTTCAGGCTCTACTACAAAGCCACAGTCATCAAGACAGTATGGTACTGGCACAAAGACAGAAATATAGATCAATGGAACAAAATAGAAAGCCAGAGATAAACCCAAGTACCTATGGATACCTTATCTTTGACAAAGGAGGCAAGAATATACAGTGGAGAGAAGACAATCTCTTTAACAAGTGGTGCTGGGAAAACTGGTCAACCACTTGTAAAAGAATGAAACTAGAACACTTTCTAACACCATACACAAAAATAAACTCAAAATGGATTAAAAATCTAAGTGTAAGACCAGAAACTATAAAACTCCTAGAGGAGAACATAGACAAAGCACTCTCCGACATAAATCACAGCAGGATCCTCTATGACCCACCTCCAAGAATATTGGAAATAAAAGCAAAAATTAACAAATGGGATGTAATTAAAATTAAAAGCTTCTGCACAACAAAAGAAACTATAATCAAGGTGAAAAGACAGCCTTCAGAATGGGAGAAAATAATAGCAAATGAAGCAACTGACAAACAACTAATCTCAAAAATATGCAAGCAACCCCTGCAGCTCAATTCCAGAAAAATAAATGACCCAATCAAAAAATGGGCCAAAGAACTAAATAGACATTTCTCCAAAGAAGACATACAGATGGCTATAAAAGTTTAAATTAAGGTTTAAATCTAAGGGATTCTCATACTTATGTTTAGAACCATAATAATGCAGGCTACTATATGAGAAAAGTGAACAGGTAATTACACTAAGTTGCATGTTCTGAATAGGCTAACATAAACTGTAAAAATAGATTTTATCACTAAAGCTATTCCAGCTGTGCTTCAATTTTCGTGTTTCATATGATATTTCAAATTTCTGCTGCAAAGTTTTACTACATCAATCTTACCATTTCTGTTATTACAGTTTAATAGCAATTTAGTAACAAGAAATCTGTCAATTGCAGATTGGTGAATTCTATCCATTCATATTAATGGCAAATAAACCACAAGTAATTAAGCTATTTCAGTCACTATGATAACCATGTAGATGACTAATTCCTAAAGCACAGCTTAAATAATATCACTTCTCTGCTCAAATTCCTTTAATAATACTTGGTGATTAAAAGATAATGTTCAAACACCCTAGGATGGAACTCAAGTCCCAAAGTATCTTTCCAATGTAATTTCTTTCTTGCCCTTCCTCGCATAGATTCCTCATTCATGTTCCAACTAGATCATATTGCTTCCACTTCTACAGAGCCTTTACTACTTTTGCTTTTATAACTTTGTTCATATTGGTCTCTCTAAATGGAATATTCATTTTCCCTAGCTTTGCCTCTCAGTCTTAGAAATCTTTCAAACTTCTTCTCAAATGCCAGCTCTTCCATGATTTCTTCTGTGATCCCATCTAAATCTATATTTTCTGGACTCAAACAATATTTTGTGCTTATGTTTTAGCACTTTCTTCATATCTTCACACTTCTTTGTATTTCAGATTTTTTAAAATAGAAATCTAATCTCTCTAGACACCCAATTCGGAGAAGGCAATGGCACCCCACTCCAGTACTCTTGCCTGGAAAATCCCATGGATGCAGGAGCCTGGTAGGCTGCAGTCCATGGGGTCGCTGAGGGTCGGACACGACTGAGCGACTTTACTTTCACTTTTCACTTTCATGCATTGGAGAAGGAAATGGCAACCCACTCCAGTGTTCTTGCCTGGAGAATCTCAGGAACCGGGGAACCTGGTGGGCTGCCGTCTTTGGAGTCCAACAGAGTCGGACACGACTGAAGTGACTTAGCAGCAGCAGCAGACAACCAATTTCTTCAGGAATGTGATTCCCTCTATTTCATTGTGTTATATACTACAACTAGATGACATGTAACTGTTGTCTTATGTCAACATATAACAGGTGCTTGCTGTGCGGTGCTTAATCGTGTCTAACTCTTTGCGAACCTAAAGACTGTAGCCCACCAGGCTCCTCTGTCCATGGGGATTCTCCAGGCAAGAATACTGGAGTGTGTTTCCATGCTTTCCTCCAGGGGATCTTCCCAATCCATGGATCAAACCCAGGTCCCAGGCATTGCTCGTAGATTCTTTACCATCTGAGTCATCAGGGAAACCCAAGAATACTGGAGTGGGTAGCCTATCCCAACTCAGGGATGGAACTGGGGTCTCCTGCATTGCAGGCAGATTCTTTATCAGCTGAACTACCAGGGAAGAGCATAATAGGTCCTTACTAAGGATTTATTGTTTGTCAAAATAATATCTAAACAATAAACTGAAAAATAACCAATCTAGGAATTTGGTAGACTAGTCACAAAAGAAAGCATTGAGTTCCATATAGTAATAAATATGGAGTAAGTTAGCCTTAATATTGTCATTAAGACTACAGCAAAAAGAAATTAGTTGACTGAAAACATTTCAAGATTTGTAAATATTTTTAACATAATGAAAACATTATACAAATTAATCATCATAGTCATAGTCTTTTGTGGGTGCTCCTTTCAACCATAAAATACATTAAGACTTACTATGATTGAAGATGAAAGAATAAATTTTCCAGGATGACAATTATATGAAATATTTTGGAAAGGTACATGATGCACAAATGTATGAATAATTTATTTAACATAGTGGTTAAGTGAAACAGGCTTATTTTGTATCCTGATGATTTACCAGCTATTTACCCTTGCACAAGTTCAGTAGCTTCTAAATTTTAGTTTCCTCCCTTATAGAATGAGGAGACTAGTAGTAAGTAACTCACCTAAAAATGTGATAAATTTTTTCTACCAGGACAAAATTGAAAACATTTTTCAGAATTCAGTAATTAGATTACGTACAATTCTGTGCCTGTGCACTCAAAATAGCTATATAAAGTGAATACTTGGGGGAATGCCTGCATTTTTACAATTAATGTTCAATGTCAAGGTTTTAATATACCAAGGGCTAATTAGTTTGTATTATTTTGTATACCATATAGTCTTATTCTCTCAACTTTCCATTTTTTATATAGTATGGATAATGTTTTCTTTTTAATGTCTAAGGTAATATGATAAATAAGAAAACATTCAAAATAATTTTATTTACGTTGTTTATTGATTATTTCAATTTTCCCTCTCATGCAAAAAATACTATAGGAAGTACCTGAGAATGTTGTTCCTTATGTATATTACAAAAAATATATTTGAAAAATCTGTGTAACTGAGGATTTTATGCTTTAACTTAGGCTTGACATTGTAAAAGTTCGACTGTTCTGAGAGTCTAATTTTTGTCACCTATAAGTAAAAATTATGATTATAACTGGTCAGTGTGGAATTTTAAACATGGACTCTATATCAACTACTTTTGAGGATTTGAAATCTGAGTAATGGAAATGATATAGCAAAGGTGTGGCTCCACTGCAAACCAGGAAGAAGCATTATTAAAATTACCACCACCTACTGCTTCACCTAGTAATAGAAAGCCATAGAATTTGTAGGTCTTTCACATTAAGCTTTTAATAATTTGTTTAATTTCATCATTGCCCCCTCAAAAAAAGGAATCTCATCTTATACAGTCAATTGTTTAATTATAGTGTCACAAACCATATGAATCTCATTTGAAACTCTTCTGAATTATAGATATCCATGAGCAATTGATAAAAGCCAATTTATTTCGTGGTAGGGAATGGAAATCTTCTCTCAAGTCCAAAGAGATCACCCTATAGACTATATTATGTACTAAACTCAGGGGAAATTACTTCATCACAACTTGATCCAGATAACAGTAATGAATATTGTGATGTAGCCAATGTTCAACTATGTTGACTTTACAGTACTGGAGTTAATCCATCTGTATTACAGCTCAGTGAAATCATTTCTGGGATGTAGCCATTTTGAGACTGACTTCATCTTTGCAGGCACAGATGCTGAACCACATAATCCTGAGAATTAATGATGCTCAGTTCAGTTCAGTTCAGTTGCTCAGTCGTGTCCAACTCTCTGCAACCACATGGACTGCAGTATGTCAGGCTTCCCTGTCCATCACCAACTCCCAGAGCTCACTCAAACTCATGTCCATTGAGGGCGGTGTTCAAGTCGAAGTTGGCACAAAATCAAAGCAGAACACCAGGGATTGTGTGACCAAAGAAAAGGAAGGGAGTTAGCTCCTGCAACCACAGGTGCAGTGGATTAAATCCCCACAATTAGCCTGGAGATTGGGGGCAATTGTAGACTTGGGAAGCAAGAACAAGATGTAGTAAGGCCAGATCTGAGTAGGAGCTGACCCCACATTGCCCACTGGAGGCCCAGAGACCTTTCCAGAAATAATGGAATCGTTTTTAGTAGGCTGATTGACTGGAGCACATTTACAGTGAGGACAACTAATGTCACGGGATAATATTTTTCCTACTCTGTGTGTGTGTGTGTGTGTATACATATACATGATAGCATATTGAAAAGCAGAGACATTACTTTGCCAACAAAGGTCCGTCTAGTCAAGGCTATGGTTTTTCCAGTGGTCATGTATGGATATGAGAGTTGGACTGTAAAGAAAGCTGAGTGCCAAAGAACTGATGCTTTTGAACTGTGGTGTTGGAGAAGACTCTTAAGAGTCCCTTGGACTGCAAGGAGATCCACCCAGTCCATTCTAAAGGAGATCAGCCCTGAGTGGTCTTTAGAAGGAATGATGCTAAAGCTGAAACTCCAGTACTTTGGTCACCTCATGCAAAGAGTTGATTCATTGGAAAATACTCTGATGCTGGGAGGGATTGGGGGCAGGAGGAAGAGGGGACGACAGAGGATGAGATGGCTGGATGGCATCACCGACTCGATGGCCATGAGTCTGAGTGAACTCCGGGAGTTGGTGATGGACAGGGAGGCCTGGCGTGCTGCAATTCATGAGGTCCAAAGAGTCGGACACTACTGAGCGACTGAACTGAACTGAACTGATATCTATATCTATATATATATTGGAGAAGGCAATGGCACCCCACTCCAGTACTCTTGCCTGGAAAATCCCATGGACAGAGGAGCCTGGTGGGCTGCAGTCCATGGGGTCGCTAAGAGTCAGGCACGACTGAGGGACTTCACTTTCACTTTTCACTTTCATGCATTGGAGAAGGAAATGGCAACCCACTCCAGTGTTCTTGCCTGGAGAATCCCAGGGCAGGGGGAGCCTGGTGGGCTGCAGTCTAGGGGTTGCACAGAGTCGGACACGACTGAAACGACTTAGCAGCAATATATATATATATATATATATATATATATATATATATATATACACATATATATATATATACTTTTTTTTTTCCATTTTATTCAATTGTTTATTTTAATAATACTTTACTTTTTGTGCTTTACTTTTTCCTTTTTTAATATTTTAATTTTAAATAAATTAATTTTATTTTCTTACCATTTCTACTACACCTTTTCATTATACTGCATTTTTCCATGTTTTTGGTTTTGTATTTTTGCTACTGTAGCTTTAACATTTGTTTATTGTTTTGATTGCTCTCATGTTTTGGATCCTCTCTTTATTTACTTATTTTTTTTTTTTTTTGAGTGTGAGTTTGTGAGTTTATTTGTGTGTTCCTGTCTGATGAAGCTTGCTTTTACTATTTTTTTTTTTGGGGGGGGAGGTTGCCTGTCTGTTCTCTTTTGTTTGTAGGTTGGTTTGATTTTTTGCCCTATTTCTTTCTTTCTTTCTTTTTCCCTTCTGTGCTGTGTGGCTTGCAGAGTCCTGATGCTCCAGCAAGGGTTCAGGCTTGACATTCTGAGGTGGGAGACCTGAGTCCAGAGTGTTGGGCAACCAAAAAACTCTGGACCCAAGCAGTACTAAACAGAGAGAGCTCTCCCAAAGGCCTGTATCTCAACAGTAAGACCTGGTCCCACCCAAAGGCCAGCAAGCTCCAGCACCAGATGTCCCATGCTTAACGACTAGCAAAACCAGGAACACAACAGTACCCATTAGCAGAAAGACTGCACAAAATGATGCCAAGCTCACAGGCACCCCATAACACACTGGACACAACATTGCCTTTTACAGAGACAAGATCAAGATACACCCACCAGAACAGAGGAACCAGTCTCTCTCAACCTGGAACCTTCACAAGGTCCTAGTCCAACCCCACATATGGGGAAGACTCCACAAGTAAGAGGAATTATAATCTTGAAACTGGAAATTGACCCCAAACAGAGTAAAATATACAAAATGAAAAGACAGGAAAGCAAGCAACAGATGAAGGAGCATGATAAAAACCCACCAGACCAAACAAATGAAGAGGAAATAGGCAGTTGACCTGAAAAATAATTCAGAGTAATGAAAGTAAAGATGATCCAAAACCTCAAAATTATATGGAGGCACAGAAAAATATAATGGAGGCATGGATCAAGAAGATACAAGAAACATTTAACAAGGACCTCAAAGAAATAAAGAACAATAAAAATGAATACTTTAATAATTGAATAAAAAGACACTACAGGGAACCAACAGCAGAATAACTGGGGAAAAAGAATGGATAAGTAAGCCAGAAGATAGAATGGTGGAAATAACTGAAGCAGAGCAGAACAGAGAAAAAAGAATGAGAAGAAATGAGGACTATCTCAGAGACCTCCAGGATAACATTAAGTGCACCAACATTCGAATTATAGGGGTCCCAGAAGAAAGAGAAAGGTTATGAGAAAATATTTGAGAAGATTATAGTTGAAAACTTCTATAGCATGGGAAAAGAAATAGCAGCTAAGGTCCAGGAAGCCCAGATAGTCCATATAGGACAAACTCAAAGTGAAAGGTGGTAAGATACATATTAATTAATCAAACTAATAAAAATTAAACAAAAAAAAGAAAAAGATATTAAAAGCTACAAGCAACATACAAGGAATCTTCATAAGTTTAACAGCTGATCTTTCAGCGGCAGAAACTCCACAAGCCAGAGGCAGCGGCAGGATATATTTAAAATTATGAAAAGAAAACACCTACAACCAAGATTGCTCTATCCAACAAGGATAAGTTTCAGATTTGACAGAGAAATCAAAACCTTTAGAGATAAGCAAAAGTTATGAAAATTCACCACCACCAAATCAGCTTTCAGAGAAGGCAATGGCAACCCACTCCAGTACTCTTGCCTGGCAAATCCCATGGACGGAGGAGCCTGGTGGGCTGCAGTCCATGGGGTCGCTAGGAGTTGGACACGACTGAGCGACTTCATTTTTACTTTTCACTTTCATGCATTGGAGAAGGCAATGGCAACCGACTCCAGTATTTTTGCCTGAAGAATCCCAGGGATGGGGCTGCTGTCTCTGGGGTTGCACAGAGTCGACTTAGCAGCAGTAGCAAACCAGCTTTACAACAAATGATAAAGGAACTTCTCTAGACCGGAAATGTAAGGAGGGAGGGGGGAAACTCTTGGGAAAAAAAAAAAATAAGGTAAATAGTAATAGGATCATATTGTAATAGTTACCTTAAATGTAAATGGACTAAATGCTCTAAGCAAAAGACACAGACTGGCTGAATGACTAAAAACCAAGATCCCTATATATACTGTTTCAGTTCAGTTCAGTTCAGTCACTCAGTCGTGTTCGACTCTGCGACCCCATGAACTACAGTACTCCAGGCCTCCCTGTCCATCCCCAACTCCCGGAGTTCACTCAAACTCACGTCCATCGAGTCGGTGATGCCATCCAGCCATCTCATCCTCTGTCGTCCCCTCTTCCTCCTGCCCCCAATCCCTCCCAGCATCAGAGTATTTTCCGATGAGTCAACTCTTCACATGAGTAAGCCAAAGTACTGGAGTTTCAGCTTTAGCATCATTCCTTTCAAAGAACACCCAGGACTGATCTCCTTTAGAATGGACTGGTTGGATCTCCTTGCAGTCCAAGGGACTCTCAAGACTCTACTGCAACACCACAGTTCAAAAGCATCAATTCTTTGGCGCTCAGCTTTTTTTCACAGTCCAACTCTCACATCCATACATAACCATTGGAAAACCCATAGCCTTGACTAGACGGACCTTTTTTGGCAAAGTAATGTCTCTGCTTTTGAATATGCTATCTAGGTTGGTCGTAACTTTCCTTCCAAGGAGTAAGCGTCTTTTAATTTCATGGCTGCAGTCACCATCTGCAGTGATTTTGGAGCCCAAAAAAGTAAAGTCTAACACAGTTTCCACTGTTTCCCCATCTATTTCCCATGAACTGATGGGACCAGATGCCATGATCTTCATTTTCTGAATGTTGAGCTTTAAGCCAACTTTTTCACTCTCCACTTTCACTTTCATCAACAGGGCTTTTAGTTCCTCTTCACTTTCTGCCATAAGGGTGGTGTCATCTGCATATCTGAGGTTATTGATATTTCTCCTGGAAATCTTGATTCCAGCTTGTGCTTCTTCCAGCCCAGCGTTTCTCATGATGTACTCAGCATATAAGTCAAATAAGCAGGGTGACAATATACAGCCTTGACAGACTCCTTTTCCTATTTGAAACCAGTCTGTTGTTCCATGTCCAGTTCTAACTGTTGCTTCCTGACCTGCATATAGGTTTCTCAAGGGGCAGGTCAGGTGGTCTGGTATTCCCATTTCTTTCGGAATTTTCCACAGTTTATTATCATCCACACAGTCAAAGTCTTTGGCATAGTCAATAAAGCAGAAATATATATATATTTTTTGAACTCTCTTGTTTTTTTTGATGATCCAGTGATACAAGAGATTAAATTCAGATCTAGGGACACATATAGTCTCAATGAAAGGGGCTGGAAAAAAGTAGTCTATACAAATGGATATCAAACAAAGAATGAGTAGCTCTACTCACATTAGATCAAATAGACTTTAAAATGAAGACTGTTACAAGAAACAAGGAAGGACACTACATAATGATCAATGAATCAATCCAAGAAGATATAGCATTATAAATATATATGTACACAACATAGGAGTACCTCAATACACAAGGTAGATGCTAACAACTATAAAAGGAGAAATCAAAAGTAACATAATAATACTGGGGGACTTTTACAGCCAACTTATAGCAATGGAGAGATTATCTGAACAGAAAACTAATAAGGAAGCATGATCATTAAATGACACATTAGACAGCAAGACCTAATTAATATCTAGAGGATATTCCATCCAAAATTGGCAGAATACATATATTTCTCAAGAGCATATGGAACATTCTCCAGATTAGATCACATCTTGGATAACAAATCAAGCCTTGGTAAATTTAAGAAAATTGAAATTGTATCAAGCATTTTTTCTGACCACAATGCTATAAGATTAGGTATTAATCACAGGGGAAAAACTGTTAAAAAAAAAAAAAAAACCTTAAACACATGAAGGCTAAATAATATGCATCTAAATAGCCAAAATGACACTGAAGAAATCAAAGGGGAAGTAAAAAAAGATACCTAGAAACAAATGACAATGAAAGTATAACAACTCAATGCCTATGGGATTTATAAAAGCAGTTCTAATAAAGAAATTTATAGCAATATAAGCCTACTTCAAGAACAAGAAAAACAACTAACAAACAACCTAACCTTACACCAAAAGCAATTAGATAAAGAGGAACAAAAAACTCCAAAGTTAGAAGCAATCACAAAAATCAGAACAGGAATAAATGAAAAATATATGAAACAAACAGTAGCAAAGATAAGTAAAAGGAAAAGCTGCTTCTTTGAGAAGATAAACAAAATTGACAAGCCCTTAGTGAGATTTATCAAGAAAAAAATGGGAGAAGACTATAAAATAAGAAATGAAAAAGGAGAAGTTACAAAAGGCAACATAGAAACACAAGGATCATAAGAGACTACTATGAACAACTATATGCAATTAAAATGAACAACCTGGAAGGAATGGACAAATGTTTAGAAAAGTACAACCTTCCAAACCTGAACCAACAAGAAGTAGAAAATATGAACAGGCCAATGACAAGCACTGAAATTGAAACAATAATCAAAAATCTTCAAACGAAAGTTGAGGCTAGGTGGCTTCACAGGCAAATTGCATGAAAAGTTCAGGGAAGAGCTAACACTTATCTTTCTCAAACTGTTCCAAACATTGCAGAGGGAGGAAAACTCCCCAACTCATTCCATGAGGCCATCCTCACGCTGAAGCCACAACCAGACAAAATTGTCACAAAAAAAAAGAAAATTACAGGCCAATATCACTGATGACTAGAGATGCAAAATCCTCAATAAAACTCTAGCAAATAGAATCCAACAACACGTTAAAATGATCATATATCAGATCAAGTGGGCTTTATTTAAGGGATGCAAAGATTCTTCAGTATACACAAATCAATCAATGTGATGCAACATACTAACCAGTTGAGAGATAAAGATTATATGATCATAACAATAAATGCAGAGAAAGCTTTCAGTAAAATTCAACAACCATTTATGATAAAAGTCTCCAGAAAATCAGCATAGAAGGAACCTACAGCAACATAATATAGGCCATATATGACAAACCCACAGCAATTATTCTCAATGGTGAACAACGGAAAGCCTTTCCTCTAAGATTGGGAACAAGACAACGGTGCACATTCTCACCACTATAATTAAATATAGTTTTGGAAGTCCTAACCACAGCAATTATGAAGTGAAAGAAATGAAAGAAATCCATAATGGAAAAGAAGTAAACCTCTCACGGTTGCAGATGACATGATACTATATGTATAAAACCCTAAAAATGTGACCAAAAAACTGCTAGAACTAATCACTGAATTTAATAAATTCTCATGATATAAAATGAATACACAGAAATCCCTTTCATTGCTGTACATGAGCAATGAAAAAAGTCAGAAAGGGGAATTAAGGAATCAATCTCATTCACCATTGGAACAACAACAGCAAAATAAACTGCCTAGGAATGTGTAATAGTTGCTTAGATGTGTCCAACTCTTTGTGACCACACTGACTGTAGACCATCAGTCTCTTCTTTCCATGGATTCTCTAAGCAAGAATACTGGAGTGGGTTGCCATTTCCTTCTCCAGGAGATCTTCCCAACCCAGGAACTGAACTCAGGTTTCCTGCATTCCAGGCAGATTCTTTTCCATCTGAACTACCAGGGAATAAATCACCCTAAAGAGATAAAAGATCTGCAGGGAGAAAAACATAAGACACTGATGAAAGAAATCAGTTAAGACACAAATGGATGGAGAGATATACTATTTTCTTGGGTTGGAAGAGTGAATATTGTAAAAATGACTATTGTACATAAAAAGACCTACATATTCAATGCAATTCTTATCAAACTACCAATGGTATTTTTCACGGAACTAGAAAAAAACCCCACAATTTGTATGGAAACACGAAAGATCTCAAATAACCAAATCAATCTTGAGAAAGAAGAATGGAGCTTGAGGAATCAGCCTTCTTGGTTTCAGCCTTTATAACAAAGCTACAGTCATCAAGAAAGTATGGTACTGGCACACACACACACACACACACACACACAAAGAAATATAAACGAATGGAACAAGGTAGAAAGCCCAGAGATAAACCCACATAGCTATGGACACTTCATCTTTGACAAAGAAGGAAAAAAATATAACATGGAAAAAAGATAGTCTATTCAATAAATGGTGCTGGAAAAACTGGACCATTACATGTAAAAGAATGAAATGAGAACATTTCACAACATCATACAAGAAATAAACTCAAAATGGATTAAGACTTAAATGTAAGATCAGAACTCATAATGCTCCTACAGGAAAACATAGGCAGTGCACTCTGACATAAATCACAACAAGATTCTGTCGACCCACTTCCCAAATTAATGTAAATAAAAATGAAAATTAAAAAGAAATTAGACCTAATTAGTCTTAAAACTTTTTGCAAAGGAAATGAAACTATAAACAAGATTGAAAGGCAGCTCTCACAATGAAAAAAATAATTGCAAGTGAGGTCACTGACAAAGGGTTAATCTACAAAATATATAAGCAGCATCTACAGCTCAATATCAGAAAAACAAATAACCCAATCAAAAAATGGGCAGAAGACCTAAACAGACATTTTTCAAAAGAAGCCATATGAAGGACCAATAAATATGAAAATGTGTCCAACATTGCTCATTATTAGAGAAATGCAAATAAAACTACAATTAGGTATCACCTCACACCAGTTAGAATGGCCATCATCAAAATATCTAAAAACAATAAATGCTAGAGAGGATGTGGAGAAAAGGGAACCGAGCCTCCTGCTCTGTTGATGGGAATATGTTAGAGGTACAATGGATTATAGTATGGAGATTCCTTACAAAACTAGGAATAAATATAACATTTGACTGAGCAATCCCACTACTAAGCATATGCCTTGAGAAAATAACAATTCTAAAAGACACACGCACCCCAATGTTCACTGTGGCACTATTTACAATAGCCAAGACATGGACGTGTTGGTTTAGCTTAGTTAAGTCACACAGTTGTGTCCAACTTTTTGCACCCACATAGACTGCAGCACACCAGGCTTCCCTGCCTATCACCAACTCCAAGAGCTTGCTCAAACTCATGTGCATCGAGTCAGTGAGGCCATCCAACCATCTCATCCTCTGTCATTTCCTTTGCCTTCTGCCTTCAATCTTTCCCAGCATCAGGATCTTTTCTAATGAGTCAGTTATTTGCATCAGGTGTCCAAAGTACTGTAGTTTCAGCTTCAGCATCAGTTTTTCCAATGAATATTCAGGACTGATTCTTTCAGGATTGACTAGTTTGATCTCCTTGTAGTCCAAGGGGCTCTCTCAAGTGTCTTTTCAACAGTATAGTTCAAAAGCATCAATTCTTGAGCAATCACCTTTCTTTATGGTCCAATTCTTATATCTACACATGGCTACAAGAAAAACCATAGATTTGGTTGTAAATATGTTTGTCAGCAAAGTAACAACTCTATGTTTAATATGCTGTCTAGGTTTATCATAGCTCTTTTTCCAAGGAGCAAGCGTATTTTAATTTCATGGCTGCGGTAACCATCTGCACTGATTTTGGAGCCCAAAAAATGTTAAGTCTCTCAATGTTTCCATGTTTTCCCCATCTGTTTGCCATGAAGTGATGGGACCAGATGCTGTGATCTTTGTTTTTTGAATGTTGAGTCTTAAGCCAGCTTTTACATTCTCCTCCTTCACTTTCATCCAGAGGATCTTTCATTCCTCTTCACTTACCTGATGTTACCTGCATCCCTGATGTTATTTATATTTCTCCCAGCAATCCTGATTCTGGCCTGTGCTTCATCCGGCCTGGCATTTTGCATGAGGTACTCTGCATTTAAGTTAAATAACTAGGGTGACGATATAGTCTTGGTGTACTCCTTTTCCAATTTGGAACCAGTCCATTGTTCCATGTCTGGTTCTAGCTGTTGCTTCTTGACCAGCACACAGATTTCTCAGGAGACAAGTAAGGTGGTCTGGTTTTCCCATCTCTTTAAGAATTTTCCACAGTTTGTTGTGATCCACACAGTCAAAACATAGCCTTCCCTGGTAGCTCAGACAGTAAAGCATCTGCCTACAATGTAGGAAACCCGGGTTGATCCCTGAGTCAGGAAGATCCCCTGGAGAAGGAAATGGCAACCCACTCCAGTATTCATGCCTGGAAAGCCCCATGGACTGAGGAGCCTGGTGGGCTACAATCCATGGGGTCACAAAGAGTCAGACACAACTGAGCGACTTCATTTCACTTCACTTCACACAGTCAAAAGCTTTAGCATAGTCAATGAAGCAGATGTTTTTCTGGAATTCTCCTGCTTTTTTTATGATCCAATGGATGTTAGCAATTTGACCTCTGGTTCATCTGCCTTTTCTAAGTTCAGCTAGAACTTCTGGAAGTTATTGTTTCATGTGCTCTTCAAGCCTAGCTTGGGGAATTTTGAGCATTACTTACCTCTTATGTGAAAGGAGTGAAATTTTGCAGTAGCATGAACATGCTTTGGCACTGCCTTTCTTTAGGATTGGAATGAAAATTGACCTTTTCCAGTCCTGTGGCCAATGCTGAGTTTTCTAAGTTTGCTGGCATATCGAGTGCAATACAGTAACAGCATAATCTTTTAGGATTTGAAATAGCTCACCTGGAATTACATCACCTCCACTAGTTTGTTCATAGTGATGCTTCCTAAGGCCCACTTGACTTCACACTCCAGGATGTCTAGATCTAGGTGAGTGATCACACATCATCATTATTTTGGTCATTGAGTTATTATTATTATTTTTTGTATAGTTATGCCTTGTATTCCAACCACCTCTTCTTAATACCTTCTGCTTCTATTAGTTCCATACCATGTCTGTCCTTTATTGTGCCCATGTTTGCATGAAATGTTTCCTTGGCATCTCTAATTTTCTTGAAGAGATCTCCAATCCTTCCCATTCTATTGTTTTCCTCTATGCATTTGCCTTGATCACTTGAAATGTCTTTCTTCTCTCTGCTTTCTATTCTTTGGAACTCTGCATTCAGATGGATATATCTTTCCTTTTCTCCTTTGCATTTCACTTCTCTACTTTCTCAGCTATTTGAAAGTTCTCCTTAGACAATCATTTTGCCTTTTTGTGTTTCTTTTTCATGGGGATGGTTTGCATTACCACCTCCTGTACAGTGTTATCAACCTCCTTCCATAGTTCTTCAGGCATTCTATCATTAAATCCCTAGAATTTCTTTGTAACCTCTTCTGTATAATTGTAAGTAATTTGAATTAGGTAATACCTGAATGGTTTAGTGGTTTTCCATACTTTCTTCAATTTAAGTCTGAATTTGTCAAGAAGGAGTTCATGAACTGAGCCACAGTCAGCTCCCAGTCTTGTTTTTGCAGACTATATAGAGCATTTCCTTCTTCAGCAGCAAAGAATATAATCATTCTGATTTTGGTTCTGACAATCTGGTGATGTCCATTTGTAGTGTTGTTTCTTGGGTTGTTGAAAGGAGGTGTTTGCGATGACCAGTGCATTCTCTTGGGAAAACTCTATTAACCTTTGTCCTGCTTCATTTTGTACTCCAAGACCAAATTTGCCTGTTAATATAGGTATCTCTTGACTTCCTACTTTTGCATTCCAATCCCCTATGATCAAAAGCATATCTTTTTTTGGTGTTAGTTTTAGAAGGTCTTGTAAGTCTTCATAGAATCGTTCAATTGCACCATCTTCAGCATTAATGGTTGAGGAACAGACTTGGATTACTGTGATATTGAATTGTGTGTCTTGGAAACAAACAGAGATCATTCTGTCCATTTTTGAGGTTGCACCCAAGTACTGCATTTCAGACCCTTTTGTTGACTATAAGGGCTACTCCATTTCTTAAAAGGGTAGATACTTCTAAGTAGTAGATATAATGGTCATCTGAATTAAAATCGCCTATTCCAGTCCATTTTAGTCCAGTTCAGTTCAGTCACTCAGTGGTGTCTGACTCTTTGCGACCCCCTGAATTGCAGCACGCCAGGCCTCCCTGTCCATCAGCAACTCCCAGAGTTCATTCAGACTCATATCCATCGAGTCAGTGATACCATTCAGCCATCTCATCCTCTGTCGTCCGCTTCTCCTCCTGCCCCCAATCCCTCCAAGCATCACAGTCTTTTCCGATGAGTCAACTCTTCACATGAGGAGGCCAAAGTATGGGAGTTTCAGCTTTAGCATCATTCCTTCCAAAGAACACCCAAGACTGATTTCCTTCAGAATGAACTGGTTGGATCTCCGTGCAGTCCAAGGAACTCTCAAGAGTCTTCTCCAACACCACAGTTCAAAAGCATCAATTCTTTGGCGCTCAGCTTTCTTCACAGTCTAATTCTCACATCCATATATGACCAGAGGAAAACCATAGCCTTGACTACATGGACATTTGTTGGCAAAGTAATGTCTCTGTTTTTGAATATGCTATCTAGGTTGGTCATAACTTTCCTTCCAAGGAGTAAGCGTCTTTTAATTTCATGGCTGCAGTCACCATCTGTAGTGATTTTGGAGCCCAAAACATAAAGTCTAACACAGTTTCCACTGTTTCCCCATGTATTTACCATGAACTGATGGGACCAGATGCCATGGTCTTCATTTTCTGAATGTAGAGCTTTAAGCCAAGTTTTTCACTGTCCATATTCACTTTCATCAAGAGGCTTTTTAGTTCCTCTTCACTTTCTGCCATAAGCGTGGTGTCATCTGCATATCTGAGGTTATTGATATTTTTCCTGGCAATCTTGATTCCAGTTTGTGCTTCTTCCAGCCCAGCGTTTCTCATGATATACTCTGCATATAAGTTAAATAAGCAGGGTGACAATATACAGCCTTGACTTACTCCTTTTCCTATTTGGAACCAGTCTGTTGCTCCATGTCCAGTTCTAACTGTTGCTTCCTGACCTGCATATAGGTTTCTCAAGAGGCAGGTCAGGTGGTCTGGTATTCCCATCTCTTTCAGAATTTTCCACAGTTTATTGTGATCCACACAGTCAAAGGCTTTGGCATAGTCAAAAAAGCAGAAATAGATGTTTTTCTGGAACTCCCTTTCTTTTTCGATGATCCAGTGAATGTTGGCAATTTTATCTCTGTTTCCTCTGCTTTTTCTAAAGCCAGCTTGAACAACTGGATGTTCACAGTTCACGTATTGCTGAAGCCTGGCTTGGATAATTTTGAGTATTATTTTACTAGTGTGTGAGATGAGTGCAACTGTGCAGTAGTTTGAGCATTCTTTGGCATTGCCTTTCTTTGGGATCAGAATGAAAACTGACCTTTTCCAGTCCTGTGACCACTGCTGAGTTTTCCAAATTTGCTGGCATATTGCATGCAGCACTTTCACAGCATCATCTTTCAGGATTTGGAATAGCTCAACTGGAATTCCATCACCTCCTCTAGCTTTGTTCGTTGTGATGCTTTCTAAGGCCCACTTGACTTCACATTCCAGAACGTCTGGCTTTAGGTGAGTGATCACACCATCATGATTATCTTGGTCTTGAAGATCTTTTTTGTACAGTTCTTCTGTGTATTCTTGCAACCAGGAGAAAACTCTATACATGGACATCACCAGATGGTCAACACTGAAATCAGATTGATTATATTCTTTGCAGCCAAAGATGGAGAAGCTCTATACCGTCAACAAAAACAAGACCAGGAGCTGACTGTGGCTCAGATCATGAACTCCTTATTGCCAAATTCAGACTTAAATTTAAGAAAGTAGGGAAAACCACTAGACCATTCAGGTATGACCTAAATCAATTCCCTTATGATTATACAGTGGAAGTGAGAAATAGATTTAAGGGCCTAGATCTGATAAATAGAGTGCCTGATGAACTATGGAATGAGGTTCGTGACATTGTACAGGAAACAGGGATCAAGACCATCCCCATGCAAAAGAAATGCAAAAAAGCAAAATGGCTGTCTGAGGAGGCCTTACAAATAGCTGCGAAAAGAAAAGAAGCAAAAAAGCAAAGGAGAAAAGGAAAGATATAAGCATCTGAATGCAGAGTTCCAAAGAATAGCAAGAAGAGATAAGAAAGCCTTCCTCAGCAATCAGTTCAAAGAAATAGAAGAAAACAACAGAATGGGTAAGACTAGAGATCTCTTCGAGAAAATTAGGGATACCAAGCGAACATTTCATTGTAGTCCACTGATTCCCAAAATGTCAGTGTTCACTCTTGCCATCATATGTTAGACCACTTGCAATTTACCTTGATTCTTGGACCTAATATTCCAGGTTCCTATGCAATATTGTTCTTTACAATATCAAACTTTACTTCCATGACTAGTCACATCCACAACTGGGCATCATTTTTGCTTTGTCTCTGTCTCTTCATTCTTTCTGGAGCTATTTCTCCACTCTTCTCCAGTAGCATATTTGGCACCTACTGGCTTGGGGCGTCCATCTTTCAGTGTCATATCTTTTTGTCTTTTCATACTGTCATGGGGTTCTCAAGCCAAGAATACTGGAGTGGTTTGTCATTCCCTTCTACAGTGGTGCACATTTTGTCAGACTCTCCACCCTGACCTGTTCATCTTAGGTGGCCCTACATGGCATAGTTCATAGTTCATAGTTTCATGTATTTAGAAAAGCCTGTGATCCCAGTGATCAATTTGGTTAGTTTTCTGTAATTGTGGTTTTCAATCTGTCTGCCTTCGGATGTATAAGGATAAGAGGCTTGTGGAAGCTTCCTGATGGGAAGGACTGTCTATGGAGGAATCTGGATCTTGGTCTGATGGGTGGGGCCATGCTCAGTAAATCCTTAATCCAATTTTCTGTTGATAGGTGGGGCTGTGTTCCCTTCATGTTTGGTTTGTTTCTCTTCCTAGGTTCCTGTCTCATAAAGATTTGGAGCAATGGACTAAAGGGTGTAGAGTAAGAGAGAACTTACTGCTCAATTCAGCTCAAGCAGACAGATCTTTTATTAGACAGACACTCCCAAGACATGGGAAAAATCTAACCCTAAAGAAGTCCTCCTTATCCTTCTTCTTGATCCTTCTTGGCTTCCCCCTTTCATACTTCCATTCTCCTCCTTTTGGTTATGGTGTGAGGAAAGTAAGGTTTGTACCTATCACCCATCAATGAAAGGGAATGCAAATGGGAATATGCTCAAGACCGATTGACATTTGTGAGTATATAACAGCAAGCTGTGTTGTTTATGTGTTTCTGTAACTTAGTCTGCTATAATTAGATGTAGAATATTCATTAGCCCTTCTTAGGAGAAGAGGATGACAGAGGATGAGATGGTTGAATGCCATCACCAACTCAATGGACATGAGTATGAGTAAAGTCCGGGATTTGCTGATGGACAGGGAGGCCTGGTGTGCTGAAGTCCATGGGATCGCAAAGAGTCAGACCCGACTGAGTGACTGAACTGCAATGAAATGAGTCTCCGAACTGCCTAAAATTACTTGGAGAAAGCTCTGCAGTTACCTTGTACTGACTATGTGCCTAGGGCACATATGCAGGAATTGAAAAGTCTCTGTGGTTATTCTGTAGCATATC
Organism: Bos mutus; assembly: GCF_027580195.1. Taxonomy (NCBI): domain Eukaryota; kingdom Metazoa; phylum Chordata; class Mammalia; order Artiodactyla; family Bovidae; genus Bos; species Bos mutus. Next base: position 63,762,573 of record NC_091646.1, on the reverse strand, counting down.
TTTGAGTTCTCCTGGGTGTGTCTGGAATGGAGTTTAGAGGTCAGCTTGCATCCTTTTCATCCAGGCCACCCCTCATTGCTCATGCCTAACTTCCTAACCTAACATTCCCTCCTCAAGTGAATGGACCCAAATTCATTGGGGAAATGGGTGTCATTCATTATGGCTACTTTCTGCTGAGTTGAGATGACAAGGAACCTTGGGTGTCCATCACTTGCTAGCTGTCAACAAGGGGGATTGGTAAGTGCTACTGATGTCTATCTAAGAGGGAGCTGTATGAGGAAGTCATCAGAGTGGTCAGGGGTTGGTATCAATATTGTATTGGAACTTGAGCCTATATCTTGTTGGCCTGAGAAGAAATGAACCAAAAGAGTAAGCTGAGGAAAGAGGGAGAGAACAGAATTATAGGCCAGAACCACCATAGGAGTGTATCATTGATTGACAGAAACCAGAATGCTACTGTGGTAACCTTGTCCAGGATTTAATTAGTTTTGAATAAGTTTTTGGTGATCAGCCCTGATCTGTTGATATAAGTCAGCTTATTAAGAATTGAATGAGGACATAGTCAGCAACTAGTCTTATTGCACGTGTTTGTGATATCTGTGATGGCTGGACTTAAGAGGTGTATATGAGTAACTCAAACCAATGAGCCACAGGAGCTACAGGAACCACATTGTGATGTCCTAAGTATGGTCTTATGGAAACTGGTAACAGACATGAAGAAGATATCCCTGACTAACACAAACCAAGAGAGACAGCAATGTAGCTGAGGCTGAATGCAAGGACTATTCCAAGAAAGCTTATCCCCAGCAGCTTAACTTTTTGAATGTTCATCAGAATGACACTTACCTGTAGTCCTGAATAGATATTGGAGGTCTCTCAGAGGCTTGAAAGTGCATTGAGTGTCTTCCCCAGTTTCCTTCTCTCATTGGACTCAAGATTAATGAATCCAGGAGTCATGACCTGGTACACTGACTGCTGTCTGGGTGGGAAGTATTAAGGGATAGAGGCCCTTCCATGTGGCCTTTGGTGACCCATCTTTCCAAACCTTATTTAGGATTTGAGTTCCTAGGGCCCATAGTGGCAGTCCCTCAGAATCCTTTGCATCTGGGTTGGCACCCCACAAGTGCATTTCTTGTTGGAATTGCCCAATGGCCACAGTGTAAGATCAAAGGGTTTGAGTCTCTGGGTTTAGAAAGAGGTCATTAACATAAACAAAAGGTCCCCATATAACACCTCATAAGGGTTAAAATCAACCTGTTCTTTTGGAGCAGTGTGAGTGCAGAGGAGGGCTATTGGTAAAGCTTCATTCCATCTGGGGGAAGTCTCCTAGATTATCTTTTTTATTGCTGGTTTTAAGAATTGGTTGGCTCTTTCTACTATTCCTGAAGACTGAGGTCTCCAGGCACAATGGAAGTAATAGATAACACCCAATGCTTAGTAACCCCTTAGGTGACTCTAGAAGCAAATGATATCCCATTGTCACTTTGTAGTGACCTGTGCAGGCCAAATCTTGGAATAATTTCATGGAGTAACTTTCTCACCACCTTCTCAGCCTTTTCTGTCCAGGTGGAAAAGACTTCAATCCAATCAGTGAAGGTATCTATCATGACCAATAAGTACTTATATCCTTGAGAAGCATCTGGATAAAGTATATCTGCCAGTCTTCCCCTTGCTAAGTCCCTCGCTGCTGGATGGGCTGGACCAGTTGAGGTTTTTGAGCTTCTTTGGGATTGTTTAATTAGCAAGTAGGACAGGAGGAGCCTGCCAGAGTCCAGCTCCAGCAGCCAGGGATTCAATCTGAAGGGAATGTTGGTGTCGGCGAGTGACAACGCAGCCTCTCAATTTTCTTGGACTGCGCATTTATTTCATGTTTAAGATTTTCTTTTATATTTTTACAAAAGCATTAGGTCAGAGGTTTGACATTTTCAGTTCCGCCTCACCCAGATTTATTATCTCCATAAATCACTGTTGCCCTTCAAACAGAGTTCTTGCTTCAGTGATTCTCTCGAAATCAGCTTTACCATCTATTATCTACTTCCTCTTATGTGTCTTATAGTTAACTTGTGATTACACTGTAACTCATGTTATATTCTTCAATTTATTTATTATCTTTCTAAATCCTATTTTCCCCTAACATCCTGAACTCACTCTCTCTTAAAAAAGGCTTCTAGCTATTAGTATCTCTAAAATTCCTAACCTCTATAAGCTATAGTAAAATATGCTAATATTACAACGTTCCTTAAATCTTTAACTTCTAACTATTTTAATTATTTCTAAGCCCTAAATTCAGTAAACTCCTTTGCCATAAACATTTTCCTCACAAATAGGCTTCAGATAGCAATCCCTCCCATGGCCTCAAGCTGCGGCCTATGTGCTCATCCTGGAATACTCTTTTGTAAAAGTCCTTGAACAAATGTCAATGATTAACTTTATGAATTATTCTCTGAGCACAGCTGCAGAAGGCTTTGTGCCTTCTCATGCTCCTCTCAAGAACAATAAGCACCTTAATATTCCTTTTCTGTCAACTCAGCTGAGGAGAGGAAAAAACAAGTCAGAATCACAAGGCGTAACTCCTTCATCCCAGGTCCGTGCCTGCAGGACAAAGAGAGGGGGTTGGGGCCGTGCCTCCATTTTGTCACTAATGCCTAACGCAGCTCCCAACAGAAGCCCACTTGCCTTATGGTCATTAGGAAGCTTATTCCTCTCTAGGATCTTTTGAGTAATCTCTGGAGGTCTTATTCCCCTAAATGAGTGGTGGCATGCAAGGAATTTACCAATTTCCATTGGAGGTTCCTGGGCAAAAATAAGAGTCCCTTCTTTTGGAACTACCCAATACTATCTTGTTGAGAGCTCTCATTCTTCACTTTAAGGGTCTAGTCTTCAGTATATAAAGGAGTTTCTAGCAAGGTAACTTGTGGAACTAGGGTGGCAACCCCTATTAAAGTCACTGTTTTGTAATGCTGCTTTCTTAGCTGCCTGATTGGCAGCCTGGTTCCCTCATGCCACCTTTGTACTTTCTTTTTGATCCCCCTTGCAATGGGAAACTGAAACTCCAGTGGCCAGATTAACTGCTTCCAGGAGGCTAAAGATTTAGTCACCATATTTGATTGGGGACACTCAGGCAGTCAGGTGGGCCCTCTCTTTCCAAATGGCAGTGTGTGTGTGTATCAACAGAAAAGCATACTTGAAGTCAGTGTAAATAACCACTCTTCTTCTTTTTCCCAGGTCTAAAACTTGGGTCAGAGCTATGAGCTCAGCCAATTGGGCAAAGGTCTGCCTAGTCAAAGCTATGGTTTTTCCAGTGATCATGTATGGATGAGAGAGTTGGACTATAGAGAAAGCTGAGCACCAAAGTACTTATGATTTTGAACTGTGGTGTTGGAGAAGACTCTTGAGAGTCCCTTGGACTACAAGGAGATCAAACCAGTAAGCCCTAAAGGAAATTGGTCCTGAATATTCATTGGAAAAACTGATGCTGAAGCTGAAACTCCAATACTTTGCTCACCTGATGAGAAGAATTGACTCACTGGAAAAGACCCTGATGCTGGGAAAGATTGAAGGCAGGAGAAGGGGATGTCAGAGGATGAGATGGTTGGATGGCATCACTGACTCGATGGATGTGCGTTTAAGCAAGCTTTGGGAGTTGGTGATGGACAGGAAAGCCTGGTGTGCTGAAGTCTGTGGGGTTGCAGAGTTGGATATGACTGAGTGACTGAACTGAACTGAATTGGGCTGAAATTCCTGGTGGTAAAGTTTTAGCCTCTGTGGTCTCAAAATTGAAGGCTACTACATATCCTTCTTTCCTTTTTCCATCTGAGACAGAGCTGCTCCTGTCAGTGTACCAATTTTCCTCAGGATTGATCAGGGGATCCTCTGAAAATCAATCTTGAGGCTTTGTCCAAAGATTTACAGTTTCTAGACAGGAGTGGAAGTGAAGAGAACTATCAGGGGTCAGCAGGAGGGTAGCTGGGTTAAGAACCTCCCAAGGAGATATAGTCAGTCCCAGATTTTCCATCAGCACTACTTGATATCTGAGGATCCTTGATCAGATATCCATAAATGGCCTCTCCCATTCAGAAGTTTTTCACTTGGTGGATGGTAAAAATAGTTGGCTTGCCTCCAAGAGAGAGTTTTAAGGCACCTTCTATCAGGATTGTAATGGATTCAAGGTTTTGAAAGCAGGGAGGCCAACCTTGGGCCATTGGGTCGAGCTGCTTGGATGAGTAAGCCACTGGCTGAGGTTCAGGTCCCAACATTTGAGTTAATATTCCCAAGGTTATCCCTTCCTTCTCATGGACATATGGATGGGATGTTTTCTCTAAGTTTGGCAACCTCAAACCAGGTGCTTGGATTAAGGCCTGTTTTAGTGTAACCTGCTGCCTCATCTGTGGAGTAGATTAGTAGGTCATCTAAATACTGAAATATTTCCCATTGAGTCTCAGGTTCATATCTAAGAGATCCTGGATAAGGGACTGTCCAAAAACGTGGGCACTATCCCTAAATCCCTGAGGCAAAACTGTCCAGATCATTTGTTGGTGTTTTTCTCCTGGAGCCTTCCATTTCAAAGCAAAAAGGTTTTTGGATTCCTCAGCCAGTGGTATGCAAAAGAATACATCCTTAATTTCCAGGACAGTAACCATTCTGCATTGGACAGGATTTCTCCCAAGATTACATAAGAGTTGTGAACTGTGGGATACAGGGAACTACATTTACAATATGGACATCTTGAACAGTTTGCCAGGTCGATACTTCTTTTAAAAAAATTACTTATTTTAATTGGAGGCTAAATAGAGTATTGTGGTAATTTTTTTGCTACACATTGACATGAATCATCCACGGGTGTACATGTGTTCCCCCACCCAGAATCCTTCTTCCACGTCCCTTTCTGCCTGATCCCTCTGTGTTGTCCCAGACAACAGGTTTTGAGTGCCCTGCTTCATGCATCAAAATTGGACTGTTCATCAAATTTATATATGGTAATATACGTTTTTCAAAGCTATTCTCTCAAATCATTCCACCTTCACCTTCTCCCACATAGTCCAAAATTCTGTTCTTTACAGCTGTGTCTCTTTGACTGTCCTCCATATTGGGTCATTGTTACTGTCTTTCTAAATTCCATATATATATATATATATATATATATATATATATATATATATTAATATACTCTACTGATATTTCTCTTTCTGACTTACTTCAGTCTGGATAATAGGCTTCAGGTTCATCCATCTCATTAGAGCTGACTTAAATGAGTTCTTTTTTTATCAGATCAGATCAGTTCAGTTGCTCAGTCATGTCCGACTCTTTGCGACCCCATGAATTGCAGCACGCCAGGCCTCCCTGTCCATCACCAACTCCCAGAGTTCACCCAGACTCACGTCCATCGAGTCAGTGATGCTATCCAGCCATCTCATCCTCTGTCGTCCCCTTCTCCTCTTGCCACCAATCCCTCCCAGCATCAGAGTCTTTTCCAATGAGTCAATTCTTTGCATGAGGTGGCCAAAGTACTGGAGTTTCAGCTTTAGCATCATTCCTTCCAAAGAAATCCCAGGGCTGATCTCCTTCAGAATGGACTGGTTGGATCTCCTTGCAGTCCAAGGGACTCTGGAATTTAGAAAGATGGTAACAATAACTCTGTATACGAGACAGCAAAAGAGACACTGATGTATAGAACAGTCTTATGGACTCTGTGGGAGAGGGAGAGGGTGGGAAGATTTGGGAGAATGGCATTGAAACATGTAAAATACCATGTAGGAAACGAGTTGCCAGTCCAGGTTCGATGCACGATGCTGGATGCTTGGGGCTGGTGCACTGGATGGCCCAGAGGGGTTGGTATGGGAGGGAGGAGGGAGGAGGGGTTTGGGATGGGGAACACATGTATACCTGTGGCGGATTCATTTTGATATTTGGCAAAACTAATACAATTATGTAAAGATTAAAAATAAAATAAAATTAGAAAAAAAAAAAAAAAAAAGAGTCTTCTCAACACCACAGTTTAAAAGCATCAATTCTTCAGTGCTCAGCCTTCTTCACAGTTCAACTCTTACATCCATACATGACCACAGGAAAAACCATAGCCTTGACTAGACAGACCTTTGTTGGCAAAGTAATGTCTCTGCTTTTGAATATGCTATCTAGGTTGGTCATAACTTTCCTTCCAAGGAGTAAGCGTCTTTTAATTTCATGGCTGCAGTCACCATCTGTAGTGATTTTGGAGCCCAGAAAAATAAAGTCTGACACTGTTTCCACTGTTTCCCCATCTATTTCCCATGAAGTGATGGGACCAGATGCCATGATCTTCCTTTTCTGAATGTTGAGCTTTAAGCCAACTTTTTCACTCTCCTCTTTCACTTTCATCAAGAGGCTTTTTAGTCCCTCTTCACTTTCTGCCTAAGGGTGGTGTCATCTGCATATCTGAGTTATTGATATTTCTCCCAGTAATCTTGATTCCAGTTTATGTTTCTTCCAGTCCAGCGTTTCTCATGATGTACTCTGCATATAAATTAAATAAACAGGGTGACAATATACAGCCTTAACGAACTCCTTTTCCTATCCATTGTATATATGTACCACAACTTCCTTAGCCATTCATCTGCTGATGGACATCAAGGTTGTTTCCATGTCCTAGCTATTGTAAATAGTGTTGCAATGAACATTGTGGTACATGTGTCTCTTTCAATTCTGGTTTCCTCAGTGTGTATGGCCAGCAATGGAATTGCTGGATCATATGGCAGTTCTATTTCCAGTTTTTTAAGGAATCTCCATACTGTTCTCCACAGGGGCTGTACTACTTTGCATTTACACCAACAGTGTAAGAGAGTTGCCTTTTTCCACACTCTCCAGCATTCATTGTTTGTAGACTTTTTGATGGCAGCCATTCTGACAGGTGTGAGATGGTACCTTATTGTGGCTTTGATTTGCATTTCTCTGATAATGAATGATGGTGAGCATCTTTTCATGTGTTTGTTAGCCATGTATGTCTTCTTTGGTGAAATGTCTGTTTAGTTCTTTGTCCGATTTTTTAATTGGGTCGTTTATTTTTCAGTACTGAGCTCCATGAGCTGCTTGTATGTTTTCGAGATGAATTGTCAGTTTTTTATTTTGCTATTATTTTCTCCCATTCTGAAGGCCGTCTTTTCACTTTGCTTATAGTTTCCTTCATTGTGCAAAAGCTTTTAAGTTTAATTAGGTCCCATTTTTAAAAAATGTTTTTATTTCCATTATTCTGGGAGGTGAGTAATAGAGGATCTTGCTGTGGTTTATGTCAGAGAGTGTTCTGCCTATGTTTTCCTCTAAAAGGTTTATAGTTTCTCCTCTTATATTTAGATCTTTAATCCGTTTTGAGTTTTTTTTTTTTTTTTTTTTTATTGTGTTAGAAAGAGTTCGAGTTTCATTGTTTTATGGGTGATTGACCAGTTTTTCCAGCACCAATTGTTAAAGAGACTGTCTTTTCTCTATTTTCATACTTTTACTTCCTTTATCAAAGATAAAGTGTACATAGGTACATGGATTTATCTTTGGGCTTTCTATTTTGTTCCATTGATCTATATTTCTGTATTTGTGACAGTACTACACTATCTTAATGGCTTTAGCTTTGTAGTACAGTCAAAGTCAGGAAGGTTGATTCCTCTAGAACTTTGCTTCTTTCTCAAAATTGCTTTGGCTCTTCGAGTTTTTTTTGTGTTTCCATACAGATTGTGAAATTATTTGTTCTAGTTCTGTGAAAAATACTGTTGGTAGCTTGCTAGGGATTGGATTGAATCTATAGATTGCTTTGGGTAGTATACTCACTTTCACTATATTGATTCTTCCAATGCAAGAACATGGTATATTTCTCCATCTATGTGTGTCATCTTTGATTTCTCATCAGTGTTTTATAACTTTCTATATATTGGTCTTTTTTTTCTTAGGTAAATTTATTCCTAAGTATTTTATTCTTCTCGTTGCAATGGTGAGTAGGATTGTTTCCTTAATTTCTCTTTCTGTTCTCTTATTGTTATTGTATAGGAATACAAGGGAAAGTTTATTATATTCATTGATTAGCCCTAGTAATTTTCTACTGGTGTCATTAGGGTTTTCTAAATAGAGGATCATGTGGTCTGCAAACAGTGAGAGTTTTGAGATTTCTTTTCCAATATGGATTTTTTTTTTTTTTTATTTTTTCCTCTTATTGCTGTGACTAGGACTTCCAAATCTATGTTGAATAGTAGAGGTGAGAGTGGGGACACTAGTCTTGTTCCTAATTTTAGAGTAAATGCTTTCATTTTTTTTTTTTCCATTTAGTATAACATTTGCGGTGGGTTTATCACATATGGCTTTTATTATGCTGAGGTATATTCTTTATATGCCTGCATTCTGGAAAGTTTTGATCATAAATGGGTGTTGAATTTTGTCAAAGGCTTTCTCTGCATCTATTAAAATAATCATATTGCTTTTTAAAATATTTATTTATTTTAAAATTTTATTTTATTTTTAACTTTACAATATTGTATTGGTTTTGCCATATATTAAAATGAATCCACCACAGGTATACATGTGTTCCCCATCCTGAACCCTCCTCCCTCCTCCCTCCCCATACCATCCCTCTGGGTTGTCCCAGTGCACCAGCCCCAAGCATCCAGTATCGTGCATCGAACCTGGACTGGCGACTTGTTTCATATATGATATTCTACGTATTTCAATGCCATTCTCCCAAATCATCCCACCCTCGCCCTCTTCCACAGAGTCCAAAAGACTGTTCTATACATCAGTGTCTCTTTTGCTGTCTCGCATACAGGGTTATTGTTACCATCTTTCTAAATTCCAGATGTATGCGTTAGTATACTGTATTGGTGTTTTTCTTTCTGGCTCTACGAATATTGAAGAATCCTTGCATCCCTGGGATAAAGTCCACTTGGTCAGGATGTAAGTTCTTTTTAATATGTTGTTGAATTCTGTTTGTTAGAATTTTGTTGAGGATTATTGCATCAGTGATATTGGCCTGAAGTTTTCTTTCTTTTGCAGCAACTTTGTCTTGTTTTGATATTATGGTGGTAGTGGCTTCAAATAATGAGTTTGGGAGCTTACCTTCCTCTGCAATTTTTGGGAAGAGTTTGCATAGGATAGGTGTCAGCTCATCTCTAAATTTTTGATAAAATTCACCTGTGAAACCCTCTGATCCTGGGCTTTTCCTTGTTTGAAGATTTTTGAATACAGTTTTGATTTCTGTTCTTGTGATGGGTCTGTTAAGATTTTCTATTTCTTCCTGGTTCAGTTTTTGAAGGTTATAGATTCCTAATAATTTGTCCATTTCTTCCAAATTGTCCATTTTGGGACATGTAATTGCTCATAGTAGTCTCCTATGATCTTTTTAATTTATTTGCTGTTTGTTGTGATGTCTGCATTTTCATTTCTAATTTTATTGATTTGTGTTTTCTCCTTTTTTTCCTTGATGACTCTGGCTAATGGCTTTTCTATGTTACTTATTTTCTCAAAGAACCAGCTTGTAGTTGTGTTGATGTTTGCTATAGTCCCCTTCATTCCTTTTTCATTTATGGCTGCTCTAATTTTTATGATGTCTTTCCTTCTACTAACTTTGGGGTTCTTCATTTCTTCTTTTTTGAGTTGCTTTAGCTATAAAGTTAGGTTGTCTATTTTATGTTTCTCTTGTTTCTTGAGGTAAGCTTGTATTGCTATGAACTTCCCTTTTAGCACTGTTTTTATTGAATTCTGTAGGTTTTACATTGTTGTGTATTTATTTTCATTTTTTTCTATACATATTTTGATTTCTTTTTTGATTTCATCCATGATCTGTTGGCTATTCATAATAGTGTTTAACCTCCATATGTTTGTACTGTTAATACTTCTTTGCTATGTTTGACATTTAATCATAGCACATTGTGATGAGAAAAGATGCTTGAAATAATTTCAGGTTTTTAAAAATTTGCTAAGACTAGATTCATGGCCCAGGATGTGATCTATCCTGGAGAATGTTCTGTGTGCACTTGAAGAAAAGGTGAAATCCATTGTTTGGGGGATGGAATGCCCTATAGATATCAATTAGTACTACAATTGTATCATTTAGAGCTTGTGTTTCCTTGTTAATTTTCTGTTTGTTTTATCTATCCATATATATGAATGGGGTATTAAAATCCCCTACTATTATTGTGTTACTGTTAAGTTCTCCTTTCATACTTATTAGCATTTGCCTTACATACTGAGGTGACACTAAGTTGGGTGCACATATATTTATAGTTGTTATATCTTCTTCCTGGATTGATAGTTTGATCATTATGTAGTCTCCTCCTTTGTCTCATCATTGTCTTTATGTCAAAGTCTTTTTTAAATTTTATATGAATATTGCTAGTCCTGCTTTCTTTTGGTCTCTATTTGCATGAAATATCTTTTTCCAGCCCTTCACTTTCAGTCCATATGTGTCCCTAGGTTTGAGGTGCATTTGCTCTAGACAGCATATGTAAGGATCTTTGTATCCATTTGGCCAGTCCTTGTCTTTTGGTTGAAGCATTTAAGCTATTTACATTTAAGGTAATTATTAATAAGTATGATCCCATTACCATTTACTTTGTAGTTGTAGGTTCATTTTTATAAACCTTTTCTGTTTCCTGTATAGAGAAGATCCTTTTAGCACTTGTTGAAAACTTGGTTTGGAGATGCTGAATTCTCTCAGCTTTTGCTTCTCTGTATAGCTTTAGATTTCTCCTTCATATCTGAATGAGATCCTTGCTGGGTAGAGTAATCTTGGTTGTAGGCTTTTCTCTTTCATCACTTTAAGTATGTCCTGCCATTCTCTTCTGGCTTGAAGATTTTTCTATTGAAAGATCAGCTATTATCCTTATGTTTCCCCTTGAGTGTTATTTTTTGCTTTTAGTAATTGTTTTTTGTGTTTGATTTTTGTTAGTTTGATTAATATGTGTTTTGCCTTGTGTTTATCCTGTTTAGGACTCTCTGGGTTTCTTGGACTTGGGTGGCTACTTCCTTCCCCATTTTAGGGAATTTTATGACTATTATCTCATCAAGTATTCACTCATGTCCTTTCATTTTATCTTCTTCTGGAACACCTATGAATTGAATGTTAGGGTGTTTAACATTTTCCCACAGGTCTTTGAGGCATTTTCTTCATTGAGAAAATGTCTCATTCCTCAATGAGACATTGTCCTCATTTCTTTTAACTATTATTATTTTTTCTTTTTTTTCCTCTATGCTACATTTATTTCCACTATGCTATCTTCCACCTCACTTACCCTCCATTCTACTGTTGGTTCCTTTCACGGTTCTTTTCATCTAAGTTATGACATTGTTCATTATTGATTGACTCTTTATTTCTTCTAAGTCCTTTTTAAATTTTTCTTGCATCTTCTCAATCCTTGTCTCTAGTCTATTTATCTGTAACTCCATTTGGTTTTCAAGGTTTTAGATAATCTTTACTATCACTATTCTGAATGATTTTTCAGGTTCACTCCCTATCTCCTCCTCTTTGGTTTGGTGGGTTTTTATCATGTTCCTTTACCAGCTGAATATTTCTCTGCCTTTTCATTTTGTTTAGATTGCTGTATTTGGGGTGCACTTTCTGCGGGCTGGAAGCTTATGGTTCCTCTTAATTGTGCAGTGTGATCCCTGTGGGCGGGATTGGACTATTGGCTTGTCAAGTTTTCCTGGTTGGGGGGCTTGAGTCTGTGCTCTCCTGGGTGGAGCTGGATCTCTACTCTCTGAAGTGCAATGAAGTGTCCTGTAGGGAGTTTTGGAGTGTCCATGGGTTTGGCATGGCTTTTGTCAGCCTGTCTTTTAATGTTCAGTGTTGCATCCCTGCTTTGCTGGAGAATTAGCACTGTGTATCTTGCACTGGAATAAGGTAAGAGAAACCCAAGTAAGACGGTAGATGTTGCAAGAGGGCATCAGAGGGCAGACACACTGAAACCATAATCACAGAAAACTAGTCAATCTAATCACACTAGGACCACAACCTTGTCTAACTCAGTGAAACTAAGCCATGCCCGTGGGGCTACCCAAGATGGGTGAGTCATGGTGGAGAGGTCTGACAGAATGTGGTCCACTGGAGAAGGGAATGGCAAACCACTTCAGTATTCTTGCCTTGAGAACCCCATAAACAGTATGAAAAGGCAAACTGATAGGATACTGAAAGAGGTCAGTAGGTTCCCAATATGCTACTGGAGATCAGTGGGAAAATAACTCCAGAAAGAATGAAAGGATGGAGCCAAAGTAAAAACAATACCCAATTGTGGATGTGGCTGGTAATAGAAACAAGGTCTGATTCTGTAAAGAGCAATATTGCATAGGAACCTGGAATATCAGGTCCATGAATCAAGGCAAATTGGAAGTGGTCAAACAAGAGATGACAAGAGTGAATGTTGACATTCTAGTAATCAGTGAACTCAAATGGACTGGAATGCGTGAATTTAACTCAGATGACCATTATATCTACTACTGCATGCAGGAATCCATTAGAAGAAATAGGGTAGCCATCATGGTCAACAAAAGAGTCTGAAATGCAGTACTTGGATGCAATCTGAAAAACAACACAATGATCTCTGTTCATTTCCAAGGCCAACCATTCAATATTATAGTAATCCAAGTCTATGCCCAACCAGTAATGCTGAAGAAGCTGAAGTTGAATGGTTTTATGAAGACCTACAAGATCTTTTAGAACTAACACCCAAAAAAGATGTCTTTTTCATTTTAGGGGACTGAAATGCAAAAGTAGGAAGTCAAGAAAAGGCTGGAGTAACAGGCAAAATTGGCCTTGAAATATGGAATGAAGCAGGGCAAAGGCTAATAGAATTTGGCCAAGAAAATGTACTGGTCATAGCAAAAAACCTCTTCCAACAACACAAGAGAAGACTCTACACATGGACATCACCAGATGGTCAACACCGAAATCAGATTGATTATATTCTTTGCAGCCAAAGATGGAGAAGCTCTATACAGTCAACAAAAACAAGACCAGGATCTGACTGTAGCTCAGATCATGAACTCCTTATGGCCAAATTCAGACTTAAATTGAAGACAGGAGGAAAAACCACTAGACCATTCAGGTATGACCTAAATGAACTCCCTTATGATTATACAGTGGAAGTGAGAAATAGATTTAAGGGACTAGATCTGATAGACTGCCTGATGAACTATGGACGGAGGTTCGTGACATTGTACAGGAGACAGGGACCAAGATCATTCCCAAGAAAAAGAAGGGCAAAAAAGCAAAATGGCTGTCTGGGGAGGCCTTACAAATAGCTGTGAAAAGAAGAGAAGTGAAAAGTAAAGGAGAAAAGGAAAGATATAAGCATCTGAATGCAGAGTTCCAAAGAATAGCAAGAACAGATAAGAAAGCCTTCCTCAGCGATCAATGCAAAGAAATAGAGGAAAACAACAGAATGGGAAAGACTAGAGATCTCTTCAAGAAAATTAGAGATACCAAGGGAACATTTCATGCAAAGATGGGCTCGATAAAGGACAGAAATGGTATGGACCTAACAGAAGCAGAAGAAATTAAGAAGAGGTGGCAAGAATACACAGAAGAACTGTACAAAAAAGATTTTCACGACCCAGATAATCACAATGGTGTGATCACTCACCTAGAGCCAGACATCCTAGAATGTGAAATCAAGTCGGCCTTAGAAATCATCACTACGAACAAAGCTAGTGGAGGTGATAGAATTCCAGTTGAGCTATTTCAAATCCTGAAAGATGATGCTGTGAAAGTGCTGCATTCAATATGCCAGCAAATTTGGAAAACTCAGCAGTGGCCACAGGACTGGAAAAGGTCAGTTTTCATTCCAATCCCAAAGAAAGGCAATGCCAAAGAATGCTCAAAGTACCACACAATCGCACTCATTTCACACACTAGTAAAGTAATGCTCAAAATTCTCCAATCCAGGCTTCAGCAATACATGAACTGTGAACTTCCACATGTCCAACCTGCTTTTAGAAAAGTCAGAGGAACCAGAGATCAAATTGCCAACTTCCGCTGGATCATGGAAAAAGCAAGAGAGTTCAAGAAAAAACATCTATTTCTGCTTTATTGACTATGCCAAAGCATTTGACTGTGTGGATCACAATAAACTGGAAAATTCTGAAAGAGATGGGAATACCAGACCACCTGACCTGCCTCTTGAGAAACCCATATGCAGGTCATGGAGCAACTGTTAGAACTGGACATGGAACAACAGACTGGTTCCAAATAGGAAAAGGAGTACATCACAGCTGTATATTGTCACCCTGATTATTTAACTTATATGCAGAGTACATCCTGAGAAATGCTGGACTGGAAGAATCACAAGCTGGAATCAAGATTGCCAGGATAAATATCAATAACCTCAGATATGCAGATGACACCACCCTTATGGCAGAATGTTAAGAAGAACTAAAAAGCCTCTTGATGACTGTGAAAGTGGACAGTGAAAAAGTTGGCTTAAAGCTCAACATTCAGAAAATGAAAATCATGGCATCCAGTCCCATCACTTCATTGGAAATAGATGGGGAAAGAGTGGAAACAGTGTCAGACTTTATTTTGGGGGGCTCCAAAATCACTGCAGATGGTGACTGCAGCCATGAAATTAAAATGCACTTACTCCTTGGAAGGAAAGTTATGACCAACCTAGACAGCATATTGAAAAGCAGAGACATTACTTTGCCAACAAAGGTCCGTCCAGTCAAGGCTATGGTTTTTCCTGTAGTCATGTATGGATGTGAGATTTGGACTTGTGAAGAAAGCTGCGTGACGAAGAATTGATGCTTTTGAACTGTGGTGTTGGAGAAGACTCTTGAGAGTCCCTTGGACTGCCAGGCGATCTAACCAGTCCATTCTGTAGGAGATCAGCCCTGGGATTTCTTTGGAAGGAATTATGCGAGATCTGAAAGTCCAGTATTTTGGCCACCTCATTCAAAGTGTTGACTCATTGGAAAAGACTGTGATGCTGCTAGGGATTTGAGGCAGGAGGAGAAGGGGACGACAGAGGATGAGATGGCTGGATGGCATCACTGACTCGATGGACGTGAGTCTGAGTGAACTCCGGAAGTTGATGATGGACAAGGAGGCCTGGCGTGCTCCAATTTATGGGGTCGCAAAGAGTAGGACATGACTGAGCAACTGAACTGAACTGAACTAAGGAGGAGTTTGGTTTCAGTGTAGGTAAGGAGACTTTTGGGTTGGCTCTTGTCTATTAAAGTTCCTTGGATTCAAGGGTTCTCTGATATTCTATGGTTTTGGAGTTAAACTTCCTGCCTCTGGCTTTCAGTCCTTCACAGACAGTAGCTTCAAGTCTTTTCCGTCATAAAGCACAGAAGATAAAACCCCTAGCTTAATGGTGAAATAATTTTCCACAGCCCTGTGCACCAAGAGAGATTCACAATTATGTAGAGGAGAGAAGAGGGAGGAAGGAGATAGAGGTGACATGAAGGAGAAAAGGGAGAGTCAAAGGGGAAGAGAGCAATCAAGCCAGTAACCAAGTCCCTGAGTGAAAATAAGTACTGAAGGTTAGATTCTGAAAGGTACAAAATTGATAACAAATATCAAAAAGCAAACATTAAAAACCTAGAAAATTGGTTATACTTTGAAAAATACAATCTAAAAAAATACATAACAAAGCCAATAACAAAAATTAAATATATATATATATATAATTTATTTTAAAAAATAGGTTTTTTGGAAAGGTAATAGTAGGCTATAAAAATGAAAGTGAAAAGGGTAATAAATTGCTAAATTAAATATATATTTAATATCACTATTTTAAAAATAGTGGTAATAGTAAAATTATATCTAGGACTTTCTCTGAAGCAGTTGTGGGCAGTGTGAGTTCAGTTCAGGGCCAGATAGTCCCTTTTCCCGGCTTGTACTTGTTCTCAAGGTTTATAGGTGTCACTCAAATGCACAGTCTCACTATTAATTTCAGGGTTTTAATCTGCAATTAAAACTTCCAGATTGGTTCCCCCTTCTTTGTTTATCCTGGCTGTCTTTGTCTGCAATTCTCTTCAGTGTCTAAATTCCCCCCAGACACAAGGGGGTGAAGGTGGTCACTTATTTAGTCTCACCTGTTCATTGTGTCGTGGGGATGGGTGGATGCTGCAAACAAATACCACTGTCATGTGTGGAGATTGCTCACAGTGAATTGATCACACTGGGTTTTCCACAGCCCAAAGTGGCATACACTTCCCTGGTCCACACTGTCCAGGGTCCAGGGTGCTCTGCAAGGGCCCTGTCCCAAGTGGCCCTGCGTTTCATGCACTTACCAGGTGTAAGCCACTCAGGTTCTCAGGTATTCCACAGGGGCACAGACCCATATGGGCTGTGCATTTTGTGCTTTTCCCAGGTCCATGCAGCCCAGGTGACTGGGTGCTTGGCAAGCACATAGTCCCAGATGGTCAGTGTGTCTTATTCACCTCCCCAGTCCTGGACACTCAGTTTCCCGGGTGCTCTGTGAATGCACTGTCCCAGGTGTGTCGTGTGTCTCCTCTGGGGAGATGATCTCAGTCTATGACACTTCTGGCAGATGTCAACCATCCAGGATCCAAAAAAGATATGGTTAGCAACTGGGAACTTGCTCACAGTTTGGTGGAAGATGCCATCTCTGGTGCCAAGATTGCAGCAGCCCCTTGCCTTCCAGCTCTGTCTGTCGCATGCCTGCCTCTCTGCCTCTGGGGATGGAGGGCCCTGTATGGCAACTGGCTTGTGCTCCTTTGGTATTTGCTCAATCCTTTGTTCTGTGAGTGTGCCAGGGGTCACTGTGCAGTATTCCAGCCTTTGGTGAGAAAGGTCTTTTTTTGTCTCACTGGTGATTCCAAGGTTTGAGTTGTTATCTTACATTAGTTCCCTCAGATTGTCCTCAGGGCTTTCAGGCATGGTCCTTACTCTAAGGACTGATCATGCAGTTCACACACCCTGAAGAGCCCCTACTCACTGGTGGTGGATGTGAGCATCTGTGACATTTCTCCATCTCCCCTTGTAGTTGACATTAGGCACATTGTGTGTGTGTGTGTGTGTGTGTGTGTGTGTGTGTGTGTGTGTGTTTTCCTCCCGGTTATGTTGCCCTCTGAGATTCCAAAACTCCCCACAGACATGCCTGTGAGAGGGTTTCCTACCATAAAGAAATTTCTCCTCCTTCATGACTCCCTACCCAGGATGTATCTTCATCCCTAAATCTTTTGTCTCATTTTTTGTCTTTTATATTTTGTCCTACCTCCTTTTGAAAAGATTGGGCTGCCTCTCTGGGTGCTTGGTGTCTTTCACCAGCATTCAGAAGTTGTTTTGTGGAAGTTGCTCAATATTCAAATGATCTTTTGATTAATTTGAGGATGAGAAAGTGGTCTCCCCATCCTATCCCTGCACCATCTTGGGACCACCTCTTCATCCTTCTTCTTTACAGAAAATACTGGAGTTTTAGATGGTGAATTGGTGGGGAGCAATAGACCACAAGCAAGGGACTTGTAACAAAAATAAGACCAGGAGCTGACTGTGGCTCAGATCATGAACTCCTTCTTGAAAAATTCAGACTTAATTTGAAGAATTAAGGGAAAAACACTAGACCACTCAGGTATGAACTAAATCAAATCCCTTACAATTATACAGTGGAAGTGACAAATAGATTCAAGGGATTAGATTTGATAGACAGAAAGCCTGAGGAAATGTGGAAGGAAGTTAATAACATTGTACAGGAGGCAGTGACAAAAACTTCCACGAGAAAAGGAAATACAAAAAGGCAAAATGATTGTCTGAGGAGGCCTTACAAATAGCTGAGAAGAGAAGAAGCAAAAGGGAAAGGAGAGAAGCAAAGATATATCCACCTGAATGGATAATTCCAAAAAACAGCAAGTAGAGATGAAAAGGCCTTCTTAAATGAAAGAGAAATAGAGGAAAACAAAAGAATGGGAAAAACTAGAGATCTCTTCAAGAAAATTAGAGATGCCGAAGAAACATTTCATGCAAACATGGGCACAATAAAGGACAGAAATGGTATGGACCTAATAGAAGCAGAATATATTAAGAAGAGGTGGCAAAAATACACAGAAGGACTATTTAAAAAGACCTCAATGACCCAGATAACCACAACTGTGTGATCACTCACCTAGACCCAGACGTCCTGGAGTGTGAAGTCAAGTAGCTTTAGGGAGCATCACTATGAAAAAAGCTAGTGGAGATGACGCAATTCCAGTTGAGCTATTGCAAATCCTAAAAGATGATGCTATTAGAGTGTTGCACTCCAGTTTTTTAAGGAATCTCCACACTGTTCTCCACAGTGGCTGTACTAGTTTGCATTCCCACCAACAGTGTAAGAGGGTTCCCTTTTCTCTACACCCTCTCCAGCATTTATTACTTGTAGACTTTTGGATTGCAGCCATTCTGACTGGTGTGAAATGGTACCTCATAGTGGTTTTGATTTGCATTTCTCTGATAATGAGTGATGTTGAGCATCTTTTCATGTGTTTGTTAGCCATCTGTATGTCTTCTTTGGAGAAATGTCTATTTAGATCTTTGGCCCAGCCACTATGGAGAACAGTGTGGAGATTCCTTAAAAAACTGGAAATAGAACTGCCTTATGATCCAGCAATCCCACTGCTGGGCATACACACTGAGGAAACCAGAAGGGAAAGAGACACGTGTACCCCAATGTTCATCGCAGCACTGTTTATAATAGCCAGGACATGGAAGCAACCTAGATGTCCATCAGCAGATGAATGGATAAGAAAGCTGTGGTACATATACACAATGGAGTATTACTCAGCCATTAAAAAGAATACATTTGAATCAGTTCTAATGAGGTGGATGAAACTGGAGCCTATTATACAGAGTGAAGTAAGCCAGAAGGAAAAACATAAATACAGTATACTAACGCATATATATGGAATTTAGAAAGATGGTAACGATAACCCTGTATACGAGACAGCAAAAGAGACACTGATGTATAGAACAGTCTTATGGACTCTGTGGGAGAGGGAGAGGGTGGGAAGATTTGGGAGAATGGCATTGAAACATGTGAAATGTCATGTATGAAACGAGATGCCAGTCCAGTTTCAATGCACGATGCTGGATGCTTGGGGCTGGTGCGCTGGGACGGCCCAGGGGATGGTATGGGGAGGGGGAGGAGGAGGGTTCAGGATGGGGAGCACGTGTATACCTGAAATTAAAAAAAAAAATTTAAAAATTAAAAATTAAATAAAAAATGGAACCACCAAAAAAAAAAAAAAAAATAGAGTGTTGCACTCAATATGCTGACAAATTTGGAAAACTCAGCAGAGGACACAGGACTGGAAAAGATCAGTTTTCATTTCAATCCCAAGGAAAGGCAATACCAAAGAATGTTCAAACTACCACACAATTTTACTCATCTTACATGTGAGCAAACTAATGCTCAAAATTCTCCAAGATAGGCTTCAACAGTATGTGAACCAAGAACTTCCAGATGTTGAAGTTAGATTTACAAAAGGCAGGGGCACCAGAGATCAAATTGCCAACTTCCATTAGATCATAGAAAAAGCAAAGTAATTCCAGAAAAACATCTACTTCTGGTTCATTGACTACACTAAAGCCTTTGACTGTGTGGATCACAACAAACTATGGAAAGTTCTTCAAGAGATGGGAATACCAGACCACCTTATCTGCCTCCTGATAAACCTTTATCCAGGTCAAGAATCAACAGTTAGAACTGGATGTGGAACAATGGACTGGTTCCAAATTGGGAAATGGCTATGTCAATTCTGTATATTTTCACCTTGATTATTTAACTTATATTCAGGGTACATCATGTGACATGCTGGACTGAATATAGCATAAGCTGGTGTCAAGTTTGCAGGGAGAAATATCAACAACGTCAGGTATGAATATTAAAAAGCAGAAACATTACTTTTCTCTCAAAGACCATATAGTCAAACCTATGTTTTTTCCACTAGTGATTTATAGATATAAGAGTTGGACCATAAGAAAGCTGAGCACTGAAGAATTGATGCTTTTGAACTGTGGTTTTGGAGAAGCATCTTGAGAGTCTTTTGGACTACAAGGATATCAAACCAGTCAATCCTAAGGGAAATAAGTCTTGAATAATCATTGGAAGGACTGATGCTAAAGCTGAAACTTCAATACTTTGGCTTCCTGATGTGAAGAACTGACTCATTGGAAAAGACCCTGATGCTGGGAAAGATTGGAGGCAGGAGGAGAAGAGGATGACAGAGGATATCGTTGGATGGCATCACTGACTCAATGGACATGAGTTGGAGCAAGCTGCAGGAGTTGGTGATGGACAGGGAAGTCAGGAGTGCTGCAGTCCATGGTGTCAGAAAGAGTTGGACATAACTGAGTGACTGAACTGAAGTGAACTGCAAGAACTTGTTTAAGAGGCTTCAGTCCTTCCCAAGCTTCTTTTTTGAGTGAGTGTCGATTCCAATTTGGAAAATGAATTGAGTCTCAGAGGACAATGACAACTGGTTTAGCTTGGTGTGCTTATCCAGGAGTCCCCTCGTCCCCCAGCTGGGTGTAAACTTTGTCTTCCCATAGTTTTTGGTCTCTTACTCTTGGAGAGGCCACAATGGGTTCCTCAGTGGCAACTATGATCTGTAGAGGTCTTGGGGCTGAAAAGCTTCCCACTATAAGGATGGTTCCCATGTTAGTAAGTATATCTCTTTCCAATAGGCCAGTAGGGCACTCAGGAACAACCAGGAACTGATGTGAAAATATCTTTCCATCCAAGCAGCAAAGAAGTGCTTGGGTGAATCTTTTTGTATCTGCTTTCCCTATAACACCTTAAAGTACAAGTTCAGGTACAAGTTGGTACAACTTCAGGGGGAGAAGGCTCCAGAGTAAGATGTCAGGACAGAGTAATTGGCCCCATTGTCAACGAAGAGATTATCAGACCTACCTGCCACATTCAGTTGCACCCTCAGCTCCAGCGCCATGATTGTTATCTGTAATGGGGGGCTGGCTGAAGCAGGCTGCATCAGTACTGTTTAACCATTGAGGGGGAAGGAAAACTTGAGGCTCTCAAGTCCTGAGGGCAGAGTGCTGTCCAATGTCCCAACTGATGGCATTTGTAGAAAACTGCTTGAGGAGGGTGGCCATGATTTGGACACTCTTTAGCCTGATGTCCCTCCTGTTTACAAATCCAGCATTTATATTATGCCTTGTCCTTTAAGAACTTGGGGTTTTCCATAGGGCATCTGTGGAGGGTGGCCAGGATCTGAGCATACCTAATTTCTTACCTTCTTTCCCTTCCCTGGGATTTGACTTCCCTCGTCTGTTCTCTGTTTTAGAAGATATTGATGGCTGTATGCACCATCTGATCTAAAGAGGCAGCAGGGTCCTACTACTGTATCTGTTGTAACTTTACCTTGATGTCTGATGTACATTGGGACAGGAATTTGTTCTTTAAAATCACCTGCCTCTCATAAGAGTCTAAGTCTAGATTGGAAACCTTTTGGAGTGCCTTCTTTTCCCCTTCCCAGGAAGGCAATGATGTTCTCATTGTGTTCCTGAGTAACTGCTGAGTAACCCAGACATAGATAATTACATTTTGTTGGGCTGCTTTTAGTCCTGTCTTTACACAGTTTAGAAAAATTGTCTCTTTCCCAAATATGCTCAGGGTCATAGTTGCAGCTGTGATCTGAGGAAGGGACTGAGTTTTCCCCCACCAGATATTAATCACTTGATATGTGAAGCTCCATAGCATACATTTGGGCTTCTTTTAAGACCCTAATGTACTCAGGGTCATATAAGATTTGATTAAATATGACCATCATGTCTTTCCACGTCATGTCAAAAGCCAAAGTAAGGTGTTGGAACATATATGTATATTTGCCTGGATCCTCTGTATAGCTTCCCAGGCCTTGTTTGATCTGTCTTACTTCTAGGAGGGAGAAGGGCTTATGGACCTGGGTTGGTCCAAATTATACCCCAGTTTCAACCAAGAGACATATTCTGGCTGGCTTTTGTGCAAAACCTTACTTGGTTATCTGGATCTAACACCATTGGCCTAGTAGGCTCATTTTTAGGGTATACATTAATCCCATATTTAAGGCATATTCCCTTCATGTCCCTTATTTGGACAAAAGTTGGACATAGGGGACCTCTGATCATTTCCCCTGCTTTTTGAAGAACAGTTCTAGCTGTAGGATGGTAGTGTAATTTACACTCCCATTCTTGGACTGATGTTCCCCATCCAGCAGAGGGTATTGTGGTCATGTGGTATTACAAAAGAATCACAAGCTCTTCTTCCCCTTAGAATCTGAGAGTTCAACAGCTCCCAGTTGTTAAGGATGCATCTCAAGGGTGTAGTGGATTTGTTATTTCCCATCTGTGAAATAACAGTGATGACAGGAAAAAGAGAAAAAAATTAGTAGACCTTTTTCTATTCTCACAAGTGAGCTTCTCTAGAGAGAGTATTTTTGACATTTATCCTTCCCAGCACTGCAGCATCCTGAGAGTTGAATGCCCCGGGTCAGGATGTGGATCCTCAAGCAGGTTAAAGCAGGTCAACGTCCTGAGGACCAGATGCCTGGGGAGGTCAAAGCACCTGAGAACCAGAACCTGAGCAGGTTCAGGATTTGAACCTCTGGAGAACCAGACCCAAAACAGGTCAAGCTCCCAAGATCCCCAGCTACTGATGGATCCCCAAGCAGGCTGAAGCAGGTCGACCTCCCAAGAACCAGATATTGAGCAGGCCTAGCTCCCAGGACCCCCAGCTACTTGACTGGAGTTGGGCATTCATAGATCTCCAGTGGCTAGTTCTGGGTGGGATTTTTTTCCCTAAGTAGGGGTGTCAGATGGGGTCTGAAAGGAAGAAGTCATCAAGGTTGTTGGTAGTTCAGTTCGGTTCAGTTCAGTCACTCAGTCGTGTCTGACTCTTTGTGACCCCATGAATCACAGCACGCCAGGCCTCCCTGTTCATCACCAATTCCCGGAGTTCACTCAAACTCATGTCCATTGAGTCGGTGATGCCATCCAGTCATTTCGTCCTCTGTTGTCCCCTTCTCCTCCTGCCCCCAATCCCTCCCAGCATCAGGGTCTTTTCCAATGAGTCAACACTTCGCATGAGGTGGCCAAAGTATTGGAGTTTCAGCTTTAGCATCAGTCCTTCCAATGAACACCTAGGACTGATCTCCCTTAGGATGGACTGGTTGGTTCTCCTTCCAGTCCAAGGGACTCTTAAGAGTCTTTTCCAACACCACAGTTCAAAAGCATCAATTCTTCGGTGCTCAGCTTTCTTCACAAGTCCAAATCTCACATCCATACATGACCACTGGAAAAATCATAGCCTTGACTAGACGGACCTTTGTTGGCAAAGTAATGTCTCTTGTTTTCAATATGCTATCTAAGTTGGTCATAACTTTCCTTCCAAGGAGTAAGCGTCTTTTAATTTCATGGCTGCAGTCACCATCTGTAGTGATTTTAGAGCCCCCCAAAATAAAGTCTGACACTGTTTCCACTGTTTCCCCATCTATTTCCCATGAAGTGATGGGACCAGATGCCATGATCTTCCTTTTCTGAATGTTGAGCTTTAAGCCAACTTTTTCACTCTCCTCTTTCACTTTCATCTAGAGGCTTTTTAGTTCCTCTTCACTTTCTGCCTAAGGGTGGTGTCATCTGCATATCTGAGGTTATTGATATTTCTCCCGGCAACCTTGATTCCAGCTTGTGCTTCTTCCAGCCCAGCATTTCTCATGTTGTACTCTGTATATAAGATGAATAAGCAGGGTGACTCACCCTAAATGGGAATATAAAGAAATTAAAGCCTCTGCCTTTAGACTGAGAACCTGACGAAACAATCATCAGTTTCCCCAGTCACCCGTAGTAACGGTAAAAGTGTCCTGATGGTGTACTGGGTGGAGCCTCACCAAAACTGAGACTGAAGACTCCAGAGATAGAACTGTATTAGTTAAACTCACAAGAAGCTTAAGCTGGACAAGCCAATTTCTTTAGAACCATCAGAGATCTCATCGTTTTCCAGCTTGAATTTAAAATAGCATCTTTTTTTTTTTTCCTTTACTTAGGGAAACTGCAGATGAATCAGGCAGTTCCAGAGAAATCAGGCAGAATAGTTACACTGCAAAGACAAAGAAAATGCAGGCCCTGAATCTCTAGAGGGATTGTGGACTATCTATAAATTTCCCTCTAGAGAGTCAGCTGCAACACTGTGGGCCCAGAAAGAGCTTGTGAAAGGAGCACACCTTCCAGAAACAGGAAGCTGATGACCTACCCAATACTTTGCAGAGAGTAACATGGAAGGAGTTGAAAAGTCTATGTGGTTATTTTGTAGCATATCTGTGAGCTCTCCTGGGTGTGTCTGGGATGGAATTTAGAGATCAGCTTTAACCCCTTTCAGCCAGCTCACCCCCTGGCTCATGCCTAAATTCTTACCTAAAAGAAGCAACCTAGATGTACATTGACAGATAAACAGATAAAGAAGTTGTGGTGCATTTATAGAATAGAATATTACTCAACCATAAAAAAGAATTAATTTGAGTTAGGGGTAGTGAGGTGAATGAAACTCGAGTTTCTTTTACAGAGTGAAGAAAGTCACAAAGAGAAAAAGAATGCTGTATATTAACTCATATATCTGGAATCACGTCAGAAACTAGAAAAATGGTACTGATGAACCTGGCAGAGAAAAGACTTGTGGACACAACACGGGAAGGTGAAGTTGGGACTAATTGAGAAAGTAATATTGACATATATACAATTACCGTGTGTAAAATAGATAGTGGAAAGTTGTTAAATAACACAGGGAGCCCTTCTGGGCACTCTGTGATGAACAAGAGGGTGGGGATCACAGGAAAGGAGGCAGTCTCATGAGGGAATGGATATATACATATATATATATATATATATATATATATATATATATATACACACACACACACAAAAAACACACACAGAGACAGATAATATATATAATATATTAATATATATAATTATGACTGATTCCACTGTTGTATGGCAAAAAAAAAAAAAGATGAACTTGTAATTTTCCATCAAGCAAAATTTGCAGCACATTTTATCATTTTTTTAAATCAATCACAAATAAACAATCTAACCCTACACCCAAAGGAAATAGAAAAGAAAAAGAATAAACTAAACCAAAAGTTAGCAGAAGTAAAGAAATCATAAGTATCAGAGTAAAAATATGGAAAGATAAGCAAAAATTAGTGAAAATGAAAGCTTTTTCCTTGCAAAGATAAAATTAATAACCTTTAGCTATATTCATTAAGAAAAGAGAGAACTCAAATCAATGAAATCAGAAACTAATCTATGTAGCTGAATAATATTATAGTGGAAACCTTTCAGATAAGATCAGATCAGATCAGTCGTTCAGTCATGTCAGACTCTTTGTGACCCCGTGAATCACAGAAAGCCAGGCCTCCCTGTCCATCACCAACTCCCAGAGTTCACTCAGACTCATGTCCATCGAGTCAGTGATGCCATCCAGCCATCTCATCCTCTGTCGCCCCCTTCTCCTCTTGGCCACAATCCTTCCCAGCATCAGAGTCTTTTCCAATGAGGCAACTCTTTGCATGAGGTGGCCAAAGTACTGGAGTTTCAGCTTTAGCATCATTCCTTCCAAAGAAATCCCAGGGCTGATCTCCTTCAGAATGGACTGGTTGGATCTCCTTGCAGTCCAAGGGACTCTCAAGAGTCCTCTCCAACACCACAGTTCAAAAGCATCAATTCTTTGGTTCTCAGCTTTCTTCACAGTCCAACTCTCACATCCATACATGACCACAGGAAAAACCATAGCCTTGACTGGATGGACCTTTGTTGGCAAAGTAATGTCTCTACTTTTGAATATGCTATCTAGGTTGGTCATAACTTTCCTTCCAAGGAGTAAGCGTCTTTTAATTTCATGCAGTCACCATCTGCAGTGATTTTGGAGCCCAGAAAAATAAAGTCTGACACTGTTTCCACTGTTTCCTCATCTATTTCCCATGAAGTGATGGGACCGGATGCCATGACCTTCGTTTTCTGAATGTTGAGCTTTAAGCCAATTTTTTCACTCCTCTCTTTCAATTTCATCAAGAGGCTTTTGAATTCCTCTTCACTTTCTGCCATAAGGGTGGTGTCATCTGCATATCTGAGGTGACTGATATTTCTCCTGGCAATCTTGATTCCAGCTTGTGTTTCTTCCAGTCCAGCATTTCTCATGATGTACTCTGCATATAAGTTAAATAAACAGGGTGACAGTATACAGCCTTGACATACTCATTTTCCTATTTGGAACCAGTCTGTTGCTCCATGTCCAGTTCTAACTGTTGCTTCCTGACTGGCATACAAATTTCTCAAGAGGCAGATCAGGCAGTCTGGTATTCCCATCTCTTGAAGAATTTTCCACAGTGTATTGTGATCCACACAGTCAAAGGCTTTGGCATAGTCAATAAAGCACAAATAGATGTTTTTCTGGAACTCTCTTGCTTTTTCCATGATCCAGCGGATGTTGGCTATTTGATCTCTGGTTCCTCTGCCTTTTCTAAAACCGGCTTGAACATCAGGAAGTTCAAAGTTCACATATTGCTGAAGCCTATCTTGGAGAAATTTGAGCATTATTTTACTAGAGTGTGAGATGAGTGCAATTGTGCAGTAGTTTGAGCATTCCTTGTCATTGCCTTTCTTTGGGATTGGAATGAAAACTGGCCTTTTCCAGTCCTGTGGCCATTGCTGAGTTT
Organism: Bos mutus; assembly: GCF_027580195.1. NCBI lineage: Eukaryota > Metazoa > Chordata > Mammalia > Artiodactyla > Bovidae > Bos > Bos mutus. Next base: position 63,735,924 of record NC_091646.1, on the reverse strand, counting down.
TCCAAATTTGCTGGCATATTGAGTGCAGCACTTTCACAGCATCATCTTTCAGGATTTGAAATAGCTCAACTGGAATTCCATCACCTCCACTAACTTTGTTCGTAGTGATGCTTTCTAAGGCCCACTTGACTTCACATTCCAGGATGTCTGGCTCTAGGTCAGTGATCACACCATCGTGCTTATCTGGATCGTGAAGATCTTTTTTTTTTTTTTTTTTTTTTTTTTTTAAATTTTATTTTATTTTTAAACTTTTTACAATATTGTATTAGTTTTGCCAAATATCGAAATGAATCCGCCACAGGTATACCCGCGTTCCCCATCCTAAACCCTCCTCCCTCCTCCCTCCCCTACCCTCCCTCTGGGTCGTCCCAGTGCACCAGCCCCAAGCATCCAGTACCATGCATCGAACCTGGACTGGCGACTCGTTTCATACTTTTTTGTACAGTTCTTCTGTGTATTATTGCCATCTCTTCTTAATATCTTCTGCTTCTGTTAGGTCCATACCATTTCTGTCCTTTATCAAGTGCATCTCTGCATGAAATGTTCCTTTAGTGTCTTTGATTTTCTTGAAGAGATCTCTAGTCTTTCCCATTCTGTTGTTTTCCTCTATTTCTTTGCATTGATCGCTGAAGAAGGCTTTCTTATCTCTTCTTGCTATTCTTTGGAACTCTGCATTCAGATGCTTATATCTTTCCTTTTCTCCTTTGCTTTTTACTTCTCTTTTTTCACAGCTATTTGTAAGGCCTCCCCAGACAGCCATTTTGCTTTTTTGCATTTCTTTTCCATATGGATGGTCTTGATCTCTGTCTCTTGTACAATGTCACAAACCTCATTCCACAGTTCATCAGGCACTCTGTCTATCAGATCTAGTCCCTTAAATCTATTTCTCACTTCCACTGTATAATCATAAGGGATTTGATTTAGGTCATACCTGAATGGTCTAGTGATTTTCCCTACTTTCTTCAATTTAAGCGTGAATTTGGCAATAAGAAGTTCATAGTCTGAGCCACAGTCAGCTTCTGGTCTTGTTTTTGCTGACTGTATAGAGCTTCTCCATCTTTGGCTGCAAAGAATATAATCAATCTGATTTCAGTGTTGACCATCTGGTGATGTCCATGTATAGTCTTCTCTTGTGTTGTTGGAAGAGGGTGTTTGTTATGACCAGTGCATTTTCTTGGCAAAACTATTATTCTTTGCCCTGCTTCATTCTGTATTCCAAGGCCAAATTTGCCTGTTACTCCAGCTGTTTCTTGACTTCCTACTTTTGCATTCCAGTCCCCTGTAATGAAAAAGACATCTCTTTTGGGTGTTAGTTCTAAAAGGTCTTCTAGGTCTTCATAGAACCATTCAACTTCAGCTTCTTCAGCATTACTGGTTGGGGCATAGACTTGGATTACTGTGATATTGAATAGTTTGCCTTGGAAACAAACAGAGATCATTCTGTCATTTTTGAGATTGCATCCAAGTACTGCGTTTTGGACTCTTTAATTGACCATGATGGCCACTCCATTTCTTCTGAGGGATTCCTGCCCGCAGTAGTAGGTATAATGGTCATCTGAGTTAAATTCACCCATTCCAGTCCATTTCAGTTTGCTGATTCTTAGAATGTCGACATTCACTCTTGCCATCTCTTGTTTGACCACTTCCAATTTGCCTTGATTCATGGACCTGACATTAACCATTTGTGATTGGAACAAGGTACAAAATTAGTTTCTGAGGTGTTAGTAATTTTCTATGTATTTTCTAAGTGTTCATTTTTAAATTTATTGAGCTGTATACTTACAATCTGTGAAATTTTTATTGAATCATAATATACATACCACATTCCAGAAGAACATTTAATAAAATAGAATCAACTCTAGAAGACAAAAATTTGCAGCAAACGGATTTGGAGGTTGTTATAATTGCCCAGGTAAGAGATAATGGTGCATAGATAAGAGTGACAAAAAGTAGGCATGAGTAGGTAGATGATACTTGACACAGAGCGAGAGAGAGAGAGAGAGATGGAGCAATAGAGAGATAGATAGATCTTAAAATAATAGTGCTGATCTAAATCACAAGAAGACATATTTATGCCATAGGCTACTAGCTTAGCTTCTATATGGTTACAAAACTGAATATAATCAAAGATTGGATCAACTTGCTGCCATTCTACCAACCACTGAACAAAAAATATACTTCCATCAGGTGAGTTAAATGCAGCAACACAACTAAATTAACCCACATTCATTTCCTACTTTGTTTTTAAATATTACTTCCCAGAAAGAGTCATCATCCCAGAAAAAAGATTTCATGCTGATGACCCTGGGATGTGTATCTATTGCCTCTTTACAGTCATCGGACCAGATGGTTATTTCCTACTTTTAAGCATTTGGAGTTGTTTATGAATCTGAATAAACTTTTCATGAGTGTAAGAAAGAATGATGAATTAAACTGACTTCAGCTTAAATCATTGCATATTTTTATTTCTTGAAATTAAAAAAAATAACAAATGTATCTATTAAACTATGTTTCTTGTCTAATATAGTCTTATAAAAGGCTTTTGGAAACCAGGATGACACTGGAGATAATTTTTCTGTACTATTTATTCTTTCTCTTTTAGCCACCTTGCATGCACCAGCTGCCCAGAAAATCGAGTGGAAGTACAGGTTGGCAGCTGCCAAGACGATATGATGCACTGAGAAGTCACACCTGTCCACAGCCTCCTAGGTAACATTCAGGAACTTAAGCTTGGCTCGGAGGTGGCTCAAGCAGCACAGCAGGCTCAGTGTTTGTGTAGTGTCTGAAAAGGGCAGCATGGCCAGGGGTGCTGGCCACACCATGGTGCCTTGGTTGGGGGTGTTGTGTCGCTGCACATGCTGCTAGGGCCAGCAGGAGAGACTTGTATTAAAAATCATTCTTGACAATTAAAGTTATTTTTCATAACTAAAACACTTGAAGGCAAAAGCAGGCAATTTCTTATTTTTATTTTCCTGATTTCCACTGTAAAAAAATGCTGATGGAAATTCATACCTATGTGTGGCATTTAAAATAAATTAATTGATATTAGTAAGTTAACTAAAACTACATACAGTTTTTATAATTTTAAAATTAAAACAAAAATTAAATTAAATTAAAACTGTAAAATAATATCCAGTATTGAGAGAGTTACATTTAGGCAGGTTGGTAGAGAGTCCAGGGACCCTGAGAATGAGGAGGCAGAAAACATTTTTCCCGTTCTTTATACGTTATTTTGCCTTAGTCATGTAGGCCTCGTAAGCAATATCTCTTGCTCAAGAACATACTTTTTTTTAAGTTTAAGGTATATGTTGTTGGAGAAGGCCTGGGTAAAACTTCCACAGCCTTGTGTTCTGGGCTAACCCATTCTTTCTGACTAATCTTGTGCTGATGTCACCCCAGGATGTATGTTACTGGAAAGGGTTTGGACAAAATGCTCACAGCCTTGAGGCATTCCTTGTATCTGGGGAAACAGTGGAAACAGTGTCAGATTTTATTTTTCTGGGCTCCAAAATCACTACAGATGGTGACTGCAGCCATGAAATTAAAAGACGCTTACTCCTTGGAAGGAAAGTTATGACCAACCTAGATAGCATATTTAAAAGCAGAGACATTACTTTGCCAACAAAAGTTCGTCTAGTCAAGGCTATGGTTTTTCCTGTGGTCACGTATGGATGTGAGAGTTGGACTGTGAAGAAGGCTGAGCACTGAAGAATTGATTCTTTTGAACTGTGGTGTTGGAGAAGACTCTTGAGAGTCCTTTGGACTGCAAGGAGATCCAACCAGTCCATTCTGAAGGAGATTAGCCCTGGGATTTCTTTGGAAGGAATGATGCTAAAGCTGAAAGTCCAGTACTTTGGCCACCTCATGCGAAGAACTGACTCATTGGAAAAGACTCTGATGCTGGGAGGGATTGGTGGCAAGAGGAGAAGGGGGCGACAGAGGATGAGATGGCTGGATGGCATCACTGACTCGATGGACCTGAGTCTGAGTGAACTCCGGGAGTTGGTGATGGATAGAGAGGCCTGGCGTGCTGCTATTCATGGGGTCGCAAAGAGTCAGACACGACTGAGCGACTGATCTGATCTGATCTGAGCAGCTAGCAGAAAAGTATATAAGGCTTTGTTCAATCTAGTGATGTGGGTACTTTCTACCCTCTTCTGATGTCTATGTCAAAAGCTTTTTCTATCGCTTTCACTTTAATAAAATCTACACAAAACTCTGAGTGACTGAGACTGTCTTTGGCCCTGGAGTTAAATCTTCTCCTTCAGAGACCATGAATCTGGTGACACCATTCACCGTCTACTGTAAACTATCAGTATGTCTAAGGGATGCTTTCAAAAGTACAGATATACTCAGTTTTAAAGAAGAAGCTCATGAGGTGTTCACTCAGATATGGAGAATATATAGTTTTTACAGTGTTGACATAACCCCTTAAATAATCATTTTTGAAAGATGTCAGTTCATGTATCTGTTTAAAGCTTTTTATTTTGGCAGTTTTCATAATATATGAAAAATTATAACAATTTTTCTTAATTTTTGAAAGCTATTTTTTAAATTTTATTTTATTTTTAAACTTTACAATATTGTATTAGTTTTGCCAAATATTGAAATGAATCCACCACAGGTATACCTGTGTTCCCCATCCTGAACCCTCCTCCCTCCCAATACCCTCACTCTGGGTCATCCCAGTGCACCAGCCCCAAGCCTCCAGTGTCGTGCATCGAACCTGGACTGGCATCTCGTTTCATACATGATATTATACATGTTACAATGCCATTCTCCCAAATATCCCCACCCTCTCCCTCTCCCACAGAGTCCATAAGACTGATCTATACATCAGTGTCTCTTTTGCTGTCTCGTACACAGGGTTATTGTTACCTTCTTTCTAAATTCCATATATATGCGTTAGTATACTGTATTGGTGTTTTTCTTTCTGGCTTACTTCACTCTGTGTAATAGATTCCAGTTTCATCCATCTCATTAGAACTGATTCAAATGTATTCTTTTTAATGGCTGAGTAATACTCCATTGTGTATATGTACCACAGCTTTCTTATCCATTCATCTGCTGATGGGCATCTAGGTTGCTTCCATGTCCTGGCTATTATAAACAGTGCTGCAATGAACATTGGGGTGCACGTGTCTCTTTCCCTTCTAATCAGAGTTATTTTAAAAGTATTTTTCAAGAACTAGATGAAAATATTCTTCAAAAATATGTCATTGGAAGCAACTTAAATGTTCATTAAGGAAGGAATGGAAAAAGAAACTGTGGTGTTTATATATATTGACATAGTACTTAGCCATAATAAAGAATGAAATCATGCCATCAACAGCAACATAGCTGGATCTAGAGGTTGTCATACTAAGTGAAGTAAGTCAGACAGAAAAAGACAAATATCACATGATATTGCTTATGTGTAGAATGTAAAAAAAAAAAAATCTGATACAATAAACCTATTTACAGAACAAAAGAGTCACAAATGTAGGGGGAAAATACCTATGATGGCCAAGAGGTAAATGGAGGGACAGACAAACTGGGAGATTGGGATTGACATATACATGCTACTATATATAAAATAGATAACTAATAAGAACCTACTGTATAGCACAAGGAACTCTACCCAATACTCTGCAATGACCTGTAAGGGATGGTAACGATAATCCTGTATGCGAAACAGCAAAAGAGACACAGATGTATAGAACAGTCTTCTGGACTCTGTGGGAGAGGGCGAGGATAGGATGATTTGGGAGAATGACATTGAAACATGTATAATATCATATAGGATGCTCGGGGCTGGTGCACTGGGATGACCCAGAGGGATGGTATGGGGAAGGAGGTGGGAGGTGATGGGGAAAATGTGTACACCTGTGGAGGATTCATGTTGATGAATGGCAAAACCAATACAATATTGTAAAGTAATTAGCCTCCAATTAAAATTAATAAATTTATATTAAAAATAAAAATGGTGGATCACTGATACCTGATTCACTTAGTTGTACAGCAGAAACTAACACACACTGTAAATCAAGTACACTCCAACAAAATTTGTTTAAAAATACATCTTATTGTTCTTTACTCCTTTCTCCTTGTTTAGTCCTTTTCAGTCTTCATTTTCCCTCCCCTACATTTTTATGAACATAAGTAATGAAAATGAGTATTGTAGCAAAGGGCAACAAAACAGGTAATCTCAGCATACAGTAATGATATCCAATATAGTAGATGTGTAAATGAGAATAATTTGTATGTATTAGAGAGGTTTATTTGCCCTCTATCCTATGAATGAAAAAGAAATGTACAGGTTTTTAGAATTTGTCTACTTTATGTTATTTTCCAGCTTCTGTCATACTTTGCATCTTCTTTTACCACCAGGACAGCAAGGAGATCCAATCAGTCCATCCTAAAGGCAATCAGTTCTGAATATTCATTGGAAGGACTGGTGCTGAAGCTGAAACTCCAATACTTTGGCCACCTTATGTGAAGAACTGATTCATTGGAAAAGACCCTGATCCTGGGAATTATTGTAGGCAGGAGGAGAAGGAAATAGTTGGATGGCATTACCAACTCAATGGACATGACTTTGAGTAAGCTCCGGGAGTTGGTGATGGACAAGGAAGCCTGGCATGCTGCAGTCTATGGGGTCGCAAAGAGTCAGAGATGACTGAGTGACTGCACTGAACCTTCAGAACAATGAAAGTAGTAGAAAACAGGGGCAACCCCATTTTATAGAAATAGAGAAGCAAAATGGGAAAGAAGGTCTTGCTAACCCTGCAACATGAAAAGCAAAAAGTTTGCCAGATGAAAAATCCCCAAATGACACAAACCGTATACCTTTAATATTCTTAGTTTTTAAGAAAGCTGTTTATTACAATAGTACCCTGAGATTTTTGAGAGAAATATGAAAAAAAGCATTGCAGTCAATGAGAAAGAAAATAACCAAAAGGATTTATAATTTTTATTTAAGTTAATCTCATGAAACCTATCTGTTTTGGCCTCTTAAATCGTGTATTGTCTTTTGTGTTTGAAAAATGATTCGAACTACATCCAGAGTCTCTGAATTTGGACCACTGTTCCTGGAAATGCCTAAGTTATGCCTTTGTTTTTCTTCTTGCCTCCATTTCTGATCAGAAACCATTAATATCTACAGAGAGCAATGATTTCTATTTGAGTGTTGCTTGAAGCAACTACAGTCTTCCACTCCAGCTGTTCTCTTCATGAAAAATGTTACATAACCTATCCACAGAAATGAGGTAATGATCAAAAAAAAAAAAAAAAAAGGCAAAAGGCTTTGGAAACTTTAAGATTATTGCCAGTCTGTAGCATGATTATACCATTAATAATCTTTATGCTTATTTTCTGTTCTGCTTCACTTTGGCCCAATTTCGCTTTAATAATTAGAACACTGTTGCTCACTGCAGTCCTAGTGAGTTATTTGAAATTTGGGGAACTATTAAAGGTCCACAAAAGCTGCATGTATCCTTTTCAAATCATCTGATGCATTGTGCCCATATCAGTATATCTTTATTCAAAATAACTCAAAATATTTCAAATTCAACATCTTCTTCCAACTCCCACTATCACAGACCTTGTCTAGGATCACATACTGCCTATCTCACTACCCTCTTCTCTCCAACCCATTCTATATTAACACAATAATAGTGGTAGACTTTAACATCTCACTCACATCAATAGACAGATCATCCAGACAGAATATTAATAAGGATACTTAAGCTTTAAATGATATATTGGACCAGGTGGATGTAAAAAAATATCTATAGGACACTGTTTTTGTAGGCAAAAACAGTAGATTTCACTTTTACTCAAGTTCACATGGAACATTCTCCAGAATTGATCATATCTTCAATCACAAATCAAGCCATTGTAAATTTAGCAAACATGGACACAATAAAGGACAGAATGCCAAGGACCTAACAGAAGTAGAAGATTAAATAGAGGTGGCAAAAAAAAAAAAAAATGTAGACAAACTGTACAAAAAAGTACCTAATGATCCAGATAATCAAGATAGTGTAGTCACTCACCCAGAACCAGACATCCTGGACTATGAAGTCAAGTGGACCTTAGGAAGTGTTACTATGAACTAATTTAGTGGAGGTGACAGAATTCCAGCTGAGCTGTTGAAAACCTTGACAGATGATGCTGTTAAAGTGCAGCACTCAATATGCCAGCAAATTTGGAAATATCAGCAATGGCCACAGGACAGGAAAATATTAGTTTTCAAATATTAGTTTCAAAGGATGTTCAAATTACTGTAAATTTGCACTCATTTCACATGCTAGCAAGATGATGCTCAAAATCCTTAAACTTCAGCAGTATGTGAACTGAGAACTTCTAGATGCAAAAGTTGGATTTAGAAAAGGCAAAGGAACCAGAGACCAAATTGCCAACATTCACTATATCATAGAAAAAGCAAGGGAATTAAAAAAAAAAAAAAGCATCCACATCTGCTTCATTGACTATGCTAAAGCTTTGACTGTGTGGATCACAACAAAATATAGGAAATTCTTAAAGAGATAGGAATACCAGACAACCTTACCTGTATCCTGAGGGATCTGTATGCAAGACAAGAAGAAAAAGAACTGGACATGAAACAATGGATTGGTTCAAAATTGGGAATGGAGTACATCAAGAATGTATACTGTCAATCTGCTTATGTAACTTATATGCAGCACACATCATGTGAAATTTTGGGCTAGGTGAATCACAAGCTGGAATCAAGAGTGCCTGGAGAAATATCAATAACTTCAGACATGCAGACAACACAACTTTAATGGCAGAAAGCAAAGAGGAACTAAAGAGCCTTTGATGAAGTTGAAAGAGGACAGTGAAAAATCTGGCTTAAAATTCAAATTTAAAAAATGAAGACCATGGCACCCAGTTCCATCACCTCATGGCAAATAGATGGGGAAAAAGTGGAAACAGTGAGAGACTTCATTTTCTTGGGCTCCAAAATTCTTTGGATGATGACTGCAGCCATGAAATTAAAAGACACTTGCTCCTTGGAAGGAAAACTATTACAAACCTGCTAAGTAACTTCAGTCGTGTCTGACTCTGTGCGACCCCATATACGGCAGCCCACCAGGCTCCCCTGTCCCTGGGATTCTCCAGGCAAGAACACTGGAGTGGGTTGCCATTTCCTTCTCCAATGCATGAAAGTGAAAATTGAAAGTGAAGTTGCTCAGTCGTGTCTGACCCTCAGCGATCCCATGGACTGCAGCCCTCCAGGCTCCTCCATCCATGGGATTTTCCAGGCAAAAGTACTGGAGTGGAGTGCCATTGCCTTCTCCGATTACAAACCTAGACAGTGTATTAAAAAACAGAGATATCACTTTGTCAACATAGGTCCGTATAGTTAAAGCTATGGTTTTCTTAGTAGTCATGTACAGATGTGAGAGTTGGATCATATATATGGAATTTAGAAAGATGGTAACAATAACCCTGTGTACGAGACAGCAAAAGAGACACTGATATATAGATCAGTCTTATGGACTTTGTGGGAGAGGGAGAGGGTGGGGAGATTTGGGAGAATAGCATTGAAACATTTATAATATCATGTATGAAACGAGTCGCCAGTCCAGGTTCGATGCATGATACTGGATGCTTGGGGCTGGTGCACTGCGACGACCCAGAGGGAGGGTATGGGGAGGGAGGTGGGAGGAGGGTTCAGGATGGGGAACACAGGTATACCTGTGGTGGATTCATTTCAATATTTGGCAAAACTAATACAATATTGTAAAGTTTAAAAATAAAATAAAATTAAAAAAATTAAAAAAAAAAAAAAGAAGAAGGCTGGGCACTGAAGAATTGATGCTTTTGAACTGTGGTGCTGGTGAAGACTCTTGAGAGTCCCTTGGACTGTAAGGAGATCAAACCAGTCAATTCTAAAGGAAATCAACCTTGAATATTCATTGGAAGGACTAATGATAAAGCTTAAGCTCCAATACCTTGGCCATCTGATGTGAAGGGCCAACTCATTGGAAAAGACCCTGCTTCTGGGAAACATTGAGGGCAAGAGGAGAAGGGAGCAACAGAGGATGAGATGATTGGATGGCATCACTGTCTCCATGGACATGATGATCTTGGGCAAACTTGAGGAAATAGTGAATGACAGGGAGGCCTGACATGCTGCAAGTCATGGGGTCACAAAGAGTCAGACATGACTTCATGACTGAACAACAAATTTAAGAAAATTGAAATTGTATCAAGTATTTTTCTAATCATAATGCTATAAGATTAGATAATAACTACAGGGAAAAATTGTAAAAATCACAGACACATGGATGTTAAACAATATACTTCTGAATAACCAAGAGGTTACTGAAGAAATCAAAAATAAAATAAAAAGTACCTAGAAACAAATGACAATGAAAACATGGCAACTTAAAACCTATGGTATTAAAAGTAGTAAAAGTAGTGGTAAGAAGGACTATAATAATACAAGTCTACCTCAAGAAGCATGAAAAGTTTGAAATAAACAACCTAACCTTACACCTCGGAGAAGGCAATGGCACTCCACTCCAGTACTCTTGCCTGGAAGATCCCATGAATGGAGGGGCCTGGTGGGCTGCAGTCCATGGGGTCGCTGGGAGTCAGACACGACTGAGCCACTTCACTTTATTTTTTACTTTCACGCATTGGAGAAGGAAATGGCAACCCACTCCAGTGTTCTTGCCTGGAGAATCCCAGGGACCGGGGAGCCTGGTGGGCTGCCGTCTATGGGGTCACACAGAGTTGGACACGACTGAAGTGACTTAGCAACAGCAGCAGTAGTAGCAGCAACCTTACACCTAAAGCAACTAGAAAAATAAGAATAAAAAACCCCTGATAATTAGTAAAATGCAAAAAAAAATTGTAAAGTACAGAGGATAAATAAATGAAATAGAAATGAAGGAGACAATAGAAAATTTCAATAAAAGGTAGTTCTTGAGATGATAAAAAATGGCAAACCACTAGCCAGAATCATCAAGAAACAAAGGAGAATACTCAAACCAATAATATCTGCAATGAAAAATGAGACATTACAACAGAAAATACAGAAATGCAAAGAATCATAACAGATAAATATGAGAAACTATATATCAATAAAATGGACAAGCTGGAAGAATTGGGCAAATTCTTATAAAAGTATAACCTTCGAAGACTGAACTAGGAAGAAATAGAAAATATAAATAAACCAATCACAAACGTATTCAAAACTGTAATAAAAAGTCTTCCAACAAACAAAAGCCCAGGGCTAGAAGGCTTCATGGGAAAATTCTAACAAACATTTATAGAGCTAACACATATCCTGCTCAAACTCTTCCCAAAAATTGCAGAGAAAGGAAAACTCCCAATCTCATTTTATGAGACCACCATCGTCCTAATATCAAAACAAGACAAAAGTACCACCAAAAAATAAAATTACAGACCAATATCACTGATGAACATGCATGGAAAAATCCTTAAAAAAATTCTAGCAAACAGAATCCAACAACGCATTGAAAGGATCATGCACCATGATCAAGTGGAATTTATCCCAGGGATGCTTTAATTTAAAAATGACTGTGCTCATCCGCTAGTCCTTTCTGACTATTTGTGGCCCAATGGATTGTAGCCTGCAAGGATCCTCTGTCCATGGAATTTTCCAGGCAAGAATACTGAAGCTAGTTACCATTTCTTACTCCAGGAGATTTTCTCTACCTAATGATCTAACACATGTCTCTTGTGTCTCCTGCATTGGCAGGTAGATTCTTTACCACCAGCACCTCCTAATCTCATTCTTCAGAGCAGCACTTTATCCTTTCCTCAATCCACTGTATCTAATGTAGGTCTCCAAACCATTCATTTAGTATTAACTTCCATATTTCATCCTCTTTATTTTCCACTATTTAAATTATTATGATGTGTATTTATGATAATATATATATATATATATATATATTGCTTTTCTCCAGCACTAGATATTAAATTCCATCAAGACAGAGATGTATCAGCCTTGGTCACTGTTGTGTATAGCACTGTTTCTGGCACATGGTTATCAATATTTGTTTTATAAAATAACAAACTTACTTTCAGACCACAATTATGAGTTAAACTTCAATAACTGAATTGTCACAATGATAAACCCTACATGTCCATTCTACTAGAAGCTGAAATTTTTGATGTACTGAGTTTTAAATTTTTAAACTTATTATTATGAAACCAGGAGATCAAACCAGTAAATCCTAAAGGAAACCAACCGTTACTATTCACTGGAAGCACTGACGCTGATACTCAAGCTCCAATACTTTGTTCACTTGATGCGAAGAGCCAACTCATTGGAAAAGACCCTGATGCTGGGAAAGACCGAAGGAAGAAGGAGAAGGGGATGATAGAGGATAAAATGGTTGGAAGGCATCACTGACTCAATAGATATGAGTTTGAATGGACTCTGGGAGATGGTGAAAGGCAGGGAAGCATGGTGTGCTTCAGTCCATGGAGTTGTGAATGTTGGACGTGACTGAGTGACTGAACAACAATTATGAACATTTGAAACATACAGAAACCTTGAAAATGAACAGACATCAATGTAAGGCTACACAGATCATGAAGAACCAGGAAAACATGACATCATCAAAGAAAGCTAATAAAGCTATAGGAAATGATGCATTGAAATGGAAATCTATGTAGTGTCTAAGAAAGTATTCAAAATAATTATTGCAAAGAAATCAGAGAGATATAAGAAAACACAGAGAGATATCTCAACAATATCAGGAAAACCACACCTGGACAAAATAATTATGACAAAGAGATGAAAAATTATTTTGAAAGGACATGCACAGACTGAAAGTGAGGGATGAAAAAGATGTTTTGTGCAAAAGAAAACTGGGGTAGCTATAATTATGCCAGAAAAAAATTTTAAAACTTCAATATCATGAAGCCATATATGGCAAGCCCACATCTAACATCAGTCAACAATGAAAAATTGAAAGCTTTTCTTGTACATACAAGATCATGATGCCTACTAGTACTACTTTTATCAACTCAGTTTTGAAAGTCCTATCAGCAGAAATAAGGCAAAAGAAAAAAAGTAATAAAAGGCATACAGATTGGAAAGAAAGAAGAAAATATGTCACTATTCAAAATGACATTATTTCCAGAAAACCATAGAGAAGCCATTATAAACTCTTAGAATTAATAAATTATGTAGTTGCAGAATATAAAATAAATATACAAAAATATATTGTGTTTCTATATATTGATAACAAACTATCAGCAAAAGAAATTAAAAAAAAACCATCCCATTTACAACTACATCTAAAATAATAAAACCTAGGAATAAATGTAAGTGAATTATGTGCACACTGAGAACTATAAGATATTAATGAATGAAACTGAAGGAGTCTTAAATAATTTAAAAGATATTCTGTGTGTATGGATTCGAATAATTAATATTGTTAAATTACCTATATTATACAAAGCAATCTGTAGATTCAAAACAAACCCTATCAAAATCCTATCACTCCCATTTTTAACAGGAATATAAAAAACAATCTTAAAATTTGTATGACACCACAAAAGACCCTAAATATCCAGGGCAATGTTGAGAGAGAAGAACAAAGCTGGATGTAACACACTTCCTGACTTTAAGCTAGTTCCCAAAGCTATAATAATTAAAGCAGTATGATGTTAATATTTAAAAACACATAGAAAAACTGAAAAGAATATAGAACCCCAAAACAAACCTATGCATATATGGCTAATAAATTGTGACTAGGACCCGAGAATAAATGCTGGGGAAAGGACAAACTTGTCAATAAATATTTATGGGAAATCTGAAAAGGCACATGAAAAAGGATGGAATGACTACTATTTATACCATACATAGAAATTAAGTCAAAGTAAATAAAAAACTTGAGAGTAAGACCTGAAACCATAAAACTCCTGGAATAAAACTTAGGTGGTAAACTTTTTGACATAGATCTGGCAATTATTTATTTAGATATGATAGCAAGGACAAAGAAAACAAATGTAAAAACAAACAAGCAGGGCTACATTAAAACTTTTTTTTTCCACAATAGAGAAAATCCTCAACAAAATGAAAGGCATCTACTAAATGAGAAAAAGATATGTTTAAATCATATATCTGGTAGGGGGGCAATAATAAAAATATATAAAGTTATCATACAGCTCAACAGCAAAAAATTCAGTTAAAATGGGAAGAATATCTAGAAAGACATATTTCAAAGAAGACATATAAATGACCCACAGATGTATGAAAAGATGCTTATATCACTAATCATCAGGGAAATCAAAATCAAAATCACAATGAAATATCACTTCACACTTGCTACAATGGCTACTATTAAAAAGTCAAAAGACAGTAAGTATTGGCTAAGATGTGAATAGATGGAAATCCCTGAGCAACGCTGAGGAGAATGTGGAACACACACTGTGGAAAATAGCACAAAGGTCCCTCAAAAAATAAAAATAAAACTACCATGTAATCTAGCAATTGCACTTCCAGATATTTATCCAAATTTTTTTAAAATACTAATTCAAAGAGATATATATGCATTCTTATGTTCACTGTAGCATTATTCACAATAGTCCATTGGTGTATGTATGTATGTATATACATATATATGTATATATGTGTGTATACCGATTTTATTGCATGTTTACATATATTTACACACATATATGTATGTATGTATTTCAGACTTTCAAAAGAATAAAATCTCCAGTTATATGTCATGGAGATACAATCTATAGCATGTTGAATATAGTTAATAACACTGTAGTGCATAACATTATAGTGTAGTTGCTTAGAAAGTTTCCCCATCTATTTCCCATGAAATGATAAAACCAGAAGCCATGATCTTCATTTTCTGAATGTTCAGCTTTAAGCCAAATTTTTCACTCTCCTCTTTCACTTTCATCAAGAGGTTTTTTAGTTCCCCTTCACTTTCTGCCATAAGGGTGGTGTCATCTGCATATCTGAGGTTATTGGTGTTTCTCCTGGCAATCTTGATTCCAGCTTGTGCTTCTTCCAGCCCAGTGTTTCTCATGATGTACTCTGCATTTAAGTTGAATAAGCAGGGTGACAATATACAGCCTTGACGTACTCCTTTCCTATTTGGAACCAGTCTGTTGCTCCATGTCCAGTTCTAACTATTCCTTCCTGACCTATGGGAAAGACTAGAGATCTCTTCAAGAAAATTAGAGATGCCAAGGGAACATTTCATGCAAAGATGGACTCGATAAAGGACAGAAATGGTATGGACCAAACAAAAGCAGAAGAGGTGGCAAGAATACACAGAAGAACTGTACAAAAAAAGATTTTCATGACCCAGATAATTATGATGGTGTGATCACTCACCTAGAGCCAGACATCCTGGAATGTGAAGTCAAGTTGGCCTTAGAAAGCATCACTACGAACAAAGCTAGTGGAGGTGATGGAATTCCAGTGGAGCTATTTCAATTCCTGAAAGATGATGCTGTGAAAGTGCTACAATCAATATGCCAGCAAATTTGGAAAACTCAGCAGTGCCCACAGGACTGGAAAAGGTCAGTTTTCATTCCAATCCCAAAGAAAGGCAATGTCAAAGACTGCTCAAACTGCCACACAATTGCATTCATCTCACATGCTAGTAAAGTAATGCTCAAAATCCTCCAAGCCAGGCTTCAGCAATATGTGAACGGTGAACTTCCAGATGTTCAAGCTGGTTTTAGAAAAGGCAGAGGAACCAGAGATCAAATTGCCAACATCCGCTGGATCATGGGAAAAGCAAGAGAGTTCCAGAAAAAAATCTATTTCTGCTTTATTAACTATGCCAAAGCCTTTGTGTATCACAATAAACTGTGGAAAATTCTGAAAGAGATGGGAATACCAGACCACCTGACCTGCCTCTTGAGAAACACAACATGATCGTAATCAAATAACAAAAGAAGAGAGAGAGAGAGAGAGAGAAAGAAAAAAAAAAAGATAAGAAAGATCTACAAAAACAAACCTAAAACAGTTAACAAAATTGCAATAAGAGCATACATGTCAATAATAACTTTAAACATAAATAGATTAAATGCTCTAATCAAAACACAAAGAATGCCTGAATGGATAGAGAAAGAAGATCAACATGTGTGCTGCATATAAAAGCCTAACTTCAAATCTGGATACCCACACAGACTGAAATTGAGGGGATGGGAAAAGTTATTCCATGCAAATAGAAATTGAAAGAAGGCCAAAGTAGCAACATTTATATGAGAAAAAAAATAGACTTTAAAATAAAGATTGTTAAAAGAGACAAAGTGAAATTGAAAGTCACTCAGTTGTTTCCAACTCTTTGTGACTCCATGGACTACACAGTCCATGGAATTCTCCAGTCCAGAATACTGGAGTGGATAGCCTTTCCCTTCTCTGGGGATCTTCCCAACCTAGGGATTGAACCCAGGTCTCCCACATAGCAGGAGGATTCTTTACCAGATGAGCCACAAGGAAAGTCCTATAACAGACAAAGGAAGTCACAAAATGATGACCAAAAGCATCAACCCAGGAAAAAGATGTAAGAATTGAAAACATATACACACCAAAGAGGACCACCCAAATATATAAGGAATATTAATGAACATAGGAATAGAAATCAACAGTAATATTATAGCATCATAATAGTAGAGGACTTTAACACTCCATTTATATCAATGGACAGAAATTTGAGAGAAAATCAGTAAGAAAACTCTGACCTTAAATGAGACAGTATGTGAGATGAACTTAATTGATATATGTGGAACATCCCATATGAAAGCAGGAGGATATGCATTTTTCTCAAGTACATATGTATGATTCTCCTGGATAGATCACTTCAGTTTAGTTCAGTTGCTCAGTAGTGTACAACTCTTTGTGATCCCATGGAATGCAACACGCCAAGCTTCCCTGTCTATCACTAAAGCTTGGAGCTTGCTCAAACTCATGTCCATCGAGTCAGTGATGCCGTCCAACTATCTCATCCTTTCTCATCCTCTTCTCCTCTTGCCTTCTATCTTTACCATCATCAAGGTCTTTTCCAAGGAGGCAGTTCTTCACATCAGGTGGCCAAAGTATTGGAGCATCAGCTTCAGCATAAGTTCTTCCAATGTATATTCAGGACAGATTTCCTTTCAGATTGACTGGTTTGTTCTCCTTGCACTCCAAGGGACTCTCAAGAGTCTTCTCTAACACCACAGTTCAAAAGCATAAATTCTTCAGCTCTCAGCACATGCCAAGCTACAAACAAATACTTTGATAAATTTTTAAGAATTTAAATCATATCAAGGGGTTGGCTTCAAAATGACAGAGGAATGGGATGGGGAGACCATGTTCTCCCCCACAAATGTATCAAAACTCATCTGCATGTGGAAAAATTCCCACAGAGTATCTTCTGAATGCTTGCAGAGGACCCCTGATGTCCAGAAAGGAAAACCAATCTCCTCAGAATGGGGTAGGGCAAAAGATAAAGACAAATAAGGAGACAGAGGATTTTTGAACAGAGACCCCTGTCCCAGGGAGGGAGTCGTGAAAGAGGAGAAGTTACTACACAATAGGAAACCCATCACAGGCAGGGTCAGGTAGGATTTTTGGATCCTCAGAGGGAAGCACAATGAGGAGAATGGAGAAAATTCACCACAGAGATCACGTGAAATGGAAATTTTCAGCCGAGAAACAGCTCAAATGCTTGTGTCTGCCCACAGCAAACAGGGGCTGGGTGCAGAGGCTTGGGCTTCAGGGGTCACTCTTCAAGAAGAAAACTAAGGCTAACTGCCATGAAGATACTCTGAGGGGGCTAATGTGACACAACAGAGGAACAACAACAACAACAAGACTGGGACCACCAGAGTGAAAAGAGCATTCCCACACAAGGCTCTAATGCCACACTCTAACTCCAAAAGTGCCTGTAGAAACAAGGACCAGGCCCTACTGAATACTGAAGTAGGGGTGAGCAATCTGCAGTGTATGGTCTCAGAGACAGAAGAGCAGGGATGTGATTGCCAAAGGTGGAAGTCAAGGGGTGACACACTCATGGTCCCAGAGAGCACAACTACCACCAACCTCTGAGTGTCTGTGAATATCACAACCCACATATTCCTGGGCTCCTCAGTGGCTTGGTTCTGCCAAAGGTGTCACACCCTGGCTCCAATTCCTCTAGGGAAGTACATGATCTGCCTTAGGCTGTGGAGAACCCCTGTGTGACTCAGCCACAGTGAGCACTACCCACACACACTTGTGGCATTTGCAGTATCCCTCCTTCCCTATAGCACAACTAAGCAAGTGAGTCCAAATAAGTGACCACTTTTGCCTCCACATGCCAGGGCAGAGATCAGACACTGGAGAGAGACAAGCAGAGGTGGGACCAAAACCAAAGCAAAAGCATGAGGAAAGTTAAGAAGGGTGAAGATCCAGCAGTTTATATTCTCACAACTAATCTGAAACTGTGTAGTTTAGTGGCAAGAATAGACCTTAAGAGCAAGTACAAGGGGGAGCTTCCTTCTTGTAACCAAGTACAAGGGGGCCTTCCCTTGTATTTCAGTCAGTACGGAATCTGCCTGCAATGCAGGAGACCTGGGTTCTATCCTTGGGTCAGGAAGATCCCCTGGAGAAGGAAATAGCAACCCACTCCAGTATTCTTGCCTGGAGAATAAGAGGAGCCTTGCAAGTTACAGTCCATGAGGTCACAAGAGTCAGACATGACATAATGACTAAATCACCACCACCACAAGGGAGAGAAAGGGAAGATCTCAGTATGAACTGATTCCACACTGCCCTCAACATGTCCAGAGATCTTCCTAGTTATATTGGAAGACTTTTTGTTTGGCAAATTGACTGGAGCAGGAAAACGGAGGAATCACTCTTGGACATCCCTCTAACTACCACTCTATATATACCTCCTGCTCTATGTTTTCCTATTTTTTTTCTTTATATTGTTCAAATATGGTTGTTTATTACTCTTTTTAATTTTAATTTTTATAATAAATTTTACCTTTAAAAAAGACAAATCATTTTAAAATAAATTTCATATTTTTAAATTTTTTTGTGTCTGATTATTGTTTTTATTTCATATTTAAAGTCTTTTTTTCTATATTTATAGTTTTTGTTTTTTGATCTTTTATTTTTAATTTTGTAGTTTTGGGACTCTAAATTTTAGTACCCATTTTCACTTAGGGGTTTGATTATTGACTTGACTGCTATCTTCTTGTTTGACTTTTCCTTTCCTCCTTCTCATCTCCTTTCTCCATATTCTGCTTTCTATATAAGATTGTGAATGTGTTTTGGTGTTCTGCTCTTTAGAGAGCTGTTTTATCATTAATCTAGGGATTTTTTCTTCTGTGCTATGCAGCTTCATAAGTTTTGATACTACATAAGAGGTTGGTCCTGAACTCCCAAAGCAATAGACTCAAGTACAGGACTTTGGATCATCAGAGAACTCCTGATTTCATGGAACATTAATAGATGAGAGCCTGCCAAAGGCCTCCATCTCAACACTGAAAATGAACTCCACCCAAAAACAGCAAGTGCCAATGCAAGACATATCATGCCAATACTTCAGCAAAACAGGAACAGAACCCTGAACATTACCAGACAAGATGCCCAAAGCCATATTAAACCCAAAGACACCCAAAAACATATTAATGGACATGGCACAGGCCTCGAGGGAGAGTAAATCCAGTTCCATTCACCAGAACACAGGCACGAGTCCCCCAGTCAAGAAACCTTTAAAAAGCACTGGTCCAACTTCACCCATTGGGCACAGAATTCACAATTAAGAGGGACTACCACGTTCTAACCTGCAGAAGGGAGACCCCAAACACAGTAAATTGAACAAAATGAGACAGAAATATGCAGTAGATGATGGAACATGATAAAAATCCACAAGACAAAACAAACAAGGAGGAAATAGGTAGTCTACCTGAAATAAAATTGAGAGTAATGATAGTAAAGATGATCCAAAATCTCGAAAACAAAACAGAGGCATCGATAAACAGACTGGAAGCATGGATTGAGAAGATGAAAGAAATGTTTAACAAGAAGATAGAAGAATTAAAGAATAAACAATCAACAATGAACACTGCAATAATTGAAATTAAAAATACACTGAAGGGAACCAACAGTAGAGTTAGTGAGGCAGAAGAACATATAAGTGAGCTGGGTGATAGAAATAACTGAAGCAGAGTGGAATTAAGATAAAAGAATAAAAAGAGATGAAGATGGTCTCAGAGACCTCTGGAACAATAATAAGTAACCCCAACATTAAAATCATAAGCATCCCAGAAAAATAAGATCAAAAGAAAGTACATGAGAAAATATGTGAGGAGAGTATCATTGAAAACTTCCCTAAAATGGGGAAGGAAACAGCCACCCAAGTCCAGGAAGCCCAGAGCGTCCCATACAGAATAAACCCAAGGATAAACATGCTAAGACACATATTAATCAAAGTAACAAAAATTAAACACAAAGAACAAATATTAAAAGCAGCAATTAAAAAAAAAAAAAACAACAAATAACACACAAGGGGATCCCCATAAGGCTAACCACTGATCTTTCAACAGAAATCCTGATGGGGAAAAGGAAGAAGCGAGCTGTATTTAAAGTGATGAAAGGAAAATCTTAGAACCAAGATTACTCTGTCCAGCAAGGATGTAATTCAGATTCTAAGGAGAAATCTAAAGCTTTACAGACAAGCAAAATTTAACAGAGTTCAACACTACCAAATCCGCACGTCTCATCAACAAATGCCTAAGGAATCTCTCGAGACAGGAAACACAAAAAGAAAAAGCTATATAAAAACAAATCCCAACAATAAAGTAAATTGTAGCAGGATCATATTTATCAATAATTACCATAGATACAAATGGGCTAAATGCTCCAAGGAAAGACACAGACTGGTCAAATGGATATCCCCTATGTAGGCTGTCTATAAGAGACCCACCTTAGACCTAAGGATGCATACAGACTGAACATGAAGGGTTGGAAAAAGATATTCCATGCAAATGGAATCAAAGGATGTGGGTTAGCAATACTCACATCAGATAAAATAAACTTTAAAATAAAGGTAGTCACAAGAGACAAGAAAGGACACTACATAATGATCAAGGGATCAATCCAAAAAGAAGGTATAGCAATTATAAATGTTTATGAACCTCAATACATAAGACAAATCCTAACAACTGTTAAAGGAGAAATTGACAGAAACTCAGTAATAGTAGGGAACTTTAATAACTCACTCACACCAATGGACAGATCATCCAGACAGAAAACTAATAGGGAAACACGAGATTTAAATCTTACATTGGACCAGTGGGAATTAATTGGTATCTACAGGGCATTTCATCCCTCCAAAAAATAGATTTAACATTTTCTCAAGTGCATATGGAACACTCTCCAAGACAGATTATATCTTGGGCCATAAATTAGGCTTTTGTTATTTTTTTAATTGATATAATTTCATGCATTTTTTTCTGACCACAATGCTATAAGATTAGATGTCAACTGAAAGGGGAAAAAACTATAAAAAAACACAAACACATGGGGGATAAGCAGTACAGTTCTAAATAAATAACAGATCACTGAAGAAACCAAAAAAGAAATCAAACTATGACTAGGAAACAAATGACAATGAAAACACGACATAAAAAAACCTATGAGACACAGTAAAAGCAGTGCTAAGAAGGAAGTTTATAGTAACACAATAAAGACATCAAATAAAGAGAAAGACAAGAAACAAGAGAGACATCAAATAAAGAATCTAACGTTACACCTAAAGCAACTAGAAAAATAACAAAATCCCCCAAAATTAGCAGAATGAAAGCAATCATAAAGATCAGAAGAGAAATAAATGAAAAAGAAATGGAGACAATATCAAAGATAAATGAAACTAAAAGCTGATTCCTTGAAAAGAAAAAAGTGATAAATTGTTAGCTAGAGTCATCAAGAAACAAAGGGAAAATATTAAAATCAATAAAATTTGAAATGAAAAAAAAAAAGCAACACTAAATCAAATGATCATAAGAGACTACTATGAGCAAATATATGCCAATAAAATGGACACCCTGGAAGAAATGGACAATTTCTAAGAAAAGTATAGCCTTCAAAAACTGAACCAGGAAGATACAGAAAATATGAAGAGACCAATCACAACACAGACATCAAAACTTTAATAAAAACTCTTCTGTCTAACAAAAACCCAGGGCCGTTTGGCTTCACAGTTGAACTTTATCAAAAGTTTAGAGAAGAGCTAACACCTATCATGTTCAAACTCTTCCAGAAAATTTCAGAGGAAATAAAACTCCCAAACGTGTTCTACAAGGCTACCATCACCTTAATATCAAAACCAGACAAAGATGCCACAGAAATAGAAAATTATAGGCCAATAACGTTGATGAACATAGATGCAAAAATCCTCAACAAAATTCTGGCAAACAGAATCCAGCAACATATTAAAAAAGATCATATATCATGATCAATTGGGTTTTATCTCAGGGATGTAAGGATTCTTCAAATTATGCAAATCAATAAATGTGATATGCCATAATAACAAACTGAATGATAAAAAGCATATAATCATCTTAATAGATGCAGAGCAAGCTTTTGACAAAGTTCAACATCAATTTATTATTATTTTTTAAAAAATCTCTTTAGAAAATCAGCATAGAAGGAAAATACCTCAACATAGTAAAGTCCATATACAAAAAACATAGCAAATATTATCCTCAATGGTGAAAGCCTGAAAGCATTTCTTTTAAAATCAGGAACAATATAATGGTGCTTACTCTCACCACTATTATTCACCATAGTTTTGGAAGTCCCAGCCACAGCAATCAGAGAAGAAAAAGAAATAAAAATAATCCAGATTGGAAAAGAAGAAGTAAAATTCTCAGTCTTTGCGGGTGATATGATTCTTTACATAGAAAATCTTAAAGATGCCACCAGAAAATTGCTAGGGCTAATCAACGGATACAGTAAAGTCATAGGATACAAAATTAATACACAGGAATCACTTTCACTTCTATACACTAACAATGAATAATCAGAAAGAGAAATTAAGGAAACAATCCCATTCACTATTGCAACTAAAACAATAAAAGACTTAGTGATACATTTACTGAAATAGACAAAAGACCTGTATGGAGAAAACTATAAGACACTCATGAAAGAAATTAAAGATGACACAAACAGATGGAGAGATATACTTTGGATTGGAAAAATCAAAATTGTGAAAATGACTATTATACCCAAAGCAGTCTACATATTCACTGCAATCCCTATCAAACTACTGATGATATTTTTCACAGAGCTAGAACAAATGATTATAATTTTTGTATGGAAACACAAAAGACCTCAAGTAGTCAAAGCAATCTTAAGAAGGAAGAATGGAGCTGGAGGAATCAACCTTACAGACTTTAGCATATACTACAAAGCTACAGTCATCAAGACAGTTTGGTACTTATACAAAAACTGAAATATACTTCAGTGAAGCAAAATAGAAAATTTGGAGGTAAATCCACACACCTTTTAGCATATTATCTTTGATAAAAGACACAAAAATATACAATGAAGAAAATACAGCTTCTTCAATAAATGGTGGTGAGAAAATTGGGCAGATACATATAAAAAATAATGAAATTATAGCACTTCATAACTCCATACAGAAAAATTAACTCAAAGTAGATTAAAGACCTAAATATAAGACCAGAAACTCTAAAAAACTTAGAGGAAATCATAGGCAGAACAATCGTTCACATAAATCTCAGCAAGATTGTCAATAACCCATCTCCTAGATAAATGGAAATAAAAACAAAAAAATAAAAAGTGGGATCTAATTAACCTTGAAAGTTTCTGCAAAATTGTTGGGGTCCTTTAATGGACTTGAATCTGGTGGTCCAGAGTCGATGATAAGAATATGAAAGAGAGAGAGAAAGAAATAAAGAAAGAAAGACACAGAGACCCAAGCTCTGATGGAGCGAAGGTATTTTCATAGAAGAAATGCAGGCTTATATATCTTTAGTAAGAATATTACTCAGCTATTACACAGGATGAAATTTTATCAATAGCCACAATATAGACAGACTAATACAAGGGCACTGACGCTGAAAAGAATCACTGAAGGGAGTTACTGAAAGGAATCCAGACCAGATCACATCAGATCAGTCGCTCAGTCATTTCCGACTCTTTGCAATCCCATGAATTGCAGCACGCCAGGCCTCCCTGTCCATCACCAACTCCCAGAGTTCACTCAGACTCATGTCCATCGAGTCAGTGATGCCATCCAGCCATCTCATCCTCTGTCGCCCCCTTCTCCTCCTGCCCCCAATACATTCCAGCATCAGAGTCTTTTCCAATGAGTCAACTCTTCGCATGAAGTGGCCAAAATACTGGAGTTTCAGCTTTAGCATCATTCCTTCCAAAGAAATCCCAGGGCTGATCTCCTTCAGAATGGACTGGTTGGATCTCCTTGCAGTCCAAGGGACTCTCAAGAGTCCTCTCCAACACCACAGTTCAAAAGCATCAATTCTTCGGTGCTCAGCCTTCTTCACAGTCCAACTCTCACATCCATACATGATCACTGGAAAAACCATAGCCTTGACTAGACAGACCTTTGTTGGCAAAGTAATGTCTCTGCTTTTGAATATGCTATCTAGGTTGGTCATACCTTTCCTTCCAAGGAGTAAGCGTCTTTTAATTTCATGGCTGCAGTCACCATCCGTAGTGATTTTGGAGCCCCCCAAAATAAAGTCTGACACTGTTGCCACTGTTTCCCCATCTATTTCCCATGAAGTGATGGGACCGGATGCCATAATCTTCATTTTCTGAATGTTGAGCTTTAAGCCAACTTTTTCAATCTCCTCTTTCACTTTCATCAAGAGGCTTTTGAGTTCCTCTTCACTTTCTGCCATAAGAGTGGTGTCATCTGCATATCTGAGGTTATTGATATTTCTCCTGGCAATCTTGATTCCAGCTTGTGTTTCTTCCAGTCCAGCATTTCCCATGATGTACTCTGCATATAAGTTAAATAAACAGGGTGACAGTATACAGCCTTGACAAACTCCTTTTCCTATTTGGAACCAGTCTGTTGTTCCATGTCCAGTTCTAATTGTTGCTTCCTGACCTGTATACAGATTTCTCAAGAGGCAGATCAGGTGGTCTGGTATTCTCATCTCTTTCAGAATTTTCCACAGTTTATTGTGATCCACACAGTCAAAGGCTTTGGCATAGTCAATAAAGCAGAAATAGATATAGAAACAGACAAATTTGGCCTTGGAATATGGAATGAAGTAGGGCAAAGACTAATAGAGTTTTGCCAAGAAAATGCACTGGTCATAACAAACACCCTCTTCCAACAACACAAGAGAAGACTCTATACATAGACATCACCACATGGTCAACACCGAAATCAGATTAATTATACTCTTTGCAGCCCAAGACAGAGAAGATCTATACAGTCAGCAAAAACAAGACCAGGAGCTGACTGTGGCTCAGACCATGAACTCCTTATTGCCAAATTCAGACTTAAATTCAAGAAAGTAGGGAAAACTACTAGACCATTCAGGTATGACCTAAATCAAATCCCTTATGATTATACAGTGGAAGTGAGAAATAGATTTAAGGGCCTAGATCTGATGGATAGAGTGCCTGATGAACTATGGAAAGAGGTTCGTGACATTGTACAGGAGACAGAGATCAAGACCATCCCCATGGAAAAGAAATGCAAAAAAGCAAAATGGCTGTCTGGGGAGGCCTTAAAAATAGCTGTGAAAGGAATCCAAGCAGATACCATTTTTCATGATCTCAGTCCTGGGAGCTGCATGCAGCTTTACTTGTTCTCAGAATAGGAACTGATAAGGAACAGAGAATTTATGAGAAACAGCACGTCGGAATCCCCCTGTTAAACATTCCCTGACACACAATGAAGGAACCTATAAGCAAGGTGAAAAAAGAGCCCTCAGAATGTGATAAAATAATAGCAAATTAAACAAGTAACAAAGGATTAACCTCCAAAAAATATAAGAAGCTCATGCAACTAATACCAAAAAAAAAAAAAAAAACGAATCAAAAAGTCGGCAGATCTAAACAGACATTTCTCCAAAGAAGTCACAAAGATTGCTAATAAGCACATGGAAAATCCTCAGATTGCTTATTATCAGGGAAATGTAAAGCAAAATTTCAAAAATGTATCATCTCATATTGGTCAGAATAGTAACCATCAAAATGTCTACAAATATATAACAGAACACAGCATGATATTGAAAGCAATTATCCTTCAATTAAAAATAAATACATTAAAAGAGTCTACAAACAACAAATGCTGGAGATAGTGTGGAGAAAACAAAACCCTCTTGCACTATGGCTGGGAATACAGACTGACATAGCCACTATGGAGAGCATGGAGACTTTCTCAGTTCAGTTCAGTACAGTCACTCAGTAGTGTCTGACTCTTTGCAACCCCATGAATCACAGCACGCCAGGCCTCCCTGTCCATCACCAACTCCCTGAGTTCACTCAAACTCATGTCCATTGAGTTGGTGATGCCATCCAGCAATCTCATCCTCTGTCATCCCCTTCTCCTCCTGCCCCCAATCCCTCCCAGCATCAGAGTCTTTTCCAATGAGTCAACTCTTCACATGAGGTGGCCAAAGTATTGGAGTTTCAGCTTAAGCACCAGTCCTTCCAATGAACACCCAGGACTGATTTCCTCTAGGATTGACTGGTTGGATATCCTTGCAGTTCAAGGGACTCTCAAGAGTCTTCTTCAATACCACAGTTCAAAAGCATCAATTTTCTGCGGTCAGCTTTCTTCACAGTCCAACTCTCATATCCATACATGACCACTGGAAAAACCATACCCTTGTATAGATGGACCTTTGTTGGCAAAGTAATATCTCTGGTTTTCAATATGCTATCTAGGTTGGTCATAACTTTCCTTCCAAGGAGTAAGCGTCTTTTAATTTCATGGCTGGAATCACCATCTGCAGTAATTTTGGAGCCCCAAGAAATAAAGTCTGACACTGTTTCCACTGTTTCCCTATCTATCTGCCATGACTTGATGGGACCAGATGCCATGATATTAGTTTTCTGAATGTTGAGCTTTAAGCCAACTTTTTCAATCTCCTCTTTCACTTTCATCAAGAGGCTTTTTAGTTCCTCTTCACTTTCTGCCATAATGGTGGTGTCATCTGCATATCTGAGGTTATTGATATTTGTCCCGGCAATCTTGATTCCAGCTTGTGCTTCTTCCAGCCCAGCGTTTCTCATGATGTACTCTGCATATAAGTTAAATAAGCAGGGTGACAATACACAGCTTTAATGTACTCCTTTTCCTATTTGGTACCAGGCTGTTATTCCATATCCAGTTCTAACTGCAGCTTCCTGACCTGCATACAGGTTTCTCAGCAAGCAGGTCAGGTGGTCTGGTATTCTCATCTCTTTCAGAATGTTCCAGTTTATTGTGATCCACACAGTCAAAGGCTTTGGCATAGTCAAAGTATAAATAGATGTTTTTCTGGAACTCTCTTGTTTTTTCAATGATCCAGTGGATGTTAGTAATTTGATCTCTGGTTCCTCTGCCTTTTTTAAAACCAGCTTGAACATCTGGAAGTTCATGGTTCATGTTTTGTTGAAGGCTTGCTTGGAGAATTTTGAGCCTTACTTTACTAGCGTGTGAGATGAGTTCAATTGTGTGGTACTTTGAGCATTCTTTGGCATTGCCTTTCTTTGGGATTGGAATGAAAACTGATCTTTTCCAGTCCTGTGGCCACTGTTGATTTTTCAAAATTTGCTGACATACTGAGTGCAGCACTTTCAGAGCATGATCTCTTAGGATTTGAAATAGCTCAACTGGAATTCCATCACCTCCACCAGCTTTGTTCATAGTGATGCTTCCTAAGGCCCACTTGACTTCACATTCCAGGATGTCTGGCTCTAGGTCAGTGATCACACAATTATAGTTATCTGTGTCATTGAGGTCTTCTTTTGTAGTCATTCTGTGTATTCTTGCCACCTCTTAACATATTCTGCTTCTGCTAGGTCCATAGCATTCCTGTCCTTGATTGTGCCGATGTTTGCATGAAATGTTTCCTTGGTATCTCCAGTTTTCTTGAAGAGATCTCAAGTCTTTCCCATTCTATTGTTTTCCTCTATTTCTTTGCACTGACAACTGAGGAAGGCTTTCTTATCTCTTCTTGCTATTCTTTGGAACTCTGCATTCAAATGAGTATATCTTTCCTTTTTCTCTTTGCTTTTCACTTCTCTTCTTTTCACAGCTATTTGTAAGGCCTCCTTAGACAGCCATTTTGCTTTTTTGAATTTCTTTTTCTTGGGGATGGTCTTGATCCCTGTCTCCTGTACAATGTCATGAACCTCCGTCCATAGTTCATCACACACTCTGTCTATCAGATCTAAGTCCCTTAAATCTATTTCTCACTTCCACTGTATAATAGTTCGGGATTTGATTTAGGTCATACCTGAATGGCCTAGTGGTTTTCCCTACTTTTTTCTATTTAAGTCTGGATTTGGCAATAAGGAGCTCATGATCTGAGCCATAGTCAGGCCCCAGTCTTGTTTTTGTTGCCTACATAGAGCTTCTCCATCTTTGGCTGCAAATAATACAGTCAATCTGATTTTGGTGTTGGCCAGCTGGTGATTTTCATGTGTAGAGTCTGCTCTTGTGTTGTTGGAACAGGGTGTTTGCTATGACCAGTGCGTTCTTTGCCAAAACTGTGTTAGCCTTTGCCCTGCTTCATTCTGTACTCCAAGGTCAAATTTGCCCTCTATCATTTAATTGGTAAATTTGTTTTCTTCACAAAACCATTATTAATATAGTTGAATTAATATCTACTATGCTTGTAATAGTTTTCTATTCTTTGCATTTGTTTCTTTTTTCTCTCTCTATTCTTCATACTTCTCTGGTTTATATCAAGCATTTTATTATAAATCTATTTTCCCCCTCTGAGCATGTTGATTTTATTTTTTATAAATATTTAGTGGTTGCCCTGAAGTCTGCAATGTACATTTCCAACTAATCTATGACAATTTTCAAATAATAGTATAAAACTGCACAGGTAGTGTAAGCTCTTTATAATACTCTACTCCCAATTCTTTCATCCAATTTTTATAACATTTCTATCATTCAGTTCACTTATCCATATGCTATAATCAGCTGAAACGTTATTATTATTATTTTGAACATTCTCTACTGGAGACATATTTTGAACATTCTCTACTGGAGAAATTAAGAATCATAAATACTTTACATTCATTACATTAATTTCCTTTCCAGTGCTCTTCCTTTCCTTTTTGTATATCTGGGTTTCTGACTTATACAGTGTTTTCACTTCCTGAAGACCTTCTTTCACCTTCTTTCATTTCATGCAAGGCAGCTCTGATGGTTCTAAATTACCTCAGTTTTTGTTTCTATAAAAAAAGCCTTATGTCTTTCAATTTTGAAGGATGACTTACTTGAATGTTGATTTCTAGGTTGGCCATTGTACTATTTATTTATGTCTACCATAGCAAGTTATCACAAAATTTTAAAATTTATTTTTTTTTCCTTTTTATTTTTTTAAATTTTATTTTATTTTCAAACTTTACAAATTGTACTAGTTTTGCCAAACATCAAAATAAATTTATTTATTTAAGTTGGAGGATAATTGCTTTACAATATTGTGATGGTTTTTGCCATACATGGACATAAATCAGCCACAAGTATACATGTTTATCCCCCATTCTGAACCCCCCTTCACCTCTTTCCTTCACTTCTTTGGCAACAACAACTATGGGGAATTATTTGCTGTCTTGAATCTTGAAGAAATACCAATCTGGATTTAGTGTTTTAGGATAATCTTCCTGACTCCTGTGTGTGTGTGTGTGGTGGGGGGGGGAGGGGTTCAGAAGGCTTTTGTTTTGAAGCTTTAAAAATAAATAAGGAGGAAGGAGTGAGATGATGTAGATGGACGTTAGCTCACCCCTTCTTACAGAAACACTAAAATCACAACTAACAACCATTGAAAAACAACTAACAACTGCTAAACAGCCATTGGAAAAAAATAAAAAGAAAAAAATGCTGGACCTATCCCCCCAAAAAGCCCCTACACCCAAACACAAAGAAGAAGCCACAATGAGATGGTAGGAGGGACAAAACTGTGATAAAATCAAATCCCATATATGCCAAGTGAATGACCCACTTGTAATTATACCACAGATGGTCTCTGACAGGAGTTAAATTTCTGAGCCCAGTGTCAGGTTCCCTGTTTTGAGGGTTTGACAATGAGAGAAGGAGACCCAAGAAAGTCTGGCTTTGAAGGCCAGCAGGTGTAACTGCAGGAATGCCACATGATTGGGAAAAACAGAAATTCCACTCGTGGAGGGCACAAACAGGGGTTATCTACACTAGGATCCTGGGGAAAATATCAATGATATCATAAGAGACTGGCCCAGATGTACCTGCTAGTGTTATACGGGTGCCACCAGAGATAAGGGATGGCTCTGGTTCACTGTGGGAACAAGGCCATTGGTGGTGGGGAGCTCTGATGAATACTCATTGGTGTGGACCCTTAGGAAGTTACCATTTTCTCACTAATGCATGGCCCAACTAAACAGCTTGTAGGCTCAAGTGATAGGACACTTCAGGTCAAAGAACCAACAGGACAGGAACACAGCCCCACCGATCAGCAGACAGGCTGCTTATAGTTTTCCTGAAAATAAAAACAACTACCTGAAAATAAACACACATCTTAAAATTGCCCTGCTCACCAGAGGGACAAAACCCAGCTTCATCCACAAGAGGGTGGGTACCAGTCCCTTCCACTAGGAAGTCTGCATAAGTCTCTTAGACAGACTTAAGTGTGCAGGCAGGAAAATGGTAGAATAAATAAAACCTTGCAGCCTATGAAATAGAAATTGTAACTTCAGAAAATTAGACAAAATGAGATTGCAGAGGAATATTACCCAGATGAAGAAACAAGATAAAACCTCAAAAGAACAGCTATGTGAAGTGAAGATAGGAAACCTACTAAAAAAAAAAGAAAAAGAACCTCAGAGTAATGATACAAAGATTATTTATGATCTTTGAAAAAGAATGGAAGCACTGATTGAGAAGATGCAAGAAATATTTAACAAAGAACTAGAAGAACTAAATGAGAAACAAAAAAAATGATACAATAATTAAAAAAAATACACTAGAGGGAATCAATAGCAGAATAACTGAGGTAGAAGAATGGATAAGTGGCATGGAAAACAAAAAGGTGAAATTCACTGCCTAAAACAGAATAGAGAAAAGGGAATGAAAAGAAATAAGGACGCTCTAAGATATCTCTGTGACAACATTAAACACACCAAAATTCACATTATCAGGGTCCCAGTAGGAGAACTGAATATACAAAAATATTTTAAGAGCTAATATCTGAAAATTTTCCTAACATGGGAAAGAAATAATCATCTAAGCCCAGGAAGCATAGACAGTCCCAGGCAGGATAAACCCAAGGAATAATATGCAAAAACACATAAAATCAAATTGACAAAAATTAATGACAAAGAAAAAATATGAAAAGAAACATAGGAAAAGCAGCAAATAACATATAAGATAACTCTCATAAGGTTAACAGCTGTATTCTCTGCAAGACAGGAGGAAGTGACACAATATATTTAAAGTAATGAAAGGAAAACAGTTAACAACTAAGAATATTTGACCCAGAAAGGCTCTTCTTCAGATTCGACAAAGGAAAAAAAAAAAAACAACAACAAAGCTTTAGAGAGAAGCACAAGCTAAGACAGTTAAGCACCACTAAACCAGCTTTGCAGCAAATGCTAAACATAAAAGAAAAATCCATAACTAGAAACAAGAAAATTATGACTGGCAAAACTCATCAGTAAAAGCAAGAATATAGTAAAGATAGGAAATGATCTGCACACAAATATACCAGAATGAAAAACTGTGAGAAGAGGAGAGCACAAATGTAGGTTATTTGAAAAGCTTTTGAAATCAAAAGACCTAAAACAATCTTGTTTATATAATATATAGATTGGTATATCTAATCTTCATGATAACCACAAACTGAAAATCTACAATAGATATATACATAAAGAAAGAAAAGGAATGCAAACACATCATTAAAGTTAGTCATCAAATCAAAAGAGAAAACAAAATTGGAAGGGAAGAAAAAACACCTACAAAAATAAATGCAATACAGTAAACAAAATGACAATAAAATATACATACCAATAATTACTTTAATGTAAACAGAGGAAATGCTCAAACCAAAGATGTAGACTGGATGAATGAATAAAAAGAAGACATGTATATATGCTGTCTTCAAAAGACCCACTTCAGTTGATGGGACACATACAGAATGAAAGTTAGCAAATGGAAAATGTATTCCATACAAATGGAAACCAAAAGAAAGCTGGAGAAACAGTATCCATGTCAGGCAAAGTAGACTTTAAAAATAAAGACTGTTATAAAAGACAAAGTAGGACAATGCATAATGATCAAGGGATCAATCCAAGTAGAAGATATAACAATTTAAAATACATATACACCCAACATTGGAGCACTCAAATGATAAGGCAAATATTAAAAACCATAAAAGGAGAATATGACAACAACAAAATAATACTGGGGGAACTTAACCCCCACTTTCATCATCAGGCGTGAGAGAGTCAGTTTCTAGGCAGGTTGATAAGAAGTCCAGGGGTCCCCAAGGAGAGAGGGGTCTGGAATTCTCAAAGAGGAAAGGACAAACTTTTTTTTCCTCTATATTCCTTAGGATTATATAACAATAATGTATCCTGCTGGAAGACAGTTTCTGGAAAATACCTTCTGGCTAATCCTGTTATCTTAAAATTGTAAATTATGGGAGTGGGTCTAGTAAGATCTTTACAATCTCCAGACATTCTTTTGATTTATTGTAATAACTAATTAAAAAGTATATAACTCCATTGCTAACATTAGCAAAGGGGGTACTCTTTCTGGTCCCTTCTGATGTCTATGTCAGAAGCTGTCATTATCCCTTTTATACTTTAATAAAACTTTATTACACAAAAGCTCTGAGCCATCAAGCCTCATCTCTGGCCCCAGATTGAATTATTCTCTTCCAGAGTCCAAGAATCCCAGCGTCTTTTGTGGTTCAGCAGCAATCTTTCAAGCAAATCACCCAAACCAAAAATCCATTAAGAAACACAGGCCTTAAATGACACAATAGACCAAATAGGCTTAATTGATATTTCCAGAGAATCTATCCAAAAGCTGCAGAATACACATTCTTCTCAAATATACATGTAAAATTTTCCAGGACTTATCTATGTGGTGGGCCATAAACTGAGCCTCAATAAATTTAAGAAAATTGAAATCATCTCAAGCATATTTTCTGAGCATATGCTATGAGATTATAAATCAATAATAAAAAACAGTAAAACGCACTAAAGCATGGAGGCTAAACAATATGCTTCTGAATAGCATACAGATAACTGAAGAAATCTAAAGGGAGTAAAAAATCACCTAGA
This sequence comes from Bos mutus, assembly GCF_027580195.1. NCBI lineage: Eukaryota > Metazoa > Chordata > Mammalia > Artiodactyla > Bovidae > Bos > Bos mutus. The sequence continues at coordinate 63,702,431 of NC_091646.1, read as the reverse complement.
TAAAATTAAAATAAAAACACAAAAATCCAAAACCTATGGGACACAGCAAATGCAATTCTAAGAAGAAAGTTTATAGCAATACAAGCTTACCTTGGGAAATAAGAAAAATTTCAAATAAATAACCTAACCATAAACCTAAAGCAACTAGAAAAGATGAACAAAATTCAAAGGTTAGGAGAAGGAAAGAAATCAGAAAGATCAAAGCAGAAATAAATGAAATAGAGACAGAGTAAGCAACAGACAGATCAATGAAACAAAAAATGATTCTTTGAAAGGATAAACAAAATTTAGAAACCTTTGGCCAAACTAATCAAGGAAAAAAGGGAGAGGACTGAAATCAACAAAATAAGAAATGAAAAAGGTGAACTTACAACAGCCGTAACATAAATGCAAAAGATCATAAGAAACTACATGGAACTATATGAAACTACAAGAAACTATATGAATATAAAGCAGACTACCTAGAAAAAAATGGACAAATCCATTGAAAATACAATTACCCAAGACTGAACCAGGAAGAAAAAAGAAAATATGATCAGACCAGTCACAAGTCCTGAAATGCAAACTGTGATTTTAAAACTCCCAATAAACAAAAGTCAAGGACCACAACTTCACAGGCAAATTATATTAAATATTTAGAGAAGATTCACCCCTATTTTTTGAAATTATTCCCACCAAAAAATTCAGAAAAAGGAACACTCCTCAAACTCATTCTATGAGGCCACCATCACCCTGATAATGAAACCAAATGCATCACATAAAAAAGAAAATTAGAAGTAAAGCATCTGCCTACAATGCGGGGAAACCCAGGTTTGATCCCTGGGTTGGGAAGATCCCCTGGAGAAAGACATGGCACCCCACTCCAGTACTCTTGCCTGGAAAATCCCATGGACTGAGGAGCCTGGTAGGCTACAGTCCATGGGGTCACAAAGAGTCAGACACGACTGAGCGACTTCACTTCACTTCACTTCAACACAGACACAAAAATCTTCAACAAAATACTAGCAACCTAAATCCAACACCACATTAAAAGAATCATATGTTATGATCAAGTGGGATTTATCCTAGGGATAGAAGGATTTTTCAATAACTTCAACTAAATCACTGTGATACACCAGATGACAAAATTAAAGAATAAACAAATATATGATCTTCTTAATATATACAGGAAAACACTTGACAAATTTCAACACCTATTTCTCTCCACAAAGTGGGCATAAAGGGAAAATATCTCAACATAATAAAGGCCATTTAAGACAAAGCTACAGCAAACATCATAACAATGGTGAAAAGCTGAAAGTATTTCCTCTAAGATCAGCACATGAAAAGAATCTCCACAACCACTATTTTTATTAAACATAGGTTTGGACATCTTAGTCATGGCAATTAGAAAAGAAAAACAATAAAATAAATCAAAATTGTAGAAAAACTAAAATTATCACTGTTTGCAGATGACAAGATTCTATATACATAGAAAGTTCTAAGGGTGCTACAAGAAAAGTACTGCAGTTCCATCAATGAATTCAGTAAAATTGCAGGATACAAAATTAATACACAGAAATCCCTTACATTCCAATACATTATCAATGAAAGATCAGAAAGAGAAATTCTTTTTTTTTTAATTATTTTATTATTATTATTTTTTTTACTTTACAATATTGTAATGGTTTTTGCCATACATCAACATGCATCCGCCACAGGTGTACACGTGTTTCCCATTCTGAACCCCCTTCCCACCTCCCTCCCCATACCATCCCTCTGGGTCATCCCAGTGCTCCAGCCCCAAGCTTTCTGTATCCTGCATCGAATCTGGACTGGTGATTTGTTTCTTATATGATATTATACATGTTTTAATGCCATTCTCCCAAATCATCCCCCCTCCCTCTCCCACAGAGTCCAAAAGACTATTCTATACACCTGTGTCTCTTTTGCTGTCTTGCATACAGGGTTGTCATTACCAACTTTCTAAATTCCATATATATGCGTTAGTATACTGTATTTTCTTTCTGGCTTACTTCACTCTGTATAATAGGCTCCAGTTTCATCCACCTCATTAGAACTGATTCAAATGTATTCTTTTTAATGGCTGAGTAATACTCCATTGTGTATATGTACCACAGCTTTCTTATCCATCAAGAAACAATTCGATTTACCATTCCATCAAAAAGAATAACATACCTAGAAACAAACCTACCCAAGGACACAAAAGACCTGTACTCTGAAAACTATAAAACACAACACAGACATAAAGAAATGACATGTTCTTGGATGGAAAGACTCAATACTATTAAAATGATTATATTACTCAAAGTAATCTACAGATTCAATGCAATCCTTATCAAACTGCCATTTGCATTTTCCACAAACTAAATTTAAAAATGTTAAAATGTTTATGTATACACAAAATACTTCCAATATCCAAAACAATCTTGAGAAAGAAAAGTGGAACTGGAGAAATCAGGCTTCCTGACTTCAGACTATACTACAAACCAAAAGTCATGAAAACAGTATTTTGCTGGCAAAAAAAAAAAAAAAAAACTCCAGAAATATAGGTAAATGGAATAGGATAGGAAACACAGAAATAAACCCACAAACATATGGTTAATTAATCTTTGACAAAGGAGGCAAGTCTATTCAGTGGAGAAAAAAAAAACAGTCTCTTCAATAAATGATTCTGAGAAAACAGGACAACTATATATAAAAAAATAAAATAAGAACATGATTTAACAACATACTCAAAAATAAACTATTTTTGAGACAGAACACTCTTTGACACAAATCACAGCAAGAGGCTCTTTGACTCTCATTCTTAGAATAATAGAAATAAAAACAAAAATAAGCAAATGGAGCCTAATTAAGCTTAAAGCTTTTTCACATCAAAGAAAACTATAAACAAGATGAAAATACAACTCTTGGAATGAGAGAAAGTAATTTCAAATGAAGCAACTGACAGAGAATTAATCTCCAAAACACACAAGCAATTCATGAATCTAAATATTGTAAGCAAACAACTCAATAAATAATGGGTGGAAAACTTAAATAAACACTTCACAAAAGACATACAGATGGACAAGAGGCACATGAAAAGGTGTTCATATTTGCTTATAGTCGCTCAGTTGTGTCTGACTTTTTGCAACCCCATGGACTGTAGCCCACCAGGCTCCTCTGTCCATGGATTCTTTAGGCAAAAATACTGGAGTGGGTTGCCATTTCAGAGAAATGCAAATCAAAACTACAATGATATATCACTTCATGCCAGAATGGCCATCATCCAAATGTCTATAAATAATAAATGATGGAAAGGGTGTGGAGAAAAGAAAACACTCCTCCTTGTTGATGGGAATGTAAATGTGTGCAGCCACTATGTAGATCAGTGTGGCAGTTCCTTAAGGAATTAAAAATATAGCTACCATAAGACCCATTAATCCCACTCCTAGGCAAATATCCAGAGAAGAATATGGTTCAAAAGTGTACACTCACGCCAGTGTTCATTGCAGTTGTATTTACAATACCCAATACATGGAAGCAACCTAAATGTCCACTTACAGATGAATGAGTGAAAAAGATATGATATATATATATATACACACACACACACACATACACACACAAACACAATGGACTATTAGTCATTGAAAAAAATTGAAATAATGCCATCTGAAGCAACATGGATGGACCTGGAGACTATCATGCTAAGTGAAATAAGTCAGTCAGACAGAGAAAGATTTGAAGAATCTTAAAAAATGAAACAAATTTATTTTCAAAACTGATACAGACTCACAGGCTTAGAGAACAAATTTACTGGGAAAAGGGGATAGAATGGGAGTTTGGGATTGACATGTACACATATTTATATGTTTTTCAAATTTATTTCTTTTTAATTGAAGAAAAATCGCTTCACAATATTGTGTTGGCCTTGCCATACATCAACATAGGTCAGCCATAGGCATACATGTGTCTCTTCCCTCTTAAACTCCTTCCCACCTCCCACCCCTCCCCACCCTTATAAGTTTTTACACAGCCCTGGTTTGAGTTCCTTGAGTCATACAGTAAATTCTCATTGCTTATCTATTTTACACATGGTAGTGTATATGCTTCCATATTACTATCTCCATTCATTCCACCCTCTTCTTCCTCCACTTTGCCCTTATCCAGAACACTATTCTTTTTTTTTTTCTAATTTTATTTTATTTTTAAACTTTACATAATTGTATTAGTTTTGCCAAATATCAAAATGAATCCGCCACAGGTATACATGTGTTCCCCATCTATCTTTATGTCTGTGTGTTCACTGTTGCTCTGTAAATAGTTTCATCAGTACCATCTTTCTATATTCCATATATATATGTTAATACATGCTATTTATTTTTCTCTTTCTGACTTATTTCACTCGGTATAATAGGCTGTAGGTTCATCCACCTCATTAGAACTAACTCAAATTCATTCCTTTTTATGGCAGAGTATTATTACATTGTATATATGTGCCACATTTTTTTTAATCCACTTATCTGATAAAGGACATTTGGGTTGCTTCCATTTCCTAGCTATAGTAAATAGTGCTGCTATGAACATTGAGGTGCATGTGTATATTTCAATTTTGATTTCTTCAAGGTATATGCCAAGTACTGGGATTTCTGGGTCATAGGGTAGTTCTACTCCAAGATTTTTTTTAAGAAATCTCCATACTGTCTTCCATAGTGGCTGTTTCAGTTTACATTCCTACCAAAAATGCAAGGCAATTCCCTTTTTTCGACACGCTTTCCAGCATTTTTTGTTTGTGGATTTTTTGATGATGGCCTTTCAGACTGGCATGAGGTGATATCTCATTGTAGTTTTGATTTATATTTCTCTAATAATGAACAATGTTGCACATCTTTTCATGTGTTTATTGGCCTCTTGTATGTATTCTTTGGAAAACTATTTGTTTATGTCTTTCCCCCACTTTTTGATTGGGTTGTTTGTTTCTTTGGTATTCAATTTTATGAGCTGCTTGTAGATTATGGAAATTAACCTTTTGTCAGCTTCACTTGCTATTGTTTTTTTCTCATTCTAAATATTGTCTTTATAGGCTATATACAACAGAATAGAAACAAACATTATTCTCAATGGTGAAAACCTGAAAGCATCCCCTCTAAGATCATGAATTCAGATCACAATACTATGACACTAGATATCAATTTCAGGAAAAAAATATACAAACACATGGAGATTAAACAATACATTTATAAATAAAGAGCAGGTTACCTAAGAAATCAAAAGGGAAATCACAAATTTCCTAGAAATGAATGACAATGAAAACATGACAACTCAAAACCTATGGTATGCATCAAAAGTAGTTCTAAGAGGGAAGTTTATAGAAATACAATCCTACCTCAAGAAACAAGAAAACCATGGAAAAGACTACCTAACTTTACACCTAAAACAACTGGAAAAAGGAGAACAACAATAACAACAACAAAAACTCAAAGTGAGCAGAAGATCAGAGCAGATATAAATTAAAAAGAAATGAAAGAAATAATAGTAAAGATTAATAAAAATAAAAGTTGGTTTTATGAGAAGATAAAAGAAATTGACAAAACTTTAGCCAGACTCATCAAGAAAAAAAGAATCAAATCAACAAATGAGAAATAAAGAAGGAAAGGTTACAACAGACAATGCAGAAATACAAAGTTTCATAAGAGACTATTATGAACAACTATATTTTGTTACAACCCTGCTTATTTAACTTATATTCAGAGCACATCATGAGAAACGCTAGGCTGGAAGAAGCACAAGCTGGAATCAAGATTGCCGGGAGAAATATCAATAACTTGAGACATGCAGATGACACCACCCTTATGGCAGAAAGTGAAGAGGAACTAAAAAGCCTCTTGATGAAAGTGAAAGAGGGGAGTGAAAAACTTGGCTTAAAGCTCAACTTTCAAAAAACGAAGATCATGGCATCTGGTCCCATCACTTCATGGGAAATAGATGGGGAAACAGTGGAAACAGTGTCAGACTTTATTTTTTGGGGCTCCAAAATCACTGCAGATGGTGACTGCAACCATGCAATTAAAAGGCGCTTACTCCTTGGAAGGGAAGTTATGACCAACCTAGATAGTATATTCAAAAGCAGAGACATTACTTTGCCAACAAAGGTCCGTCTAGTCAAGGCTATGGTTTTTCCAGTGGTCATGTATGGATGTGAGAGTTGGACTGTGAAGAAAGCTGTGTCGAAGAATTGATGCTTTTGAACTGTGGTGTTGGAGAAGACTCTTGAGAGTCCCTTCGACTGCAAGTATATCCAACCAGTCCATCCTAAAGGAGATCAGCCCTGGGTGTTCCTTGGACGGACTGATGCTGAAGCTGAAACTCCAGTACTTTGGCTACCTCATGCGAAGTGTTGACTCATTGGAAAAGACCCTGATGCTGGGAGGGATTGGGGTCAGGAGGAGAAGGGGACGACAGACGACGAGATGCCTGGATGGCATCACTGACTCAATGGACCTGGGTTTGGGTAAACCCCAGGTGTTGGTGATGGACAGGGAGGCCTGGCATGCTCCAATTCATGGGGTCACAATGATTCTGACACAACTGAGTGACTGAACTGAACTGAACTGATATACTAGTAAAATGGACAAGCTGGAAGAAATGGGCAGATTCTTAGAAAAATTCAATTTTCCAAGGCTTAACCAGGAAGAAATAGAAATTATGAACAAGCCAATTACAAGAACTAAAATAGAAATTGTGATCAAAAATCTCCCCAGAAACAAAAACACAGGGTCCAATGGCTTCACAGGTGAATTATACTAAACATTTAGGGATGAACTGATGCTTATCTTTCTAAATGATTTTCAAAAAATTGCAGAGGAAGGAACACTTCCAAACTCATTCTATGAGGCCACCATCACCCTGATACCAAAACCAGACAAAGACAACACGAAAAATAAAATTACAGGTCAATATCACTGATGAACATAGATTCAAAAGTCCTCAATAAAACTCTAGCAAACAGAAATTAACAGCACATTAAAAAGATCATACACCATGGTCAAGTTGGATTTATCTCAGGGATGCAAGGATTCTACAATGTATGCAATGCAACCAACGTGATCCACTATATTAACAAATTGAAATATAAAAACCTTATGATAATCTCAATAGATTTAGAAAAAGCACTTGACAAAATTCATCAACGATTTATGATAAAAAAAGGACTCTTCAGAAAATGGTCATAAAAAGGAATCTGCCTCAACAGAGTAAAGACCATATATGATAAACCCACAGCAAACATTTTTCCCAATGATGAAAAATTGAAAGCATTCCCTCTAAGATCAGAAACAAGAAAAGGTGCCCACTATTATTCAACATAGTTTTTAAAGTCCTTGCTACAGCAATCAGGGAAGAAAAAGAAATAAATGGAATCCAGATCATAAAAGAAGAAATAAAACTCTAATTGTTTGGAGACAACCAGATACTATATATAGAAAACCCTAAAGATATTATCAGAAAATTGCTACAGCTAATCAGTAAATTTAGCAAAGTCTCAGGACACAAAATCAACACACAGAAGCCACTTGCATTCCTAAACAATAACAATGAAAAATCAAAAAAAGAAATTAAGGGATCAATCCTATTTATCATTGTAACAAAAATAATAAGAATAAACCTACCTAAGGAGACAGAGGAGCTATATACTGAAAACTATAAGACACTGATGAAAGAAATAAAAAATGACATAAACAAATGGAGAGATATTCCATGTTTCTGGTTTGGGATAATCAATATTGTGAAAATAACTGTTACTACTAAATGCATTCTACACATTCGATGTGATCCTTACCAAATTACCAATGGGATTTTTCACAGAACTAGAACAAAAAATCCCCACAATTCATATGGAAACACAAAAGACCCTGAATATCCAAAGCAATCTTGAGAAAGAAGAATGGAGCTGGAGGAATCAACCACCCTACCTTTAGACTATACTACAGAGCTATAGTCATCAATCCAGTATGGTACTGGAACAAAAACAGAAATATAGACCAGTGGAACAAGATAGCCCAGCAATAAATCCACACACCAATGGGCACCTTATCTTTGAAAAAGGAGGCAAATGTTATACAATGGGAAAGGATAGTCTCTTCAATATGTGCTGAGGGGAAAATTGGACAGCTAAATGTTAAAGAATGAAATTAGAACACTTCCTAACACCATACAGAAAAATAAACTCAAAATGGATTAAAAACTTAAATGTAAGATCAGACACTATAAAGCTCTTAGATATAACATAAGGAGAACACTGTATGACACAAATCACAACAAGATCCTCTATGACCCACTTCCCAGAGTAATGGAAATAAAAGCAAAAATAAATAAATGGGACCTAATTAAACTTAAAAGCATCTGCACAACAAAGGAAACTATAAACAAGGTAAAAACACAGTGTTATATTTAAAATAGATAATCATCAAGGATCTAATGTATAGCACAGGAGATTCTGCCTAATATTCTGCAATAATCTAAACGGAAAATTATATATATATATATATATATATATATATATATATATATATATATATATATATATATTTATATATATATATATAAATAAACAGAAAGTAAAAAAATTAATGAAAATTGTTAACTGTAACTTTTCCCCACAAAGACAAAATTAGGCTTTTCTCATACCCCTTTATATCTCTTTTCACCCTCAGTCCTTGTGCTCTTCAATGACATGCCCTTGTGCTCCCATGACAGCACATTTAAATTTGTCCTGATTTTATTTTCTGACTATAAAATTGTGACTTGTTTTTTTCTTTAATCTGGAAAAGTTTTTAAATATCAAACTTTACTAAGCTATTTGTTCAGTGTTCTCATACCTTTAGTATAGTCTTTGGAATTTTCTATTGCTGAAGTAGTTATTTCAAAAAAAATAAATAAATAAAGGGATTCTATATAAACCTGAGCCATTGAATGTTATGATATTTTTAGCCTTTATCATTTGAATCTCTACTACTCTGCTAAGTCACTTCAGATGTGTATGACTCTTTGCAACTTCACCACACTCCTCTGTCTATGGAATTCTCCAGGCAAGAATACTAGAGTGGGTTACCATGCCCTCCTCCAGGGGATTTCCCTGACCGAGGGATCATACCCATGTCTCTTAAGTCTCTTGTGCTGGCAGACAGATTCTTTACCACTAGTCCCACCTGGGAAGACTTATCATTTGAGTAGAAATTGAAAATTCTAATTTCAAATTATTTTTCTTTGTTGCTTAGATCAATAATTTTGACACGTTCCTTTGTTCATAATGTTTTTCTCCAGACTTCTAGAATGTTTTTGTCTTCTGATATTCACTCTAATAATTCTAAGTATGCACTTTTCATTATTTATTCATGTATTTATTCATTATTATTATTTATTCATTATTATTATTTCATGTATTGGGGGGCCCTTTTCAAACGCATACCTTTCATATTCCTTCATTTCCAAATTATCTTCGTTATTTCTTCAAATATCTTCTCCCTTGAATTATTTTCCTCTCCTAGAACTCTTAATATCTACATGTTGGCACTTATATTTCCATCTCTTCCTTTGGTTGATGTATAATTTCATTCAGTAAAATGCAAAGGTAAGTGTCCAACTCAATGTGTTTTGACAAATTATATTACTTTGTAACCATAACCCAAAGTAAGATTTAAAAAAATTTGCCCCTCTAGCAAGTTCCCTTATACCCCTTTCCACTCTATTTTTCCTCCCAAATTGCAATCATTATTCTGATTTATTTTACCATAGATTAGATCGTTTTTTTTTTTTTTTTTTTTTTTTAAGTTCATTATAAATGGAATCCTACAGCAGATACTCTTCTATGCTAACCACGTCTTTCTGGGATCCTGGATGGTTCATATCTGCCAGGAGTGTCACAGCCTGAGACCAGCTTCCCTGAGGAGATGCATGGCCCACCTGGGACTGTGCCCTGGCAGAACACCCAGGAGCCTATGTGGCTTGGACCTGGGAAGTGCATGCAGCCTTGGACTATGTCAACCCCCATGTGGTCCATCTACTGCCAGCTTTCTCCACATATTTCAGTGGTGTTTGTTTTCAGTGTCCCTCCCTCTCCACAGCACAACTAAGCAAGCAAGCCCAGATAAGTGGCTATTTTTGCCCCCTTATTTTGGGGTGGAATTAGTCACTGAAGAGACTTAGAAGCAGGGGAGGCCAACCTAAGAAATGAAAAGACAGGAGAACCACCCCAGAAGTGGCAGGTGCAGCAAATTAAAATCCTTCAGTTAAGCTGAGACTGCATTTGAAGGGTAACTGTATAATTTGAGAACAAGTACAAACAGGAACAAGGGATTATTTGACACTGAAATGACCCAACACTGCCCACAAAAGCTCCAGAGAAATTCCTAGATACATTTTTCTAAATTATTACAATTTTTTAATTAAAAAAAATTTACTATTCTTTACTTTCTTTTAATTTTCTAATTCTATTTTCTCTCTTCTTTCTTTACTTTCTTCCCCATCCTCTTTTTCTTTTTTCCATCCTACTGTCCTAATATGGTTCTTTATGTTCGAGCTCATTTTTTTTTTTATCATACCTTTGAGAGTTTAATTTTTATTCTAAGTTTTTAATTTTTGCTTTTTATCTTTTGTTACTAGTTTGTATCTTTAAGAATTTAAATTTTAATATCCATTTTCACTTAGGGATTTTATGGCTGGCTTGATTGCTCTCTTCCTTTTTGACTCTTCCTTTTCTCCTCCTGGTCACCTCTATCTCCTTCCTCCCTCTTATCACCTCTATATAACTCTGTGAATCTCTTTGGTTGTTCCTTGATGTGGAGAAATATTTCACCACTAACCAAAGGGTTTTGTCTTCTATGCTGTGTCAGCAGAGAACTCTTGATACTATCGTAAGAGGTCAGGACCAAATTCCAGAGACAGGAGGCTCAACTCCATAACTTTTGACCATCACAGAACTCCTGACCACAGGGAACTTTAATAGATGAGAGCCCACCCAGGCTCTGAGACTGAGACTGAGACCAGGCTCCACTCAAGACCCAGCAAACTCCAGTGCAAGGCACCCCAAACTAATCCTCAAACAAAACAGGAAGGAAACCTTGAAAATTAAAAAGACACACTTCCAAAAGCCATAGCAAATCCATAGACACACCAAAACTCACTATTGGACACTGTACTATCCTCCAGAGAGATGAGATCCAGCTCCATCCATCAGAACACAGACATAAGTTTCCCCAACCAGGAAATCTTCACAAGTCACTGGTCCAACCCCACCCACAGGGAGGAGACTCCACAATTAAGTGAAACTATGACCCTCCAGCCTGCAAAAGGAGACCCCAAACAAAGCAAAGTAAACAAAATGAAAAGGCAGAGAAATATCCATCAGATGAAGGAACATGATAAAAACCCACCAAACCAAACAAAAGAGGAGGAGATAGGGAGTCTACCAGAAAGAGAATTAAGAATAATGATAGCAAAAATGATCAAAAATCTGGAAAACAAAATGGAGATACAGATAAATAAACTAGAAACACAGATTGAGAAAAGGCAAGAAATATTTGACAAAGAGAGAGAAGAAATAAAAAAAAATATTAAATCAGTAATGAACAGTGCAATCATGGAGATTAAAACACTCTGAATGGAACCAACAGTATAGTAAATGAGGCAGAAGAAAGGATAAGTTAGTTGGAAGATAGAATGGTGGAAATAAATGAAGAAGCATGGAAAAAAGAATAAAAAGAAGTGAGACCTCTGGGACAATGTTAAGCAACCCAACATTCAAACCATAAACATCCCAGAAGAATAAGACAAAAAGAAAAGACATGAGAAAATATTTAAGAAGTTAATAGTTGAAAACTTCCCTAAAATAGGGAAGGAAATAGCCACCTAAGTCAAAGAAGTCCAGAGAGTCCCATACAGGATAAACCCAAGGAGAAACATGCAAAGACACATGTTAGTCAAACTAACAAAAATTAAACACAAAGAACAAATATTAAAAGCAGCAAAGGAAAATCAACAAATAATATACAAGGAGATCTCTCTAAGAATGACAGCTGATCTTCAGCAGAAATTCTGCATGCCAGAAGGGAATGGCAGGATTTACATAAAATGATGAAAGGGAAAACCTACAACCAAGATTACCCAGCAAGGATCTCATTCAAAGGAGAAATAAAAAGCTCTGCAGACGAGCAAAACCTAAGAGAATTCAGCATCACCAAATCAGCTCTTCAACAAATGTTCAATGATCTATCTAGTCAGAAAACAAAGAAAAGATTTATAAAAATTAACCTAAAATAATAAAGTAAGTGATAAGTGGATCATACTTATCAATAATTACCTTAAACACAAATGGGTTAAATGCTCCAATCAAAAGACCAAGACTGGCTGAATGGATGCAAAAACAAAACTCCTATATATGCTGTCTACAAAAGACTCACCTCAATCCTAGGGACACATACAGACTGAAAGTGAGGGATAGAAAAAAGGCATTTCATGCAGAGACCAAAATAAATTGGCAGTAGCAATACTCATATCAGATAAAATAGACTTTAAAATATAGACTGTTTTAAGAGACAAAGAAGGACACTACATGATGATCAAGGGATCAATCCAAGAAGAAGATATCACAATTATAAATATATATGCACCGAACATAGGAGCACTTCAATACATAAGGCAAATTTTAACAATTATTAAATGGGAAATTAATAGTGACACAATAATAATTGGGGGCTTTGATATCCTACTCATACCAATGGACAGATCATCCAGACAGAAAATTAACAAGGAAACACAAGCTTTACATAATACATTGGACCAGTTATGCCTAATAGATACCTGCAGGGCATTTCACCCCAAAGCAATGGATTTTGGCTTTTTTCAAGTACACATTGAACATTCTCCAGGATAGATCACATCATCATATCCTGGGCCACAAATCTAGCCTTGGTAAATTTTTTAAAAATTGAAATCACTTCAAGCATCTTTACTGATCAAAATGCTGTAAGATTAGACAGCAACCAGAGGGGAAAAACTATAAAAGCACAAACATATGGAGGCCAAAAACCACTGTTCTGAATAGCAAATGGATCACTGAAGAAATCAAAAAGAAATCAAAATACGGATAGAAACAAATGATAATTAAAACATGACAAACCACAACCTATGTGATTTGTGAAATAGTTCTAAGAGGGGAATTAATAGCAATACAAACCTACCTCAAAAAAATGAGGAACACCAAATAAACAACTTAATTTTAAACCTAAAGCAACTAGAAAAAGAACAAACAAACAAACAAAAAACCCAAAGTTAGTAGAAGGAAAGAAATCATAAAAGTCGGAGCAAAAATAAATTAAAAACAAATGAAGGAGAGTACAGCAAAGATCAACAAAACTAAAAGCTGGTTCTTTGAGAAGATGAACAAAATAGACAAACTCTTAGCCAGAATTATCAAGAAAAAAGGGAGAAGACTCAAATCAATAAAATTATAAATGAAAATGGAGAAATTACAACAGATAACATGGAAATGCAAGCAATTATAACAGAATACTACAAAAAACTATATGCCAATAACACAGACAATGTGGAAGAACTGGACAAATTCTTAGAAAAGCATAACCTTCCAAAACTGAACCAGAAAGAAATAGAAAATTTGAACAAGTCAACCACAAAGTGGGAAATTGAAACTAATAAAAAAATCTTCCAACAAGCAAAAGCCCAGGACCAGATGGCTTCAAAGGAGAATTCTACCAACAATTTACAGAAGCACTAACACCTATCCTACTCAAAGTCTTCCAGAAAATTGCAGAGGAAGTTAAACTGTCAAACTCATTCTATGAGGCCACCATCACCCTGATCCCAAAACCAGAAAATTATGCCACAATAAAAAGAAAACTACAGGTCAATATCACTGACGAACATAGATGCAAAAATCCTGAAAAAAATTCTAGCAAAGAGAATCCAACAATATATGTAAAAGATCAGACTTTATGATCAAGTGGGCTTTATTACAGTGATTCAGTGATTCTTCAATATTCACAAATCACTCAATGTGATACAGCATATTAACAAATTGAATTATAAAAATCATATGATAATTTCAATAGATGTAGAGAAAGCCTTTGACAAAATTCAACACCCATTTATTATAAAAACCCTCCAGAAAATAGGCATAAAAGGAACATACCTCAGCATAATAAAAGCCATATATGTCAAATCAACAGCAAACATAATTCTCAATGATGAAAAACTGAAATCATTTCCTTTAATATCAGAAACAAGGCAAGAGTGCCCACACTCAGCAGTACTATTTAACAGAGTTTGGAAGTCCTAGTAACAGCAAACAAAGAAGAAAAAGGAATAAAAGTAATCCATATTGGAAAAGAAGAAGTAAAACTCTCACTGCTTGCAGATGACCTGATCCTTTACATAGAAAACCCTAAAAATATCACCAAAAAATTACTGAAACAAATCAATGCATAAAGTCAAGCCACAGGATATAAAATTAATACACAGTATTCTCTTGTATTCCTATATGCTAACAATGAAAAATGAGAAAAAAAATTAAGGAAACAATTATATTTACCATTGCAACAAAAATAATGAAATAATTAGGAATAAATTTACCTAACGAAACAAAATATTTACATACACAAAATTAAAAAACACTGATGAAAGACATCAAAAATGACACAAATGGAGAAATACACCATATTCTTGGAATGGAAGAATCAATGTAGTGAAAATGAGTATGTTACCCAAAGCAATCTATAGACTCAATGCAATCCCTACCAAACTACCAATGGTATTTTTCACAGAACTACACTAAATAATTTCACAATTTGTATGGAAATACAAAAGACCCTGAATACCTAAAACAATTTTGAGAAAGAAGAATGGAACGTGAAGACTCAAACTTCCTGACTTCAGACTGTACTACAATGCTGCAGTCATGAAGACAGTATGGTACTGGCACAAAGACAAAAAGAAAGGTCAGTGGAACAAAACAGAAAGTCCAGAGATAAATCCATGCACCTAAGATATGGATACCTTATCTTTGACAAAGGAGGCACAAATATACAATTGAGCAAAAACAGTCTCCACAACAAGTGGTGCTGGGGAAACTGGTCAACTACTTGTGAAAAAAAGAAACTAGAACACTTTTTAACACCATACACAAAAATAAAATCAAAATTGATTAAAGACCTAAATGTAAGAAAAGAAACTGTAAAAAGCCTAAAGAAAAATGTAGGCAGAACCTTCTCTAATATAAATCACAGCAACATCCACTATGACCTACCTCCCAGAGTAAGGGAAATAAAAACAAAAATAAACAAATGTGACTAAATCAAACATAAAAGCTTTTGCATGATGAAAGAAACTATAAACAAGCTGAAAAGAAAATAATAGCAAATGAAAAAATGACAAAGAAGTAATCTCCAAAATATACAAGCTGCTCATGCAGCTCAATGCCATAAAAAATGAACAACCCAATTAAAAAGTGGACAAAAGACCTAAATTGACATTTCTCCAAAATAAGGCATTCAGATGGCTAATAAACTCATGAAAAGATGCTCAACATCACTCATTATCAGAGAAATGTAAATCAAAACCACAATGATGTATCATCTCACACTGGTCAGAATGGCCATCATCAAAAAGTCTGCAAACAATAAATGCTAGAGAGGGTGTGGAGAAAAGGGAATCCTCTTACACTGTTGGTGGGAATGCAAACTAGTACAACCACTATGGAGAACAGTGTGGAGATTTCTTAAAAAAATGGGAATAGAACTGCCATATGACAAAGCAAATCCAATGCTGGGCCTATACTCCAAGGAACCCAGAATTAAATGAGACACATGTACCTCAATGTTCATTGCAGCACTATTTTCAATATCAAGGAAATGGGAGAAACCTTGATGCCCATCGGTAGATAATGGATAAAGAAGTTGGTGTACATATACATGATGGAATATTCAGTTCAGTGATTCTCTCAGTCATGTCCAAATCTTTGCAACCCTATGAACTGCAGCATGCCAGGCCTCCCTGTCCATCACCAACTCCCATAGTCTACCCAAACTCATGTTCATCGAGTCGGTGATGCCAACCACCCATCTCATCCTCTGTTGTCCCCTTCTCCTCCTACCCTCAATCTCTCCCAGCATCAGGGTCTTTTCAAATGAGTCAGCTCTTCTCATCAGGTGGCCAAAGTATTGGAGTTTCAGCGTCAACATCAGTCCTTCCAATGAACACCCAGGACTGATCTCCTTTAGAATGGACTGGTTGGATCTCCTTGCAGTCCAAGGACTCTCAAGAGTCTTCTCCAACACCACAGTTCAAAAGCATCTATTCTTCAGTGCTCAGTTTTCTTTATACTCCAACTCTCACATCCATACATGACCACTGGAAAAAACATAGCCTTGACTAGATGGACCTTTGTTAACAAAGTAATGTCTCTGCTTTTTAATATGCTGTCTAGGTTAATCATGGCTTTTCTTACAAGGAGCAAGCTTTTTTAATGTCACCATCTGCAGTGATTTTGGAGCCCAAAAATATAGTGTCTCTCACTGTTTGCATTGTTTCCCCATCTATTTGCCATGAAGTGATCGGACCAGATGCCATGATTTCATTTTTTGAATATTGAGTTTCAAGCCAACTTCTTCATTCTCCTCTTTCACTTTCACTTTTCCTCGCTTTCTGCCATAAAGGTGGTGTCATTTGTGTATCTGAGGTTATTGATATTTCTCCCGACAATCTTGATTCCAGCTTGTGCTTCATCCAGCCTGGGAGTTCACATGATGTACTCTGCATATAAGTTAAGTAAGCTAGATGACAATATACAGTCTTGATGTTATCCTTTCCTGATTTGGAACCAATCTGTTGTTCCATGTCCAGTTCTCACTGTTGCTTCTTGACCTGCATACAGATTTCCCAAGAGGCAGGTAAGGCGGTCTGCTATTCCCATCTCTTGAAGAATTTTCCACAGCTTATTTTGATTGGCACAGTCAAAAGATTTGGTGTAGTCAATAAAGCAGAATTTAAGCAAAAGAATGTATTTCAGATAAATAAACAAAATAAAACCCAATCAGAACTATCAATGTGTTAGGTGTATATAGCCAATCTATTCAGAGTAAGGACTGTAAAGATGATCAAAGAATTTGGGAACAGAATGAATGTACAGATGAGACATTAGAAGGTTTCTTTAACAAGAAAATTAGAAAATATAAAGAAAGTCAAACAGAATTAAAGAATGCAATAACTTAAATGAAAAATACACTAGAAGAAATCAATAGTAGACTAAATGAAGTAGATTAAGAGATCAGTGAGCTGGAAAACAGAAATTACACATCACTGAAATCACTGTGACAAAACAGAAGAATCAAAAAAGAATGAAAATAAGCAAATGCTGTTTAACAGACCTCTGGGAAAATATCAAACAGGCTAACACTTGCATTATACAGGTTCCAGAAAGAGAAGAGAGAGAGAGAGAGAAGAGGCCTGAGAATATATCTGAAGAGACAATAGGTACCCTGGGGAAGGAAATATTCACCCAATTCCAGGAAGTGCAGAGTCCCATACAGGATTCATCCACAAAGGAATTAACCACAACATGCTATAATCAAAATGACATAATCAAAGATAAAGAGAGAATATTAAAATCAAGAAGGTAAAAGTTAGAAATAAGGTACTAGGGCATTCTCATAAGGCTATTAGCTTGTCTTTACGCATAGGTTGGAGAAGGAAATGGCAACCTACTTCAGTATTCTTGCCTAGAGAATCCTGTGAACAGAGGAGCCTGGTGGGCTGCTGTCCATAGGGTCGAACAGAGTCAGACACGACTGAAGCAACTTAGCATGCTTACATGCTTTGGAGAAGGAAATGGCAACCCACTCCAGTATTCTTGCCTGGAGAATCCCAGGGACAGAGGAGCCTGGTAAGTTGCTATCTGTGGGGTCGCACAGAGTCAAATATGACTGAAGTGACTTAGCAGCAGCAGCAGCAGCATGCCAGAGGGAGTGGCATGATATACTTAAGGTCATGAAAGAGGAAAATCTACAAACAAGAATACCCAGCTAAGCACTCATTCACATTTGATAGAGAAAAATGTTTACAGACAAGCAAAAGCAAAAAGAATTCAGCACCATCAAACCAACTTTATGACAAATGCTAAACAAGCTTCTCTAGAGACAAAAGAAAAGGCCACAACTAGAAACAAACAAAAAATAAATAAATAATATAAAACGGAAAAGTTCACTAATAAAGGTAAAAATACAATAAAGGTAGGTAACCATCTATTCACAACAGTTAAAAGTCAAAAGTAATGAAATATTTGTATTTACAATAAAGATTTAACAGATACACAGAATAACTAGATGTAAATTATGATACCAAAAAGCATAATCATGAAGGGAGGGGAGAACAAATGAAGTGATCTAAAATGCGCTGAAGAATTGATGCTTTTGAACTGTGGTGTTGGAGAAGACTCTTGAGAGTTCCTTGGACTGCAAGAAGATCCAACCAGTCCATCCTAAAGGAGATCAGTCCTGGGTGTTCATTGGAAGGATTGATGTTGAGGCTGAAACTCCAGTACTTTGGTCACCTGATGTGAAGAGCTGACTAATTTGAAAAGACCCTGATGCTGGGAAAGATTGAGGGCAGCAGGAGATGGGGACAACAGAGGATGAGATGGTTGGATGGCATCACCAACTCAATGGACATGGGTTTGGGTGCACTCCAAGAGTTGGTGATGGACAGGGAAGCCTGGCGTGCTGCAGTTCATGGGATTGCAAAGAGTTGGACACGACTGAGCGACTGAACTGAACTGAAAAATGTGCTTAAATTTAAGAGATCATCAACTTGAAACAAACACACCTCTATACAAAAAGCTCATGATAACTGCAAAACAAGTCTATAATACATTTGAACACATAAAAGCAAAAAGAATCCAAACACAATGCTAAATAGAGTAATCAAATCTCAAGAGAACAAAAGAAGAGAAAGGAACAATAGACTTATAAAAACAAATTAAAAAGAATCAACAAAATGGCAATAAAATCATACATATCAATAATTACCGTAAATATTAACAGATAAAATGCTACAACCAAAAGACACAGACTAGCTGAGTAGATACAGCAACAAGACCCATATATTTGCTGCTTCTGAAAGACTGACTTCAGATCTAAAGACAATACAGACTGAAGGTGAGGAGATGGAAAAATATTCCATCCAAATGAAAATCAAAAGAAAGCTGGAATAGCAATATTTAGACAAAATAGACTTTAAGACTCACAAGAGACAAAGAAAGGTATCACATAATGATCAAAGGACCAATTCAAGAAGATATAACAGTTGTAAATATATCTGCACACAGCATAGGACCAACTCAATAAATAAGGCAAATGTTAACAGACTTAAAGGAGAAATTGACCATAACAAAGTAATAGTATTTAACACCCCACTTACATCAGTGGATAGAATATTGAGAAAAAATCAATAAGGAACATGAACCTTAAATGACACATTAGACCAGATGGACTTAATTAATATTTATAGGCCATTCCATCCAAAAGCCAAAGAATGCACATTCGTTCCAAGTGCACATGGAATATTATTCAGGATTGATCCCATGCTGGGCCACAAAGCAAACCTCAGTAAATTTATGAAAACTGAAATCCTATCAAGTAACTTTTCTAACCACAACACTTTGAAGCTAGAAATCAACTATGACATTTAAAAAAATTTCAAAAACACAAACAGAAGGGGGCTAATCAATATGTTACTGAACAACCCATAGACCATCAAAAAAATAAAATAAAACAGAAATCAAAAATTATCTAGAGACAAATGAAAACAAAATCATGATGATCCAAAGCCTGTGGGACATAGCTAAAGTAGTTCTAAATGGGAAGTTTATATCAATACAAGCTTACCTCAGAAAAGAAGAAAAATCTCAAATAAACAACTTAAACTTGCATCTAAATCAAGTAGACAAAGAAGAACAAGCAAAGTCCAAAGGAAGGAAATCATAAAGATCATAGCAGAAATCAATGAAATAGAGGCTAAAAGAATAGAAAAGATCAATGAAATTAAAAGCTGCTTCTTTGAAAAGATAAATAAAATTGATAAAATTTTTTTGGCTAGAGTCATCAAGAACAAAAGGGGGAGGACCCAAATCAGCAAATTCAGAAGTGAAAAGAGAAAAGTTACAACCAACATCACAGAAATACAAAGAATCAGAAGAGACTATTACAAGCAACTGTGCACCCAGAAAATTAATAAGCTAGAATAAGTGGACAAATTCTCAGAAATGTACAGTCACCCAAGACTGAACCAGTAGAGTATCAAAAAAAAAAAAAAAAAAAAACACATGTAGAAGATCTAAGCAGATATTATCCAAAAAAGACATACAGATAACCAACAGAACAAATGAAGAAATGCTCAGTATTGCTAATTATGAGAGAAATGCAGATCAAAACTTCAATGAGTTTTGACAAAACCTCATGCCAGTCAGAATGTCCATCATTTAAAAATATATATGTACAATAGGTGTGGAGAAAATGAAGCCCTGCTTCTTTGTTGAGGAGAATATAAATTGGTGCAGACACAATGTAGAAAATATGGAGGTTCTGCTTTAAAAATTTAGAGTTAACCTTATTATTCTGCAGTTCTACCCCTGAGTATGTATCCAGAGAAAATTCTAATCTAAATGTCCATCTACAGGTGAATGGATAAACATGTGGGGTGTGTGTGTTTGTGTGTATATACATACATATATATATATGTATATACATATATATATACATATGTATATATAATGGACTATTAGTCAGCTATTAAAAAGAATGAATAATGCCATTTGCAGAAACATGGGTCTAAAGATTATCATATTAAGTGAAGTCAGATAAAGACAAATGTCATATGATATCACTTTTATATGGAATCTAAAATGATGACACAAATGAACTTATTTACAAAGCAGAGATAGACTCAAAGACACTGAAAACAAACTTATGGTTATGAAAGGAGACTGTGAGCAGGACAGGGGAAGAGGGAAGGGAAGTTAGGAGTTTGATATTAACATATGCACATTACTTTATATAAAATGAATAAGAAGGACCTAGTATAAAGTACAGGAGATATACTCAGTATATGTCATAACCTATAATTGAAATTAATCTAAAAATATATATATATATATGTATATGTATATACATATATATATAACTGAATATGTATATATAATACAAACTGAATCACTTTGTTGTAAACTTGAAACTAAGATAACATTGTAAATTAACTATGCCTTCATTAAAAAAAGGACTGCATTGATTGGAATCAGTATAAATAAATCAATCAATGGAACAAAATACAGTCCCTAATTAGGCCTATAAATAATCAGTTAATTGATTTTCAGCACAAGCACCAAGGTAATTCAGTCAAGAAAGAAGAGACTCTTCAGGGTGTTGGAATAACTGAATATTTTTACATAAAATATTACATCAGCTCCTACCTTATACCATAAAGAAAAGTTGATTCCAGATGAATCACCAACCTAAACATAAATCCTGAGTTTCAATATTCTAGAGATGACATATAAGTCATTTTTAAAATTAAGACAAGTATAATTAGACAACTTAACAAAAGCACTAAGCATAAAGTAAAAAGTGGTAAATGGCATTTAATAAAAATTTAAAATATCTGCTCATCAAGAGATGCCATTGCCTAAATGAAAACATTAACTTATATTGGGAGACAGTTATGCAATGAACATGTCCAACAAAGGAATCTTAACCAGAATATATAAAGAACTTCTATAATTTGATGATTTTTTAAGGCAGATCAATTACAAAGATTTTAATAGACACTTCACCACTTCATCAAGGAAATATATGAATGACTAGTTAGCAAGTGAGAAAATGCTCAAAATCTACTCATCAGGAAAGAGAAAAAAAAAAGAATATCACTTTACACAACAGCTTGAATGACTAGAGGTAAAAAGACTGATACATGACTGATTATATATATATATATATATATATATATATATATATATTTGTGTTGTGTGTGTGTGTGTGTGTGTGTATGGCTTCCTGTGGCTCAGTGGTAAAGATTCTACTTGCCAGTGCAGGAAATCCTTGTCTTTGATTCTTAGGTCAGGAAGATCCCCTGGAGAAGGAAATGACAACCCACTCCAGTATTCTTGCCTGGGAAATCCCATGGACAAAGGAACCTGGCAGGCTACAGTCCATGGGGTCCCAAAAGAATCAGACATAGCTTAGTGACTAAAAAACTGTATATATATATTCCAGCAACTTATCATAGATAAATAAAAATAGAAGCCCACAAAAATAGTTTTATAGTAATGTTAAATGTTTTATTCACAGTACCTAAAAGCTGTAAACAACTAAGGTAAATAGATAAATTCTGATATGGCCATGAAATGGAGTACCACTCAGCAGTCAAAAAAAACAAACAAAACAAAACTATGCACTACCAACACACACAATAAGAAAAATAAGAATCTCAAAAAATATTTTTAAATCAAAAAATGTATTAGTTGCTCAGATGTGTCTGACTCTTTGTGACCCCATGGACTGTAGTCTACCATGCTCCTCTGTTCTTGGGATTCTCTAGGCAAGAATATTGGACTGGGTTCCCTTCTCCAGGGGAATCTTCCCAACCCAGGGATTGAACCTTCATCTCCTGCATTGGCAGGCAGACTCTTTACTGTCTGATCCACCAGGGAAAAAGCCAAATACAAAAAATAGCATACTATATAAGAAGTCCTAGAGAAAGCAAAACTAGTCTATGGTGAAAAGAATGAAATGATGATTGCCTGTCAGGGTCTGGGGATTGACTGTAAAAAGCCATGGGTAAGTTAATGAGGTGATAAAATCATTCTATACCTTAATTAGGTTGGTTATTATGAATGTATAGCTATGTTTTAAACCTCACTGAATTCTACACTTTGAAATCTGTTTTGTTTCATGTAAATTGCTTTTTAAAAGATAACAACAACAACAATAAAAGAAAAAGAAGAACTATGAGGAGTATCAGCCGGTATTTTACTTTTTAAAAATACTCATTATGATGTTTTGACCTTTCTGGCTTAGAAGAGACTACCACTCCCAGGTTGATCCAATTCTTTGAGTCAGCAAAATGCTTATCTAGAAGTTGGTTTGATATACATACTAACCAGTCCAGAGTCACACCTCCTCTATTTGGCCCACACATGCCAGGATATAATACTACTCTCCCTTGTAAAGTAATTAGCCTCCAATGAAATGAAATTAATTAATTTTAAAAAGAAAAGAAAAAGAAAGACCAATTGAAGTTACTCAAACTAGGAATCCTAACCTGTTTAGCTTTCCCTGACTTGCCTTTCCTGCAGAAAACCCAATAAAGGCAGTGGCATAAACATTCCCTTTGCTCTTGTCTTCTGTATCCTGAACACCCTGGTGTTTTTCCCATGTGGTAATGTCATGTGTTCTCTCTATATAATCTGTTAGTATAATAAATGATTTTTTCCTGGGTCCCTCCTCTGTTTTTTTCTTGTGGACTCTCATGAATGCTTATTTCATAAAACAATACAAAATTCAGCCCAACCAGATTACAAAACATAATATTAATATTGGATAATTGAACCAGTGTGATACCAAAAAAGACAACTAATCATTTGAACAAAACATGTATTCTAGATATAAGGTTATATATGGAAAAATGTGAATAAAAAGAAATTTTGTAATATTAGTTTGGGTGTAACACATGGTTTGGGGGCAACTAGTAGTGATCTGGAAAACAAAACAAAACAAAAAAAGCTATATCCCTACCTCAGACCATATGATATTACATGTTAAAAAATTTATAAAACTGTATGAAAATAATTTAAATCTTCTTTAAAAATATCCTATATAAGGTCAAGGACAAATGAGAAATTGAAAGTGCACAATTCATGTGACAGAAAAGGATACAATATTTCCAACATAAAACATTCTCATAGAAGTCAGGAAAAAAGATAAATAGCTTAATTTATGGAATTGGGGGAAAAATTGACAGATGATCTAAAAAATAAGAAATATAAATTGTCTCTTTTGCTGTCTCATATACAGGGTTGGGATGGTATGGGGAGGGAGGAGGGAGGAGGGTTCAGGATGGGGAAACACGTGTATACCTGTGGCGGATTCATGTGGATATATGGCAAAACCAATACAATATTGTAAAGTTAAAAAATAAAATAAATAAATTGTCAAAACATTAAAAGATGCTCAATCTCAAAAATAAAAAGAAAACAGCAAGCTAAAAAGTACACTGAATCCGCCACAGGTATACATGTATACCTGTGGCAGATTCATTTCGATATATGGCAAAACCAATACAATATTGTAAAGTTAAAAATGAAATAAAATTAAAAAATAATAAAAATAAAAAATTAAAAAGTACACTGAAATACCACTTCCTTTTAGATTACAGCACTCTTTCCACTATATGGGTGAAGAACTATTACATGGAAAAAATAAAATTTAAAATGCATATGTCCTTTGACTCCACATTATCACTTCTGGAAGAAATCCTCCACAACACACACACACACACACACACACACAAGCACATATCAAACAATGTATGCAAAGCTTTTGATCGCAAGATTGTAATATCCAAACTCTGAAAACAACTCAGTGGACAACTATTGTGGACTAGTGAAACTAGCCATGTTTCATTCACAGAATGAAATATAGTACAGCTGTTAATGGCTGATAAGGAATATAATTATCAATATCACAACAAAGATCTCCAGGATAAATCAAGTGTAAAAAAGGCAAACTATAGAACATTATACATAATGATATCTTTTCTGTGAAAAGGAGGAGGAAAAGAAGAACATTGAAGTTTATTTATATTTACATAAAGAAAAAATGGAAGAATATATAAATAATACCAGTAAAATATATTCTAATTTTAACAGTATATGTATATTCAGTGTTGAACTTGGAACTGCCTAAAATAGGTTAACATAATCCCTGCACAAATATGCCACACAAATTCATAAAGTCTTTCATAGTTTGAGGTAGAAAAGGAACATTCACATTCATGAAGCTAAATGTCCCCAGACTGAATTAACTAAAAGGTTACAGTGAGATGTATTATAACCAAGTTGCCACAAGTCAAGGACAAAGAGATAATTTTGAAAGCAATGAGAGAAAATCAACTCATCACATATAAGGGAACCCTCATAAGGCAATCAGTAGATCTCACAGTAGAAAATTTGAAGGCCATGAGATGATGAGACGGTGTACTCAAATTACTGAAGAAAAATACCACCAACCAAAAATATTATACTTGGCAGTATTATCTGTTAAAACTGTAGGAGGATAAAAATCATTCCTAGACAAAAAAATAAAACTGACTGGATTTCAAACCACTAGACGAAATTTATGGGCTTCCCAGGTGGCATCAGTGGTAAAGAATCCACCTGCCAAGGGCAGGAGATGTAGGAGACATAGTTTTTTATTATTTTTGTTTGTTTGTTTTTACTTTACAATATTGTATTGGTTTTGCCATACATCAACATGTATCTGCCACGGGTGTACACGTGTTCCCCATCTTGAACCCCTCTCCCACCTCCCTCTCCATACCATCCCTCTGGGTCATCCCAGTGCACCAGCCCCAAGCTTCCTGTTTTGATCCCTGGATCAGGAAGATCCCTTGGAGGAGGAAATGGCTCCCCACTCAAATATTATTTCCAAGAGAATCCCATGGAGAATGGAGCCTAGCAGGCAACAGTCCATGGGTTTGCAATGAGCCAGACACAACTGAGCATCTGAGTGCACACAGACATACCTTGCAAGTAATGCTTAAGAGAGTCCCACAAATGGAAAGAAAAACATGCTAAGCAGCAACATGAAAGCATTTGAAACTGAATCTCATTGGTGAAGTTGAATGTATTAGATCAGTCGATCAGTCGTGTCTGACGCTTTGCAACCCCATGAATCGCAGCACGCCAGGCCTCCCTGTCCATCACCAACTCCCGAAGTTCACTGAGACTCACATCCATCGAGTCAGTGATGCCACCCAGCCATCTCATCCTCCGTCGTACCCTTCTCCTCCTGCCCCCAATCCCTCCCAGCATCAGAGTCTTTTCCAGTGAGTCAACTCTTTGTATGAGGTGGCCAAAGTACTGGAGTTTCAGGTTTAGCATCATTCCTTCCAAAGAAATCCCAAGGCTGATCTCCTTCAGAATGGACTGGTTGCATCTCCTTGCAGTCCAAGGGACTCTCAAGAGTCTTCTCCAACACCACAGTTCAAAAGCATCAATTCTTCGGTGTTCAGCCTTCTTCACAATCCAACTCTCACATTCATACATGACCACAGGAAAAACCATAGCCATGACTAGACGAACCTTTGTTGGCAAAGTAATGTCTCTGCTTTTGAATATACTATATAGGTTGGTCATAACTTTCCTTCCAAGGAGTAAGCGTCTTTTCATTTCATGGCTGCAGTCACCGTCTGCAGTGATTTTGGAGCCCAGAAAAATAAAGTCTGACACTATTTCCACTGTTTCCCCATTTTTTTCTCATGAGGTGGTGGGAGCAGATGCCATGATCTTCGTTTTCTGAATGTTGAGCTTTAAGCCAACTTTTTCACTCTCCACTTTCACTTTCATCAAGAGGTTTTTGAGTTTCTCTTCACTTTCTGCCGTAAGGGTGGTGTCATCTGCATATCTGAGGTTATTGATATTTCTCCCGGCAATCTTGATTCCAGCTTGTGTTTCTTCCAGTCCAGCATTTCTCATGATGTACTTTGCATATAAGTTAAATAAACAGGGTGACAATACACAGCCTTGACGAACTCCATTTCCTATTTGGAACCAGTCTGTTGTTCCATGTCCAGTGCTAACTGTTGCTTCTTGACCTGAATACAAATTTCTCAAGAGGCAGATGAGGTAGTCTGGTATTCCCATCTCTTTCAGAATTTTCCACAGTGTATTGTGATCCACACAGTCAAAGGCTTTGGCATAGTCAATAAAGCAGACATGGATGTTTTTCTGGAACTCTCTTGCTTTTTCCATGATCCAGCGGATGTTGGCACTTTGATCTCTGGTTCCGCTGCCATTTCTAAAACCAGCTTGAACATCAGGAAGTTCACGGTTCACATATTGCTGAAGCCTGTATTGAAAAATTTTGAGCATTATTTTACTAGCTTGTGAGATGAGTGCAATTGTGCAGTAGGTTGAACATTCTTTGGCATTGCCTTTCTTTGGGATTGGAATGCAACCTGACCTTTTCCAGTCCTATGGCCACTGCTGAGTTTTCCAAATTTGCTGACATATTGAGTGCAGCACTTTCACAGCATCATCTTTCAGGATTTGGAATAGCTCAACTGGAATTCCATCACCTCCACTAGCTTTGTTCGTAGTGATGCTTTCTAAGGCCCACTTGACTTCACATTCCAGGATATCTGGCTCTAAGTCAGTGATCACACCATTGTAATTATCTGGGTCGTGAAGATCTTTTTTGTACAATTCTTCTGTGTATTCCTGCCATCTCTTCTTAATATCTTCTGCTTCTGTTAGGTCTGTACCATTTCCGTCCTTTATTGAGCACATCTTTGCATGAAATGTTCCTTTGGTATCTCTGATTTTCTTGAAGAGATCCCTAGTCTTTCCCATTCTGTTGTTTTCCTCTTTTTCTTTGCATTGATCGCTGAAGAAGGCTTTCTTATCTCTTCTGGCTATTCTTTGGAACTCTGCATTCAGATGCTTATATCTTTCCTTTTCTCCTTTGCTTTTCAGTTCCCTTCTTTTCACAGCTATTTGTAAGGCCTCCCCAGACAGCCATTTTGCTTTTTTGCATTTCTTTTCTATGGGAATGGTCTTGATCCCTGTCTCCTGTACAATGTCACAAACCTCATTCCATACTTCATCAGGCACTCTATCTATCAGATCTAGGCTCTTAAATCTATTTCTCACTTCCACTGTATAATCATAAGGGATTTGATTTAGGTCATACCTGAATGGTCTAGGGGTTTTCCCTACTTTCTTCAATTTAAGTCTGAATTTGGCAATAAGGAGTTCATGATCTGAGCCACAGTCAACTCCTGGTCTTGTTTTTGTTTACGGTATAGAGCTTCTCCATATTTGGCTGCAAAGAGTATAATCAATCTAATTTCGGTGTTGACCGTCTGGTGATGTCCATATATCGAGCCTTCTCTTGTGTTGTTGGAAGTGGGTGTTTGTTATGACCAGTGCAAAACTCTATTAGTCTTTGCCCTGCTTCATTCCGTATTCCAAGGCCAAATTTGCCTGTTACTCCAGGTGTTTCTTGACTTCCTACTTTTGCATTCCAGTCCCCTATAATGAAAAGGACATCTTTTTTGGGTGTTAGTCTAAAAGGTCTTATAGGTCTTCATAGAACCGTTCAACTTCAGCTTCTTCAGGGTTACTGGTTGGGGCATAGACTTGGATTACTGTGATATTGAATGGTTTGCCTTGGAAACAAATAAAGATCATTCTATCATTTTTGAGATTGCATCCAAGTAGTGCATTTCAGACTCTTTTGTTGACCATGATGGCCACTCCATTTCTTCTAAGGGATTCCTGCCTGCAGTAGTAGATACAATGGTCATCTGAGTTAAAATCACCCATTCCAGTCCATTTCAGTTTGCTGATTCCTAGAATGTCGATATTCACACTTGTTTCACCACTTCCAATTTGCCTTGATTCATGGACCTGACATTCCAGGTTCCTATGCAATATTGCTCTTTACAGCATCAGACCTTGCTTCTATCACCAGTCACATCCACAGCTGGGTATTCTTTTTGCTTTGGCTCCATCCCTTCATTCTTTCTGGAATTATTTCTCCACTGATCTCCAGTAGCATACTGGGCACCTATTGACCTCGGGACTTTCTCTTTCAGTATTGTATCATTTTGCCTTTTCATACTGTTCATGGGGTTCTCAAGGCAAGAATACTGAAGTGGTTTGCCATTCCCTTCTCCAGTGGACCACATTCTATCAAATCTCTCCACCATGCCCCCCCCATCTTGGGTTGCCCCACGGGCATGGTTTAGTTTCATTGAGTTAGACAAGGCTGTGGTCCTAGTTTGATTAGATTGACTAGTTTTCTGTGAATATGGTTTCAGTGTGTCTGCCCTCTGATGCCCTCTTGCAACACCTACCATCTTACTTGGGTTTCTCTTACCTTGTGCATGGGGAATCTCTTCACGGCTGCTCCAGCAAAGCGCAGCCATTGCTCCTTACCTTGGACGATGGGTATCTCCTCACCACCGCCCTTCCTGACCTTCAATGTGGGATAGCTCCTCTAGGCCCTCCTGCACCCGCGCAGCCAAGACATATACAAATTAAATTAAGATTGCAATTATGGTGTGCAAATTACTTTTAAACTGAATATTAAAGTAAAAAAAATTGTTATTGGATACAAGGAAGAAAACTTTGACCATAATAATACAATGTGTCTGGGGTGGAGTAAAACTGTAGTATTTTAGTATGGCATTGAAGTTAAACTATTATCAACCTAAAATAGAATGTTACAACTATAAGATAATTTACACAATCCTTGAGATTACTCCAAAGGAGGGAAAAAAACTACAGTAGATACCAGGAAGATATAGAGAAAAGAATTAAACCCAATCACTAAATAAAATTATCAAAGAACAAAGGAAAACAGCAAAGTGGAAGAGAGGGACACAATAAGCAAAACAGAAAATAATTAACAGCGGTCCTAAAATGTTGGAGGAATAGGACAGGGAGACCACTTTCTCCCCCACAAAGTCATTTGAATATTTGTACACTGAACAAATTCCACAAAACAACTTTGGAATGCTGGCAGAGGACATCAGGCACCCAGAAAGACAGCCCATTGTCTTCAAAAGAGGTAGGACAAAATATCAAAGATAAAACGAGAGACAAAAGAGGTAGGGATGGAGATCCATCCCAGGAAGGGAGTCTTAAACAAAGAGAAGTTTCCAAACACCAGCAAACACTCTCACCGGCAGGTCTGTGGCAAGTCTCTGAATCTCAGAGGGCAACATAACCAGGAGGAAAAATAAAAATAATAGTAATAATAATTAAAACCCACAGATTACATGCCTTATGGCAACTCCCAGTGGAGAAGCAGAGCAGACTCTTGCATCCAAACTAGCAAGCGGGGACTGGACAGGGAGGCTCGGGCTGCATTGCTTAGGGTAAGGGCCGGGCCTGAATACCCTGAGGGCAATCTGAGGGAACTAACATGAGATAGCAGTCCAGACTGTGAGATAGCCAGAGAGAGAGAGGAAAACAAAAAATAAATAAATAAATAAAAAGAGAGAGAGTGAGAGAAAACTATCCCATGAAAAGCCCTAACCTAAGACACTGCCAGGCCTGCTCACAGAACAAAGGAATGAGCAGAGCTAGCCTGCTGCGGACTGGCCCATCCCCTGCTGGAGACAGGCAGGTGAGGGCAGGCAATTGTGGCCCTAGAGATATATTCTCTACCAAACTGCAAGCAGGCTTCGTTGCTAACCAAGACTTCTTGGGATTCTGGACGGTTGACACCAGACAGGAGGGGTGCAGCCAGAGACCAGGTCCAGCTCCACAAAAGAGACACACAGCACACCTGAGAAGGTGCACCCTTGTACACCCAGCAAACTGAGCCTCTGGGATGGGGGAGGCGATAAGACACACCGCCCACCTCGGGGTGAGTGCGTGCGCCAAGTACCTGGTCACCTGAGCTGCTCGAACCTGGGAAGGGCACAAAGCACAGGCCCAACCAAGTCTCCTCCTTTGTGGAGTACCCGAGAACCTGAACCTGAGTGGCCTGGGAAGTGTACACAACACAGGGCCCTCCTCAGACAGTTCCCTGCAGAGCAACACAGACCCTGGGAAGGGAAGACCATGAAAGCACACAAGCCCTGAGCAGGAGCAAAACCAATGTGGCTGAAACACTGCAAGGACTCCACATATGCGCCAGTGATATTTGTTTGCAGTGTTCCTCCCTCTTGACACCACGATTGAACAAGTGAGCCTAAAAAAGAGGCCACCATCATTCCCTTGTGTCAGGGTGGAAATTAGACACTGAAGAGACCAGCAAACAGAAGAAGCTAAAATAAACAGAGGGAACCACTTTGGAAGTGACAGGTGCAACAGATTAAAAACCTGTAATTAGCACTGATTACATAGGAAGGGGCCTATAGATCTTGAAAAGTATAAGCCAGATCAAGGAACTATGTGATCTGAACTGACCCTACACTGTCCACAACAGCTCCAGAGAAATTCCTAGATACATTTTTATTATTTTAATTTTTTAAAAAATTTTAAGCCCTCTATTACTCCTTTAATTTTCATTTTTATAACCTACTATTACCTTGCAAAGATAAGACCCTATTTTTAAAGCAAACTTCATATAAATATATTTTATAGTTTTTATAATTTCAATTTGTTTTTTTAATATTGTATTTTTGATAATCTAAACTCTATTCTAGATTTTTAATCTTTGCTTTTTGGTATTTGTTATCAATTTTGTACCTTTAAGAACCCAATCTTCAGTACCCATTTTTACTTGGGAGTGAGATTACTGGCTTGATTGCTCTCTCCCACTTTTAACCCTCCTTTTTCTCCACCAGGTGGCCTCTATCTCCTCCCTCCCCCTTCTCTTCTCCATCCAACTCTGTGAATCCCTTTGTGTGTTCCGGGCTGTGGAGAACACTTAGGGAACTGACTACTGGCTGGATCTGTCTCTCTTCTTTTGATTTCCCCTTTTCTCCTCCTGGCCACCTCTGTCTCCTTCCTCCCACTTCTCTGTGTAACTCCATGAACATCTCTGAGGGATCCAGATTGTGGAGAGCATATATGGAAGTGATTACTGGTTAGCTTGCTTTTGCCCCTTTTTATTCTCCCTCTTCTCCTCCTGGTCACCTCTATCTCCCTCCTCCCTCTTCTTTTCTCCATGTAACTATGTGAACCTCTCTGGGTGTCCCTCACTGTTAAGAAACTTTTCATCATTAACCTAGACATTTTGTTATTGGTACTGTATAGATGGAGAAGTCTTGAGGCTACTGTAAGAATAAGACTTAAAGCCAGAGGCAGGAGGCTTAAGTCCCAAACCTGATAACATCAGAGAACTCCTGACTCCAGGGAACATTAATAGATAAGAACTCATCAAAAGCCTCCATACCTACACTGAAACCAAGCTTCACCCAAGAGAAAACAAGTTCAAGAGCAAGATATATCATGCAAATTCTCTAGCAACACAGGAACATAGCCCTGAGCTTCAATATACAGGCTGCCCAAACTCACACCAAAGACATTGACATCTCAAAAGTTACTACTGGACATTTCATTGCACTCCGGAGAGAAGAAATTCAGCTCCACCCACCAGAACACCTACACAAGCTTCCCTAACCAGTAAACCTTAACAAGCCACTGTCCAACCCCACCCACAGCGAGAAACCTCCACAATAAAGAGGAACTACAAACTTCCAGAAAACAGAAAGGACACCCCAAATACAGCAATATAAACAAGGGGAAGAGACAGAGGAATGCCCAGCAGGTAAAAGAACAGAATAAATGCTCACCAAACCAAACAAAAGAGGAAGAGATAAGGAATCTACCTGATAAAGAATTCAGAATAATGGTAGTGAAAATGATCCAAAATCTTGAAAACAAAATGGAGTTACAGATAAATAGCCTGGATATAAGGATTGAGAAGATGCAAGAAATGTTTAACAAGGACCTAGAAGAAATAAAAAAGAGTCAATCAGTAATGAACAATGCAATAAATGAGATCAAAAACACTCTGGAGGGATCCAACAGTAGAATAATGGAGGCAGAATATAGGATAAGACAGGTAGAAGATAGAATGGCAGGAATAAATGAAGCAGAGAGGAAAAAAGAATTAAAAGAAATGAGGACAACCTCAGAGACTTCTGGGGCAATGTTAAATGCCCCAACATTCGAATCATAGTAGTCCCAGAAGAAGAAGACAAAAAGGAAGACCATGAGAAAATACTTGAGGAGATAATAGTTGAAAACTTCCCTAAAATGAGGAAGGAAATAGTCACCAAAGTCCAAGAAACCCAGAGAGTCTCAAACAGGATAAACCCAAGGTGAAACACCCCAAGACACATATTAATCAAATTAACAAAGATCAAACACAAAGAACAATAATTAAAAGCAGCAAGGAATAAAAAACAAATAACACACAAGGGGATTCCCAGAAGGATAACAGCTGATCTTTCAATAGAAACTCTTCAGGCCAGAAGGGAATGGCAGGACATACTTACAGGGATGAAAGAGAAAAACCTACAACCCAGATTACTGTACCCATCAAGGATCTCATTTAAATATGAAGGAGAAATCAAAAGCTTTACAGACAAGCAAAAGCTGAGAGAATTCAGCACTACCAAACCAGCTCTCCAACAAATGCTAAAGGACCATCTCTAGATAGGAAACACAGAAAGGTTGTATAAAATCGAACCAAGAGCCTTCAGAATGGGAGAAAATAATAGCAAATGAAGCAACCGACAAACAACTAATCTCAAAAATATACAAGCAACACCTACAGCTCAACTCCAGAAAAATAAACGACCCAATCAAAAAATGGGCCAAAGAACTAAATAGACATTTCTCCAAAGAAGACATACAGATGGCTAACAAACACATGAAAAGATGCTCAACATCACTCATTATCAGAGAAATGCAAATCAAAACCACTATGAGGTACCATTTCACACCAGTCAGAATGGCTGTGATCCAAAAGTCTACAAATAATAAATGCTGGAGAGGGTGTGGAGAAAAGGGAACCCTCTTACACTGTTGGTGGGAATGCAAACTAGTACAGCCACTATGGAGAACAGTGTGGAGATTCCTTAAAAAACTGGAAATAGAACTGCCTTATGATCCAGCAATCCCACTGCTGGGCATACACACTGAGGAAACCAGAAGGGAAAGAGACACGTGTACCCCAATGTTCATTGCAGCACTGTTTATAATAGCCAGGACATGGAAGCAACCTAGTTGTCCATCAGCAGATGAATGGATAAGAAAGCTGTGGTACATATACACAATGGAGTATTACTCAGCCATTAAAAAGAAAACATTTGAATCAGTTTTAATGAGGTGGATGAAACTGGAGCCTATTATACAGAGTGAAGTAAGCCAGAAGGAAAAACATAAATACAGTATACTAACGCATGTATATGGAATTTGGAAAGATGGTAACAATAACCCGGTGTACGAGATAGCAAAAGAGACACTGATGTATAGAACAGTCTTATGGACTCTGTGGGAGAGGGAGAGGGTGGGAAGATTTGGGAGAATGACATTGAAACATGTAAAATATCATGTAAGAAATGAGTTGCCAGTCCAGGTTCGATGCACGATACTGGATGCTTGGGACTAGTGCACTGGGATGACCCAGAGGGATGGTATGGGGAGGGAGGAGGGAGGAGGGTTTAGGATGGGGAACACATGTATACCTGTGGCGGATTCATTTTGATATTTGGCAAAACTAATACAATTATGTAAAGTTTAAAAATAAAATAAAATTAAAAAAGAAAAAAAAATCGAACCAAGAACAACAAAGTAAATGGCAACAGGATCATACTTGTCAATAATTACTTTAAATGTGAACGGGTTGAATGCCCCAACCAAAAGACAAAGATTGACTGAATGGATACAAAAACAAAACCCCTATATATACTGTCTACAAAAGATCCACCTCAAAACAAAGGACACATACAGACTGAGGGTGAAGGGCTGGAAAAAGTTATTTCACACAAGTGGAGACCAAAAGAAAGCAGGAGTAGCAATACTCATATCAGATAAAATAGACTTTGAAATAAAGGCTGTGAAAAGACACAAAGAAGGATACTACATAATGATCAAAATATCAATCCAAGAAGAAGAAATAGCAATTATAAATATATATGCACCCAACATAGGAGAACCACAATATGAAAGGCAAATGATAACAAGTATGAAAGCGGGCATTAACAATAACACAATAAGAGTGGGATACTTTAATACCCCACTCACATTAATGGATAGATCAACTAAACATAAAATTAACAAGGAAACAAAAACTTTAAATTATAATATACCAGTTAGAGCTAAGTGATATTTATAGGACATTTTACCACAAAACAATGAATTTCATCTTTTTCTCAAGTGCACTTAGAACCTTCTCCAGGATAGATCACATCCTTTGTGATAAATCTAGCCTTGATAAATTCAAAAATAATTGAAATCATTCCAAGCATCCTTTCTGACCACAATGCAGTAAGATTAGGTGTCAATTACAGGAGAAAAATTATTAAAAATTCCAACATATGGTGGATGAAAAGTACGCTGCTCAATAACCAACAAATTACAGAAGAAATCAAAAAGGTAATCAGAATATGCATAGAAATAAATGAAAGTGAAAACACAATGCAAAACCTATCAGTTCAGTTCAGTCGCTCAGTTATGTCCGACTCCTTTCAAACCCATGAATCGCAACCTGCAAGACCTCCCTGTCCATCAACATCTCCCGGAGTTCACTCAAACTCACCTCCATCGACTTGGTGATACCATCCAGCCATCTCATCCTCTGTCATCCCCTTCTCCTCCTGCCCCCAATCCCTCCCAGCATCAGAGTCTTTTTCAATGAGTCAATTCTTCCCATGAGGTGGCCAAAGTACTGGAGTTTCAGCTTTAGCATCATTCCTTCCAAAGAACACCCAGGACTGATCTCCTTTAGAATGGACTGGTTGCATCTCCTTGCAGTCCAAGAGACTCTCAAGAGTCTTCTCCAAAACCCCAGTTCAAAAGCATCAATTTTTCAGCGCTCAGCCTTCTTCACAGCCCAACTCTCACATGCATACATGACCACTGGAAAAACCATAGTCTTGACTAGAAGGACCTTTGTTGGAAAAGTAATGTCTCTGCTTTTCAATATGCTATCTAGGTTGGTCATAACTTTCCTTTCAATGAGTAAGCGTCTTTTAATTTCATGGCTGCAATCACCATCTGCAGTGATTTTGGAGCCCAAAAAATAAAGTCTGACACTGTTTTTTCCCCATCTATTTCCCATTAAGTGATAGGACCAGATGCCATGATCTTCGTTTTCTGAAGGTTGAGCTTTTTTTTTTTTTTTTTCATTTATTAAAATTTTTTTAAATTTTATTTTATTTTTAAACTTTACAGTATTGTATTAGTTTTTGCCAAATATCGAAATGAATCCGCCACAGGTATACCCGCGTTCCCCATCCTGAACCCTCCTCCCTCCTCCCTCCCCTACCCTCCTCTGGGTCGTCCCAGTGCACCAGCCCCAAGCATCCAGTACCGTGCATCGAACCTGGACTGGCGAAGGTTGAGCTTTAAGCCAACTTTTTCACTCTCCTCTTTCACTTTCATCAAGAGGTTTTTTAGTTCCTCTTCACTTTCTGCCAGAAGGGTGGTGTCATCTGCATATCTGAGGTTATTGATATTTCTCCCGGCAATCTTGATTCCAGCTTGTGCTTCTTCCAGCCCAGCGTTTCTCATGATGTACTCTGCATATAAGTTAAATAAGCAGGGTGACAATATACAGCCTTGTTGTACTCCTTTTCCTATTTGGAACTAGTCTGTTGTTCCATGTCCAGTTCTAACTGTTGCTTCCTGACCTGCATATAGGTTTCTCAAGAGACAGGTCAAGTGGTCTGGTATTCCCATCTCTTTCAGAATTTTCCACAGTGTATTGTGATCCACACAGTCAAAGGCTTTGGCATAGTCAATAAAGTAGAAATAGATGTTTTTCTGGAACTCTCTTGCTTTTTTGATGATCCAGCAAATGGCAATTTGATCTGTTTCCTCTGCCTTTTGTAAAGCCATCTTGAACATCTGGAAGTTCACAGTTCATGTATTGCTGAAGCCTGGCTTGGAGAATTTTGAGCATTACTTTACTAGCGTGTGAGATGAGGGCAATTGTGTGGTAATTTGAGCATTCTTTGGCATTTCCTTTCTTAGGGATTGGAATGCAACCTGACCTTTTCCAGTCCTGTGGCCACTGCTGAGTTTTCCAAATTTGCTGGCATATTGAGTGCAGCACTTTCACAGCATCATCTTTCAGGATTTTTAGTAGCTCCACTGGAATTCCATCAGCTCCACTAGCTTTGTTTGTAGTGATACTTTCTAAGGCCCACTTGACTTCACATTCCAGGATATCTGGCTCTAGGTGAGTGATCACACCATCGTGATTATCTGGGTCGTGAAGGTCTTTTTTGTACAGTTCTTCTGTGTATTCTTGCCACCTCTTCTTGATATCTTCTGCTTCTGTTAGGTCCATACCATTTCTGTCCTTTATCCGGCCCATCTTTGCATGAAATGTTCACTTGGTATCTCTAATTTTCTTGAAGAGATCTCTAGTCTTTCCCATTCTGTTGTTTTCCTCTGTTTCTTTGCATTGATCACCAAGGAAGGCTTTCTTATGTCTTCTTGCTATTCTTTGGAACTCTGCATTCAGATGCTTATGTTTTTCCTTCTCTCCTTTGCTTTTCACTTATTGTCTTTTCACAGCTATTTGTAAGGCCTCCCCAGACAGCCATTTTGCTTTTTTGCATATATTTTTTGTTGTTATATAATCATGCATAAAGAGCTTAATGGAAAATATATAATTGAGCAAGATTAGTTAGTTTGTTGCACAATCATCATCTCTGGGCTTAAAGAAAAAAAAATTTATTTTTTCTTTTCTCCTCCTTGAGAACTCCAGACCTCTATCTCTTCCTCAAGGGGTCCAGACCCCTTTCTCCTCCTCAGGAACTGCAGACTTCTTATCAACCTGCTTAGGAATTGACTCTCTCATGAGCAGTGCTCTTGGAAGCTCACTGAAGAGCTGGAGATTGGCAAACTGGCTCTACCACTAATATAATTTTTCTAGGCTTCTACTGCTTTATCTGGGCAATGGGGAAATGAAATTACCTACTTCATTTCTTATTGTTGCTGTTAAGATTATATAAAGCAATAACTTTTAGTAATCTTAAAAAAAATGTCAGTAATTATTTTTAGAGACTCCACTCCTGGGTGCAGTGTTAGGACAGAATTCTATTAAGATCCCCTGAACTGTGAAAAGTCAAGCCTCTGTTTTTTTCTAATCACAAGTATGGATTGTTAGGAGCAACTAGGAATTGAGGGCACCTGCTGAAGTCATGCAAAGAAGGCAATGGCACCCCACTCCAATACTCTTGCCTGGAAAATCCCATGGATGGAGGAGCCTGGTGGGCTGCAGTCCATGGGGCCGCTAAAAGTCAGACACAACTGAGTGACTTCATTTTCACTTTCACGCATTGGAGAAGGAAATGGCAACCCACTCCAGTGTTCTTGCCTGGAGAATCCCAGGGACGGAGGAATCTGGTGGGCTGCCGTCTGTGGGGATGCGCAGAGTCAGACATGACTGAAGCGGCTTAGCAGCAGCAGCAGCAGCAGCTGAAGTCATGAGGGGAAACGGCAGTTCCTTTGGAATGTCAAAATTTGTCCCCAGTTTAAGATCACTGCAGCATTTGTGCAGGCAGAGTACATCTAGAACTTCCTCTGTCCTAGGCACATTGAGGTGGGTTTCTGGCAAACACTTGTCCTCTGGCTACCTATGTGATTCTGTGGATTGTCAAGCCTGATCTTCCAGAATTTCTCTTTCCAAAGGCTAAAAGTGAAGTATCAGCTGATTAGTACTGGAGGTATAGATCAAAGCCAAGCACCATGGACTCA
Organism: Bos mutus; assembly: GCF_027580195.1. Taxonomy (NCBI): domain Eukaryota; kingdom Metazoa; phylum Chordata; class Mammalia; order Artiodactyla; family Bovidae; genus Bos; species Bos mutus. Next base: position 63,663,712 of record NC_091646.1, on the reverse strand, counting down.
CAGCAGAGACTGATGGGAAGGAAGAGGACTCAGGTCTCTTTAGTTGCCTGGGCGGGATTGTTGACAAGACAGCCACAAGTCTCTTCTGCTCTAGATGGCTGTGACCTGCAACTGCAGGATCTTCTCTTTACTTGTGTTCACTCAGCTCCTTCCCAACATGGACCCCCCCCCCCAAAAAAAAAAAAAAAAAAAAAAAGATGACTCGTCTAGGTTCCAGTAAAGACAGTTTGCTGTGTGGGTCCTAGCCCTGATGGTGCTCACCAGTGAAGAAAACTCTATTTCACTTATAAATAATTGCCTTCCATGTTTGTTGCTGCAGAAGAAAAATAGTTACACATTTCTTTGTTTTGCTTGGGAAGTGATCAGCTTTGGTTTGGTAATTGCCTGCCTGATCAAGAGCCATTTTCTTCATAGTTAGCTAAACATCAACTGAGTGGGGTTCATTTTAAATATCACCAAAAGTGAATAGCTCCAATTAGAATAGGAAACACATTTTCCAACATGAAACCAGGACCAGAGACAGATTTGAGAATGTTTCAAAATTCCTCTTTAAGGGATGTGAAATGACCCCATTGGAAATTCTTGTTTCTGAGTTCTCTTCAAAAATGGCTGGAACCTGTTTCTTACATTGATTTTAGGGCTTAAAACTCGAAATAAAATGAACAATTAACTCATAAATGAAAAATAAAATTCTTTTCACTTTCCTTGAGAGAAAGGGGAAATATTCAACAGAAAAAAATAGTTTAGAACAATTTTCTTTAAACAATTATAACTTGCACAGGAAATCATCTAAAGCAACTGCATTTATGAGTGGTTGACTGTGAGTTGGAAACATAAGCAACTCGAGAACACACTGCACTCTCATAATTTAGTATCAGATTTTGATATATAAAGTGTAGCACTCCTTGGCCGCTGGTTTCCCAGGGAAGACCTCACTTTACCTGGCTCACTGGTTTCAATCCGGAGGCCTCTGGTTCTTCTAGTGAACCAGTGAAGTTGCTCAGTTGTGTCTGACTCTTTGCGATCCCATGGACTATAGCCTACCAGGTTCCTCCATCCATGGAATTTTCCAGGCAAGAGTACTGGAGTGGGTTGCCATTTCCTTCTGCAGGGGATCTTCCCAACTCAGAGATCGAACCCAGGTTCCCGCATTGCAGGCAGACGCTTTACCATCTGAGCTACCAGGGAAGCCCCCAGATAACACAAAAAAGACCTCACAGTAGTGTAGCCAAATGTGGGCTTCCTGGGGTTTTCCTCAGTCCTCTAAAAGTTAAGCTCTCCTGCTCCCAGCAGTGGAAAAGAATCCTGTCTAGCGTTCATTCAATTAAACCGCACTGATTTGAAATCTGTCTTCTCAGGGAAACACTCCACTAGAGGATAAAATAAGCATTAATTTTCTAGTCCCCATAGATTCCTTGGCACTAGTAAAGCCTTCCAGCTTAGAGCATTAGCCCTTTTCAATTCTCTCTGAGCTACTCTCAAGAACTAAATCAAGTAAAAATCAAACATTTTAGTCTGCCTTAGGAAAATATACGGACCAACTCATTTGTGAGATTCCCTAGAGATTAGTGTATGTATGTATGTGTGTGTATATATATATATATATATATATATATATATACATATATATATGTATGATGCTGCTACTGCTGCTGCTTAGTCACTTCAGTCCTGTGTGACTCTGTGCGACCCAACGTAGCCAGCCAGTCTCCTCTGTCTGTGGGATTCTCTAGGCATACTAGAGTAGGTTGCATGCTCTCCTCCAGGGGATCTTTCCGACCCAGGAATTCTTTACCACTGAACCACCAGGGAAGCTCCAGTGTATGATAGTGTATATATCTCCTCTTAGGAAAGCCCTGACTCTTTCCTTTGGGAAGTGCAGGGTTTGGTGATGAGGGACCACGGCCCCTGAGAGTTTCTGAGCTGTCTAAGGGACATATCATTGGCTGCCTGTGTGGGCTGCCTGTATGAAATTGCTGAGACTGAATGGGTCCATCATAGGTGGACCACCTGGAAACAGAGCATATTGCTGGACCCCACAGGCAAAGCTACTGAACTGCTGTTGATTGGGATTTGAAAAGGGTTTTCCAGCTGCTAGGGATGGGGATGGGGCGATTCAACTTGTATGGTCAGTCTACTTCTGGTTAGGAGGCATGTTCCTAAGAAGCATTTGCCTGCAGCTCAGATGCATGGAAGAAGTTGCAGGACCAGTCCAATTCAGGAAGTACCAAATGCAGTAGCTGGGGGCCCAGAACATAGGGTTCTCATTACTCTGGCTCTGAGCCACTCCCCTCTGGACTCTGGAGACAGTTGGTACTGGCATCTGTGGAGTTAATGAGCCCAGCCTTAGACTTGACTTTTAAACCAGGGTCCTGCCTGGCATCGTGATGCAGTGGCCAACCATTTCTTGCCACCCAGGTAAAAATTTCTCCCTTACTGATCACGCTGTGGGTTTTCTTTGGGGACCTTAGCTGAAAGGATTCTTCTCAGTATCTGCCTTTGCTATTAACTATCACTTGGCAAATCCATAAAGTTAAAGAAGTCCAGCTGAAGTCATAATTGTTGGTTTCATCTTCTTCAGCTGGGGGCTATGTAACAGGAATCCTGAAACCTCTACTTCTCAGGAGACATGAAGTGGAATGTTAATCTTTTAAAATGAATAAAGGTTAGACTTGTCCTGTCTTTTGAGGGTATTCAGTGACACAGAAATGACCCAATAATAGTCCTTTTCCTGGGCAAGGTTGCTGTGGGAAGGCTCCTGGGGACCCACGAAACTTCATGTAGGGCAGATTTAAAGAGCAAAAGGAAGAAGCTTGCATGCCTTGCTGGAAGATGAGGATTGACCTGTGATGAGGTCAGATCTGAGAGAAGCATACTGAGTTGAGTGGTAAATGTCTAGCACTAAGAGGGGTCAAGAGGGCTTTGAGCTGTGATATTTTCTCCCCAGGCCTTTCTCCAAGGAGCTCCAAATCATTAAGCCAGAAGAATTTTTCTGAGTTCATCTTGACTTTAGTCCCTAACACTATGGAGGAGGCCTGACACCTCAAAATGTGTGGCATTGACCATCTTTAGAGGAGGGAAGAAGGAGAAGCAGGGTGTGCCAAAAGATACCTTTTTTTAACTCGTTCCTGCTTTTTCTCACCAGAGCTTTAGTTAAGACACTGCGTTGTGAAACTACACACATAAACACATGCCACATACCTGCCTTCAAGCTAAAAACATGTGACTACAGAAGGCATCTGAGTGAAAAAGATGTCAAAAAGTTGCTGTAAGGTGGTACAGTTGCTTCTGTACAGTACTCTCCTAGTAATACAGGCCTTCTTGGGTTATTGATAGGAGGAGAATATAAGGGGCAGAGACAGGGAGAGGGAAAAGAGGGCTAAACAGAAGAAGGAGAGAGAAAATTAGGAAGAGAAAAGGAGCAATAAAGGCACAAATTAATTCACAGAGACTGAGAGAGACAGAAACACACAGGGAGAAAAATTCAACTGGTACAAAAAAGAGACACAAAGAGAGGCATAAAGATACACAAGGAAACTGGGATGGTGGCAGGAGTAGAGACCCACTGAGTCTTCTATCAGATGCCTCCATGGCAGCTTGATTTAGTCTGGCTTATTGTTTCAAGAGAACTTGATAAAATGCACTGAGATCTCTTTCCAACCATAATCCTCAACTCAAGCCATCTCTAGTATCTTGGGGAGCTCAAACATTCTGTGGTGGCTCCAGTTTATCAGGACATCATCTAGAGGAAAAATAAACGGTGAATCCATGTTTAAACTCACTGTCACCAAAAAAGAACATTCAAAACTGACTTTTTAATTTTTTCAATGACAAAATAAAATTATGGGGAATGGAGGGTAGGACATCTGTTTGCTTTTATTTTTTTAAGAAATCACTCAAGGAAAATACTTCATACTACTCTCTACATGTGTCCTTAAGCATTCTTACTTAAAAATTCAAATACACAAAAAAACACATACATACAAACAAATGCTTTTTGTAAAAAATTTCTTCCAGCCATAAAAGCTTATTAAATCATTGAGACATTCTAGCTAGTCCTTGGAGAAGGCAATGGCAACCCACACCAGTACTCTTGCCTGGAAAATCCCATGGACAGAGGAGCCTGGAAGGCTGCAGTCCATGGGGTCATTGAGGGTCGGACACGACTGAGTGACTTCACTTTCACTTTTCACTTTTATGAATTGGAGAAGGAAATGTCAACCCACTCCAGTGTTCTTGCCTGGAGAATCCCAGGGATGGGGGAACCTGGTGGGCTGCCATCTGTGGGGTCGCACAGAGTTGGATATGACTGAAGTGATTTAGCAGCAGCAGCAGCTAGTCCTTAGACAAGGAAAAAGAGAAGAGAATGTATGTGTGTGTCTGTGAAAATGACTGTAGTTTTAAGCTTGCCAAAATGGAAAGTAATGACTACATTTCTGTTTAAGCTAGAGTTCCCAAAAGTCATTTCCTTGTAATAAAATAAATCAGAACAGGACCATAATCTGTGAATAGAAATCAGTTGTGAAGTGATACCAAGTGATTTGGTATTTATTAAAATGCTAGCATACTAAACCTCATAATCCAATTGTTTTCCAAAGAGTTACTGGCCATTGCCTTGAAAAAGTTCAACAATCACTTTCCATGAGAAACCTGCACACACACGATTTAAACGACTCAGGATTCACCATCACAAAACACAAAAATAAATGTGTTTTACAACTTTCTATCTACTTTTTTTTTTTTTTTTTTTTTTGGTGCTGTCAGGTGAGTCAAGTTTTAAGCTGGAGGTACAAATTCCAAGGCTTAAGAGTGCCTTCTCTCATAGCTCAGTCAGTAAAGAATCTGCCTGCAATGCAGGAGACCTGGGTTCGATTCCTGGGTTGGGAAGATCCCCTGGAGAAGGAAACGGCAATCCATTCCTGTATTCTTGCCTGGAAAATCCCATGGACAGAGGAGCCTGGCGGGCCAGAGTCCATGGGGTCGCCAAGAGTCAGACATGACTTAGTGACTAAACCACTCACTGAGATAATTTAGTCAGTCCCCTAACTGAGCAGTGACCAGAGTGAGTTTTAGCCAGGGTGCACATCATGGTTCTGTGGACCCAGTTTATTAAAGGCTGGCATTCATTTGATAATAGACAAACCCATTGACTTTGCCTTTCCTTCACGCTCTTTCTTCCCCAGTAATTAAAACATGATGGATTTGGGTAGTCAGATCCTTGTTGTTTGCAGTACTGCCTCTTTTGTATATGTCCTTGGGTATTAAGGCCAGCACTTTTGCCCCTTGGAAATATTGATCAGGGTGTCCTAACTCTAGAAACATTTATTTCATGCAGAAGCAGTTTTTTGTCTAGTAATATTAACATAGAAACCCTGGGATGGCAGATAATTGGTGAAAGTAACATAGTTTGGCTTTAAGCATAGACAAGGTAGGTGTTTGCCTACTTTTCATGCTGATGGACTTAGGGACAATCCCTCAGCCCACTACCAAATATTTCCCATTAGTACTTCTGTAAATGTTAGATACTAATTTTTTAAATTGTCATATAGTAGAGAGTCTAAAATACTAGGAGAGACATTGCAACAAAAATGTTTGCCTTATTATTACAGAAATCTGGTACTTGAAAAACAAAAACTACCAGGCAAAGCTCCCTGATACACAAGGCAATTAATTTCCTGCTTTTTAACAATAAACTGAACCAGGGTTCAAAAACAAGAAAATGCTTATATTAGGAGACACTGCTACAAGTGATACATTGTGATTAACACTCAAAATTTAAGAAAAGAACTCTTAATTTTTTCTGTTTCAAGTTGTCTTTTAGCTTATGAACATACAATGGATTATATATAATTCATTGTATGTTCATGGTGTGTATATATATATATATATATATATATATATATATATATATACACACACACACACCAGTTGAGCTATTCCAAATCCTGAAAGATGATGCTGTGAAAGTGCTACACTCAGTATGCCAGCAAATTTGAACATCCGCTGATCATGGAAAAGCAAGAGAGTTCCAGAAAAACATCTATTTCTGCTTTATTGACTATGCAAAGCCTTTGACTGTGTGGATCACAATAAACTGTGGAAAATTTGAAAGAGATGGGAATACCAGACCACCTGACCTGCCTCTGAGAAACCTATATGCAGAGTACATCATGAGAAACGCTGGACTGGAAGAAGCACAAGCTGGAATCAAGATTGCCGGGAGAAATATCAACAACCTCAGATATGCAGATGACACCACCCTTATGGCAAAAAGTGAAGAGGAACTAAAAAAATCCTCTTGATGAAGGTGAAAGAGGAGAGTGAAAAAGTTGGCTTAAAGTTCAACATTCAGAAAATGAAGATCATGGCATCTGGTCCCGTCACTTAATGGGAAATAGATGGGGAAACAGTGGAAGCAGTGTCAGACTTTATTTTTCTGGGCTCCAAAATCACTGCAGATGGTGATTGCAGCCATGAAATTAAAAGACGCTTACTCCTTGGAAGGAAAGTTATGACCAATCTAGATAGTATATTGAAAAGCAGAGACATTACTTTGCCAACAAAGGTCTGTCAGTCAAGGCTATGGTTTTTCCAGTGGTCATGAATGGATGTGAGAGTTGGACTGTGAAGAAGGCTGAACGCTGAAGAACTGATGCTTTTGAACTGTGGTGTTGGAGAAGACTCTTGAGAGTCCCTTGGACTGCAAGGAGATCCAGCTGGTCCATTCTGAAGGAGATCAGTCCTGCTTGTTCTTTGGAAGGACTGATGCTGAAGCTGAAACTCCAGTACTTTGGCCACCTCATGTGAACAGTTGACTCATTGGAAAAGACCCTGATGCTGGGAGGCATTGGGGGCAGGAGGAGAAGTGGACGACAGAGGATGAGATGATTGGATGGCATCACCGACTCGATGGACATGAGTTTGGGTGAACTCTGAGAGTCGGTGATGGACAGGGAGGCCTAGCGTGCTGTGATTCATGGGGTCGCAAAGAGTCGGATACGACTGAGTGACTGAACTGAACTGAATGTTCAAGGATTCAGTGTGAGAATTATTTTTAATATTAATTGGACCTGCTTCCTTAATTTTCTGGAGTGAGAACACAGTTATATATTTGAGGCCTATAATTAATAAATTTTATCTACTTACCATAAGAAGAAAAACATACACTCACAATGAATTGGTAAAATATCAAAAATATCTTTTCAAGTTCAAGATAATGGAATCAGAATAGAATATGTATTCTAACAGAAGTATTTCCCATGTATTTAGAAACTGAAATGCAATATTTTTGCTTAATTCACTGGCTGAATTTATTAAAATGATTCTCAAATTAAGAAACTTTATTACTTTATAAAGACTTCTGAACTTTTGAATCTGCTTTATGATTTAAACAAAAGTTGAAGGTGCCAATATTAGTGTAAAGTGCTTCAGTTTCTAATGGCTGGGTACAAATGATTTATAACTATATAGTTAATGTAAATATTAATACATTCTTGAAATTAACCTCTATCATTTCTTTAATGTTGAAAACAGCTGTGAGTACTTACTGTGTTCCAGGCATTATGCTGAGTGGTTTGTGTATATCATTTTACTAACCCTCAGATACATACTCTTACAGAAACATACTCTATGAAGGTATTAAAAGTAAAAACTGAAATATTAGAAGAAAGAGAATAAATGTTAAAAAAAGACTTTTGTAAAGTCTCTCAGATAGAAAGTAGCAAAGTCAGAATTTGAATCAGTTCTGTATTAATCCAAAGTCTGTCTTCCTATGTGTTCTATTGCTTGAGCCTTATTCCTTTTTGTTAATTATCATAGTCCTAGTAATTTTTGTAGAAAGTCAAATTTTCTTCCAGGTTTTTACATTCTAGGATAGTGTGTAGCATGTAATTTCCTAGTTCACAGAACCAGTGATATTGAAGAAGGAGGAAGAGGAAAGGAAGAAGAATCAGGGGGAAAATGTTGATTTTTCCAAATTTTTATCAAGATAAATGTATTTATCAGGATTCTTTTCCTTGCAAGTGATAGAAAGACAGCTGAAACTCACTTGGGCAAAGATGATTTATTTGTGTAAGCAATTTAGCTAGTTCAGACAAAGTGAAATTCAGGTACTCAAATGATGTTGTGAGGAAACTGATTCTCTGCACTTCTTGACTTTTGTAGGCAGACTTTTCCCAAGAAATGGCAACAATGACCATAAGCAAATTATTTCAGACTCACATTCTACAAGCTTGGTAATGTGCCAAAATATCTTAACCATGGGGAATGAGGATCAAGGGAGAGAAGGAAGAATAACTCTTGGAGGAAACAATCTCTATCATGAAGTCGCTTGTAGTTTTACTAGTGTGGCACTAGGTATGACCAGTCTCAAAGTATTTTATTTTATTTATACTTGCAGATGGTGACTGCAGCCATGAAATTAAAAGACGTTTACTCCTGGAAGGAAAGTTATGACCAACCTAGATAGCATATTCAAAAGCAGAGACATTACTTTGCCAACAAAGGTCCATCTAGTCAAGGCTATGGTTTTCCTGTGGTCATGTATGGATGTGAGAGTTGGACTGTGAAGAAGGCTGAATGCTGAAGAATTGATGCTTTGAACTGTGGTGTTGGAGAAGACTCTTGAGAGTCCCTTGGACTGCAAGGAGATCCAACCAGTCCATTCTGAAGGAGATCAGCCCTGGGATTTCTTTGGAAGGACTGATGCTGAAGCTGAAACTCCAGTCCTTTGGCCACCTCATGCGAAGAATTGACTCATTGGAAAAGACTCTGATGCTGGGAGGGATTGGGGGCAGGAGGAGAAGGGGATGACAGAGGATGAGATGGCTGAATGGCATCACTGACTCGATGGACGTGAGTCTCAGTGAACTTCGGGAGTTGGTGATGGACAGGGAGGCCTGGCGTGCTGCGATTCATGGGGTCGCAAAGAGTCGGACATGACTGAGCAACTGAACTGAACTGAAGGGTTTCCCAGGCAGCACTAGTGGTAAAGAACCCACCTACCAATGCAGGTAGACGTAAAGAGACATGGGTTTAATCCCTGGTTTGAGAAGATCTCCTGGAGGAGGCCATGGCAACCTGCTCCAGTATTCTAGCCTGGGGAATCCCATGGACAGCGGAAACTGGCAGGCTATACAGTCCAAAGGGTCACAAAGAGTCGGACATAACTGAGGACTTAGCACACATGCATGAACAATATAGGTATATATTTGAAAAATTTATTTCATTAAGTATGCTTCATTCCTTCTTTTATAAATTAAAAGTGGCAGTTGGAATACTTTCACATGAGTTTGACATAATCTGTTTGGTTAGTAAATACTGCAGAATATGAGATTTTTTTCCTTCAGTGAGATTTAGTTTTTTTTATGCATACTTTTTTTTTCCAAATAACCCATATTGCCTATATAGAAAAGTAGAAAGGCCATGAGTCTTTGCCCTTTTCATTTCATAAATATCCGAGAAACGTAACATTTTCAGAAACAAACTTACATCTGAACATTTATTTTAACACACATACAGTTCATCAGAAGCAATATTTTCAGGGTTGACCTTGTTTTGTGCATGTGTTAAATAACATATTTATTTGTTGTTGTTGTTTAGTTGCTCAGTTGTATTTGACTCTTCTGTGACCACATAATACCTATTTATAGTGATTAATAAAATATTAGATTTTTATTAGAGAATTAAAAACTGCTTTATCTCTCCTTAAAGCAAGTTCAGATTTCATGTTCAGTAAGAGCTTTCAAAACCGTATATACCTGAAGGCACATCTATATCCTCTGTATCTCCTTAGACTTTGAGACTATTTGATTTGTATTAAATACAAATTTAATTTTTCTTCAAGAGATAAATTCTGTATGTGTTCCTAGTTATAACAATTTTTTGGCAATTCAATATCAACATTTTACTGTAAGGATTGTCCAATTGTCAACCAAAAAACTTTCTTTCTAATGTGGACATCTATGGGTTCCAGAGCCCCTCTCTCTCTCTCTGTCTCTGCATGTTCCATGTGGGCTGAAGAATCTCTTATAAAGGTTCATGAGTGTTTCTGGTTGAAATAAAGAGAATATTCAAAGGAGACTTTCAGCAGTGGAAAAAAGAACTTCTATCATAAATGCATGTCCCTCATGCCTCAGGTAGCTGACAGCCTAGTGCTTTGGCAGCTGAACAAATCAGAGAGCTGGTTCTGAGGCTTGCAAAAACTTTACTCTCAGGAAAAAAGTTAACATAACTTAACTACAACTTAGTTCAGTACACATGGGAGAGTTCAGCTCTCTGAAAAGCTGAAAATGTCAGGAGTTAGGATGCAGTTTGCAAGAGAGCCCAGGAATGCCTGATAAAAAGTGTATGATTAAATCCCAAGCACACAGGCAGGCCTCTCAGGTCTGCATGCATAAACACATTCCTTGGAAGTGGTAGGCAAGTTGCTTCCTGACACAAAAAAGGTGACTTTATCCATTTTTAGGAAAAGAAAATTTAGCCCAGGAGGATATTTCAGGAGACAATGGAATCAGTTACTAAGCACAACATTTTGAGGTGCCACATCATTGGAAGCACAATTCTGATTGGTGCTCTACTTGTGGCCCTGGAATTCTTAGGCTGTGTTTGTTAATTAAACCCTGTAAGAGGCTGTATATGGGAATATTGGGCACAGTAGAAGCAGGGACTGAAGGCCTAGGTTTGTTCTTCATCATTGACAGTGGTCATCTGGGAGCTTCCTGCCTGCACTCTCTTATCTCCCCACCTAGATAAGGAGGTCAGACCAGCACAGGGCCCACCTAGTTTGAGATCCAGACTGTAGAACAGACAGGCCCAGAAAGCTTGTGCTGCTCTTTGTTTCCCTAGTGTACTCACTTAAGAACAAAAACCCCTATATACTTCTCTGGATCTGGTTAAATCAGTTTCACTTTTGTTGGAAAAGTGGTCTCCCGTGGGCAATTACTTTGCGTGTCTTCAAGTTTCACAATTTAATGTAAAACAGTAAGTTTTTATACCCCTCCTCCTCATTAGACTATCCCGAATTCCTTTCCAATCAACCTCCACCCACTTTTATCCCTACACCCCCACCTCCCCCTTCCCTGTCAGACTCTGAAGTGTCACTCACGGTGTTTTTTTTTTTTTTTTTTCTATACTTCCAACAGTTTCCAAAACAAACAGTGGAGGCTAGGAGCAGCCGACCAGCTGGGTATTCACTGAGTCGGATGCAACAGTATCTCCCAATCCGAGCGGCCTGAGCCGCCATTGGCGGCAGGTCTGCTCCCTAAAAGCGCTGTGCTTGCCAATCTCTGAGCTCTGACAAGTCACGGAATCAGGGATCTGAGGACTGATGGCCCGCACATGTCCACTGGGAGGGAGGAGACCACAAAGGGGACTAGACTCCAGAGGACTCTAACTCCAGTTTAATCTTCTTGCATCCTGTCTATTCAAAGAACATTTATATGTATATATACAAATTATACATTTTTTCCTCCTGCATATAGATTTAGAAAAATTTTTCTGAGTTCTCAGTTTTTCTGATTTTCCCGCTTTCCCTCCTTTGCCTATCCTCGGCGCCCTCCCACCCTCTCCCTCCCTAACCCAGCTCAGGTTCAATCTTTGCAGAGTACAGTTTTCTTCAGCCTCTCCAGGGATGGCTCTGAGCTCTCGGGCGCATGCCTTCTCGGTGGAAGCCTTGGTGGGGAGACCCAGCAAAAGAAAACTACAAGACCCTAGAGAAGAGATGCAACCTGAGCTGCTTGAGAAAGAGGGTGGAGAGGAGGAGGACAGAAGGAGCAGCGCCGCTGCAGGGACGAAGAGTGAGCCGCCTGGTAAGTACCTCTACCGCAGCCCAAATCCCTGCGCCAGCTACCCTAGTTTGCTGGGTCCGAAAGTCTCAGGCGGGCCTCTCAAGGCTGCTTGAGGGCTGCTGGCCCAATCAAAGGATGTCTTAGCCCTATCAAAGGATGTCTTGGCCCAGCTGTTGGCCGCGTTCCGGGCTGCGGGGATATCTCAGCCATCTGGCTGTAGGGGGAAGTTTCAGAGCCTCCAAGTTCAGCCTATAGTATTGCGGTTCATTTGCGGTGAAGGGGAAATCCCCACAGGTTTGTGAAGTGAGTCTCTCCAACCTCCTGGAAACCCTGAGAGCCAGAGGATGGCTATTGCTCAGAGTAAGAAGCAGGGCAAGGACCCAGATCCCCAGGTGATTCAGCATCAGGGACCAAAATTCTCCAAAAGAGATGAGAGTGGGAAAATTTGAAGAAGTGTCATGCATTTCACAGGGCACGACCTGGGTCCCCTCTTCTCCATCAAGGGGGACATAGCGGGTATTTTGAAGAACTTGGAAATTAGTCGCCAAGGTTCCCAGGAAAGAGACAAGGCTGGTCTGTTCTGAGACAGGCGTCAGTGAGAAGGGGGTGCACGGCTGCGAAGCTCTCTCAAACTCTGTGTGTCTCTATTTCCCACAGAAAAGCGAACCAAAACAGATCCTTTAGCAACTACTTTTGGCTTTAACAGCTTTGGAAGTCTGGAAGAGAAAGATATTATTCAAGTGGAACTTCAAGGATCTGAGCTGTGGAAGAGATTCCATGACATTGGGACTGAGATGATCATTACAAAGGCTGGCAGGTTTGGCTTTGCCCAAGTTGTTCAAGGGCTTCACACAGTAGGCACTTAATGTTCTTATCACATAAAATGAGCTCCTCCAGTTTTATGCTCTTGTACCCCTCTCCCCATATCCACACCCCAGAAAAGTATTAGGAACCACTGTCTCTCAGTTGACCAGAGTAGGCCTTGCCTGGCCATTGTTAGTGGCTCATCCTTTCTTTCCTGTACACCCTGTTCTAAGAATTCATTCTCTCAGCTTCTGCCTGTGAAGTAAATGATAAAAATTAAACCTGCCAAGGCAGGTGCCAGATGCCACCCCCACGTCTTAAGCTACAGTCAGGCCCTTCTGTTAAAGCCTCACAGTTATTAGTGAACAATATCCCATCAAGCAGGCTGACTAAACTGAGCCCAAGTCAATTTGAGGTTGGTCTTTCCCTCTTCCTGTGGGACAGTTTCCTCACATCACCTGGGTAATTTTTGTGTATGTGAATCTTCTTAATTTCAGTCTTCTCCAAATCTGCCTCACAGAAAGCACCACTGATGGGAGGGGAACAGCTTTTTCTCTCCTATTTTTCTTCTATGTGGTGGTGGTGGTGGGAAGTAGGGCAGACGAAAGCCTCATGGTAAGAATATTCTGCTCCACTCAGAAATCTTGAGTTTGTTCAATCAAATATATAACCAGAAATCTTTCTTCATGAACCAAATGTCATTCCTGAACCTGTCTAGAATGAGAAGAGTATTGTGAATGCCTTTGATTTTCATTTGTCCCCAACCTTGCCCCTGCTCCAAACATTTCTAATCGTGCCCAGGTCAGTCGCTGTTTTCTCTCCCACAGGCGGATGTTCCCCTCTGTTCGGGTCAAAGTGAAAGGACTGGACCCAGGGAAACAGTACTATGTGGCCATTGATGTGGTGCCAGTAGATTCCAAACGCTATAGGTAACTGGGACCAAAGGAGGGTACTACAGGCCTGGAATGGGTATTCAGATCTATGGAACCTGACAGCACTGTTTTGAAAACTCTACCATTGAAGGGGGAATTTATTCTTCTGTGGGCTTTGAGAGTTGAGTTTTCTCCCTTAGACTGGAGTTCAGGGAGTTCAGACTGAGAGAAAAGAAGACTTGTTTTTCTTTTCTCTCATTCCTGGCACACAGATTTCAACTGGGACTTCAATGTACCCCAAACCTCTCACTGACCGTCTATCCTAGCCTTGACTCCACAAACTGCAGAGGGTATGGGCTCAACAACTAGGAGGGAAGCTGTTTAAAGGAATTTGGGGAGAAATGCTGGGGCTTCTGGGGCTCTACTGGGCTCTGGACTGTGCTACTTTAGGGCTGGGTCCTTGAACAATATTCTAATTTGCCACCCAAAGCTAGTCAAGCAGTTATCTTACCTAGGTCCATGTTTTTTCTTCCTTCCTTAGCCTCTTACCTGAAGCAGAGGCCAGGTCCCAGAGAATTCAAGTAACATTTCTCTTAATGTAAGCTCTCTACTTAAAGCAGGCTAAAAGTGGCCACACTGATCTAAAGTTAAGAGGCTCTTCTTAGCTAGCAGCCCAGAAGCTGGGGTCTTTGCATGCTTTAACTCAAGGGTTTGGGGGTTGGGTGGCAGCCCCTGCCCTCACTCAGCCAAATGAGCATTCAACCGAAATGGATGTCTAGCCTTTCTAGGAAACAGCCTGCATAGCGCCCAGTGCTGGGTGTGAGAGGCAAGAATTAGGCTGGGCTGGAGAACCTGTTAGGACCGTAACCCCAAAATAGCAGAACAAGCTGCTTTTCATGCTTGAACTGGTTTGGGAATTTGGCACATAACTAAGCCATTAAGATTGGAGACAATGGACAAACAGACATAGAGAATAGACCTATGGACATGGGGGAGGGGAGGATGGAGAGGGTGAGGTGTATGGAGAGAGTAACATGGAAACTTACAATACCATATGTAAAATAGATAGCCAATGGGAATTTGCTGTATGACTCAGGGAACTCAAACAGGGGCTCTGTGACATCTAGAAGGGTGGGATAGGGAGGGTGATGGAAGGGAGGTTTGAGAGGGAGGGGACATGGGTGTACTTGTGGCTGATTCTTATTGATATATGACAGAAAAACCACAAAATTCTGTAAAGCAATTATCCTTCAATTAAAAACATTAAGTGGGAAAAAAAAGATTGGAGACAATGGGAAAATCAAGACCACAGTGGGCAGAGTTCCTTGAGGGTATTCTGATATAAAGCATTGTGGCAAAAGGGGTTTCCACAACTGCTAGTGGCAGTGGGCCACACCGATACTTTCCTCACTCCTCTGCTTCTTCCCTAACACTTGTGGGACAGGAGGATTTTTTGGGTGTCTCTGCATGGTGAAACAAGTTAGATCAATTTTTGTTGCAGTTTCTGTAAGGAGATACAAACCAGACTATGAAATCCCATGACATTATACTTGCCCTGGCACTTTGCAGCATTTTAATGACATATGCTTATATACAGTTTGTTTTCTATCCCTGGATGCTGTCTGGAAATCATGTTAAATCCAGCAGCCCAGTGGTAAAGAAACCCTCTGCAATTCAGGAGACATGGAGATGTGGGTTCCATCCCTGGGTTGGGAAGAGACCCTGAAGAAGGAAATGACAACCCACTCCAATATTCTTGCCTGGAAAATTCCACAGACAAAGAAGTTTGGTGGGCTACAGTCCATGGGATCACAAAGAGTGGTACACAGCTGAGCTACTGAACACTCCCACTCACTTTGAGATTAGCAGGCAAAACTTGACCAAGTTCTTTAGAACCAGTTCACAGCAGCCCCTACTCCTGGCTTTGGCCGGTGCCTAAAGTCACACTCCACTCATTTTCAGGTACATCTATCACAGCTCCCAGTGGATGATAGCTGGGAATACAGACCACTCATGCATCACTCCCAGGGTCTATATTCACCCAGACTCACCTTGTTCAGGAGAGACATGGATGCGCCAGATCATCAGCTTTGATCGTGTGAAACTCACTAACAATGAGATGGACGACAAAGGTCATGTAAGTGTGCACAATCCTTTGTCCCAAGGAGAAGAGGAAGATGCCAAGGCGTCAGCTGGAGGTTCACCTTGGAAAGGCCAAGAAGGTGTCCCCCAGGTGTGCTAGTTGTGGTTTTCAGGAACTGTCCAAGTTCTGGGCCAGTGACCAAAGTAGCTCTTGTGACTTTTGTTTGGCATCTGAGAATGCTGGGGGTTGGAGATGGTGAATAAGAGAAGTTTGAGGGCTGAATGTGACTTGTTTAAACCAGGATGTCTGGTTGTGAGAGTGAAAGGGAACTCTTACCTGAGCAATCTGGCACTTTAGCTTTCCTGGCAATCACTGTGGGCTCTTCCCCTGAGGTGCACCTTCTATGTTTCATGGTATGGTGGAAGTCTTCTCCACAACCCACCTGCATGGAAGGCCTTTCAGGTCACATAGACCTTGAACCTTCTTCCCAGGTGCACATCACCTCTGGCCTGCCTGACCTGACACTGTGCTAGCCACAAAAGGAAGAAGGATTCTTCTTGGTTTAGGAGGTAGGGAGGGTCAAATAGTTTCCCATCAGTTAAATAAGCCCAGGGAACTTATGGCAGGCAGTTGGATCTCAGTGACACTTGGGAACATTACATGCTCACCCACATTTGGAAGCAGGAAAAGACCTCAACTTGAAATGGAACCACTGCTTACTGGTGCCACTGTGGTGTCCATTTCCTGAAATCCCTTATACCTGAGAACCTCTGTCTAGTGCCAAATGGCACAGAAAAGTGGGGTTAGCCTAGGCTTTCTGGTTTAGCTTCACTTTTGTGTGGGAAGTTTCAGGGTGCTGATGAGAGGGGACCAGTGTAGGGGAGGGGAAGCCAATTACTAGGCAGAATTTGATTATTTCTCCTCCAGATCATTCTGCAGTCCATGCACAAGTACAAGCCTCGTGTGCACGTGATGAAGCAAGACAGCAGGGTTGACATGTCCCGGATTCAGTCTCTGCCTGCTGAAGGGGTTAAAACATTCTCCTTTAAAGAAACTGAATTCACCACGGTGACAGCTTACCAAAATCAGCAGGTAAAGCCAACTAGGTCCCAGGCAAGCAGGAATGGCTCTGGAGAAGCTTTAGGGACAGAGTGAAGTTGTACTATATGGATTCAATTTTCCACAATTAAAAAGAAATCCATTAAAAAGAATCCATAGTCTTATTGCTAGTAATCAAGGCAAGTTTGATTATGAGTTTTGTGGATCTTGTGTTAAAGAAGAGCAGGACAAAGAATGCCAGGAGAGAAAGGTGATAAACATTCCAAATTTGACTTAGCAATATGCTTAATGTTTATTTAACATGCTATATTATACTTTGGAAGGTTTTGCTGTTGTTGTAACCATTAAAAGCAACAACAACAATGGCAGTGTTTTCTACTGAGGTCACTGACTTTATCTTTCTTTTTCTTCTGAATCCTTAGATAACCAAACTGAAAATAGACAGGAATCCTTTTGCTAAAGGATTTAGAGATCCTGGAAGAAACAGGTAAGCAATATAACAGTCACACCTAATATTTATATAGCCCTTTTCACAAGTACTACAGCTAAAGAAACTGTGGCTCAGAAGCCCAGAGTCCCTGCATTTTGTAACTAGTAGGTAGTAAGAAAGAAAGCTAGATACTTTATCTCTAAAATCTTGCCTCCTCCCAACCCCCCCAACCCACTTTTAAGATATTATTTATTCTAGATTCTTGGGCTTTTATTTAGGGATAAACACTGGGGATTTTATTCACTCTTAAAAACTATAACAAAATAACTCAAAAGTTTACATAAATTATTATTTTCAAGAATTGCATTCTCAACTTGCTAAAGGTTGTACATCTTTTTCAGGGGTGTACTGGATGGACTTTTAGAGACATATCCATGGAGGCCTTCTCTCACTTTGGATTTTAAAACTTTTAGTGCAGACACACAAAGTAAGATGTTTCATTAATTTTATTTTTAAATGTTAATAAAATAATGACCGTCAGAAGCTCTGTACAAATACTACACAAGAATATAAGTACATGCTAGAAAATGTGTGCTTACAATCAAGTGAGTGTATATTTATCTTGATGAGGAGATAAGAAGCAAAAAGGGAGAGAAACAGGCAAGATGGAAAAGAGTGTAAACATGATAATTAATGGTGGATTTACTGACTTGTATCTTCTTGAGTTATCATTCATCCTGAGAGCTGTAGAAATCACCTGGGTCTTTCAGCAGCTCACTATCTCATATTCTTTAGAATCTGCCTGTGATACACTGAATTGAAGTGAAGTGAAGTGAAAGTTTCTCAGTCATGTCTGACTCTTTGTGACCCCATGAACTATACACTCTGTGGAATTCTCCAGGCCAAAATACTGGAGTGGGTATCCTTTACCTTCTCCAGGGGATCTTCCCAACCCAGGGATCAAACCCAAGTCTCCCGCATTGCAGGCAGATTTTTTTTAATATAAATTTATTTATTTTAGGAAGTTAATTAATTTACAATATTGTATTGGTTTTGCCATGCACCAACATGAATCCGTCACAGGTATACACGTGTTCCCCATCCCGAACCCCACTCCCTCCTCCTTCCTCCATCCCTCTGGGTCGTCCCAGGGCACCAGCCCCAAGCAACCAGTATCATGCATCGAACTCGGGCTGGTGATTTGTTTCATATATGATATTATACATGTTTCAATGCCATTCTCTCAAATCATCCCACCCTCTCCCTCTCCTACAGAGTCCAAAATAGTGTTCTATACATCTGTGTCTCTTTTGCTGCCTCGCATACAGGGTTATCATTACCATCTTTCTAAATTCCATATATATGCATTAGTATACTGTCATTGCAGGCAGGTTCTTTACCACAGCCCAAGTATATAGGAGTGGGTAGCCAATCCCTTCTCAGTGGATCTTCCTGACCCAGGAATCAAACCTGGATCTCCTGCATTGCAGGCAGATTCTTTACAAACTGAACTATTAGGAAAGCCCTGGCGTGCACTAGTGGCCTTATTTTCAAATATGTTAGATATTAAAATAAATATTTTGTATTTTATGAGATACTTTCAGTGCATGATAAAAATGACTTCCATTAAATTTCATCATTACTTGGCTTCAATTTTCCTTTCATTGTTAGTAGGAAAAATAAATGTCAAAAACAATACTAAGCTATTCCAATTTGCTTAATTGCCATAAGCACTTAAAATAGCTGCAGAGCATTTGTTGTCAGGTAGTACATCACCTGACTAAATAATAACTTGACAATGCAGGCTTTCTGGTAGAAGAATGCATACCTTCATTTACTATGATATTCAATTATAAATAGAAAAGTCTTTATTCATGAGCAATATGGAATTATTTTACCCTTTTTGTCTTTACTTCATTAAAGTTGTTTGTCTTTAAACATTAATTGAAAGTTAGTTACATTATAGTTAGGTTGAATTTTACATAAAAATATCATAACAACTAATTGAAATGTAAAGAAATCAAGTCTAATTATTTAGTGAAATATTTCACTGAATTGACTGTATTAATTTGGTTCAAGTTGCCTAGAAAAATATGAACACTTATTTGATAGTATCACTTTAATAGCATCTAGGCAGGATGATTTTAAATTATCCAAGTCAACACAAAACACATTAATTTGTAAAAAGCTAAAGATGATCATTAATAATTTAAAATATACATTTTTCTCAATTATTTAAGATGTCCAGAATGTTCTCAAATTACAAAGAAAAGGGGTACCATTTTTGTTTAAATAATATTTGGATGTTTAATTATAAAAGATATTTTCTACCCTGTTGATATAGGATTAAGCTATGTTTACATATAAAAACGGGCTTCTGTGGTGGCTCAGCAATAAAGAGTCCCCCTGCAATGCAGGAGACATGGGTTCAATCCCTGGGTTGGGAAGATCCCCTAGAAAAGAAAATGGCAATCCATTCCAGTATTCTTGCCTGAGCTATCTCATGGACAGAGGGGACTGGTGGGTTACAGTCCATTGGGTTGAAAAGAGTCAGACATGACTTAGCAACTGAACAACAAAAAGTATTTTAAAATAGTTAAGAAAAAATGCAGGCAGGTTCTTTACCAGCTGAGCTACCAGGGAAACACTAAGAAAAATAGTAGCCCCTAAAAAACTCCACAAAAACTTGATCAAGTTCAGTCAATAACCAATTTTTTAAAAAAATTAAATAATTACAAATATAAGGTGTAGAATCTAGATTTTCCTGGGCATTATATTTATCCCTGATTTTAGTAGATGCTAGGCAACCATAAAGGATCACCTAACAACATTGGTATGAACAGTTTCATTTTCATCTTGGTATTTTTAACCTGTAAAACTGTCTTTAATTCTTGATATAGTGCATCATAGACCTTTCCCCATCTGTGATTTTCACATAAGAAAACCTAATATATTAAATGTTCTTTTTTTTATTTATAAGATTACTTTCATATGCAGTGATTTTTTTAAATCAACTAAAGCTTTCTATAGAATCTCAACCAACTTGTTAAATTTAATCTAGAACTTATTTTAGTAATTTTTTTTTAAGTTAAAGATAAAAACTTTTATTTGTAAGATATAATTGGTTCTGGATCATATTTAATTAGGCTTCTTTTTTTAATTCATTGAATGAATGTTGCTCAAGTACCTGGTATAGTTCTAGAGCATAAAGAATGCTCAATGTATGATACATAATAGTAATGCTAAAAGTAGTAGTGGTAGCAATAGAGATACCATATTCAACTTTGATCAGAGGAATGGTCTTTTCCAAAGGAGTCAAAATAACTGTGGCTTCCATGGTGGCTCAGTGGTAAAGAATCTGTCTGACAAGCAGGAGACATAGGTTCGTTGCCTGGATTGGGAAGATACCCTGGAGAGGGAAATGGAAAACCACGCCAGTATTCTTGCTGGGAAATCTCATGGGCAGAAGAGCCTTGAGGGCTACAGTGCATGGGTTCTCAAAAGACTTGGACATAACTTAGTGACTAAACAGCAACAGCTAAATAACTCTGAACTTGCAAAGAAAGCTAATCTAAGAATGAAGCAGGGATAGTTATGGACATGATTACTGATTCAGTAGGAACATATAGTTCATTGTTCATTGATTGACTTGTCATTCACAGGTGGAAGCAGCAGCTCATCCCCAGTGACCTCTAGTGGAGGGGCTCCTTCTCCTTTGAACTCTTTGCTTTCTCCACTTTGCTCACCTCCTACATTTCACATACCTACAAGCTCCCTTGGAATGCCCCGTCCAGAGGTGTACCTACACAGTATCAACCTGCCCCTTTGCTACAAGATTTGCCCAAATAATTTTTGGCAACAACAGCCTCTTGTCTTGTCTGCTCTTGAAAGTCTAGCAAGCAACAACAGTTCTCAGTCTTCAGCCCCACTCATGATGGAAGTTCCCATGTTATCTTCTTTGGGAGTCACCAATTCAAAAAATGGTTCATCTGGAGACTTAAATGGACAGTGTCTACAAGCACCTAAATCTTCCAATCAAATGTATGAATTACAGGTACTTGAAAATATTTTATCACCAAACCCCATTGCTCAGGAAGCAATTGCTTGCTCTTTCCATCCTTCCTATGGCTTTTATAGATACAACTTCTCCACACCACCTAGACTGGTAAATGCTGCCAACCGTCTTAAAGTGAATGACAACAGTCAAGTTTCTTTCATAGAAGGCAAATACAATCACTCTCATTTGTATCCAAAAATTAGCCATTGCCTTTAATGAAATAGTCATGTTCCTAAAATGATTGCAAGTAAGCATATATTTTCTTTATGTGTCACCAAAAATGGGCAAAAACTAAAGGGCTTAAAAAGCTTCATTATCAGAAGGATATTCCTTTGTTAAAGTGCTTTATGACATGCCATAAATCAGATATGAACTATAGCAATCTCTGATTGCAGTAGCCTTAAGTCTCAAAATAAGATACTCAATAAATATTGTTTGATGAGGTAAGATTACCAGTGAAAAATGACTTCAGGTAACAAAGTCCCTAATTATAGTGAAGCCTGTTTACAACAACTGCCTCTTAAATATTGGCAATGACCAAAAGAAGATAGATTTAATTTCTGTGAAAGCAGTGAAACAATTTCAACTTTACCTATGAATATTGGTATCGTTTTAATTATCTATCTCATAACTGTAGAACATTTCATTGTTAATTTGCCTTATACTTTTATACTCTGCTGTTGGGACATTAACATTCTAATACTAATATTTGCAGCCTATGGACCATTTAATCCTGAAGGAACATGAAGATTAAATCAACAACAAAATATTTTAAATAAATTTGATCTTTTATGCTCTTTTATTTTTTAGATCATTCTCAGGTGGTGTTTGTTTACTTAGTACTTTAGCAAACCTGGCATTTTATGTACAAAGTTTACAAATTTTTGTAGTCCTTCAAAAAGACTAAAAGTTGTGATTTGAATTGTGAGTATATACTTGAATCCATAAATATGAAACTAGCATTACAATGGTACAATTTAATTTCACTCTTCTGCATCAATCATGGTAAACTATACAACATTAGCATAAATGAGACTTAATTTTAGTTTATGAAGTTGAAAAGTTTCCTTTCACCTGGTCCTACATTTTCTGGAGAGATTTGTTAAGTATAACCTCTATATCCTTAAGATGACTTGGATTTTAATTTTAATTTGATGCTGCTAGCTTTACAATTTATTAAGCCAAGGCCCTTCACATCACAATGGTATGACTTGAAAAACTAACTGCACTGAAAAACTGCTTTATAAAAACTTTTCCAGCACATATTAGGGAGCATAGTCAGTCACTCAGTCATGTCTGACTCTTCGTGACCCATGGACTAAAGCCCTCTGGGCTCTTCTGTCTATGGAATTTTTCAGGCAAGAATACTATTGTAGGTTGCCATTTCCTTCTCCAGGGGATCTTTCCAGCTCAGGAATCAAACCCAAGTCTCCTGTGGCTTCTGCATTGACAGGCAGATTAGTTACCACTGCGCCACTTGGGAAGTCCCATATTAGGGAAGGCATATCATTATTGGACTTTACAGGTGGCACTGTGGTAAAGAATCTGCCTTCCAATGCAGGAGATGCAAGAGATGTGAATTTGATCCTTAACTGAGGAAGATAAGCTGATGGAGCAAATGACAAACCACTCCAGTATCCTTGCCTGGAAAATTCCGTGGACAAGGATCCTGGTGAACTGCAGTCCATGGAGTTGCAAAGAATCAGACACAACAAAGCACACACACACGAGTCAACATTATTTATTTTGCTCAAAATAGTTTTTCTTCTTAAATGTACCTTATAAATATACCTTCTTATACATGCATTAAAATTATATGTCCCTTCACTTCTGGGCATAGGGATAGAACAGCACATAGTTACATTCAAACTGAGTATTCTAGTCAAGATGAAAAATTATTTATTGTCCAAGTTAATTAGGTACCTGTTATAAAAGTCTTTGAGGCAGAAAACCTGTACTACTCAAGTTTATCAAATCAAGGTTTAAAGTAGCAAGCACACTATTCCTATCTACTATTAAACAGGAAAGCTGTAGGCTAATTTTTACTGCCAAAAGAATGATTTTTTTTTAAAGCAGAAACTCCCAAGTCAGATTATAATAAAACTTATTCTGATGACTTACATGGCAGATACTTAGCAACTAAAACCATAAAGTATTTGGCTGAAAAATCTAGAAAATTTCTGGGTTACTTTTTAATTTTTTTATTATTTATTTATTTATTTTTAACTTTACAATATTATATTGGTTTTGCCATACATCAACATGCATCCGCCATGGGTGTACATGTGTTCCCCATCCTGAATCCCCCTCCCACCTCCCTCCCCATACCATCCCTCTGGGTCATCCCAGTGCACCAGACCCAAGCTTCCTGTATCCTACATCGAAGGTGGACTGGTGATTCGTTTCTTATATTATATTATACATATTTTAATGCCATTCTCCCAAATCATCCCCCCCTTCCTCTCCCACAGAGCCCAAAAGACTGTTCTATACACCTGTGTCTCTTTTGCTGTCTCGCATACAGGGTTGTCATTACCATCTTTCTAAATTCCATATATATGTGTTAGTATACTGTATTGGTGTTTTTCTTTCTGGCTTACTTCACTCTGTATAATAGGCTCCAGTTTCATCCACCTCTGGTCAACCACTTGTAAAAGAATGAAACTAGAACACTTTCTAACACCATACACAAAAATAAACTCAAAATGGATTAAAGATCTAAACATAAGACCAGAAACTCTAAAACTCTTAGAGGAGAACATAGGCAAAACACTCTCTGACATACATCATAGCAGGATCCTCTATGACCCACCTCCCAGAATATTGGAAATAAAAGCAAAAATAAACAAATGGGATCTAATTAAAATTAAAAGCTTCTGCACATCAAAGGAAACTATTAGCAAGGTGAAAAGACAGCCTTCAGAATGGGAGAAAATAATATCAAATGAAGCAACTGACAAACAACTAATCTCAAAAATATACAAGCAACTCCTGCAGCTCAATTCTGGGTTACTTTTTAATGGTTATTTAAGAAAAGGCATTGATTTTGTAGCTGCTCAAGTACATATACACCATACTTTATATTTCAGATAATTTTTCTGTGTATAATCCATATACAATTGCAAATATAAACTATATTGGGAAAGGTGGTTTATATTAAGGGGAAAACATTTAAAGGCTAGAACCCAGGCATCTATTTTAAGCTGTTTTTATATAATATTCACAAATTGTCCTTCAATACTTTTAATTGAATAAGAAACCAAGGGAAAACCTTTATAGAAAATTAGACTTGGAAGAGACCTTAAGAAGTTCAGTAAGCAGTCCTCTATTTTCTGAACAATTTTCTCATCTGTGGGAAATTGCTATCATTTCTAATTCATGTACAATTCATATTTAGTACCCTTACTATGTTATATTAAATAAATTCTTATTACCAAATAAGATGTTGCAAAACTTGAGTAACTTGGTAAGTTGAGGCTAATGGTTATGGAGTGAAAAACAGAATGCTATGAAATTATATTAATTTCAGCTGTGTCAACTGAATATTAGGTTTGCTTTTAAAACCTACAAAAATCAAAAGTCACTCAAATTAGACAAAGTATGAAGTATCAAATGAAAGTGACCAAATGATACATAATAGACTCCCAAGTCTAATAATTAAAACTGCTATTTCCATTTTGTTTGACCATATATATACATCTAGGCTTCCCTCGTGGCTCAGTGGTAAAGAATTCACCTGCAATGCAGAAACCACAGGAAATACAAGTTAGACCCCTGGGTTGGAAAGATCCCATGGAGGAGGGCATGGCAGTCAACTCCAGGATTCTTGCCTGGAGAATCCTATGGGCAGAGTAGCCTGGAGTGCTACGGTCCATAGGGTTGCAAGGAATCAGACACTACTGAAGTGACTTAGCATGCATGCATACATCTACTTCATCCCATTAAAGAAAAAGCATTTTAATTTAGTTGTCAGAAGCAGTTTAATTATGTTATCTAGATAAAAATCTGATCATATGACCCAAATAAATCTAGAGAAAATAAACTTTCATCTACTCTATAAGATTTGTACATTGAATCAGGAAATAAGTGAATGTCACTTTATCTTTGCAACTTAGCTTAGTCAAGCTAAGACCCGGTGTCAGGAAGTATTTCTATTTTGTGGAACAGTCAGTCAAATTGAAATCAAGGGCTTGAGTTCAAATTTGAGCCTCTTTGCAGAACACATGTCTAAGTGGATAAATCCTATATTCATTACATTTTAATCACCAGAGTATATTTTTAGGTAACAAACTTAGCATCAAAACTTTTTTTTCATTAAATAGAGCAAGTTTGCCCTCTGGACATTGTATTTTAAACTTTAATACATAATATTAGATTATATAATATTAGAGTTTTCAAACATTAATATCATTACTCCTATTTGCTATATTATAAACATAGTTGTATTTTCTTCAAGCTATGAATTTAGATGTTCATGATATTTCACTGCTATTAGGCAGTCTAGTAGTAGACACGACTTCTTCTTTGTGAGGTTGAAGTGAGTCTATGGCACACAAAAACTGAAAAATTAGAATCAGCAAGTGATGAATCAGTGAATCTGTCTTTGGATGATCACAGTTCTAAGTGCTGACAACTTGAAAAAGTGCCAACCAACAATGAATAAAGACAAGCATCTTTATTGGATATTATGGAAGAGTTCCCTTTCATTATCCTAATCATTTATAGTATGCACCTTAAAGAAAATCACGGTGCACATAAAGCTGATAATATGTATCTTTTAACTGTTACTGATGCAATAGTAAGCCAGAATATGATTGAAATAACTTTGTACAAATATTTAAAATATATTTTACAAAAATCTACAAACATTGTGATGACAAATCTAGATGCTTTGAAACAATAGTATTATATGCCCATGTTTACAGTAGGGTAATATACAGTTATCACTGTTTTAAATCTCAGTAACAAATCTTTTCCTTATTTGAAGATGCAATTTGCTAAGTTCTAGATGTCACCCTGTAATTCATATAACCAGTGGGGTTTTAGTTTCATTTTGTTTTAGAATAATTTATACTATGTTGCTTTTTCTCCCTCCTCTTCTCAAAGAAAGGATGCTACAAGACATCTAATCATTGCATTCTTATACTATTAATGATGTATTCTTATATGGAAAGACGTATTTAAATATACTTAGAAATGTCTAATTGCATGTACTGCATTTTGTGAATTGACAGGGTGAATTGAATTGCAGTAAAAATATTTTATGGAAGTACAATGTTTTTACTCCAATTTAGAGATATGTTGCCTTTGTGCTGAAAAATCTTTATTTAGCCAAAATAACAATAGTATCCTGGCATATAGCAGCAGTTTACTAGTCAATTTCACTGGAATTTAACATGTTTATTGGAACAATTTAAAACAACCAAATGCATAGCTTAGGCATCAGTGACTGTTGCTTTGATATAGGTGCTTTAATATGCATTTAATCTTCTTAGGTTTGGTCTGCAATTAAATGATAATTTGTATTAAAATTGTGCAAATAAACATGATTTGAATGTCAACATAGAGTAAATAAATATACAGAATGCTTGAAACATATCCAGTATTAAAACTATTTACATGTGTGATGCTGCCCAACTTTTGACATGCTGTTTCAATAAAATATTGAGAGGAAAAAGACTAATGTCATTTCCTTTCAAAGTTTTGTATGTTCATGTTTACAAATTTGTACTGCAAATTAATATGTAAACATGCATTATAGTGAGCAGATGTTCAAAGAATAGTGATACGATATTTCTACTTAGTTGAAATGTACACATATATACTGGATTTATTTTTTCAAAGTACCTAAAAGAGTTATAAAATTTGAAATTAAACATAATGGAAAACCTTTAAGTTACAGTACAAGATGCATCATTAAACTCTTTTATCAAATGATAATTAATTTGTTATTGTTAAAGATGAAAGATTTATTATTTTGAATTGAAGATCACATACACACATGACAAATTATAATGTAACATTGTAGATATAAAAGTTAATTCAGAATTTTACTAGAATATGAAGGGAATAAAATCACATGTTTCTATTAGATAATATTAATGTAAAGATATTTTTGTTAAACACATAATTCAGTTTCCCATTTTTATGTTAATTTTTGGAACGTGTCGATGGTTTAGTATTTTGCCTTTATTTAATTTTGCCTAAAATTGAGCTTTCATATTTCTTTTATGACCTGAAGATCTTGTGACCTCTTATCTATTATTCTAATGTATAATCATGCTGGATTTTTGCTTTATTGAAATTTGTAAATTTTAGGAAAAACTTTTTCATAGAAGCACCAACAAATATTACCCCTTGAAAGAGGCATATTTTCTTAGTTAAGACTCCAGTTAAACTGGCAAAATTACTCACTACTGTACTTGCACAGATATTTATCTGGCATTCTTTACAGGAATTCATGTACAGGTCAAATACTTGATGTTTAAATACTATATTAATAATTCTGTTTTCAAAACTCAGATTGGATCATCATCAAACTATGATGCCAAGAAGAAAGAACTATTTAGCAAATATACCATGACTTTGCTAACTATCAACATGATTCTTTTCTGTAGTTATAACATTCATGAAGCTGGGATGGAGATAGGGTATTCCATTTCATAAAGGCTCTGCAAGCCATAGTACCACACATAAGGGATTAAGATAAACTGACGCAACATTTACTCTCAATTGTTGTTGCCAATTTCAGCAGTCCCTTGGGTGAGTTGAATTAGGGCAGTTGACATGAGCTCTTGGCTAGTTAAGATTCAGAGCTGTCTAGTGCGTGAGAGCTCTATAGCTGATAATAACAAAGATGTGAAACTTACACACACATATTATACTATATTTTACTTTAGTTGTTCACATGCATATTTCTCCTACTTGACTTAAGTGGAGGGAGGAAAGCATGCGTGTGTCCTAAGTTGCTTCTGTTATGTCTGACTTTTTGTGACCCTATGGACTATAGCCCACCAGTCTCCTCTGTCCATGGGATTCTCCAGGCATGAATACTGGAGTGGGCTGCCATGCTCTCCTCTAGGGTATCAGCTCAACCCAGGAATAGAACCTGCATCTCTTAAGTCTCCTGCATTGGCAGGTGAGTTCTTTACCACTAGTGCCACGTGGGAAGCCTGAGAAGCACCTGGGAAACCTGGGAAGCACCTAGGAAGCCTGGGAAACACTTGAGGGGAGGAATGGTACTTTTAAAATAATATTTCTAACTTTTAAAAGTTTATATGTATATCATTGCAAATTAAAAAGCACAAGAGGACTTCCATGATGGTACAGTAGATAAGAATCTGCCCACTAATTCAGGGAACACAGGTTTGATTCTGGGTCTGGGAAGATTCCACATGCCATGGAGCAACTAAACCTGATCGCTACAACTACTGCAACTACTGACTTGTGCTCTAGAGACTGTAAGCCGCAGTTAACAAAGCCCACACACCCTAGAGCCCACATGCCACAACTACTAAGCCTTCATGTTGCAACTACTGAAGCCCATGTGCCTAGAGCCTGTGCTCTGCAACAAGAGAAACCACTGCAATGAAAAGCCTGTGCACTACAACAAAGAGTAACCCTCACTCACAACTAAAGTCCACATGCACCAACAAAGATCCAGCAAAACCAAATAAATAAAAATTAAAAATATAAAAAGCACAAGAAAATGCAAAAATTTTCATAATCGCAAGTAGTGTGTAGTTTGAGTTCTAGTCATGTATGTCTACACACAACTGAGCATACAATATTTTTGTATGGCTATGGTCATACAATATTGATAATGCTTATTCATATACCATGAATATTTACCAATTAAGGGTCCAAAGCCATAAGTATTTTGATGACTAAGAATATATTAAGCCAAATTAAAATGATAAGAAATGTAATCCTGATTTACACAGGACCAATTATTTTAAAAAGACAGAAGTGGGGAAGGTCCTAAAATGGCAGATGAATAGGATGGGAAGACCACTTTCTCCCCCCACAAATTCATCAAAAGAACATTTGAACACTGAACAAATTCCACAAAACAACTTCTGAATGCTGGCAGAAGACATCAGGTACCCAGAAAGGCAACCCATTGTCTTTGAAAGGAGGTAGGACAAAATATAAAAGATAAAAAGAGAGACAAAAGAGGTAGGGATGGAGATCCATCCCAAAAAGGGAGTCTTAAAAGAGAAGAAGTTTCCAAACACCAAGAAACACTCTCATTGGCGGGTCTGTGGGGAGTTTTGGAATCTCAGAGGACAACATAACTGGGAGGAAAAATTAAAAATAAATAAATAAACCCCACAGATTATGTGTCTAACAGCAACTCCCAGTGCTCAGATCCACCAGCAGCAAGCAGGGCTGAACAGGAAGGCTCGGGCTGCATTGCTTAGGGTAAGGACCAGGCCTGAATGCCCTGAGGACAATCTGAGGGAACTAACGTGAGATAGCCAGAGAGAGAGAGAGAAAAAAAAAAAAAAAAAGAGAGAGAGAGACAGAGACAGAGAGAGAACTATCCCAAGAAAAGCCCTAACCTAATGCACTGCCAGGCCTGCTACAGAACAAAGGACTGAGGGAATACCAGAGGAGAGCTAGCCAGCTGCACACCAGCCCATCCTCCACCAGAGACAGGCAGGCAGGGAGCAGCCAGAGCCAGAAAGGGGAAATCTCGCTCCCCGCCCCCCCAACCCAGAGGCATCGTCTACCAAACTGTAAGCAGGCTCCGTTGCTAACCAAGACTTCTTATTCTGAACAGTTGACATCTGCTGGGAGGGTCACAGCCAGAGATCAGCTTCCCAGAAGAGACACACAGCACCTGAGAAGATGCACCTGCTGCGCACCCAGGACACTTAGGGGCTGGGACTGGGGAGTTGATAAGACTCACTCCCCACCTGGGGAGGCTGTGCTCGCCAAGCACCTGGTCGCCTGAGCTGCTTGTGAAAGGTTGTTGTTGAATCACGCGAATACACCGGGATTCTTGGCCCCCGGAGGAGAAGAATTCAATCCAGGGCCAGAGACGAGGCTTGATCGCTCAGAGCTTTTGTGTAATAAAGTTTTATTAAAGTATAAAGGAGATAGAGAAAGCTTCTGACATAGGCATCAGAAGGGGGCAGAAAGAGTACCCCCCTGCTAGTCTTCAGCTGGATGTTATAGAGTCACTAGCAGTCTGTTAATGAAAGAAAGGAATGTCTTAAAATTCAGAATGGCACCAGGCCCCTCACCCATAAGATGCATTTTGGGATAATCTTGGCACCAAATGGCTTATCCTGGGCCATAAAATGATTAACTTGAATATTGAAGAAGGGCAGATCACCATACAAATAGTTTCATTGACATAGATTAGGGGAACAATATCTGAGTATAACTTACTGGTTTGTCAAGTAGGTTCTGGGCCAAGAGGCGGAACCGACTTGGAGACAGAGTTTGGGGTAAAGGCATAGTACATTAGCATAGCTTAAGACAAACATTTCCATAAGAAAAAGGCATTGGTTATCTCTAGGCTCAAGAATAGCTAACTTCAGGCGAAACCTGGTGTCATTATGGCAACACAGTATTTTAAGAGAAACCTCCCTTTAAATCTGTATAGTGAAGGAAAAAATATTGTTAGTTTGTTTCCTCCTGCCGCTTAAGAGAGATAAAAAATGTCTGACACTTACAGGCTATTTCCTCCATTTGGAGACCCCTAGATTTCCTATCAACCTGCCTAGGAAATGACTCTCTCACTTGGACCTGGGAAGGGCACAAAATGCAGGCCCAACCGAGTCTCTGCTTTTATGGAGTACCTGAGAACCTGAACCTGAGCAGCTTAGACTGGGGAAGTGCACTCAACCCAGGACCCACCTCAGACAGTTCCCCAGCAGAGCATCCTAGAGCC
The DNA here is from genome assembly GCF_027580195.1 of Bos mutus. Lineage (NCBI taxonomy): Eukaryota > Metazoa > Chordata > Mammalia > Artiodactyla > Bovidae > Bos > Bos mutus. Next base: position 63,632,717 of record NC_091646.1, on the reverse strand, counting down.
TAAGAAGTGTAGACCATGAAAGCACACATGTTGTGAGCTGGGGCAAACCCGGTGCAGCCGAGACACTTGTGAGCACTCCCCACACACGCCAGTGATATTTGTTTGCAGTGTTCCTCCCTCCCCAAAGCACGACTGAACAAGTGGTTTTAAATAAGTGACTACCTTTGCTCCTTTGTGTCACGGTAGAAATTAGACACTGAAGAGACCAGCAAACAGAATCTAAAATAAACAGAGGGAACCACTTTGGAAGTAGATGCAACAGATTAAAACCCTGTAGTTAGCACTGACTACATTGGAAGGGGCCTATAGATATTGAGAAGTATAAGCCGGATCAAGGAACTATCTGAAACTGAACTGGCCCAAAACTGTCCACAACAGCTCCAGAGAAATTCCTAGATATATTTTTACTATTATCATTTTTTAAAACTTTTAAAAAAATTAAGTCCTTTATTATTCCTTTAATTTTCATTTTTGTAACCTACTATAACCTTGCAAAAAAAAAAAAAAAAAAGAAAGACTCTATTTTTAAACCAAACTTCATATACATATTTTATAATTTTTCTAACTTTGTTTTTTTTTTAATATTTTAATTTTGAGAGTCTAACCTCTACTTTAGACTTTTAATCTTTGCTTGTTGGTATTTGTTATCAATTTTGTACCTTTAAGAATCCAATCTTCAGTACTCTTTTTACTTGAGAGTGTGATTACTGGCTTCATTGCTCTCTACCACTTTTGACCCTCCTTTTCCTCCACCAGGTTGCCTCTATCTCTTCCCTCCCCCTTCTCTTCTCTACCCAACTCTGTGAATCTCTTTGTGTGTTCCAGGCTGTGAAGAACACATAGGGAACTGATTACTGCCTAGACCCATCTCTCTCCTTTTGATTCTGCCATTTTTTGCACCTGGTCACCTCTGTCTCCATCCTCCCTCTTCTCTTCTCTGTGTAACTCTGTGAACATCTCTGATGGGTCCAGACAGTGGAGAGCACATAGAGGATTGTTTACTGGCTAGCTTGCTCTATCCCCTTTTGATTCTCCCTCTTCTCCTCCTGGTAACCTCTATCTCCCTTATCCCTCTTCTCTTCTCCATGTAATTCTGTGAACGTCTCTAGGTGTCCCTCACTGTGGATAAATTTTTCATCTTTAACCTAGATGTTTTATCAATGGTGCTATATAGATGGAAAAGTCTTGAGGCTACTGTAAGAATAAAACTGAAAACCAGAGGCAGGAGGTTTAAGTACAAAACCTGAGAACACCAGATAACTCCTGATCCAGGAAACATTAATTGATAAGAGCTCATCCAAGTCTCCATGCCTACACTGAAACCAAGCACCATCCAAGAGCCAACAATTTCCAGAGCACGACATACCACACAAAATGTCCAGCAACACAGGAACACAGCCCTGAGCTTCAATATACAGGCTGCCCAAAGTGACCCCAAAGCCACAGACATCTCAAAACTCACTACTGGACACTTCATTGCACTCCAGATAGAAGAAATCCAGCTCCACACACCAGGACACTGACACAAGCTTTGCTAACTAGGAAACCTTGACAAGCCACACATTCAACCCTGTCCACAGGGAGGAAGCTCCAAAACAAAGAGGAACCACAAACTGCCAGAATAAAGAAAGGACACCCCAAACACAGCAATCTAAACAAGATGAAAAGGCAGAGAAATACTCAGCAGGTAAAGGAAAATGAAAATGCCCACCAAACCAAACAAAAGAGGAGGAGATAGGGAATCTATCTGAAAAAGAATTCAGAACAATGATTGTAAAAATATTCCTAAATTTTGAAAACAAAATAGAGTTACAGATAAACAGCCTGGAGATAAGGATTGAGAAGATGCAATAAATGTTTAACAAGGACCTAGAAGAAATACAAAATAGTCAATATATAATGAATAATGCAATAAATGAGATCAAAAACACTCTGGAGGTAACCAAGAGTAGAATAACAGAGGCAGAAGATAAGATAAGAGAGGTAGAAGATAGAATGGTAGAAATAAATGAAGCAGAGAGGAAAAAAAGAAGAAAAAAAGAATTAAACGAAATGAGGACACCTCAGAGACTTCTGGGACAATGTTAAATGTTCCAACATTCGAATCATAGGAGTCCCAGAAGAAGAAAGCAAACAGAAAGACCATGAGAAAATACTTGAGGAGATAATAGTTGAAAACTTCCCTAAAATGGGGAAGGAAATAGTCACCCAAGTCCAAGAAACTCAGAGATTCCCAAACAGGATAAGCCCAAGGCAAAACACCCCAAGACACATATTAATCAAATTAACAAAGATCAAACACAAAGAACAAATATTGAAAGCAGCAAGGGGAAAACAACAAATAACACACAAGGGGATTCCCAGAAGGATAACAGCTGATCCTTTAATAGAAACTCTTCAGGCCAGAAGGAAATTGCAGAACATACATAAAGGGAAGAAAGAGAAAAACCTACAACTCAGATTACTGTACCCAGAAAGGATCTCATTCAGATATGAAGGAGAAATCAAAAGCTTTACAGACAAGCAAAAGCTGAGAGAATTCAGCACCACCAAACCAGCTCTCCAACAAATGCTAAAGGATCTTCTCTAGACAGGAAACACAAAAACGGTGTATAAACTTGAACCCAAAACAACAAAGTAAATGGCAACGGGATCATACTTATCAATACTTACATTAAACGTAAATGAGTTGAATGCCCCAACCAAAAGACAAAGACTGGCTGAATGGATACAAAAACCAGACCCCTATATATGCTGTCTGCAACAGACCCACCTCAAAAGAAGGGACACATACGGACTGAAAGAGAAGGGTTGGAAAAAGTTATTTCATACAAATGGAGACCAAAACAAAGCAGGAGTAGCAATACTCATATCAGATAAAATAGACTTTTAAATAAAGGCTGTGAAAAGAGACAAAGAAGGACACTACATAATGATCAAAAGATCAATCCAAGAAGAAGATATAACAATTATAAATATATGCACCCAACATAGGAACACTGCAATATGTAAGGCAAATGATAACAAGTATGAAAGAGGACATTAACAATAACACAATAATAGTGGGAGACTTTAATACCCCACTCACATCTATGGATAGATCAACTAAACAGAAAATCAACAAGGAAACACAAACTTTAAATGATACAATAGACAAGTTAGACCTAATTGTTATCTATAGGACATGTCACCACAAAACAATGAATTTCACCTTTTTCTCAAGTGCACACGGAACCTTCTCCAGGGTAGATCACATCCTGGGCCATAAATCTAGCCTTGGTAAATTAAAAAAAAAAATTGAAATAATTCCAAGCATCTTTTCTGACCACAATGCAGTAAGTTTAGATGTCAATTACGGGAGAAAAACTATTAAAACTTCCAATCTATGGAGGCTGAACAACACGCTGCTGAATAACCAACAAATCACAGAAGAAATCAAAAAAGAAATAAAAATATGCATAGAAAGGAATGAAAATGAAAACACAACAAAAAAATAAAAACCTATGGGACACTGTAAAAGCAGTGCTAAGGGGAAGGTCCATAGCAATACCGGTTTATCTCAAGAAAGAAGAAAAAACTCAAATACGTAACCTAACTCTACACCTAAAGCAACTAGAAAAGGAAGAAATGAGGAACCCCTGGTTTAGTAGAAGGAAAGAAATCTTAAAAATTAGGGAAGAAATAAATGCAAAAGAAACAAAAGAGACCATAGCAAAAATCAACAAAGCTAAAAGCTGGTTCTTTCCAAAGATAAATAATATTGACAAACCATTAGTCAGACTCATCAAGAAACAAGGGAGAAAAATAAAATCAACAAAATTAGAAATAAAAATGGAGAGATCACAACAGACAACACAGAAATATAAAGGATCGTAAGAGACTACTATCAGCAACTATATGTCAATAAAATGGACAACTTAGCAGAAATGGATACATTCTTAGAAAAATATAACTTTCCAAAACTGAACCAGGAAGAAATAGAAAATCTTAACAGACCCATCACAAGCATGGAAATTGAAACTGTAATTAGAAATCTTCCAGCAACAAAAGATGGCTTCACAGCTGAATTCTATCAAGAATTTAGAGAAGAGCTAACATCTATTCTACTCAAACTCTTCCAGAAAATTGCAGAGGAAGATAAACTTCCAAACTCATTCTATGAGGCCACCATCACCCTAATACCAAAACCTGACAAAGATGCCACACAAAAAGAAAACTACAGGCCAATATCACTGATGAACATAGATGCAAAAATCCTTAACAAAATTCTAACAACCAGAATCCAACAACACATTAAAAAGATCATACATCATGAACAAGTCGGCTTTATCCCAGGGGTGCAAGGATTCTTCAATATTTTCAAATCAGTCAATGCGATACACCACATTAACAAATTGAAAGATAAAAACCATATAATTATCTCAATAGATGCAGAGAAAGACTTTGACAAAATTCAACATCCATTTATGATAAAAAAAAAAAAAAAACCTTCAGAAAGCTGCCACAGAGGGAACGTACCTCAACATAATAAAAAGCTATATATGACAAACCCACAGCAAACATTATCTTCAATGGTGAAAAATTGAAAGCATTTCCCCTAAAGTCAGAAACAAGACAAGGGCGCCCAAGCTCGCCACTACTATTCAATATAGTTTTGTAAGTTTTGGCCACAGAAATCAGAGCAGAAAAAGAAATAAAAGGAATCCAGATTGGAAAAGAAGTAAAAGTCTCACTGTTTGCAGATGACATGATCCTCTACAAAGAAAACCCTAAAAACACCACTAGAAAATTTTAGAGCTAAACAATGAATATAGTAAAGTTGCAGGATTTAAAATTAACCCACAGAAACCCCTTGCATTCCTATACACTAATAATGAGAAAACAGAAAGACAAATTAAAGAAACAATTCCATTCACCATTGCAATGAAAAGAATAAAATACTTAGAAATATATCTACCTAAAGAAACTAAAGACCATTATATAAAAAACTATGAAGCACTGATGAAAGAAATCAAAGAGGATACAAATAGATGGAGAAATATACCATGTTCATGGATTGGAAGAAGCAATATAGTGAAAATGAGTATACTACCCAAAGCAATCTATAGATTCAATGCAATCCCTATCAAGCTACCAATGATATTTTTCACAGAACTACAAAAAATAATTTCACAATTTGTATGGAAATACAAAAATCCTAGAATAGCCAAAGCAGTCTTGAGAAAGGAGAATGGAACTGGAGTAATCCACCTGACTGACTTCAGGCTATAACACAAAGCTACAGTCATCAAGACTGTATGGTACTGGCCCAAAGACAGAAATATCGATCAATGGAGCAAAATAGCAAGCCCAGAGATAAATACACACACCTATGGACACCTTATTTTTGACAAAGTAGGCAAAAGTATACAATGGAGAAAAGACAATCTCTTTAACAAGTGGTACTGGGAAAAGTTGTCAACCGCTTATAAAAGGATGAAACTGGAACACTTTCTTACACCATACACAAAAATAAACTGAAAATGCATTAAAGATCTAAATGTAAGACCAGAAAATATAAAAGTCCTAATGGAAAACATAGGCAAAACACTCTCCGACATAAATCACAGCAGTATCCTCTATGACCCACCTCCCAGAGTAATGGAAATAAAAGCAAAAATAAACAAAAAGGACCTAGTTAAACTTTAAAGTTTTTGCACCACGAAGGAATCTATAAGCAAGGTGAAAAGACAGCCTTCAGAATGGAAGAAAATTATAGCAAAAGAAGCAACTGACAAAGAATTAATCTCAAAAATATATAAGCAACTCCTGCAGCTCAATTCCAGAAAAATAAATGACCCAATCAAAAAATGGGCCAAAGAACTAAACAGACATTTGTCCAAAGAAGACATACAGATGGCTAACAAACACATGAAAATATGTTCAACATCACTCATTATCAGAGAAATGCAAATCAAAACCACAATGAGGTACCATTTCACGCCAATCAGAATGGCTGCTATCCAAAAGTCTACAAACAATAAATGCTGGAGAAGGTTGGAAAAAATCGGAACCCTCTTACACTGTTGGTGGGAATGCAATCTAGTACAGCCACTATGGAGAACAGTGTGGAGATTCTTTAAAAAAAAAAAAAAAACTGGAAATAGAACTGCCATATGACCCAGCAATCCCACTGCTGGGCATACACACGGAGGAAACCAGAATTGAAAGAGACACCTGTACCCCAATGTTTATAATAGCCAAGACATGGAAGCAACTTAGATGTCCATCAACAGATAAATAGATAAGAAAGCTGTGGGACATATACACAATGGTATATTACTCAGCCATTAAAAAGAATACATTTGAATCAGTTCTAACGAGGTGGATGAAACTGGAGCCTATTATACAGAGTGAAGTAAGCCAGAAAGCAAAACACCAACACAGTATACTAACACATATATATGGAATTTAGAAAGATGGTAATGATAACCCTGTATGTGAGACAGCAAAGGAGACACAGATGTATAGAAAAGACTTTTGGACTCTGTGGGAGAAGGCTAGGGTGGGATGATTTGAGAGAATAGCATTGAAACATGTATATTATCATATGTGAAACAGATCACCAGTCTAGGTTTGATGCATGAGACAGGGTGCTCAGGGCTGGTGCACTCGGATGACCCAGAAGTATGGTATGGGGAGGGAGGTGGGAGGGGGGTTTAGGATGGGGAACACATGTACACCCTTGGCTGATTCATGTCAATGTATGGCAAAACCACTGCAATATTGTAAAGTAATTAGCCTCTGATTAAATAAATAAAAATTTTACAAAAAGACAGAAGTGTTATAGGCATCTGGATAAAGATGTTGGGGGAGTTACAATTTAAAGACTGCATTTCCTTAACATTAAATTAAAGTGAGATGTAGTATAATAAAGTACAATAATCATAATGATTCTAAGATAAGTCATTATCAGATTAAGACAACTAAAACATTGGTGGGAGGGTATGCTTTCATTGAATTGTATTCCATGAGGTGGACATACCACAGTTCATTTAACTATTGACCTATGGATGGATAAATTAGAAGAATTCATTTTTTGGCTATTAAAAGATTAAGCTATTATGCATTTCTCTAATAATTAGCAATGTTGAACACTTTTCTCATCTGCCTCAGCCATCTGTATGTCTTCTTTAGAATAATATCTATTTAGGTCTTCTGCCTTTTTTTTTTTTTTTTTTGGCCTGTGTTTTCATTGAGTTGTTTATTTATATATATTTTTTATGTTGATGGGCATGATCTGTATGTAAATTTTGGAGATTAAAATCTTGTTGGTCTCCTTTTTCACAAATATATTCTTCCATTCTATGGGTTATTTTTTGTTTTGCATTATAATTTCCTTTGCTTATGCAGAAGCTTTGGTTTTAATTAGATGTCATTTTTTAATTTTGTTTTTATTTTCCTTACTCTAGGGGACAGATTGAAGAAATGTTGTACTTTATGTCAAAGAGCGTCCTACCAATGTTTACTTGAGTTTTTTTTAATATAAATGTATTTATTTTAATTGGAGGCTAATTACTTTTCAATATTATATTGGTTTTGCCATACATCAATATGAATCCGCCTGATGTATGGCAAAACCAATACCTCAAGAGTTTTATAGTATCCAGACTTATATTAAAGTCTTTAGTCCATTTTGATTTTTTTTAATATTGAAGTATATTAGATTTACAATTCTGTGTCAGTTTGAGCTGTATAGCAAAGTGAATAATATATATATATATATATATATATATATATATATACACACACACCAATTCATATATCCACTTTTTTAGATTCTTTTCCCATATAGACCATTAAATAGTATTGAGTAGAGCTCTGTTTGCTATACAGTAGGTCCTAACTAGTTATCTGTTTTATATACGGTAGTGTATATATGTCAATCACAATCTTTCAATTTATCTCTCTCTCTTCCTTACCCTGTGGTAACCATAAGTTTATTTTCCAGATCTGTAACTCTATTTGTTTTCTAGATGTTCATTTGTACTCTTTGTTCTTTTAGATGCCACATATAGGCCAAATCATATGAAATTTGTCTTTCTCTGACTTACTTCACTCAGTAGGGCAATCACTAGGTCCACCTATGTTGCTTCAAATGGAATAGTTTCATTCGTTTTTTATGACTGAGTAAAATTTTGTATGCATGTTCCACATCTTCTTTTAGCTGTTCCTCTGTTGATGAGCATTAACATTGCCTCCTTGTCCTGGCTATTGTAAACAACATTACAATGAACATTCAGGTATGTGTATCTTTTTGAATTATGGTTTCTCCAGACATATGCCCAGGAGTGGGATTGCTGGATCAAATAGTATCTCTATTTTTAGTTTTTGAAGAAATTTCCATACTGTTCTCCACAGGGGCTGTACCATTCTAAATTCCCAACCATGTAGGAGGGTTACCTTTTCTACACACCCTCCAGCATTTATTGTAGTTGTTTTTGTTTTGTTTTGTTTTGTTTTTTACAATGGCCATTCTGAGTTGTGTGAGGTAGTGCCTCATTTGCTGTTTTGATTTGCATTTCTCTAATTATTAGTGATGTTGAGAATCTTTTCATGTCCTTTTTAGTCATGTGTATGTCTTGTTTAAAGAAATATCAATTTAAATATTTTGCTTATTTTTTATTTGGTTGTTTATTATTTTGATATTGAGCAGGATGAGTTTTTATATATTTTGAAGATTAATTGCTTGTTGGTTGTTTCATTTGCAAATATTTTCTCTGAGTCTAAGGGTTGTCTTTTCATTTTGTTTATGGTTTCCTTTGCTCTGCAAAAGCTTTTAAGTTTAGTTAGATCCCATATGTATACTTTTGTTTTATTTTCATTACTCTAGGAGGTAGGTAAAAAAAAAAATCTTGTTATGATTTAGGAGAAAATGATGGTGGAGGAGTAGGTGGATGTGGAGTACATCTCTCTCCACAGATACATGAGGAATATACTTCCAGACACAGAGGATCTTGCAGAACACCAGCTGAGACCAGGCAGGAGTACCTGACAACTGGAAAAATATATATAGAATCACACAAAATTCAGTAGGATGGAGGGAGTAAGGGGAAAAAGAGGAGAGTCAGCAGTACTGCACCTGCCTTTGGTGGGTGACGGAACTGAAGCAGGCCTCTGATCCCCACATTGGAGCAGTTGTTTGGAACAGAGGAGAAACATTTGAGTCTGTGAGTGAAGAAGCTGATCTGTGATACTCTAAATGGAATAAGAATCACACAGACAATCCTTGCTGCTGCCATTCGTACCCCTGGCAGGGGTGCAAGTCTCCTGGAAAGCACACTTGCTGGGAGCTAGAGCATATGAACTGGAGAACAATCCCAGGGCAAGGTCTTGTGAGGGAAGAGATGGTGGTGGGAAATGCCTTTGGAGGAACCTGGATTAATGAAAGCAAAGTGATACTGCTAAGTCATGCATAGGGGATAGTGACATAACTGTAGCCTCTCTCTCCCCACACACCAGTACCAGCAGCTGAACAATAAAGATTCCAGAAAGGCTGGCTTTTTCAGCACCTGTTGCACAGACAATGGAGAAGGACCCCAGACAGGGTGGCCATTTAAGTGCTTGAATAGGCTGAGCAACAAAAAAGGACCAGCCAAAGAGGCCCTCTGATTGCCAGCTGCCACAATCTAGAAATACTCTGATAGGGCCATAGCTCCTGTGGCTGAGAGAGTCGGTGTCCCTGCACACTTGGTGCTACCAGGGTCCCCATGACCCAGGCAGTTGCATCACCTTCATGCTCAGTCCTCAATGGTGCAGAGCTGCCATAGGCTAGAAAAAGGCCTAAATAGCACTGTATCTCCTGCGACAATAGTTGCCAACATCCCTGGGTAGCCAGCACTTCCCGGGTCTCCAAAATCCAAACAACTACACCACCTTGACACATCCCCCACTGGGACAGAACTGCCAAAGTCTAGAAAAAACTTAAGAGCATCACATTACCTGCTGCCTTAGTGTGTGGCTCCCCTGAGTACCTGGTGCTGCCAGGGTTCCCGTGACCCAGTCAGTTACATCACCTTCACAACTGGTCCTCACTGAGTCAGACCCACATTCCTCCAGGGCAGCCCCAGGAGCAAAACCCTGTGGATGAGTCACATGCAGAGATGGAGATAAAACCACAACTGAAACCCAGAGGTGGTACAGCTAAAGAAGAGGACCCAAAACTTCCCCACAAACTGTACAAGCTGCAGATTAAATCCACATGATAAACTAGGCAGTTTCTGTGTCTGTGGAATACATAAAAGGACAATAAGACTTCCCACAAAAGAAAATGCACTAGTTCTGACAGCTGTGGACATTGGAGACAAGAACACATAAGAGTAGGATGAGATTAGCATCTGAGCTGCCCCCACAGCAAGTCCAGAGACCAGACCTGTATTGGAGAGCAACCTAGGGAGATGAAGTAGACTGTGACTCACAGCAAGGGAAACAATGCTGACAGCTGACATTCAAGAAAAACATTCATTATTCTTATATTTTGACTTGTTCTGTAGTTGTTTCTGAATTTTTTCATTTCTTTCCCTTTGTTGTTGTAGTTGTTGATTTTATTAGCACTATTAAATCTATTTAAACATTAAAGAATCTTTTTTAATCACACTTTTAATTTATTTTATATATTTCTGACTCTACACTGGCCTTTTGCAGCTCTGTGGGGGTTTTCCTTTCTTAAATTTTTTAAAATTTATTGTTATCTTTCTACACTTATCCTTTCATTTGCTTTTCCTAATGTACTTTTCCTATTGTAGTTATTGTTTAGTATATGTAAATCTTCTTTTTCTCCCTCTATTTAACTTTGCCTTTCAATTCTTTCTTTTCTTACCTTTCTTTCTTTTTCTCACCTTGTTTATTAGCTTGTTTTGTATTTGTTGCTTTATTCTCCATTGGCACCTTGCTTTGGATTTATGTTCCAGTTTGTGCTTTATTTAGTTATGTTTTTAACCAGTTGATATCATATTTGATTTCCTTTGCAGCTGTGTCAACCTGTTTTATTTTATTTTTGACTGTTTTGGTTTTGTTTATGGGTGTATATGTATGTGTGCATATTTCATTATTTTTGCTATTATTTGTCTGATTTTGTATTTGCAATTTGTCTTGGGTACATCTTTTGTTTCTTTTTTTTTTTTTTTAACCCCATTTAACACCATAAAAAAACACCTATGGAATCTTCGGTTGCTGGTCAGGGATCAGGCCGAGCCTTTGGAGTGGTAATGTTGACTCCAAGGTCCTAGGCTGCTAGAAAATCCCTGACTCTAAGGAGTATCAGTTGGTGAGAACTCCCACAAAGGCATCCACCTCTATTAAGACACAACTACTGGCAGCATCCAGTTCATGATGCCTCATCCAAATGAGATAGTCAATTCCTAGGCAGATTGATAAGAAGTCCAGGGGTCCCCAAGGAGAGAGGGGTGTGGAATTCTCAAGGAGGAAGAAAAGGCAAACTCCCCCCCTACATTCCTTAGGATTATATAACAATAATGTATCCTGCTTGAAGACAGTCTCTGGAAAAAATCTTCCAGCTAATCCTGTTATCTTAAAATGTAAATTATGGGAGTAGATCTGGTGAGGTCTTTACAACCTTCAGACTTTCTTTTGATTCATTGTAAAAACTAATTGGAGAGTGTATCTTTGATTTCTTTCATCAGTGTTTTATAGCCCAGGCAGCTGTGACCCGCACATTTAGTGTGGGCGGCTGTGACTGCAGCCGAGAGGAGTGGCCCCATGTCCGAGGTCAGGGGCAGAAGCCGGGAGGACCCCATGCCCGAAGGGAGGCGGGCAAGAGGAGTTACCCCACGTCTGAGGTCAAGGGCAGCAGCCGAGAGGAGCTACCCTGCGTCCAAGGCCAGGGGCGGCAGCCGGGAGGCACAACCCTACCTCCAAGGAGCAGTGGCTACGTGGGCACAGGAGGGCCTAGAGGAGCTATTCCACATTCAAGGTCAGAAGGGGCAGTGGTGAGGAGATACCCCTCGTCCAAGGTAAGGAGCAGTGGCTGCACTTTGCTGGAGCAGCTGTGAAGAGATACCCCACGCCCAAGGTAAGAGAAACCCAAGTAAGACAGTAGGTGTTTCAAGTGGCATCAGAAGGCAGACACACTGAAACCATACTCACAGAAAACTAGTCAATCTAATCACACTAGGACCACAGCCTTGTCTAACTCAGTGAAACTAAGCCATGCCAGTGGGGTCACCTAAGACGGGCTGGTAATGGTGGAGAGGTCTGAAAGAATGTGGTCCACTGGAGAAAGGAATGGTAAACTACTTCAGTATTCTTGCCTTGAGAACCCAATAAACAGTATGAAAGGCAAAATGATAGGATACTGAAAGAGGAACTTCCCAGGTCAGTAGGTGCCAAATATGCTACTGGAGATCAGTGGAGAAATAACTCCAGAAAGAATGAAGGGATGGAGCCAGAGCAAAACTATACCCAGTTGCGGATGTAACTCGTGAGAGAAGCAAAGTTTGATGCTGTAAAGAGCAATATTGCATAGGAACCTGGAATATCAGGTCCATAAATCAAGGCAAATTGGAAGTGGTCAAACAAGAGATGGCAAGAGTGAATGTCGACATTCTGGGAATCAGGGAACTAAAATGGACTGGAATGGGTAAATTTAACTCAGAAGACCATTATATCTATTACTGCAGGCATGAATCCCTCAGAAGAAATGGAGTAGCCATCATGGTCAACAAAGGAGTTCAAAATACAGTACTTGGATGCAATCTCAAAAGTGATAGAATGATCTCTGTTCGTTTCCAAGGCAAACCATTCAATATCACAGTAATCCAAGTCTATGCCCCAACCAGTAATGCTGAAGAAGCTGAAGTTGAACGGTTCTATGAAGACCTCCAAGACCTTTTAGAACTAACACCCAAAAAAGATGTCCTTTTCATTATAGGGGACTAGAATGCAAAAGTAGGAAGTCAAGAAACACCTGGAGTAACAGGCATATTTGGCCTTGGAATACGGAATGAAGCAGGGCAAAGACTAATAGAGTTTTGCCAAGAAAAGGCACTGGTTATAGCAAATACCCTCTTCCAACAACACAAGAGAAGACTCTACACACGGACATCACCAGATGGTCAACACCGAAATCAGATTGATTACATTCTTTGAAACCAAAGATGGAGAAGCTCTATACAGTCAACAAAAACAAGACCAGGAGCTGACTGTGGCTCAGATCATGAACACCTTATTGCCAAATTCAGACTTAAATTGAAGAAAGTAGGGAAAACCACTAGACCATTCAGGTATGACCTAAATCAAATCCCTTATGATTATACAGTGGAAGTGAGAAATAGATTTAAGGGCCTAGATCTGATAGATAGAGTGCCTGATGAACTATGGATTGAGGTTCATGACATTTTACATGGACAGGGATCAAGACCATCCCCATGGAAAAGAAATGCAAAAAAGCAAAATGGCTGTCTGGGGAGGCCTTACAAATAGCTGTGAAAAGAAGAGAAGTAAAAAGCAAAGGAGAAAAGGAAAGATATAAGCATCTGAATGCAGAGTTCCAAAGAATAGCAAGAAGAGATAAGAAAGACTTCCTCAGCGATCAATGCAAAGAAGTAGAGGTAAACAACAGAATGGGAAAGACTAGAGATCTCTTCAAGAAAATTAGAGATACCAAGGGAACATTTCATGCAAAGATGGGCTCGATAAAGAACAGAAATGGTATGGACCTAACAGAAGCAGAAGATATCAAGAAGAGATGGCAAGAATACACAGAAGAACTGTACAAAAAAGATCTTCACGACCCAGATAATCATGATGGTGTCATCACTCACCTAGAGCCAGACATCCTGGAATGTGAAGTCAAGTGGGCCTTAGAAAGCATCACTATGAACAAAGCTAGTGGAGGTGATGGGATTCCAGTTGAGCTACTTCAAATCCTGAAAGATGATGCTGTGAAAGTGATGCACTCAATATGCCAGAAAATTTACAAAACTCAGCAGAGGCCACAGGACTGGAAAAGGTCAGTTTTCATTCCAAACCCAAAGAAAGGCAATGCCAAAGAATGTTCAAACTACTGCACAATTGCACTCATCTCACACGCTAGTAAAGTAATGCTCAAAATTCTGCAAGCCAGGCTTCAGCAGTATGTGAACCATGAACTTCCAGATGTTCAAGCTGGTTTTAGAAAAGGCAGATGAACCAGAGGCCAAATTGCTAACATCTTCTGGATCATGGAAAAAGCAAGAGAGTTCCAGAAAAACATCTATTTCTGCTTTATTGACTATGCCAAAGCCTTTGACTGTGTGGATCACAATAAACTGTGGAAAATTCTGAAAGAGATGGGAATACCAGAACACCTGACCTGCCTCTTGAGAAATTTGTATGAAGATCACGAAGCAACAGTTAGAACTGGACATGGAACAACAGACTGGTTCCAAATAGGAAAATAAGTACGTGAAGGCTGTATATTGTCACCCTGCTTATTTAACTTATATGCAGAGTACATCATGAGAAACGCTGGGCTGAAAGAAGCACAAGCTGGAATCAAGATTGCTGGGAGAAATATCAATAACCTCAGATATGCAGATGATACCACCCTTATGGCAGAAAGTGAAGAAGAACTAAAAAGCCTCTTGATGAAGGTGAAAGCAGAGAGTGAAAAAGTTGGCTTAAAGCTCAGCATTCAGAAAACTAAGATTATTGCATCTGGTCCCATCACTTCATGGGAAATAGATGAGGAAACAGTGGAAATAGTGTCAGACTTTACTTTTTGGGCTCCAAAATCACTGCAGAATGTGACTGCAGCCATGAAATTAAAAGACGCTTACTCCTTGGAAGAAAAGTTATGACCAACCTAGATACCATATTGAAAAGCAGAGACATTACTTTGCCAACAACGGTCCATCTAATCAAGGCTATGTTTTTTCCAGTGTTCATGTATGGATGTGAGAGTTGGACTGTGAAGAAAGCTGAGCACCGAAGAATTGATGCTTTTGAACTGTTGTGTTGGTGAAGACTCTTGATTGTCTCTTGGACTGCAAGGACATCCAACCAGTCCATTCTGAAGGAGATCAGCCCTGGGATTTCTTTGGAAGGAATGATGCTAAAGCTGAAACTCCAGTACTTTGGCCACCTCATTCAAAGCGTTGACTCATTGGAACAGACTCTGATGCTGGGAGGGATTCGGGGCAGGAGGAGAAAGGGATGACAGAAGATGAGATGGCTGGATGGCATCACTGACTCGATGGACGTGAGTTTGAGTGAACTCCGGGAGTTTGTGATAGACAGGGAGGCCTGGCGTGCTGTGATTCATGGGGTCACAAACAGTCAGACACGACTGAATGACTGAACTCAACTTCACTGTAATAACTAATTAGAGAATATATAACTCCATTGATAACACTAGCAAGGGGGTACTCTTTCTGCCCCTTTCTGATGTCTATGTCAGAAGCTTTCTCTATCCCTTTTATACTTTAATAAAACTCTATTGCACAAAGGCTCTTAGCGATCAAGCCTCGTCTCTGGCCCCGGATTGAGTTCTTCTCCAGAGGCCAAGAATCCTGGCATCTTTTGGTGGTTCAGCAAAAACCTTTCACAAACGACAAATACAATAATACTAACAAATCATCAGTAGACATGACTGCTACCTCACAGCCCTGCCCATCCGAGAGAGAAAGAAACTTATCTCCTTCCACCAGCAAGCAAGCACATATCACACCCAATATGAAGGTTACACAAACAACTGGAGCAACCATACCTACTGAGCTAAGAAACCAAAAGGAAAAAGGTATTTGACCTCAAAGCTTGAGAAAAGGAAGCCTTAAACACAATTTAAAAAAAAATGAAAAAGCAGATAAATATTGCAAAAATTAAGGAGCAACCTAAAAAAACACAAGTCCAAATAAACAAAGAGAAAATAGGCAAACTCTCTGAAAAAGAATTCAGAGTAAAGATGATCCAAAACCTTGAAAATGCAATGGAGAAAATGCAAGAATCAATTAACACATTTAACAAACACCTATCAGAAATAAAGAATAAACAGAGACAAACAATGCAATTACTGAAATTAGAAATACTCTATAAGGAATCAATTGCAGAATATCTGAGGCAGAACGGAAAAGTGAGCTGAAAGACAGAATGGTAGAAATAACTGCTGAACAGCAGAATATAGGAAAAAGAATGAAAAGAACTGAGGATAGTCTCAGAGACCTCTGGGACAATATTGAATGCACCAACATTCATATTATAAGGGTACTTCAAGAACAATAGGAAAAAAAGAGTATGAAAAATTTTTTGAAGAGATTATAGTCAAAAATGTTCTCAAACTGGGAAAGGAAACAGTCAATTAAGTCCAAGAAGCACAGAGAGTCCAATACAGTGTAAACCCAAGGAGAAACATGACAAGAAACATACTAATCAAATTTTAAACAATTTAACACAAAGAAAGAATATTAAAAGTAGCAAGGGAAAAGCAGCAAGTAAGATACAAGGGAAATCCCATATGCTTAACAGCTGATTTTTCAGCAGAAGCTCTGAGGGCCAGAAGGGAATGGCAGGATATATTTAAAGTACTAAAAGGGAAAAATCTACAACCAAGATTACTCCACCCAGCAAGGACCCCTTTGAAAACTGATGGAGAAATCAAGAGATTTACAGACAAGCAAAAATTAAATGAATTTAGTATCTCCAAACCAGTTTTACAATAAATGATAAAGGAGTTAGATAGACAGGAAACATAAAAGAAGAAAAAGTCCTATAGAAACAAATCCCAAGAAATTAAGAAAATGGCAATAGGAGCACTGTTGTTGTTTAGTCACACAGTCAAGTCCAGCTCTCTGAGACCCTATGGGCTGAATTATGTCAGGTTTCCCTTCACTACCTCCCAGAAGTTGCTCAAACTCATGTCCATTGAGTTGGTGATGCCATTCAACCATCTCATCCTCTGTCATCCCCTTCTCCTCCTGCTTTCAATCTTTCCCATCATCAGGGTCTTTTTCAACAAGTCAGCTCTTTCCATCAGAGGACCAATTGTAGGTTCAGCTTCAGTATCAATCCTTCCAGTGAATATTCAGGGTGGATTTCCTTTAGGATTGACTTGCTTGATCTTGACATAAAGGCTGTATATGGTGAACCCACAGCAAACATTTTTCTCAATGGTAAAAAATTGAAAGCATTTCCTGTAAGATCAGGAACAAGACAAGGGTGCCACTCTCACCACTATTATTCAACATAGTTTTGGAAGTCCCAGCTATGGCAATCAGAGAAGGAAAATAAATAAAAGGAATTCAGAATAGAAAAGAAGAAATAAAACACTCACTGTTTGCAAATGACATGATACTATACATAAAAAAATAAAAACCTAAAGATACTATCAGTAAATTACTAGAGCTAATCAATGAATTTAGCAAAGTTGCAGGATACAAAATCAATATAGAGAATTTACTTGCATTCCTTTGTCAGTTTTCAGTTCAGTCACCTATTGGTGTTGGAATATTTGTGAGCCCATGGAATGCAGCATGCCAGGCTTCCCTGTCTATCACCAACTCCCAGAGCTTGCTCAAACTCATATCCATAAAGTCAGTGATGCCCTCCAACCATCTCATCTTCTGTCACTCCCTTCTTCTCCTGCCTTCAGTATTTCCCAGCATCAGGGTCTTTTCCGATGAGTCAGTTCTTCTCATAAGGTGGCCAAAGTATTAGAGCTTCAGTTTCAGCATCATCCTTCCAATGAATATTTAGGACTGATTTCCTTTAGGATTGACTGGTTTCATCCCCTTGCATTCCAAGAGAATCTCCTTTATACTAACAATGAAAAATCAGAGAAATTAAGGAATCAATCACATTTACCACTGCAACAGAAAGAGTAAAATATCTAGCAATAAACATACCTAAGGAGACAGACAATCTGTATACAGAAAACTATAAGACACTGAGGAAAAAAATCAAAGACCATATAAACTGTTGGAGAGATATACCATGTTACTGGATTGGAAGAATCAACAGTTTGAAAATGACTATACTACCAAACGCAATCTACACATTCAATATGATCCCTATCAAATTACAAATGGCATTTTTCACAGAACTAGAACAAACAATTTCACAATGCATATGGAAACACAAAAGACCACAAATAGCCAAAGCAATCTTGAGAAAGAAGAATGGTGCTGGAGGAGTCAACCTTCCTGACTTCAGACAGCATTACAAAGCTACAGTTATCAATACAGTATGGTACTGGTACAAAAACAGAAATATAGACCAATGGAACAAAATAGAAAACCCAGAAACAAGCCCACAAACCTATGGGCAAATCATCTTTGTCAAAGGAGGCAAGAATATAAAATGGGGAAAAGATAGTCTGTTCAATAAGGGGTGCTGGGAAAACTGGACAGCTACAGGTAAAAAAAATGAAATTAGAAGACTTCCTAAAAACATACACAAAGATAAAATCAAAATGGATTAAATACCTAAATGTTAGACCAGAAACTGTAAAACTCTCAGAGGAAAACGTTGGCTGAACAGAGTATGATAATTCACAGCAAGATAGTCCATGACCCACCTCCTAGAGTAATGGGATTTAAAACAAAAATAAAAAAGTGGGACCTAATTAAACTTAAACACTTTTGCATAGCAAAGGAAACTATAAACAAGGTGAAAATACAACCCTCAGAATGGAAGAAAATAATAGGAAATGAAACAACTGACAAAGGATTAATTTCCAAAATATACAAGCAGCTCATAGAAGTCAATATCAGGAAAACAAACAACCCAGTCAAAAAGTAAGATAAGAATATAAACAGACATTTCTCCAAAGAAGACATACAAATGACTAATGGACACGTGAAAAGATGTTCAGTATATCTCATTATTATAGAAATGCAAATCAAAACTACAAAGAAATATCATCACACCAGTCAAAATGGCCATCATCAAAACGTCTAGAAACAATAAATGCTGGAGAGGGTATAGAGAAAAGGGAATCCTCTTGCACTGTTGGTGGGAATGTAAATTGATACAGCCACTATGGAAGACAGTATGGAGATTCCTTAAAAAACAAGAAATAAAACCACTGAAAAACTGTATATCCAATTTCTAGCCATATACCCTGAGGAAAGCAAAACTGAAAAAGACAGATGTACTCCAATGTTCATTGAAACACTATTTACAATAGCTGGTACATGTAAGCAACCTAGATGTCCATTGATAGATGAATGGATAAGAAAGCAGTGGTACATACACATCAGATCAGATCAGATCAGTCGCTCAGTCATGTCCGACTCTTTGCGACCCCATGAATCGCAGCACGCCAGGCCTCCCTGTCCATCACCAACTCCCAGAGTTCACTCAGACTCATGTCCATCGAGTCAGTGATGCCATCCAGCCATCTCATCCTCTGTCTTCCCCTTCTCCTCCTGCCCCCAAATCCTCCCAGCATCAGAGTCTTTTCCAGTGAGTCAACGCTTTGAATGAGGTGGCCAAAGTACTGGAGTTTCAGCTTTAGCATCATTCCTTCCAAAGAAATCCCAGGGCTGATCTCCTTCAGAATGGACTGGTTGGATCTCCTTGCAGCCCAAGGGACTCTCAAGAGTCTTATCCAACACCACAGTTCAAAAGCATCAATTTTTCGGTGCTCAGCCTTCTTCACAGTCCAACTCTCACATCCATACATGACCACAGGAAAAACCACAGCTTGACTAGACGAACCTTTGTTGGTAAAGTAATGTCTCTGCTTTTGAATATTTTATCTAGGTTGGTAAGCGTCTTTTAATTTCATGGCTGCAGTCACCATCTGCAGTGATTTTGGAGCCCAGAAAAAATAAAGTCTGACACTGTTTCCACTGTTTCCCCATCTATTTCCCATGAAGTGATGGGACCAGATGCCATGATCTTCGTTTTCTGAATGTTGAGCTTTAAGCCAACTTTTTCACTCTCCTCTTTCACTTTCATCAAGAGGCTTTTTAGTTCCTCTTCACTTTCTGTCATAAGGGTTGTGTCATCTGCATATCTGAGGTTATTGATATTTCTCCCGGCAATTTTGATTCCAGCTTGTGTTTCTTCCAGTCCAGCATTTCTCATAATGTACTCTGCATATAAGTTAAATGGAATATTATTCAGCCATAAAAAAGAAAGCATTTGAGTCAGTTCTAATGAGATTGATGAACCTAGAGCCTATTATACAGAGTAAAATAAGTCAGAAAGAGAAAAGGAAATATCATATATAAATGCATATATATAGAATCTAGAAAGATGGTACTGATAAAATTATTTTCAAGGCAGCAATGGAGATACAGACATAGATTACATACTTATGAACATGGAGTGGGGGGAGGAAGGAGAGGATGGGCTGTATGGCGAGAGTAACATGAAATACCATAGATAAAATGAATAGCCAATGAGGAGGGGGAAGATATTGCTATGATTTATATCAAAGAGTCTTCTGCCTATGTCTCTATTTGTTTTATATTACATCTAGGTCTTTATTTAATTTTTACTTTATTTTTGTATACAGTATTAGGGAGTGTTCTAAATTCATTCTTTTACATGTCTCTGTCCGGTTTTACCTATCCCACTTATTAAAGAGATGTTCTTTTCTTCATTATATATTCTTGCCTTCTTTATCATAGGTTAGGCAGCCAGAGGTGCATGTGTTTATGTCTGGACTTTCTATCGTGTTCCATTTACCTAAATTTCTGTTTTTGCACAAATACCATACTATTTTTATGACTGTAGTTTTCTAGTATAATCTGAAGTCAGGGAACTTTATTCCCCTGTTCCATTCTTCTTTCTCATTATTTCTTTCACTATTTGGAATTTCTACTATTTCCATACAAATTTCAAAGCTTACTGTTCTAGTTCTATGAAAAATGCCCTTGGTAATTTGGGATTTCTTTAAGTCTGTAAATTGTTTTGGGTTGTATAGTCATTTTCTCAACATTCATTCATCCAGTCCAAGTACATGGTATATCTCTCCATCTGTTTGTCTCATCTTTTATTTCTTTCATCAGTATTCTATTTTTTCTGAGTACAGTTATTTTCCCATCTTAAGTAGGTTTATTCCTAGGTATATGATTCTTTTAAATCAATGGTAAATGGGATTGTCTCTGTAAACTCTTTTTCTGATCACTCATTGCTAGTGGATAGGAATTTAATAGATATCTGCATATTAATTTTCTATCCTGCTACTTTACCAAACTTATTGATGAACTCTAGTAGTCTTCTGGTGACATCTTCAGAATTTTTTATATATAGTATCACGTCATCTGCAAACAGTAACAATTTTACTTTTTTCTTTTCCAAATTTAATTCATTTTCTTTCTTTTTTCCCCCTCTGATTGCCATGGCTAGAACTTATAAAACTATGTTGAATGAAAGTGGCAAGAGTGGACATCTTTGTATTGTTCCTGATCTTACAGGAGATCTTTTCAGATTTTCATCATTAAGAATTATGTTCTCTGTGGGTTTGTCATATATGGCCTTTATTATGTTGAGGTGGGTTTCCTCTAAGCCCACTTATAGACTTTTTATCATAAATGTGTGTTGAATTGTGTTAAAAGTTTGTTCTTCATGTACTGACATGATCATGTGATTCATTCTTCATTTTCTTAATGTGCTGTATCACACTGACTCCCCACATCTAAGGAGCTGTGGCTGAGCGGGCACAGGATGGCCGAGAGGAGCTACTTCATGTTCAAGGTCAGGACAGGTGGTGCTGAGGAGATACCCCTCGTCCAAGGTAAGGAGCAGTGGCTGCCCTTTGCTGGAGCAGCCGTGGAGAGATACAAATAGCTGTGAAAAGAAGAGAAGCAATGAGAAAAGGAGAAAAGGAGAAATATTCTCACTTGAATGCAGAGTTCCAAAGAATAGAAAAGAGAGATAAGAAAGCCTTCCTCAGCGATTAATGCAAAGAAATAGAGGAAATCAACAGAATGGGAAAAACTAGAGATCTCTTCAAGAAAATTAGAGATAACAAGGGAACATTTCATGTAAAGATTGGCTCAGTAAAGGACAGAAATGGTATGGACCTAACAGAAGCAGAAGCTATCAAGAAGAGGTGGCAAAAATACACAGAACTGTACAAAAAAGGTCTTCACGAAAAGATAATCACAATGGTGTGATCACTCACCTAGAGCCAGACATCCTGGAATGTGAAGCCAAGTTGGCCTTAGAGAGCATCACTATGAACAAAGCTAGTGGAGGTGATGGAATTCCAGTTGAGCTATTTCAAATCCTGAAAGATGATGCTGTGAAAGTGCTGCACTCAATATGCCAGCAAATTTGGAAAACTCAGCGGAGGCCACAGGACTGGAAAAGGTGTTTTCATTCCAATCCCAAAGAAAGGCAATGCCAAAGAATGCTCAAACTACCACACAATTGCACTCATCTCACATGCTAGTGAAGTAATGCTCAAAATTCTCCTAGCTAGGCTTCAGCAATACGTGAACTGTGAACTTCTATATGTTCAAGATGGCTTTAGAAAAGGTAGAGGAACCAGAGATCAAATTGCGAACATCTGCTGGATCATCGAAAAAGCAAGACAGTTCCAGAAGAACATCTATTTCTGCTTTATTGACTATGCCAAAGTCTTTGTGTGGATCACAATAAACTGGAAAATTCTTCAAGAGATGGGAATACCAGACCACCTGACCTGTCTCCTGAGAAACCTGTATGCAGGTCAGGAAGCAACAGTTAGAACTGAACATGGAACAAAAGACTGGTTCCAAATAGGAAAAGGAGTACGTCAAGGCTGTGTATTATCACCCTGCTTATTTAACTTATATGCAGAGTACATCATGAGAAATGCTGGGCTGGAAGAAACACAAGCTGGAATCAAAATTGCCGGGAGAAATATCAATAACCTCAGATATGCAGATGACACCACCCTTATGACAGAAAGTGAAGAGGAACTAAAAAGCCTCTAGATGAAAGTGAAAGAGGAGAGTGAAAAAGTTGGCTTAAAGCTCAACATTCAGAAAACGAAGATCATGGCATCTGGTCCCATCACTTCATGGGAAATAGATGGGGAAACAGTGGAAACAGTGTCAGACTTTATTTTTTCTAGGCTTCAAAATCACTGCAGATGGTGATTGCGGCCACGAAATTAAAAGAAGCTTACTCCTTGTAAGGAAAGTTATGACCAACCTAGCTAGCATATTAAAAAGCAGAGACATTACTTTGCCAACAAAGGTTCGTCTAGTCAAGGCTATGGTTTTTCCAGTAGTCATGTATGGATGTGAGATTTGGACTGTGAAGAAAGCTGAGCACCAAAGAATTAATGCTTCGGAACTGTGGTGTTGGAGAAGACTCTTGAGAGTCCCTTGGACTGCAAGGACATCCAACCAGTCCATTCTAAAGGAGATCAGTCCTTGGTGTTCTTTGGAAGGACTGATGCTAAAGCTGAAACTCCAGTAATTTGGCCACCTCGTGCAAAGAGTTGACTCATTGGAAAAGACTCTGATGCTGGGAGGGATTGGGGGCAGGAGAAGAAGGGGACAACAGAGGGTGAGATGGCTGGATGGCATCACTGACTCAATGGATGTGAGTCTGAGTGAACTCTGGGAGCTGGTGATGGACAGGGAAGCCTGGCATGCTTTAATTCATGGGGTCGCAAAGAGTCGGACATGACTGAGCGACTGAACTGAACTGATCACACTGATTGAGATTCATGTACTGAAGAATCCTTACATCCCTAGGATAAATCCTGGTTGGTCAATGTTTATGATTCTTTTAATGTGGTATTGAATTCTATTTGCTAGTGTTTTGTTGAGGACTTTTGCATTTATGTTCCTCAGTGATATTGTTCTGTAATTTTCTTTATTTGTGATTTTTGTCTGGTTTTGGTGTCAAGGTTGTGATGGCCTCATAGAATGAGTTTAAAATGTCCCTTCCTCTGCATTTTTGGTAAGATTTTTATCAGAATAGGTGTTAAGTCGTCTCTAAGTATCTGATAGAATTAGCCTGTGAAGACTTTGGCCCTAGGCTTTTGCTTGTCAGAATTTTTTTTTTAATTAATTTATTTTAATTGGAGAACAATTGGGCTTCCCTGATAGCTCAGTAGGTAAAGAATCTGCCTGTAATGCAGAATACCCCAGTTTGATTCCTGAGTCAGGAAAATCTGCTGGAGAATGAATAGGCTACCCACTCCAGTATGGGCTTCCCTTGTGGCTCAGCTGGTAAAGAATCCGTCTGCAATGTGGGAGACCTGGGTTTGATCCCTGGGTTTGGAAGATCCCCTGAATAAGGGAAAGGCTAGTCCAGTATTCTGGCCTGGAGAATTCCATGGACTGTATAGTTCATGGGGTTACAAACAGTCAGACACGACTGAGTCTAACACGGACATTACTGACTAATTTAAATTTATTTATTAAACATTTGAAACTTGTGGAAAAACTCTATGATCAGTGTCATGATACCCTGGTACAGTTTGGTGGGCTTTAGCATCTAATCTAAGCACAGAAGATTATATAAAGCAAGTGCCTTCAGTTGATGTGCTCTGTAATGAATTTCACACACCTCATGATGCAGCATTTTTCCTGTCTAGGCCAATGTACACACACCATATTTCATCAAAGTATGACAAACTTAAAAAATCAAGGAAGGGAAGTAAACAGCAGCATAAAGTTCATAAGTACATCACATCATATGAAATGGTGATGGCTCCTGTTCATGAAGCAGTGGTTTCCTTACACGTTTCCAAAGTCTGGGATGACATCGGTCCTCAATTCTATGCCACATTCTGGTCATTGACAATGTATAACCTTGCATTTCCACATACCAGCTATGAACAGGAAGTCAATAAACTTAAAATCCAGATGAAAGCAATTGATAACAATCAGGAAATGCCTCCAAATAAAACTAAAAAAGAGAAGGAGTGATGTACTGCCCTTCAGGGCGAGCTTCTCGAGGAAGAAAAGAAACAGATGGAACATGTACAATGAGTTCTGCAGAGACTGACACTGGAAAAGGACAACTGGCTTCTAGCAAAATCTACCAAAAATGAGACCATCACAAAATTTCTACAGCTGTGTATATTTCCTCGATGTATTTTTTCAGCAATTGATGCTGTTTACTCATTTTGTTGAATTGGTACATCAACAGAAAACTCCAAATTTTTCCACACTTCTTTGCTATGATCGAGTTTTCTCTGATATAATTTACACAGTCGCAAGCTGTACTGAAAATGAAGCTAGTCAATATGGGAGATTCCCTTGCTGCATGTTAGAGATTGTGACCAGGTGGCACAGTGATAAAGCCACATATGAAAAGGAAAGTGGAAATTATCCGGGATTCTTTACTATACGAGCAACTGGATTTGGTGGTGGAAACAAAGCTGATCAATTAGACTATGAAAATTTTTGACATGTTGTACACAAATGGCATTACGAACTAACCAAGGCATCAGTACATTGCCTTGAAAGAGGCGACTATACTCTCATCAAAAATATCTTGATTGTGCTAACAAAAAATACTTCCTTGGTACACAAAACTTTAGAATCTGGGTCAGGCTTTGGGAAGAAGAGTGCATAAAATCTTCCAAGAAGAAAAAGAAGAGGTCAAATCTATATGCATTGGCTATGGGCTACTCTGGGCAGTTGAAAAGTAGAAAGTTATACATGATACCTGAAAATGAGTTTCATCATAAAGACCCCCTTTGAAGAATGCAGTTGCCAGTGTACAAAATGGGCCTGGTGGCAGGCCTTCTTCATCGTCGGTTGGAAGTGTAGGTCAGATGAAAGCAGTCCTGTGGACACTGATAAATCAAGGGAGAGATCTCAATGTGGTGTGAAAGCTGTTGATAAAGCTTCTAATTTCACACCAAAAGGGAATTCAAGTGATGGAAATAGTGGCTCTAACAGCAGCAAAGTTAAAGAAAATGACAAAGAAAAAGGAAAAGAGACAGAAAAAGAGAAAAAAGAAAAGACTCCAGCTACTACTCGAGGCCCGAGTACTTGGTAAAGATGGTAAAGAAAATACAAAGGAAGAATGGCCAAATAAAGATGAAAAAGCAAGAGAGACAAAGGAAAGAATATCTAAATCTGACAAAGAGAAAGAAAAATTCAAGAAGGAAGAAAAAGCTAAAGATGAGAAATTCAAGACCACTGTCCTGAATGTAGAATCAAAGTCAACTCAAGAAAAGGAAAGAGAGAAGGAGCCACCCAAAGAACGAGATATAGCAAAGGAAATGAAATCAAAGGAAAATGTTAAAGGAAGAGAAAACCCACCAGTTTCTGGGTCCTTGAAGTCACCTGTTCCCCCATCAGATATTGCAGAGCCTGAAAGGGAACAGATACGTTGCAAAATTGATACCCATTCTTCTCCATCACATTCCTCAACAGTAAAGGAGAGTTTCATCAAACTCAAGGAGTCTTCAGCAAAACTCTGCATTAATCATACTCCTCCACCAGTGTCCAAGAGTAAGGAGAGATAAATGGACAAGAAAGATTTGGACAAGTCAAGGGAAAGATCCAGAGGGTGGGGGGAAGATGAAAAGGACAGGAAAGAGTGGAAAAGGGATCACTCAAACAATGACCGAGAAGTGCCACCATACTTAACCAAGAGGCAGAAAGAAGAAAGTGAAACAATGGGGGTTTCAAAATACAAAAGTGAAAGTCTATGTGAGTCTCCTTATCCAAATTAGAAAGACAAGGAAAAAAATAAATAAATCAAAATCTCCAGGCAAAAAAAAAAAAAGGTGGCGACTCATTTAAATCTGAAAAGATGGATAAAAATCTCCTCTGATGGCAAAAAGGAGTCCAGGCATGATAAAGAAAAGATAGAAAAGAAAGAGAAATGGGACAGTTCCAGAGGAAAGGAAGAGAAGAAACATCATAAGTCCTCGGACAAGCACAGATAATGAAGACTTTCAATCAAGGGTATGGACAGACCCCTAAGCTGAAGGTCTCCCAGAGGAGGATGCCAAAGCTCCATGCGTCACTCTCAGAATGATATCTGCCATAATTGAGAGCTTCTAGTGCTGTCCATTTAATGGGAATCTGCTTTAAATCAGAAGATGAATACACACCACCATCCTCTTGACGAGACATTCCAAAGTCACTGGTTTTCAGAACATTATTTTCACCTCCAGGCAGTTTCTTGGAGCAAGGTCCCTGTGCATATAATTTTTACCTGAGATTTGCCATCGAGAAGCAGCATCTAATAAAAATTTCACTAATTGTTTTAGTTCATCCTTCTTTCTCAGAAAGGAGAGGAAATCATGTCCTGGAACAAGTCCCTTAATTTTGTAGATAGGCTGTATTTGTGTGCTAACTTTTATGAGTTTTACAATATTGGTATGATTATACTGCTTGAGGATTTTGGCTTCTTGTAAAATTTTTAATTTCAGTTCTGGGAAAGATCATCTTCGCATGTTCTAACAGTGATACCAATTTTATCTTTTAATGTGCCCCTAAATGTGTCATCAAAATTTCCCTAGCCCAGTAATTATGACAGCTTCACGACTGAGATGAAGAAGGCAGTGGCAACCCACTCCAGTACTCTTGCCTGGAAAATCCCATGGACGGAGGAGCCTGGTAGGCTGCAGGCCATGGGGTCGCTAAGAGTTGGACACGACTGAGCGACTTCACTTTCACTTACTTTACAATATTATGATGGCTTTTTGCCACACATTAACATGAATCATCCATGGGTAAACATGTGTCCCCCCATCCTGAACTGCCCTCCCACCTCCCTCTCCTTGTTAGATAGTTTTAATCACAGTTTCAATTTCAGTACTTGTGACTGGTTTGTTGACATTTTTTCTTTCTTTCTGGCTTAGTCTTAGAAAGTTGTTTCTAAGAAGCTGTCCATTTCTTGTAGGTTGTCAATTTTATTGGCATATAGTTACTTGCAGTGATCTCATATCCTTTGTTTTTCTGTGGTATTGGTTGTAAGTTCTTTTTCATTTCTATCAATATTTTTATTGATAGAATAAATTTCATTGATTTCATTGATCTTTGCTATTGTTTTCTTTATTTATTTCTGCTCTGATCTTTATGATTTGTTTCCTTCTACTAATTTTAGGTTCTTCTTTCTCTAGTTGCTTTAGATGCAAGATTTGTAACATTTCTTGTTTCATGAGATAAGATTATATTGCTTTAAATGCCCCTTTTAGAACAACATTTTTCTGCATCCCATAGGTTTTTGTCATCATGTTTTCATTGTTATTTGATTCTAGGTAATGTTTTTTTTTTTTTTCTCTCTCTCTTTTTTTTTTAAGTTATATCTTATTTTTTTGTACAATATTGTGCAAGTATGCCACCTAGTTTGGGGTTTTGGGGAGGTGATGGCATGGGTTTGGGAGCCAGTTCCAGCAAATCCCCGTGCTAGTGTCCAGGGGGGCTGGGGCCATGACATGAGGAGAGAGGCTGCAATGGCAGGCCTGCCCTTTGCACATCACTCAGCAATGGTGCGTTGGCTCTCTGGTGGTCTGAGCTTCTTCTATGAGCATTCTTCATTTTGGAGCTCCTCATTCTTATCCTCTCTGGCCGTCTCCTCACAGTCAACATCACTCCCCTTCCTGGGTCTGCTCTCCAATCCCTGTGTTCCAGCACCTAGTCCCTGTTTGCACCAGCTTGACACCTGTGTCAGGCTGGGGCATGCAGGGCTATGGCACAGATCATCTATGCAGGTCTCACTCTATCCTGCATGCCACTGATCATTTCCTACGCTATCCTCCAGCCCCTCCAAGTTCCTTTTCTGTCCAGCTGATCCCTCACGTATTAAGGGATTTTTCCCAGACAGGAACCTCTCTTCACATTCAACCCATAGCCAGTTACACTGGTCTGGTCCATCTTCCATTCCTTTTACTTTTCCCTCCTTTTTTCATCTCACTCAGTTATGTCGGGATGTTTCTTGCCCTTTTAGGTGTTAAAGGTCCTCTGCTAGTGTTTACCAGGTACTCTGTAAATTTGGTAAACTCAGCAGTGGCCACAGGACTGGAAAAGGTCAGTTTTCATTCCAATCCCAAAGAAAGGCAATGCCAAAGAATGCTCAAACTACCACACAGTTGCACTCATCTCACATGCTACTAAAGGAATGCTCAAAATTCTCCAAGCCAGGCTTCAGCAGTACGTGAACCATGAACTTCCTGATGTTCAAGCTGGTTTTAGAAAAGGCAGAGGAACAAGAGATCAAATTGCCAACATCTGCTGGATCATCGAAAAAGCAAGAGAGTTTCAGAAGAACATCTGTTTCTGCTTTATTGACTATGCCAAAGCCTTTGACTGTGTGGATAAAAATAAACTGTGGAAAATTCTTCAAGAGATGGGAATACCAGACCACCTGATCTGCCTCTTGAGAAACCTATATGCAGGTCAGGAAGCAACAGTTAGAACTGGACATGGAACAACAGACTGGTTCCAAATAGGAAGAGGAGTACATCAAGGCTGTGTATTGTCACCCTGCTTATTTAACTTCTATGCAGAGTACATCATGAGAAATGCTGGGCTGGAAGAAGCACAAGCTGGAATCAAGATTGCCGGGAGAAATATCAATAACCTCAGATATGCAGATGACACCACCCTTATGGCAGAAAGTGAAGAGGAACTCAAAAGCCTCTTGATGCAAGTGAAAGAGGAGAGTGAAAAAGTTGGCTTAAAGCTCAACATTCAGAAAACTAAGATCATGGCATCCGGTCCCATCACTTCATGGGAAATAGATGGGGAAACAGTGGAAACAGTGTCAGATTTTATTTTTTGGAGCTCCAAAATCACTGCAGATGGTGACTGCAGCCATGAAATTAAAAGACGCTTACTCCTTGGAAGAAAGGTTATGACCAACCTAGATAGCATATTGAAAATCAGAGATATTAATTTTTCAACAAAGGTCCGTCTAGTCAAGGCTATGGTTTTTCCAGTGGTCATGTATGGATGTGAGAGTTGGACTGTGAAGAAAGCTGAGTGCCAAAGAATTGATGCTTTTGAACTGTGGTGTTGGATAAGACTCTTGAGAGTCCCTTGAGCTGCAAGGACATCCAACCAATCCATTCTGAAGGAGATCAGCCCTGGGATTTCTTTGGAAGGAATGATGCTAAAGCTGAAGCTCCAGTACTTTGGCCACCTCATGAGAAGAGTTGACTCATTGGAGAAGACTCTGATGCTGGGAGGGTTTGGGGGTAGGAGAAGAAGGGGACAACAGAAGATGAGATGGTGGATGGCATCACTGACTCGATGGATGTGAGTCTGAGTGACCTCTGAAAGTTGGTGATGGACAGGGAAGCCTGGCATGCTGCAGTTCATGGGGTCGCAAAGAGTTGGACATGACTGAGCGACTGAACTGAACTGAACTGTAGGAACTCTTCCACTTGTAGATATATTCTTGATCTGTTTGTGAGGTGAAATGAACTCTACGTTGTCCTACTCCAACATCTTTCAAAAGCTCCATTTTTAGTTTATTTTTGTGTATGGTATTAAATAATGTTCAAATTTCATTTTTTTACATGTAGCTGTCCAGTTTTCCAAGCACCATTTTTTTAACAGTCTGTCTTTTCTCCATTTTATGTTCCTGTCTCCTCTGTCATATATTAATTATTTACAGGTGTGTGGGTTTACTTCTGGGCTTTCTATTCTTTTCCATTGATCCATATTTCTGTTTTTGAGCCATTTCCATACTAATTTGATGATTGTAGCTTTGTAATATAGTCTGAAGCCAAGGAGCTGGAATCCTCTAGCTCTGTTTTTCTTTCTCAAGGTTGTTTTGGCTATTCATGGTCTTTTGTGTCTCTCTACATATTTTAAGGTTTTTGTTTCTTTGTTTTACTTCTGTGGAAAATGCCATTGTTAATTTGATAGGGATTACATTAAAACTATAACACAATGGCCATCATTGAAAAGTCTACAAACAATACATGCTGATGAGAGTATTGAGAAATGTACCCCCTACACTGTTGATGGGAATGTTATTTGGTACAGTCACTACAGAGAATAATATGGAGATTCCTTAAGTAACTGAAAATAGAGCTACTGTATGATCCTGTAATCCCACTCTTGGGCATATATCTGGATAAAATCATGATTCAAAATGACGCATGCTCCTCAGTGTTCACTGCAGCACTGTTTACAACAATCAAGACAGCAAAGTAACCAGAATGAATGGGTAAAAGCATATAGTACATATATTCATTGGATTATCACTCAGGTTTTAAAAAGAATAAAATAATACCTTTTGTAGCAAGATGGATGGATGTAGAGATTATCCTACAAAAGTCAAGTGAGAAGAGAAAAACAAATATCATATCATATCACTTATGCATGGAATCTAAAATGATGAAACATGTGAACTTATTTACAAAACAGAAACAGACTCAGAGACCTCAAAAATAAACTGATTGTTACCAGAGAGGAACAAAGGGGAAGAAGAATAAATTGGGAATTGGGGATTAACAAATACAGATTACTATATGTAAAATAGATAACAAGAAGGACATCTTGTATAGCACAAGGAATTCTGCTTACTAGTCTGTAATAACCTGATTGGAAAAGAATTTGGAAAAGCATATATACATATTATGTATAACTGAACCATTTTGCTATACAACTGAAACTAACACAACATTGTAAATCAATTAAACCCCAATATAAAATAAAAATTAAATTAAAAAAGTGCTTACCTTGAAGAGGCATCTAACTAGAAAATGGTATCAATAAAAATATTTATGAGTAACATACATTTTTCAGTATGGGGGCACTTGATTTATTTCAGAAAAATTAAAATGTTTATATAATATGTTCAATGTATTATTAATCAAACATTAAAAATGAAATAATGCCATTGGCAGCAACATGGATGGACCTGGAGATTATCATATTAAGCCAAGTAAGTCAGAGAAAGACAAATATTACATAATATTGTTTATATGCAGAATCTAAAAAATGATACAAATAAACTTATTTACAAAATGGAAACAGACTCACAGACTTAGAGAAAGAATTTACGGTTGTCAGGTGGGAAAAGGGGAGGTTCATAAATTGGGAGTTTTGGATTGATATGTATACACTGTTATATTTAAAATAGATAATTTAAAAGGGTCTACTGTAAAGCACAGTGAACTCTACTCAGTACTGTGTAATAAATAAATGAGAAAACAGTTTGAAAAAGAATAGATATATGCGTTACAAATCAATATGTATAACTGTGTCACTTTGCTGTCCACAGGAAACTAACACAACATTGTTAATTAACTATACTCCAAAATAAAATAAAATTATGGCTATTATGATCATTTACATACAGGATTTTATGTGAAAGTCCATTTTCATTTCTCTGGGTAAATGCCCAAGTTTTCAATTGCTGGGTTTTATGGTACTGCATGTCTAGTTTTTGAGGAAACTGTTGGATTGTTTTGCAAAATGGTTGTACAATTTTACATTCCCAGAAAAATTTACTAATGATCCAGTTTATCCATTTCTTGACCAAAATATAGTGGTGCTAATGTTTGTTGTTGTTGTTGTTTTATTGCAACAAGCTTGTAGTGGTGACTTGTGATTGTACTTTGCATTTCCCTAATCGTTAATGTTAATGAACATCTTTCACATGATAATTAGCCACTTGCTTGTCCTTTTTCATAAAATGTCTGCTGTGTCTTTTGCCAATTTTTAAATGTATTATTAATATTTCTGTTTAAACTGTCCCATTTCAACTGTCCGTTACATGTATATGTGTGTGTGTATATATATGTATGTTCAAAGTATATATAATTATATATATATATATATATATACACACACACACACACATAAGTGAGTGAAGTCACTCAATCATGTCCGACTTTGCGACCCCATGGACTGTAGCCTAACAGGCTCCTCCATCCATGGGATTTTCCAAGCAAGAGTACTAGAGTGGGTTGCCATTTCCTTCTCCAGAGGATCTTGCCAACCCAGGGATTGAACCCATGTCTCCAGCATTGTGAAAGTGAAAGAAAGTGAGGTCACTCAGTTGTGTCCGACTCTGCAGCATTTCAGGCAGATGCTTTACTGTCTGAGCCACTAGGGAAGTCCTATATATATGCATGCTGCTGCTGTTGCTGCAAAGTTGCTTCAGTCGTGTCCAATTCTGTGTGACCCCATAGACGGCAGTCCACCAGGCTCCCCTGTCCCTGGGATTCTCAAATATACATATAAATATGTATACATATGCTTGTGTGTATATTCACACACACACATATATATATATACATATCAATTTATCAATTTTTGTCTTTTTATGGATTATGATTTTGTCATTATGAAGTCTAAGAAATGTTTGCTTAGCCCTAGACTTCAAATAATTTCTCCAGGGTTTTTTTTTTTTTAATTTTATGATTTTATATTTTATATCTAAGTTCATGATCCACTTTGTTTTGGATTTTATGTAGAATATGAGGTTTAGGTCAAAGTTCTTTTATGTTTTTCAATATTTTTTTGACCTATAGGTATTCAGTTGTTTCAGCACAATTTACTGAAATTCTTTGCCCATTCATCCATTGAACAGTGATTTGATTTTGAAACAGTGTGAAAATTATTTGGGCATGTCTGTGTGGGTCTATTTCTGGATTTTCTATTCTATTTCATTGATCTGTGTTTCTAGCTCTCTATTAATAACACACTATCTTTTTTAAATTTTATTTTATTTTTATTTTTTTTTTTCCTGGAAAATATTTTATTTAATTGTATTCTAGACAGTTACAAGAAACAAAATTTTCACTCTTATATATTGTAACTTCTTTTCAACTTAGATTAAATTGGCTAATTATACAGTAAAAAGCCTATTACTATTAATAAGTGTCCATTATTTTTTTTTTTCTTTCTCCACATTCTTTTTTTTTTATGCCATTGTCAATTCATCTTTTTTTTTCTTTTTTTTAATTTCAGATACACACATGCTCCCCATCCTGAACCCTCCTCCCCTCCCCCCCCATACCATCCCCTGGGCCTTCCCAGCGCACCAGCCCCAAGCATCCAGCATCGTGCACTGAACCTGGACTGGCATCTCGTTTCATACATGACATTTCATATGTTTCAATGCCATTCTTCCAAATCTTCCCACCCTCTCCCACAGAGTCCATAAGACTGTTCTATACATCAGTGTCTCTTTTGCTGTCTCGTATACAGGGTTATCGTTACCATCTTTCTAAATTCCATATATATGCGTTAGTATACTGTATTTATTTTTAAACTTTACAATATTGTATTAGTTTTGCCAAATATCGAAATGAATCTGCCACAGGTATACCCACGTTCCCCATACTGAACCCTCCTCCCTCCTCCCTCCCCTACCCTCCCTCTGGGTCGTCCCAGTGCACCAGCCCCAAGCATCCAGTACCATGCATCGAACCTGGACTGGCGACTCGTTTCACTATCTTGATTATGGTAGCTATATAGTAATTCATAATATCAGGTAGAATAATTCTTTCCACTTTATTCTCTTTTTTCAAAATGATTTTACCTACACTAGTGCCTTTCTACATGTCTATATAACTTTTAGAATTTGTTGACTATGTCTATGAAAACTTTGTTGAGGTTTTGTTAGAAATTGCATTAAAACCTATAGATCTGTTTGGAGAGAATAGATGTTTTAATAAATTGAGTCTTCCAATCCATAAACACATTATGCCTATTTTTTAAAATTGTTTTATCAGCATTTTGTAACTTTCAACATACATCTTGTACATGTCTTGTTATAATTTTATCTAAGTATTTCATTTTCTTTGGAGCAGTTGTAAATAGCATCATGGGTTTTTTGTTTGGGGTTTTGTATATTCATTGTTAGTACATAGAAATGTGATTGCTTTTTGTCTGTTCATACTGTATCCTGCAAACTTACTGAACTCAGTTCCATAAGTTTTGGTGTTTTTATCATTATTATTATTTTATAGATACCTTGGTATCTAGGTATTCTAGGTAGACCACCTTATCTTGTCATCTGCAATTATGGATGGCCTTATTTCTTCCTTTATGACATTTATGTCTTTTGTTTCCTTTTCTTGACTCATTACTTTGGCTAGGACTTTAAGTACTATGTTGAAAAACTAAGAATAGAACTGCCATATGATCCAGCAATTCTACTTCTGGGTGTAAATCTGAAGAAGATAAAAATATACCTACACTCCCATGTTTATTTTATCATTATTCTCAATAGCCAAGATAAGGAAACCAAGATAAGATAACCTAAGTATCTGTCAATGGATGAATGTATAAAGAATATATATATATATATATATATATATATATATATATATATGTATGCAATAAGATATTATTTAGCCATGAGAAAGAAGGCAAATCTTGTGATTTGCAACAACACAGATGGACGTTCAGGGCATTATATGGACATTTCAGACACAGAGAGAGAGAAAGATACTGTATGATATCACTTACATGTGGACATTTCAGACACACACAGAGAGAGATACTGTATGATATCATTTACATGTGGAATAAAGAAATGCCAGACTCATCAAAGCAGTGTGTATTGCTGCTTACAAGGGGCTGGAAGTGGGAGTATTGGGGAGATGTTGGTCAAAGGATCCAAACTTACATTTAGAAGATGAATAAGTTCTGGAGAGCTAATGCATAGCATTGCGATTATAGTTTGTATTATATAATTTAAAGTTACTAAGAGACTGGATTGTAAATGTTCTTACCAGAAAAAGGAATGACAATTATATGTTGCAATGGAGGTATTAGCTAAGGCTACACTGGTAATTATATTGCAATATATAAATGCATCACATCAACATATTGTATACCTTAAACAATGTTATCAGGTCAGTCGCTCAGTCATATCCAACTCTTTGTGACCCCATGCTGCGACTGCAGCATGGCAGGCTTCCCTATCCATCACCAACTCCTGGAGTTGCTCAAACTCATGTCCATCGACTCAGTGATGCCATCCAACCATCTCATCCTCTGCTCCCTTCTACTGCCTTCAATCTATCCCAGCATCAGGGTCTTTTCCAACATCTGGGTCTTTTCCAATGAGTCAGTTCTTCTCATCAGGTGGCCAAAGTATTGGAGTTTCAGCTTCAGCATCAGTCTATCCAATGAATATTCAGGACTGATTTCCTTTAGGATAGAGTGGTTGGATCTCCTTGCAGTCCAAGGCACTCTCAAGAGTCTCCTTCAACACCACAGTTCAAAAGTATCAATTCTTCAGTGCTCATCTTTCTTTATAGTCCATCTTTCACATCCATACATGGCTAATGTAAAAACCATAGCTTGATCAGACTTTTATTTCAATTTTAAGTAAAGTGATGAGAGTGAGCATCTTTGCCTTCTTCATAATTTTAGATATTCTCACCAAAATCTATGGGCTTTTTACAGATGCTATTAAGTTGTAGAAGTTCTTCACAATGTCTATATTTCTGAGAGTTTAAAAAAATTATAATTAAGGGTTAGGGTATTTTTCTGTGTCAGTTGATATTACCATATGATTTTCTTCTTAGCTTGTTTATAGGAAGGATTACATCAGTTGACTTTGCAATATTGAACAAGTCCTGTGTAAATGAAGTAAATCCCACATAGTCAGAGTCACAATTAATTTTACATATTGATGTGTTTGATCTACAATATTTTTTTTGCAGATTTTAAGATCTATTTCAAGAGGTATATTGGTCTATAGTTTTATTTTATTATGTTGTTTTTGGTTATAATATTAGTGTAACACTAGTCTCATAAAATGAGTTAGGAAGTATTAATTTTCTATTTTCTGGAAGAAATTGTGGAGCTATATATATTCTTTTCCAGAGATTTTTTCCCCAATAGCAGTTTTATTGAAATGTAATTGATATGTCTTAAAATTCACCATCTAAAATATATACTTCATAGGCTATTATTATATAGACAGAGTTGTGCAACCATCACCATTCTATAATTTTAGGACATTTTTGTCACCCCAAATAGAAATGCCATACCAATTACTAATTAACCCCTTTAACCTTTCTTCTCTCACTCTCACAACCCACGGCAAAAACTAATCTTTCTGTGTCTAAGGAATAGCTCATTCTGGTCATATCTATAAAAGAAAAAGTATAATACGTGGGTTTTGTCATCAGTTTCTTTCAATTAGCATAATTTTTTCTCTGTCCATTCATGTTATGTGAAGTATAGTTGATTTATAATATTTACAATATCATGTTAGTGACATATGCAAAGCAAAGTGATTCAGTTATATTTTTCAGAGTATATTCCATTACAGTTTATTATAAAATATTAAATATAATTCCCTGTGCTATACAGAAAATCCTCTTTACTTATCGATTTTATGTACAGTAGTTGATATCTGTTATACTCATAATCCTAATTTGTCCCTCATTTCCTCCTTCTCCCCTTTGGTGACAGTAAGTGTGTGTTTTGCATCTGTGTGTCTGTTTCTGTTTTGTATGTAGGTGTATTTTTTATCATTTTTTTTTAAATTCAACATGTAAGTGATATCATACAGTATTTTTCTTTCTTTGTCTGATGTACATCACTAAGCATAATTTCTAGGTCCACCAATGTAACTGACTATCTTATTCTTTTTACAACTAACTTTCCATTATACATATATAATACACTCCTTTTAAAACATATATATATATATATATATATATATATATACACACACACACACACACACACATACATACAACACATTTTTAAGCTATTCTTTGGTTCTTCCCATTGTCTTGGCTATTATAAAAATTCTAATATGAACAAATTGGGTTGCATTTTTCTTTTCAAATTAAAGTTTTCATTTTTTCCATATATATGCCCAAGAGTGGGAGTGCTGGATAATATAGTAACTTTATTTTTAAATTTCTTATGGAACCATCATATTATTCTCCATAGTGTCTGTACAAATTTACATTCGCACAAATACAGCAGAAGGGTTCCTTTTTCTCCACATCCTCTTCAGCATTTATTGTTTGTAGACTTACTAATAATGGCCATTCTGACCTGTGGGAGATGATAACTTATTGCAGTTTTGATCTGAGTCTCTACAGTCCATGGAATTCTCCAGACCAGAATACTGGAATAGGTAACCTTTCCCTTCTCCAGTGAATCTTCCCAACCCAGGAATCAAACTGGCATCTCCTGCATTGTAGGCAGATTATTTACCAGCTGAGCTACCAGGGAAGCCCTAATAATATAAAAGAGTATAACTACTCTTTTATATTGAGTAGTATGAGGTTTTTATATTTTAGATATTGAACCCCTGTCAGTCACACCATTGGCAAATATTTTCTCCCACTCTATAGGTTGTTTTTTTTCATTCTGTTCATGCTTTTCTTTGCTTTGCAAAAAGTTTTAAAACTTTGATTAGGAAAAATTAGCTTATGTTTACTTTTATTCATTTAGCCTTGGGTGACTGATCTAAGAAAATAATACTGTTGTAAAAGGAAGTTTTTTGCATATATTCTTTTCTAGGAGTTTTATGGTGTCCATTTTATATTTAAGTCTTTAAATCTGTATGTGTTTATTTTCATATATTATGTTCAGGAGCATTCTAATTTTATTGATTTATATGTAGCTTTCAAGATTTTCTTGAAAGAGACTGTCTTCACCACTGTATATTTCTGCCTCTTTTGTCATAGATTATTTGACCATAGGTGTGTCACTTTACTTCTGGGCTCTCTATTCTGTTCTATTGAACTATATTCCTGTTTTTGTGCAAATGGCACACTGTTTTAATTAATATATCTTTGTAGTATAGTCTTAAGTCTGTAATAGTTATTCATTTCAGTTTTATTCTTTTTCCTGAGGTTTCTTTGACAATACTGGGCTTTTGGTAGTTTCATATAAATTTTAGGATTATGTCTTCTAGTTATGTGGAAAATATCATGGATATTTTGTAAGGAATTTCAATAAATTTGTAGCTTGCTTTAAGGGACATGGCCATTTTAACAATATTAATTCTTTCAATTCAAGACCACAGGATATATTTCCATTTCTTTGAAACATCTTCAGTTTCTTTCATCAAGTTGTATAGTTTTCAGTGTATACATCTTTCATCTCCTTGATTAAGTTTATTCTTAAGTCTTTTATTGTTATGATGTGAATTTAAATGAGGTTTTTAAACTTTCTTTTTCTGATAATTCATATTCATTAAAGGAAATGAAAAAAAGATTTATGGTTACTAATCTTGTATCTCACCTGAGTAGACAATGAGACTAAGATTTCAGAGCTTTGAGGGATGAATACTAAGTTTTTCTCCTTACCAGAGCATGTGAGATCTTCTTTCCCAGACTGAGGACGGAACGTGTACCTCCTACAGTGAAAACATGAAGTCTTAACCACTGGATCACCAGTGGTAGGCACTGGAGCGGTGACTATGTGGAGCTGGAGTGGCTGTGAGGAGATAATCCACATCCAAGGACAAAGGAGAAGGCCCAGCAAGACAGTAGATGCTAGAGCAGCTGCTGCACAGTGCTGGAGCGACTTTGAGGAGATACCCCACATCCAGCAGGAGAAGCCCCAACAAGATGGTTGGGGGGGTAAAATTCAAATTTAGAGTGAAACCCCATTCCCGCCAGAGCTGCTCAGAGGGCTCAAACAAACCTTGTGTGCACCAGGACCCAGAGACTCCACAGAGACTGAGACTGAACTGTTTGAGTGTTTCCTGTGGAGATATGGTTCAGCAGTGGATTTCCACAGGGGTACGGGCTCAGGGTGCACCAGACATGGGTATGGTTGGGTACAGCATACTTGGGTATGGCATAAGCCCTCTTGGAGGAGGTAGCCATTAACCCCACCATATAGCTGCCAGAACTTACACAGGACTGGGAAGTAGACTCTTGGAGGGCACAAACAGAGCTGTGTGCACATAAGGACCCAGGAGAAAGGAGCAGTGATCCCACAAAAGACTGACCCAGACTTGCCTGGGAGTGTCCAAGAGTCTCTAGTGGAGGCATGGGTTGGTGTTGGCCTGCTTCAGTGTTGGGGGCACTGAATTTAGCAGTACATGCATGGGACCTTTTGAAGGAGTTAGCCATTGTCTTTATTTCCTGCACCATTGTTTGGTCCCAGGTAAATAACAGGGAGGGAACAAGCTCCACCCATCAACAGAAAATTGGACTAAAGATTTACTGAGGTTGTCCCCACTGATCAGAAGAAGACCCAGTTTCCCCCTCAGTCAGTCTCTCACATCATGAAGCTTCTATAAGCCTCTCCTCCTTCTACATCAGAGGGCACAAAGACGGAAAACCACAATAACAGAAAACTAACCAATCTGAGGACACGGACCACAGCCTTCTCCAACTCAGTGAAACTATGAGCCATGCCATGTAGGGCCACCCAAGATGGAAGGGTCATAGTGGAGAGTTCTGACAAAATGTGGTTCACTGGAGAAGGGAATGGCAAACCACATTAGTATTCTTGACTTGAGAACCCCATGAACAATATGAAAAGGCTAAAAGATGGTACACTGAAAGATGAACTCTCCAGATTGGTATGTGCCCAATATGCTACTGGAGATCAGTGGAATAATAACTCCAGAAAGAATAAAGAGACAAAGCCAATGCAAAAATAACACCCAGTTGTGAATGTGACTGGTGATAGAAGCAAAGTCCAATGCTGTAAAGAGCAATATTGCATAGGCACCTGGAATGTTAGGTCAATGAATCAAGGCAAATTGCAACTGGTCAAACAAGAAATGCATGAGTGAATGTTGATATCTTAAGAATCAGAGAAATAAAATGGACTTGAATGGGTGAATTTAACTCATGACCATTATATCTACTACTTTGGGCAAAAATCCCTTAGAAGAATGAAGTAGTCATCATAGTCAACATGAGTAAGAAATGCACTACTTGGATGCAAGCTGAAAAATGACAGAATGATCTCTGTTCATTTCCAAGGCAAATCATTGAATATCACAGTAATCAAAGTCTATCCTCTGACCAGTAATACTCAAGAAGCTGAAGTTGAATGGTTCTATGAAGACCTACAAGACCTTCTAGAACTAACACCCTCCAAACATGTCATTTTCGTTATAGGGGACTGGAATGCAAAAGTAGGAAGTCAAGAAACACTTGGAGTAACAGGAAAATTTGGCCTTGGAGTACAGAATGAAGCAAAGCAAAGGCTAATAGAGTTTTGCTAAGAGAACACACTGCAGGGGAGGAGCTAAGATGGTGGAGGAATAGGACAGGGAGATCACTTTCTCCCCCACAAATTCATAAAAAGAACATTTAAACACCGAGTAAATTCCACAAAACAACTTCTGAATGCTGGCAGAGGACATCAGGCACCCAGAAAAGCAGTGCATTTTCTTCGAAAGGAGATAGGAAAAAATATAAAAGACAGAAAAAAAGAGACAAAAGAGGGAGGGACAGAGCTCCATCCTGGGAAGGGAGTCTTAAAAAGAGAGAAGTTTTCAAACACCAGGAAACCTTCTCACTGCCGAATCTGTGGCGAGCCTTGGAAGCACAGAGGGCAACATAACAGGGAGGAAAAATAAATAATTAAAACCTGCAGATTGCGAGCCCTACGGTAACTCCCCCAGCGGGGAAGCAGCACAGATGCCTGCACACGCCACTAGCAAGCGGGCGCTGGGCAGGGAGGCACGGCGTGGGCTGCATCGCTTAGAGTAAGGATCTGGCCTGAATACCCTGAGCCCTATCTGAGCAAAATAATTTGGGCTAGCAAACCAGACTGTGGGATATCTACCACGTGAAAAGCCAGCCCTAACCTAAGACACTGACAGGCCTGCACACGGAACAAAGGACTGAACAGAGATAGCCGTCTGCAGACCATCCCCCTCAGCTGACAGGCAGCCAGAGCCAGAAGGGGGCAATTGCAGGCCCAGAGAGACATAATCTATAAAACTGTAAGCAGGCCTTTTTGCTAACTAAAACTTCTTGGAGGTCTGGACAGTCAACATCCGCCTGAGAAGGTGCGCCAGTTGTACACCTAGATAACCGAGTGGCAGGGAGGCGATAAGTCGCAGCAATCGTGCTCGCCAAACACCTCATCACCTGAGCTGCTCAGACCTGAGAAGGGCACAAAACGCAGGCCCAACCGATTCTGCAGCTCTGAGGACTACCCGAGTGCCTGAACCTGAGTGGCTTAGAGCTGGGAGGTGCATGTAGCCCAGGGCCGGCCTCGGATGGTTCCTAGCAGAGCAACCTAGAACCTGAGCAGTGTGGGCAGGGAGGGTACATGTGCCGTGAGCGGGGGCAGGCCCAGTGTGGCTGAGGCAATGCGAGCACACACCAGTGTTATTTGTTTGCAGTGACCCTCCCTCCACACAGCTCGACTGAACAAGTGAGCCTAAAAAAAAAAAAAAAGTGTCCACCACCGCCCCCTTTGTGTCAGGGCGGAAATCAGACACTGAAGAGACCAGCAAACAGAAGAAGCTAAAACAGAGGGAACCGCCTTGAAAGCGACAGGTGCAATAGATTAAAACCCTGTCATTAGTACCGACTACATAGGAAGGGGCCTATAGATCTTGAGAAATGTAAGCCGGATCAAGGAACCAGCCGAAAATGAACTGACCTCACATACCCACAACAACAACAGAGAAAGTCCTAGATATATTTTTACTATTTTTATGATAATTCTTTCTTTCTTTTTTTTTTAAATTTTTTAAAAAAATTTTAAGTCCTCAATTACTCCTTTAATTTTCATTTTTATAACTTACTATTACTTTGCAAAAAAAATACCCTATTTTTTAAAAGCAAACTTCATACATATATATTTTATAATTTTTGTGACTTTTTTTTCCCTTCTTTTCTTTAACATTATATTTTTGAAATTCCAAACTCTACTCTAGATTTTTAATTTTTTCTTTTTGATATTTGTTATCAAATTTGTACCTATATATATATTTATAATTTTTGTGACTTTGTTTTTTTCTCTCTCTCTTTCTTTTTCTTCTTATTTTCTTTAACATTGTATTTTTGAAATTCAGAACTATACTCTAGATTTTTAATTTTTGCTTTTTGGTATTTGTCATCAATGTTGTACCTTTAAGAAACCCATCTTCAGTACCCATTTTTACTTGGGAGCAAGATTCCTGGCTTGACTGCT
This sequence comes from Bos mutus, assembly GCF_027580195.1. Taxonomy (NCBI): domain Eukaryota; kingdom Metazoa; phylum Chordata; class Mammalia; order Artiodactyla; family Bovidae; genus Bos; species Bos mutus. Next base: position 63,589,749 of record NC_091646.1, on the reverse strand, counting down.
CTCGCCTCCTTTGGACTCTCCTTTTTCTCCACCAGGTCGCCTGTGTCTCCTCCCTAATCCTTCTCTGCTCTACCCAACTCTGTGAATTTGTGTGTTCCAGATGGTGGAGAACACTTAGGGAACTGATTACTTGCTGGATCTGTCTCTCTCCTTTTCATCCCCCCCTTTTATCCTCCTGACCACCTCTGTCTCCTTCCTCCCTCTTCTCTTCTCTGTATATCTCCGTGAACATCTCTGAGCGGTCCAGTTGTGGAGTGCACATAAGGAAGTTATTACTGGCTAGCCTACTCTCTCCTCTATTGATTCCACCTCATCTCATTCGGGTCACCTCTAACTCCCTCCTCCCTCTTCTCTTCTCCATGTAACTCTGTGAACCTCTCTGGGTGTCCCTCACTTTGGAGAAACTTTTCATCTTTAACCTAGATGTTTTATCAATGGTGCTGTATAGAAGGAGAAGTTTTGAGACTACTGTAAAAATAAGACTGAAAACAGGAAGTAGAAAGTTTAAGTCCAAACCCTGATTCCAGGGAACTCCTGACTCCAGGGAACATTAATTGACAGGAGCTCATCTAATGCCTCCATACCTACACTGAAACCAAGCACCACCCAAGGGCCAACAAGTTCCAGAGCAAGACATACCATGCAAATTCTCCAGCAACACAGGAACACAGCTCTGAGCTCCAATATACAGGCTACCCCAAGTTACTACAAAATGATAGACATGTCATAAATCATTACTGAATACTTCATTGCACTCCAGAGAGAAGAACTGCAGCTCCACCCAGCAGAACACTGACACAAGCTTCCCTAACCAAGAGATCTTGACAAGCCACCTGTACAAACCCACCCACAGCAAGGAAACTCCACAATAAAGAGACCTCCACAAACTGCCAGAATACAGAAAGGACACCACAAGCTCAGCAATATAAACAAGATGAAGAGACAGAGAAATACCCAGCAGGTAAAAGAACAGGATAAATGCCCACCAAACCAAAAAAAGAGGAAGAGATAGGGAATCTACCTGATAAAGAATTCGAAATAATGATAGTGAAAATGATCCAAAATCTTGAAATCAAAATGGAATCACATATAAATAGTCTGGAGACAAGGATTGAGAAGATGCAAGAAAGGTTTAACAAGGACCTAGAAGAAATAAAAAAGAGTCAATATATAATGAATAATGCAATATGAGATAAAAACACTCTGGAGGCAACAAATAGTAGAATAACAGAGGCAGAATATAGGATTAGTGAATTAGAAGATAGAATGGTAGAAATAAATGAATCACAGAGGAAAAAAGAAAAACTAATTAAAAGAAATGAGGACAATCTCAGGGACCTCCACGACAATATTAAACACTACAACATTCGAATCATAGGAGTCCCAGAAGAACAAGACAAAAAGAAAGACCATGAGAAAATACTTGAGGAGATAATAGTTGAAAACTTCCTTAAAATGGGGAAGGAAATAATCACCCAAGTCAAAGAAACCCATAGAGTCCCAAACAGGATAAACCCAAGGAGAAACACCCCAAGACACATATTAATCAAATTAACAAAGATCAAACACAAATAACAAATATTACAATCAGCAAGGGAAAAACCACAAATATCACACAAGGGAATTCCCAGAAGGATAACAGCTGATCTTTCAAGAGAAACTCTTCAAGCCAGGAGGGAATGGCAAGACATACTTAAAATGATGAAAGAAAATAACCTACAGCCCAGATTACTGTACCCAGCAAGGACCTCATTCAAATATGAAGGAGAAATCAAAAGCTTTATAGAGAAGCAAAAGCTGAGAGAATTCAGCACCACCAAACCAGCTCTCCAACAAATACTAAAGGATATTCTCTAGACAGGAAACACAAAAAGGGTGTATAAACTCGAACCCAAAACAATAAAGTAAATAACAATGGGATCATACATATCAATAATTACCTTAAATGTAAATGGGTTGAATGCCCCAACCAAAAGACAAAGACTGGCTGAATGGATACAAAAACAAGATCCCTATATATGTTGTCCACAAGAGACCCACCTCAAAACGGGACACATACAGACTGAAAGTAAAGGGCTGGAAAAAGATTTTCCATGCAAATAGAGACAAAAAGAAAGCAGGTGTAGCAATACTCATATCAGATAAAATAGACTTTAAAACAAAGGCTGTGAAAAGAGACAAAGAAGGACACTACATAATGATCAAAGGATCAATCCAAAAAGAAGAGATAACCATTATAAATATATATGCACCCAACATAGGAGCACCACAATATGTAAGACAAATGCTAAAAAGTATGAAAGGGGAAATTAACAGTAACACAGTAATAGTGGGAGACTTTAATACCCCAGTCACATCTGTGAATAGATCAACTAAACAGAAAATTAACAAGGAAACACAAACTTTAAATGATACCATAGAACAATTAGACCTAATTGATATCTATAAGACATTTCACCCCCAAAAAATGAATTTCACCTTTTTCTCAAGCACACATGGAACCTTCTCCAGGATAGTTCACATCCTGGGCCATAAATGTAGCCTTGGTAAATTCAAAAACGTGAAATCATTTCAAGCATCTTTTCTGACCACAATGCAGTAAGATTAGATCTCAATTACAGGAGAAAAACTATTAAAAATTCCAACATATGGAGGCTGAACAACACGCTGCTGAATAACCAACAAATCACAGAAGAAATCAAAAAAGAAATCAAAATGTGCATAGAAATGAATGAAAATGAAATCACAACAACCCCAAACCTGTGGGACACTGTAAAAGCAGTCCTAAAGGGAAAGTTCATAGCAATACAGGCATACCACAAGAAACAAAAAAAGTCAAATAAAAAACCTAACTCTACACCTAAAGCAACTAGAAAAGGAAGAAATGAAGAACCCCAGGGTTAGTAGAAGAAAAGAAATCTTAAAAATTAGGGCAGAAATAAATGCAAAAAGAAAAAAAAAAAAAACACAAAAGAGTCCATAGCAAAAATCATCAAAGCCAAAACCTGGTTCTTTGAAAGGATAAATAAAATTGACAAACCATTAGCCAGACTCATTAAGAAACAAAGGGAGAAAAATCAAATCAATAAAATTAGAAATGAAAATGGAGAGATCACAACAGACAACACAGAAATACAAAGGATCATAAGAGACTACCATCAGCAATTATATGCCAATAAATTGGACAATGTAGAAGAAATGGACAAATTCTTAGAAAAGTACAACTTTACAATACTAAACCAGGAAGAAATACAAAATCTTAGCAGACCCATCACAAGCATGGAAACTGAAACTGTAATCAGAAATCTTCCAGCAAACAAAAGCCCAGGTCCAGACGGCTTCACAGCTGAATTCTACCAAAAATTGAGAGAAGAGCTAACACCTATCCTACTCAAACTCTTCCAGAAAATTGCAGAGGAAGGTAAACTTCCAAACTCATTCTATGAGGCCACCATCATCCTAATACCAAAACCTTACAAAGACACCACACAAAAAGAAAACTACAGGCCAATATCACTGATGAACATGGATGCAAAAATCCTTAACAAAATTCTAGCAATCAGAATCCAACAACACATTAAAAAGATCATACACCATGACCAAATGGGCTTTATCCCAGGGATGCAAGGATTCTTCAGTATAGGCAAATCAATCAATGTAATACACCACATTAACAAATTGAAAAATAAAAGCCATATGATTATCTCAATAGATGCAGAGAAAGCCTTTGACAAAATTCAACATCCATTTATGATAAAAAGTCTCCAGAAAGCAGGAATAGAAGGAACATACCTCAACATAACAAAAGCTATATATGACAAACCCACAACAAACATTATCCTCAATGGTGAAAAATTGAAAGCATTTCCCCTAAAGTCAGGAACAAGACAAGGGTGCCCACTTTGACCATTACTATTCAATAGTTTTGGAAGTTTTGCCAGAGCTATCAGAGCAGAAAAAGAAACAAAAGGACTCCAAATTGGAAAATAAGAAGTAAAACTCTCACTGTTTGCAGATGACATGATCCTCTACATCAGTTCAGTTCAGTTCAGTTCAGTCTCCCAGTTGTGTCCGACTCTTTGCAACTCCAGAATCTCAGCACGCCAGGCTTCCCTGTCCATCACCAACTCACGGAGTTCACTCAGACTCACGTCCATCAAGTCGGTGATACCATCCAGCCATCTCATCCTCTGTCTTCCCCTTCTCCTCCTGCCCCCAATCCCTCCCAGGATCAGAGTCTTTTCCAATGAGTCAACTCTTCGCATGAGGTGGCCAAAGTACTGGAGTTTCAGCTTCAGCATCATTCCCTCCGAAGAAATCCCAGGGCTGATCTCCTTCAGAATGGACTGGTTGGATCTCCTTGCAATCCTAGGGACTCTCACGAGTCTTCTCCAACACCACAGTTCAAAAGCATCAATTCTTCGGTGATCAGTTATCTTCACAGTCCAACTCTGACATCCATACATGACCACAGGAAAAACCATAGCCTTGACTAGAGGGACCTTTGGTGGCAACATAATGTCTCTGCTTTTGAATATGCTATCTAGGTTGTTCATAACTTTCCTTCCAAGGAATAAATACCTTTTAATTTCATGGCTGGAGACACCATCTGCAGTGATTTTGGATCCTCTACATAGAAAACCCTAAAGATTCCACCAGAAATTTACCAGAACTAATCAATGAATATAGTAAAGTTGCAGCATATAAAGTCAACACACAGAAATCCCTGGCATTCCTATACACTAATAATGAGAAAATAGAGAAATTAAGGAAACAATTCCATTCACCATTGCAACGAAAAGAATAAAATACTTAGGAATATATCTACCTAAAAAACTAAAGACCTATATATAGAAAACTATAGAACACTAGTCAAAGAAATCAAAGAGGACACTAACAGATGGAGAAATATATCATGTTCATGGATTTGAAGAATCAATATAGTGAAAATGAGTATACTACCCAAAGCAATTTATAGATTCAATGCAATCCCTATGAAGCTACCAATGGTATTCTTCACAGAGCTAGAACAAATAATCTCACAATTTGTATGGAAATACAAAAAACCTCGAATAGCCAAAGCAATCTTGAGAAAGAAGAATGGAACTGGAGGAATCAACATGCCTGATTTCAGGCTCTATTACAAAGCCACAGTCATCAAGACAGTATGGTACTGGCACAAAGACAGAAATACAGATCAATGGAACAAAATGGAAAGCCCAGAGATAAATCCACGCACCTATGGACACCTTATCTTTGACAAAGGAGGCAAGAATACACAATGAATTAAAGACAATCTCTTTAACAAGTGGTGCTGGGACAACTGGTCAACCACTTGTAAAACAATGAAACTAGAACACTTTCTAACACCATACACAAAAATAAACTCAAAATGGCTTATAGATCTAAATTTTAGACCAGAAACTATAAACCTCCTGGAGAACATAGGCAAAACACACTCCGACCTACATCACAGCAGGATCCTCCATGATCCACCACTCGGAATATTAGAAATAAAAGCAAAAATAAACAAATGGGACCTAATTAAACTTAAAAGCTTTGCACAACAAAGGAAACTCTAAGCAAGGTGAAAAGACAGCCTTCAGAATGGGAGAAAATAATAACAAATGAAGCAACGGACAAACAACTAATCTCAAAAATATACAAGCAACTCCTACAGCTCAATTCCAGAAAAATAAATGACCCAATCAAAAAATGGGCCAAAGAACTAGACATTTCTCCAAAGAAGACATACAGATCGATAACAAATACATGAAAAGATGCTCAACATCACTCATTATCAGAGAAATGCAAATCAAAACCACTATGAGGTACCATTTCATGCCAGTCAGAATGGCTGCCGTCCAAAGTCTACAAGCAATAAATGTTGGAGAGGATGTGGAGAAAAAGTAACCCTCTTACACTGTTGGTGGGAATGCAAACTAGTACAGCCACTCTGGAGAACAGTGTTGAGATTCCTTAAAAAACTGGAAATAGAACTGCCTTATGACCCAGCAATCCCACTGCTGGGCATACACACTGAGGAAACCAGAATTGAAAGAGACACGTGTACCCCAATGTTCATCACCACACTGTTTATAATAGCCAGGACATGAAAACAACCTAGATATCCATCAGCTGATGAATGGATAAGAAGGCTGTGGTACATATACACAATGGAACATTACCCAGCCATTAAAAAGAATACATTTGAATCAGTTCTAATGAGGTGGATGAAACTGGAGCGTATTATACAGAGTGAAGTAAGCCAGAAAGAAAAACACCAGTATAGTATACTAACGTATATATATGGAATTTAGAAAGATGGTAACAATAACCGTCTATGCGAGACAGCAAAAGAGACACTGATGTATAGGACAGTCTTTTGGACTCTGTGGGAGAGGGAGAGGGAGAGGGTGGGATGATTTGGAAGAATGGCATTGAAACATGTATAATATCATATATGAAAAAGTCATCAGTCCAGGTTCAATGCACGATACTGGATGCCTGGGGCTGGTGCACTGGAACGACCCAGAGGGATGGTATGGGAAGGGAAGAGGGGGGAGGGTTCAGGATGAGGAACACGTGTATACATGTGGCGGATTCATGTTGATATATGGCAAAACTAATACAATACTGTAAAGTTAAAAAATAAAAATAAAAAGAGAACACACTGGTGATTACAAACACCCTGTTACAGAAACACAAGAGAAGATTTTATACATAGACATCACCAAATGGTCAATACTGAAATCAGATTGAGTTTATTCTTTGCAGCCAAAGATGGAGAAGCTCTATACAGTCAGCAAAAACAAGACTAGGATCTGGCTGTGGCTCAGATCATGAGCTTCTTATTGCCAAATTCAGACTTAAATTGAAGAAAGTAGGGAAAACCACTAGACCATTCAGGTAGGACCTAAATCAAATCCCTTATGATTATACAGTGAAAGTGAATAATAGATTCAAGGGATTAGATCTGATAGAGTGCCTGAAGAACCATAGACAGAGTTTCATGACATTGTACAGGAGACAGAGAGCCAAACCATCCCAAAGAAAAAGAAATGCAAAATAAAGTGAAATGTCTGTCTGAGGAGGGATTACAAACAGCTGTGAAACGAAGGGAAGTGAGAAGCAAAGGAGAAATGGAAAGATATACCCATTTGAATGCAGAGTTCCAAAGAATAGCAAGGAGAGACAAGAAAGCTCTCCTCATTGATCAATGCAAAGAAATAGAGGAAAACAATAAAATGGGAAAAACTAGAAATTTATTCAAGGAAATAAGAGATACCGAGGGAACTTTTCATACATAGATGGGCACAATAAAGGACAGAAATGGTATGGACCTAACAGAAGCAGAAAATATAAGAAGAGTTGGCAAGAAGACATAGAAGAACTATACAAAAAAAAGATCTTCACGACCAAAATAATCACAATCTAGATCACTGACCTAGAGCCAGACATCCTGGAATGTGAAGTCAAGTGGGTTTTAGGAAGCATCACCACTAACAAAACTAGCGGAGGTGATGGAATTCCAGTTGAGCTATTTCAAATCCTAAAAGATGATGCTGTGGAAGTGCACCATTCAATATGCCAGCAAATTTGGAAAACTCAGCAGTGGCCACAGGACTTGGAAAGGTCAGTTTTCATTCCAATCCCAGAGAAAGGTAATGCCAAAGAATGCTCAAACTACCGCACAATTGCACTCATCTCACATGAACCGTGAACTTCCAGATGTTCAAGTTAGATTTTAAAAAGGCACAGTAACTAGAGGTCAAATTGCGAACATCTGTTGGATCATTGAAAAGGCAAGAGTGGTCCAGAAAAATATCTATTTCTACTTTATTGACTATGTCAAAGCCTTTGACTGTGTGGATCACAATAAACTGTGGAAAATTCTTCAAGAGATGGGAAAACCAGACCACCTGACCTGCCTCTTGAGAAACCTATATGCAGGTCAGGAAGCAACAGTAAGAACTGGACATGGAACAACAGATTGGTTCCAAATAGGGAAAGGAGTAATTCAAGGCTGTATATTGACAACCTGTTTATTTAAATTATGTGCAGAGTACATCATGAGAAATGCTGGGCTGGAAGAAGCACAAGCTGGAATCAAGATTCCTGGGGGAAATATCAATCACCTCAGATATGCAGATGACACCATCCTTATGGCAGAAAGTGAAGAAGATATAAAGAGCCTCTTGATGAAAGTGAAAAGGAGAGTTAAAAGTTGGCTTAAAACTCAACATTCAGAAAATTAAGATCATGACATCTGGTCATGTCACTTCATGGCAAATAGATGGGGAAATCAGTGGAACAGTGAGAGACTTTATTTTGGGGGCCTCCAAAGTTAGTGCAGATGGTGACTGCAGCCATGAAAGTAAAAGACCCTTGCTCCTTTGAAAAAAAGTCGTGACCATCCTAGACAGCATATTGAAAAGCAGAGACTTGACTTTGCCAACTTAAGTCTGTCTAGTGAAAACTATGGTTTTTCCAGTAGTCATGTATGGATGTGAGAGTTGGACTAAAGAAAGCTAAGCTCTTAAGAACTGATACTTTTGAACTGTGGTGTTGGAGAAGACTCTTGAGAGTCCCTTGGGCTGCAAGGAGATCCAACCAGTCCATGCTAAAGGAAACCAGTCCTGAATATTCATTGGAAGGACTGATGCTGAAGCTGAAACTGCAGTATTTTTGCCACTTGATACGAAGAACTGACTCATTTGAAAAGACCCTGATGCTAGGAAAGATTGAAGGTGGGGGCAGGGGACAACAGGGGATTAGATGGTTGGATGGCATCACCGTGTCAATTGACAAGAGTTTGAGTAAACTCCGGGAGTTGGTGATGGACAAGGAGGCCTGGCATGCTTCAGTCCAAGGGGTCGCAAAGAGTCGGACATGACTGAGCGACTGAACTGAACTGAATCTTGAATCATGCTAATTTGCAGTTTATTTGCTCTAACAGTTTGTGTGTGTGTGTGTGTGTGTGTGTGTGTAGAGTCTTTAGGATTCTCTATATAAAGTATCATGTCGTCTGCAAATGACTTTTTTACCACATGCCTTTCAATTTCTTTTTTTAATATAATTTTATTTATTTTAATTGGAGGTTAATTACTTTACAATATTGTATTGGTTTCTCTTGTATAATTGCTGTGGCTCTGACTTCCAATGCCATGTTCAATAAGAACAGTGACAGTGAGTATGCTAGTTTTGTTTCCAAATTTACTGGAAAGGCTTTCAGCTTTTCACCATTGAGTATTATTTTGATTACAGGTTTATCATAAATGACTTTTATTATGTGGACATATATTACCTCTATATCCATTTTAATGAGACTTTTTTTTTCTTATCATGAATCGATGTTGAATTTCATCAAAAGATTTTTTCCATGTCTATTGAGATGATCATGTAGTTCTTTGATTTGTTATTGTGATGTATCATATTGGTTGATTTGCATACATTGAAATATCCTTGCTACTCTGGAACAAATCAAATTTGATCATAGTCTGTAATTCTCTTTATATATTGGAATTGTTTGCTAATATTTTGTTGAAGATATGTGCATCTATTTTCATCAAAGATATTGGCCTGTAATTTAATCTCCTTTAGTGTCCTTGGTTTTGATATCAGGATGATGATGGCTTCATAGAAAGAATTTAGGAGGGTTCTCTCCTCTTCAAATTTTGGAGTAGTTTGGGAAGGATAAGTATAATGTTTTCTTTTTATGTTTGGTAGAATTCCATAGAGAAGCCATATGATCCTAGACTTTTGTTCGCCGAGTTTTAATTTTTTAAATAACAGATTCTATTTCACTTCAGTGATCAGTGTGTTCAAATTATCCATTTCTTCTTGGTTCAGTTTTGACACACTGTATGTTTCTAGAAAATTATGCATTTCTTGTGTGGCTCATATGCTCAGTGTCCAACTCTTTGTGACACCATAGGTTGTAGTCTGCCGGGTTCCTCTGTCCATGGAATTTTCCAGGCAACAACTCTGGAGTGGATAGCCATTTCCTACTCCAGGAGATCTTGCCAACTGAGGGATTGACCTCACAACTCTTGTGTCTCCTACACTGCATGCAGATTCTTTACCACTGAGCTACCTGGGGAGGCACACTTCTTCCAAATTATCCAATTTGCTGTCATTTAACTGCTCATGGTGTTCTCTTAGAATTTCTTTTTTTATTATTATTGCTATTTTTCATTTCTTTGGTATCAGTTGAGATTTCTTCTCTTTCATTTGTTATTTTGTTTAATTGAGTTCTCTATCTTTTCTTATTCGTGAGTCTGAGGAAAGGTTTGTCAGTTTTGTCTATCTCTTCCAAATAAATAAATAAAAAAGCCCAGCTCTTGGTTTTATTGATCTTTTTACTGTTTATATTTTATATCCTCTCTGATATTTATTTTTCCTTCCTTCTGCTGACTTTAGATTTTGTTTTCTTTTTCTGATTCTTTTCGTTGGTGTGCTGTGCTTAGTCGCTCAGTTGTGTCTGACTCTTTGCAACCCCATGGACTGTAGCCTGTCAGGCTCCTCTCTCTGTGGGGATTCTCTAGGCAAGAATACTGGAGTGTACTGCCATGCCTTCCTCCAAGGGATCTTCCCAACCCAGGGATCAAACCCAAGTCGCCTTCATTACAGGCAGATTCTTTACCACCTGAGCCACCAGGGAAACCCCTTTTATTTGATAGTTTGGGTTGTTTTTTCAAGATATTTTTTTTAATTATTTTATATTATTTTTTAACTTCACAATATTGTATTGGTTTTGCCATGTATCAACATGAATCCTCCACAGGTATACACATGTTCCCCATCCTGAACCCTCCTCCCTCCTCCCTCCCCGTACCATCCCTCTGGGTCGTCCCAGTGCACCAGCCCCAAGCATCCAGTATCGTGCATCGAACCTGGACTGGCAACTCGTTTCTTATATGATATTTTACATGTTTCAATGTCATTCTCCCAAATCTTCCCACCCTCTCCCTCTCCCACAGAGTCCAAAAGACTGTCCTATACATCAGTGTCTCTTTTGCTGTCTCGCATACAGGGTTATTGTTACCATCTTTCTAAATTCCATATATATGTGTTAGTATATTGTATTGGTGTTTTTCTTTCTGGCTTACTTCACTCTGTATAATAGGCTCAAGATTTTTTCTTGTCTGTTGAAGAAGGCCTATATTGCTATGGACTTCCCTCTTAGAATTTTTGCTGAATCCCATAGATTGTATAAGGTTTCATTTTCATTTTCCTTTGTTTCAAGGTATTTTCGGATTCATTCTTTGATTTCATCATTAAACAGTTAGTTTATAATAACATGTTTTTAATTCCCATGTGTTCATTCTTTTCCTATTTTTCTTTCTGTGATCATTTCAAGTTTCACACTACTATGGTCAGAAAAAAAGTGTTTGAAATAATTTCTATCTTCTTAAATTTGTCGAGGTTTACTTTATGACCTACTGTGTGGTCTACCATAGAGAACATTCCATGCATGCTTGAAAAATACATGTATTCTTGGGTTCTTTTGGATATAATGTCCTGTGGATGTCAATTTAGTCCAACTGATACGCTGTGTCATCTAGGACTTCTGTTGCCTTATTGATTCTTCTCTCTGGATTATCTGTCCATTGATATCAATGAGGTGTTAAAGTATCCTACTCTTCTTATATCATTATCAGTTTCTCTCTTTAGGTGTTTTAGTATCTGTTTCATATACTTTGATGCTCCAATTGAAAGAGTTAATTCTTAGGTAGGTTCATAAGGAATCCAGGGCTCTTCGAGGAGGAGAAAGGGGTCTGGGACACTCGAGGAAGAAAAAGGGATCTGAGGTCCTTGAAGAGTTTCAGTTCAGTCCCTCAGTGGTGTCCAATTCTTGGTGAGCCCATGGACTGCAGAACTCTAGACTTCCCTGTCCATCACAAACTCACAGAGCCTCCTCAAACTCATGTCCATTATACCAGTGATGCCATCCAACCATCTCATCCTCTGTTGTCCACTTCTCCTTCCGCCTTGAATCTTTCCCAGCATCAGGGTTTTTTCACATGAATCAGTTCTTCACATCCGGTGGCCAAAGTATTGGAGTTTCAGCTTTAGCATCAGTCCTTCCAATGAACACCCAGGACTGGTTTCCTTTAGGATGGACTGGTTGGATCTCCTTGCAGCCCAAGGGACTCTCAAGAGTCTTCTCCAACACCACAGTTCAAAAGTATTAGTTCTCTGGTGCTCAGCTTTCTTTATAGTCCAACTCTCACATCCATACATGACTACTGGAAAAACCATAGTTTTCATTAGATGGACCTTTGTTGGTCAAGTTATGTCTCCTTTTTATATGCTGTCTATGTGGTCATAGCTTTTCTTCCAAGGAGCAAGGGTCTTTTAATTTCATGCCTGCAGTTACCATCTGCAGTGATTTTGGATCCCCCAAAAATGAAGTCTCTCATCATTTCCATTGTTTCCATATCTATTTGCCATGAAGTGATGGGACTGATGCCATAATCTTAGTTTTCTGAATGATGAATTTTAAGGCAACTTTTTCACTCCCCTCTTTCACTTCATCAAGAGACATTGTAGTTCTTCACTTTCTGCTTAAAGAGTATAAAAGGACAAACTTTTTTTTCCTGCATTCTTTCGTCTTAATCAAATTAGATGTTCTTTTCTTAAACTCTGAGTTATTATGACAATACTCTTTAAGAATAACTTTCTTTAAGCCCAGAACTAATGATTATAGAACAAAACAATGCATCTTGATCAAGGATATGTTTTTCCTTACGATCTGTGCTAATGATTATATAAAAACAATGTATCTTTCTTTGAGGACATGTTTCTCCTTCTTAATAGAAACCTTCTGGCTAATCTTGTTATCTTAAGAGGTATGTTGTGGGAGTGGGCCTAGTAAGACCTTCTATTGTTAGTAACCAACTGAAAAATTATATAAGGCCTTGATAAGACTAGCGAGTGAAGCACTCTCTGCCCCCTTCTAATGTCTGTGCCGGAAGCTTTCTCTGTCCTTTTTTCACTGTTAGAAAATTCTGCTACACAAAATCTCTGAGTGAACAAGCCTTGTCTCTGGTCCTGAAGCTAAATTCTTTTCTTCCGAGACCACAAATCTGACACAGTTCACCATGAGGTATATAAATATTGGGTGTACATATGTTAAGGAGTGCAGTAACCTCTTCTTCTATTGATCCCTTTATCATTATATAATGCTGACTTTTTGTCTTTCTTTGTGGATTTTTTTAAAAGTCTATTTTGCCTGATATGAGTATTGCTATACTTGCTTTCTTGTTGTTTCCATTTGCATAAAATATTATTTCCTTCATTTTACTTTCAGTTTGTGTATTTATTTTTCCCTGAAAACAGTCTCCTGTAAGCAGCATATTGTAAGTTTTACTCTGACCTAGATCTAGCAGTAAGCTGTGTTGTTGAGTATGTGAAGCTGGGACACTCTCTTTGAGAAACAAACTGTTGCATACTCCTGCCCAGGGGCTGTCTGTCTGAGATTCAGTGCTTAACCATGGTGTGCTACTGTGGTGCACTATGCACACACACTGGCAATGTCTGCTGAGACCCCATCCATTGCCCCCTAAATGTTCTGACAATGGGCTCCACATCTATGCCTAGATCATACCCTAGGCACCCTGGTCAGTCTTTGTGGAGCTCTACTGAATCTTTGCCCAGGTCCATGCTAGGCCATGTTGTGGATTGGGAAGGGTTGCAAGGCTGCTACCACTGCCTCAAAGCACTCTCTGCTATTATTTTTAGCAAGTTATCATGTGCAAATTCCTCACAAGTAGAGACTGTGTTTCTCTAGACCTTCTATCTATCTCAAGGGATTTCCCAGCAAGCAAGGGGGCTTGTCTCCTCTGCACAGTTCCCCAGGACTGGCACGCCCAGATTGTGGCTCATTCCCCAGGGTGAGGGTCTGCCAAGATGAATCTTGCTTCTTTACAGATCTGTCCCAGGGTTTCAGATCCTGACTCAATACCTTTGTCCCATCCTCCCCAGTCACATGGAATTTTTTTGCAGCATTGGTTGTATAGGAGCTCTTCCCATTTATAGTTTTCTGGGAGAACCATTCCACATATAGTTGTATTTGTGATGGGCTTTGGAGGGGGAGATCCATATTCTCATACTCTAACATATAGTTCCCTTGCCTGAGCTATCACATCTGTTTATTCATATATCAGTAGTGAATATTTGGGTTGTTTCTGTTTTTCAGCTATTATGTATAATACTGCTATGTATATTCTATAACTTTTGTGTGAACTTAGGTTTTCAACTTTCTTGGGTATATACCTACAAGTGGGATTGCTGGGTCATGTAATAACTCTATGTTTAGCCATTTTAATGAACTGATAGATTATATTCTAAAGTGGTTATAACATTTTACATTTCCATCAGCAGTATATAGAGGTTACAGCCTCCACATTCTGGGAAACACTCGCTACTATTCAACATTTTTATTTTTGTTATGTTGTGCTATTTAGTCACTAGTCATGTCTGACTCTTTTTTTGCTCCATGAACTGCACCATGCCTGGCTTTCCTGTCCTTCACTATCTCCCTGAGTTTGCTCAAATTCATGTCCATTGAGTAAGTGATGCTGTGTAACCATCTCATTTTCTGCCACCCCCTTTTCGTTTAGCCTCCAATCTATCCCAGGATCAGATCTTTTCCAATGAATCAGCTCTTTACATCAGGTAGCTAACATATTGGAACTTCAGCATCACTCCTTTGGTTGAATATTCAGGGTTGATGCCTTATAGGACTGACTGGTTTGATCTCCTTGCTGTCCAAAGGACTCTGAAAGGTATTCTCCAGCAGCACAATTGGAAAGCATCAATTCGTTAATGGTCAGTCTTCTTTATGATCCAACTCTTATATCCATTCATGACTATTAGAAAAACCATCACCACAAAAGGTCATCACCATAATGATCTTTGTCACCAAGGTGATGCTTCTGCTTTTTAATATGCTGTCTAGGTTCACGCTAGTAAAGTAATGCTTAAAATTCTCCAAGCCAGGCTTCAGCAATACATGAACCGTGAACTTCCAGATGTTCAAGCTGGTTTTAGAAAAGGCAGAGGAACCAGAGATCAAATTGCCAACATCTGCTGGATCATCGATGAAGCAAGAGAGTTCCAGAAAAACATCTATGTCTGCTTTATTGACTATGCCAAAATCTTTGACTGTGTGGATCACAATAAACTGTGGAAAATTCTTCAAGAGATGGGAATACCAGACCACCTCACCTGCCTCTTGAGAAGCCTATATGTAGGTCAGGAAGCAACAGTTAGAACTGGACATAGAACAACAGACTGGTTCCAAATAGGAAAAGGAGAACATCAAGGCTGTATATTGTCACCCTGCTTATTTAACTTCTATGCAGAGTACATCATGAGAAACGCTGGGTAGGAAGAAGCACAAGCTGGAATCAAGATTGCCAGGAGAAATATCAATAACCTCAGATATGCAGATGATACCACCCTTATGGCAGAAAGTGAAGAGGAACTCAAAAGCCTCTTGATGCAAGTGAAAGAGGAGAGTGAAAAAGTTGGCTTAAAGCTCAACATTCAGAAAACTAAGATCATGGCATCTAGTCCCATCACTTCATGGCAAATAGATGGGGAAACAGTGGAAATAGTGGCTGCCCTTATTTGGCAGGGCGAGGGGGGGGGGGGTGCTCCAAAATGACTACAGATGGTGATTGTAGCCATGAAATTAAAAGACACTTACTCCTTGGAAGGAAAGTTATGAAGAACCTAGACAGCATATTAAAAAGCAGAGAGATTACTTTGTCAACAAAGGGCCATCTAGTCAAAGCTATGGTTTTTCCAGTGGTCATGTATGGATGTGAGAGTTGGACTATAAAGAAAGCTGAGCGCCAAAGAATTGATGTTTTTGAACTGTGGTGTTGGAGAAGACTCTTGAGAGTCCCTTGGACTGCAAGGAGATCCACCCAGTCCATTCTAAAGGAGATCAGTCCTGGGTGTTCTTTGGAAGAAATGATGTTAAAGCTGAAACTCCAGTACTTTGGCCACCTAATGCAAAGAGCTGACTCATTGGAAAAGATGCTGATGTTGGGAAAGATTGAGAGCAGGAGTAGAAGGGGACGATAAAGGATGAGATGGTTGGATGGCATCACCGATTTGATGAACATGGGTTTGGGTAGGCTCTGGGAGTTGGTGATGGACAGGGAAGCCTGGCATGCTGCGGTTCACGGGGTCGCAAAGAGTCGGACATGACTGAGTGCCTGAAATGAACTGAACTGAACTACATTCATCATAGCTTTCCTTCCAAGGATCAAGTGTCTTTTAATTTTGTGGCTGCTATCACCATCCCTGGTGATTTTGCACCCCAAGAAAATAACTCTGTCACTGCTTCCCCTTCTATTTGCCATGAAGTGATGGACCTGAATGCCATGATCTTAGTTTTCTGAATGTTGAGTTTCAAGTCAGGTCTTTCTCTCTCCTCTTTTACACTCATCAAGAGGCTCTTTAATTCATCATCACTTTTTGCCATTAGAGTGATATTATCTGTATATCTGAGGTTTTTGATGTTTCTCTTGGCAATCTTTATTCCAGCTTGTGATTCATCCAGCCCAGCATTTTGCAGGATGTATTCTGCATAGAATTTAAATAAGCAGAGTGACAATATACAGCATTACCTTATTATTTTCACAATTTTGAACCAGTCAGTTATTTCATTTAAGGTCTGAACTGTTGCTTTTTGATTCACATAGAGGTTTCTCAGATTTTTATTTTTTTTCTGGAATTCCCTCCTTTTCTCTATGTTGCAACAAATGTTGGCAATTTGATCTCCACTTTTTCTAAATCAAGCTTGTACATCTCTTTTGCTTATTTATGTCCTCACTGTATTTGTCCTTTATTGTGTACAACCTTACATGAAATGTTCCCTTGACATCTACAGTTTTCTTGAAGAGATCCTTGGTCTTTCCCATTCTATTGTTTTCCTCTATGTCTTTGCAGTGTTCTTTTAAGACTTCTTACCTTTCCTTGCTATTCTCTAGAACTCTGCATTCAGTTGGGTATAGCTTTTCCTTTCTCCCTTGCCTTTCACTTGTTTTTCTTCAGCTATTTGTAAAGTTTCATCAGACAACCATGGATTCTTTTGGTATGTCATCTTTAATAATATTAAGCATGCTTTGTATGTGATGAGTTGTTTCTCTTTCTCTTTTGCTTTGCCTTTGAAAAGTCTGACTATAAAGTATACATGTGGGCACTTCATCATGATGATTGTACCTGGAATTTCCTGAGCTTCTTGGATATGTAGATTATTTTTCTAATTTGAGAAGATTTGGCAATGACTTTCTAAAATATTCTTTTTGCCCCTTTCTTTGTCTTCTTTATTTCTGAGACTTTTTTTAATGCCTATGTTGATACATTTGATAGTGCTCCATAGGCCTCTGAGGCTATTTATTTTTTTACTTTCTGTTTCTCAGGCTGTAAAATATTAATCAGGTTGCCCTCAATTTTGCTTATTCTTTCTTTTGCAAACTCATATCTCCTATTGAGCTTCTATAATAAATTACTTATTTTAGCTATTATTTTTTATAATGAATAAAATTATTTATTTATTTTTCAACTCTATAAATTCTCTTTGCTTCTTTTTTATAATTATGGTAGATGGTGTAAAGTCTTGTCTAGTAAATCCAACATGTGTGCCATCTCAGGGACAATTTCTGTCAATTGCCTTTTCATTCGTGTGTGGGTCATACTTTTTTGTTTGTTTTCAAGTGTCATATATTTTGTTGATAACTAGATATTTTAAATTATATAATGTGGTGGATCTGATTATCAGATTCCTTTCCTCTCCGCAGGGTTTGTTGTTAGTTCTATTAGTTTTTATTATTACTGCCCCTGCTTATTTCTTTAGTGACTTTTCTGTACTAATTTTGGGATTTGTTTTCTTTGTTATGTACTGCCACTGTCATTTATCCTCAGTTTAGTGGTTAATTAGTGATTGAAGATGTTTTCCTTCAGTTTTTTGAACCATTTCTTTTCCAAGACTTTGACAACGGCTTTCTGTGTGTGCTGGCACATGATTTCAATGTTCAAGCAGGCATATATCTGCATTAAACCTCACTTTTCATTTACAGAGAGAACAGAGCATCAATTTCAGCCAGATGAGAGAAGTTAGGACATTCTGAGGTCTTTCCTGGGCATGAGCACAATACTGAGCATGTGTGTGAAATTCTCTTGATAAAGTCCCAGGAATATATTGGAACTTTTCAAAGCCTTCCATATATATATATATACATGTGTGTGTATATATGTAAATATATATAAACATATGTATACATATAAATATGTTATATATATATGGCAGACATATATATATATATATGTAATTTTACTTTTTATATATATATATATATATATATATATATATATATATATATATATATATTTCATCAGTGTGTTGTCAGTCCCAACTGCTATCTCAGTAATAGGTAAATATATATATATATAAGTAATTGATGCTCTCTTTTTTTAAGCAAATGCTCTATGGAATCGGCTTTTCTCATAGAATGAATTCTGAGAGTAATTCCTGAGAGGACAGTAGTACACTGTTTTAGAGAGGTCCTTGATGTTTCAAAACTAATAATTATCTGTGGTTTATGCTCCTAAAGCACTCCCAACCTGTTCTGCCTTTTACAATAATCTGTTAACTGCTAATTTTCTTAGGTAACAGTAATTCAGAGGCTTTTTGTTTTAACTATTACCTCTTAGTCAGGGTGGGAGGGAGAGTTGGGGATAAATTAAAGTAAATAATACTCAAAATAGTATTGTCCTTACCAAGGTTTAACTATGTGTCTGCAATAATATTGCTCTAATTGTTGTAAGTCTTTGCTTATTTTCCAGAGTACTGAAAAGAGTTGATTTTGGAAAAACTGACTTTGGTTTTATGTAGAAGTATATTTTTGGAAGCTCTTACTCTGCCACCTCAGAAGTGCTTCTGATTGGTATCTTTTAAATTACATATTCAAAATTTCATTATAGGTACATGGTTATTCCAGCTATTTATTTCATCTTGGGTCAATTCTCATATTTTGTGTCATCTGAGGTATTAGTCAATTTATTTTAAATTGTTGACTTTATGAGCATAAAATTGCTAATAAAACTCCATTGCTATCATATTAGTGGATGTAGAATATGTACTTATATCTTCTTTTTTATTTTTAACATTGCTGATTTATGTATTATTTCTTTCTATCTTTGTTAGTCTTAGTACAATTTGTCCAATTTTTAAATTTTTTTCAAAGAACCAACTTTTGGTTTTGCTGTTTTCACAGTTATAAAATTTTATATTTAGTAATGTTAATTCTTATGGTTATTATTCCCTTTATTTGTATGATTTGGATTTATTTTGTTATTCTTTTTCTAGTTTCTTAATGCTGGAACTTACACTATTAATTTAAGATCTTTCCTCATTTCTAATGTAAGCATTTAGTGCTATAAATTTATTTTAGAAGACTGGCTTAGTTGCATCCCACAATTTTAATATTCTGTATTTTCATTGATTTCTACATAATTTTCATTTGCTTTGAGAGTCCCTCTTTGACTCATGAATTGAACAAACATAAATATAGGCTGGTTCTAAATACATTTGTTACTTTTGTAGATGGTGTAATAAATCCACTTCTGAAAGTCATTACCAAAGGCTCCTCCACCTGAAGTCTTGGGCACTCCAGTTCAAAATAGGAAGCTGAAATATGGACCATTTAATCAAGGTAAATTGGATGTGGTCAAGCAGGAGATAGGAGATTGAACTTCAACATTTTAGAAATAAATGAACTAAAATGGATAGGAATGGGTGACTTTAATTCTGATTACCATTATATCCACTGCTGTGGGCAAGAATCCTTTAGAAGAAATGGAGTAGCCCTCACAGTCAATAAAAGGGTCTGAAATGTAGTACTTGGGAGAACCTCAAAATGACAAAATGATCTTGTTACAATTCCAAGGCAAACCATTCAGTATCACAGTAATCCAAGTCTATGTCCCAACCACTGATGCTGAAGAAGCTGAATTTGATTGGTGCAATGAAGCCTTACAACACTTTCTAAAACTAAAACTGAAAAAAAGAGGTCCTTTTCATCACACAGGATTGGAATACAAAAGTAGGAAGTCAAGAGGTACCTGAAATAACAGGCAAGTTTGGCCTTGGAGTACAAAATGAAGCAGGGCAAAGTCTAACAGACTTTCAAAAAGAGAATATGCTGTTCATAGCAGACATACTTTTCCAACAACCCAAGAGATGATTCTACACATGGGCATCACCAAATGGACAATATCAGAATCAGATTGATTATATTTGCAACTGAAGATGGAGAAGCATTATAGAGTCCTCAAAAACAAGGTCTGGAGCTAACTGTGGCTCATATCATGAGCTCCTTATTGCAAATTTCAGCCTTAAATTGAAGAAATTAGGGAAAACCAGTAGGCCTTTCAGGTATGATCTAAATCAAATCATTTATGATTATACCATGGACGTGACAAATACATTTGATAGAGTGCCTGAGGAACTATGTGTAGAGGTTCATAACACTGTACAGGAGGCAGTGACCAAAACCATCCCAAAGAAAAAGTAAAACAAGAAGGCAAATGGATTGTCTGAGGCAGTTTTACAAATATCTTGAGGAAAAAGAGATGCAAAAGGCAAGGGAGAAAAGGAAAGATATAGCCAACTGAATGGAGAGTTCCAGAGATAGCAAGGAGAGATAAGAAGCCTTTCCAAAATGGACAACCCAAAGAAATAGAGGAAGAAAACACAATGGGAAAGACCAGAGATTTCTTAAAGAAAATTGGAGATATCAAGGGAATATTTCATGCAAGGATGGTCACAATAAAGCACAAAAATAGTAAGGAACTAACAGAAGCAGAAGAGATTAAGAATAGATAACAGGAGTACACAGAAGAAGACTTTAAAAAAAATCTTAATGACCCAGATAATCACAAGGGTGTGGTCACTAACCTAGAACAAGACATCCTAGAGAGTCAAGTTAAGCATTACTATAAAAAAGCTAGTGGAAGTGATGAAATTCCAGCTGAGCCATTTAAGACCCTAAATGATGGTACTATTAAAGTGCTCCACTCAATATGCCAGCAAATTTGGTAAACTCAGCAGTGGTCATTGGACCTGAAAAAGATCAGTTTTCATTTAAATCCCAAAGAAGGGCAATGCCAAAGAATGTTTAAACAACCGTGCATATGCACTCATTTCACATGCTAGCAAGATTATGTTCAAAACCCTACATGGTAGACTTCAGCAGTACATGAACTGATAACTTTGACATGTACAACTTGGGTATCAAAGAGGCAGAGGAGTCAGGGTTCAAATTGGCAACATTTGTTGGATCATGAAGAAAGTAATGGACATCCAGAAAAATATCTATACCTGCTTCATTGACTATCCTAAAGCCTTTGACAGCAAACTGTGAAAATTCTTAAAGAAGTGGGACTACTAGTACACTCTACCTGTGTCTTGAGAAACTTGTATGCAGGTCAAGAGCAACAGGTAGAACCATACATGGAACAACAGACTGGTTCAAAATTGGGATAAGAGTAAGTTGAGGCTATATAAAGTCACCGTGCTTATTTAATTTACATGCAGTATACATCATGTGAAATGCCAGGCTGGATGAAGCACAAGCTGAAATCAAGATCACCAGGAAAAACACCAGCAAACTCAAATATGCAGATGGTATAACTCAAATGGCAGTAAGTGAAGAGGAACTAAAGAGCCTCTTGAGGAAAGTGAAAGAGGAGAGTGAAATAGCTGGCCTGAAACTCAACATGAATAAAACTTAGATTGTAACACCACTTCCAATCAATTCATGGCAAATAGAAGGAGAAAAAGTAGAAGCAGTCACAGATTTTATTTTCTTGGGCTCCAAAATCACTGCAGATGGTGACTACAGTCAGAAAAATAAGACACTTACTCTTTGGAAGGAAAGCTATAACTAGCCTTGATGGCATATTAAAAAGCAGAGACATCGACATAATGCCAAGATGGCAGTGTAGAAGGATATGCCTTCATCTCCTCCTGCAAGAGCATCAAAATCACAAAGAACTATTGAACAACCATTGACACAACAATGCTGCAGGCCACCAAGAAAAGATATCCAACATCCAAAGACAAAGAATAAGCTGCATTGAGAAAGTAGGAGGGGTGCAATCACTATAAAATCAAATCCCATACTCACTGGTGGGAGACCCACAAACTGGAGAACAATAATTCCAAAGTTTTCCCATTGTTGTCATGGTTCTGAGCCACATGTCAGGCTTCACAACCTTGGGATATAACAAAAAGAATGGGAATGCTCAGGGAATCTGACATTGAAGGCCAGCAGGATTTGATTATGGGACTTCCACAGGACTGGGGGAAACAGAGACTCCAGTCTTGGAAAGCACAAATGAAATCTGGCTTGCATCAAGACCCAAGAGCAATGACCCCATAGGAGACTAAACCACAACTACCTGCTAGTGTTGGAGGGTCTCATGTGGATGCATGGGTCAGAAGGAGCTCACCACAGGATTGGTGGCACCAGCAGCAGCAGTCCAGGAAGATCCTCCTTGGCATAAGCCCCTCTTGGAGATTGCCATTAACCCTGCCATAGAACCCATAGACCCCAGGGCTGGGTTGCCTGAGGCCAAACAACTAACAGGGAGGGAGAACTCATCAGCAGATAATTGGATTAAAGCTTTACTGAGCAGGGCCTGCCCACTAGAGAAACACCCATATTTCCCCACCTATGTTCCTCCTATCAGGAAGCTGACAGAAGCCTCTTATCCTCATCCACCAGAGGGCAGACAGAAGCAGCAAGAACTGCATCCCACAGCGGGAACAAAAACCACACTAGAGAAAGTCAATCAGTATGAAAAAACAAAGAGTTATATCCCAGGGGAAGGGACAAGATTAAACTACAGGAAAAATAAATAAATAAATGAATGAATGAAGTGGATAGAGGCAATATTCCAGAAATAGAATTCAGAATAATGATAATGAAGATGATCCAGGATCTCAGAAACAGAATGGAGAAGATGCAAGAAATGTCTACCAAAAACCTAGAAAAACTAAAGAACAAACAGAGATGAATAATACACCAGCAGGAATCAATAGCAGAATAAGTAAGGCAGAAGAACAGATAAGTAACTTGGAAGAAAGAATGATGGAAATCAGTGCCACAGAGCAGCATATAAAAAAAGTATGAAAAAAAATGGAGACATCTTAAGAGATTGCTGGGACAACATTAAATGCAATAACATTTGCATTATAGGAGTCCCCAGAGAAGAAGAGAGAAAGGACCCAAGAAAATATTTCAAGAGATAATAACTGAAAACTTCCCTAATATGGGAAATCAAATAATCAACAAAATACAGAAAGCATAGAGAGCCCAAGGCAGGATAAACTAAGGAGGAATACACTGAGACACATAGTAATCAAACTGGAAAAAATTAAAGACACAGATAAAATATCAAAGGCAACAAGGGAAAAATGACAAATAACATACAAGGAATCTATCAGGTTATCAACTGATTTCTCAACAGAAACTATACAATCAGGGAAACGCATATTTGAAGTGATAAAAAGGGAAGAACCTACAATCAAAAATACTCTACATAGCAAGACTCTCCTTCAGATTTGATGGAGAAATGAAAAGGTTTCCCAACAAGCAAAAGTTAAGTGAACTCAGCATCACCAAACCAGCTTTAGAACAAATGCTGAAGGAACTTCTCTAGGTAGGAAACAAGAGAAGTAAAAGACCTACACAAAATAAATCTAAAACAATTAATAAACTGGTAATAGGATCATATGCATGCATGCTGTTGCTTCAGTCACGTCTGACTCTTTGCAACCCCATGGACTGTAGCCTGTCAGGCTCCTCTGTCAGGACAAGAATGCTGGAGTGGGTTTCCATGTCCTTCTCCGGGTGATAATCAGTTCAATTGAGTTCAGTCGCTCAGTCATGTCCAACTCTTTGCAACCCCATGAATCGCAGCACTCCAGGCCTCCCTGTACCTCACCAACTCCCGGAGTTCACTCAGACTCACGTCCATTGAGTCAGTGATGCCATCCAGCCATCTCATCCTCTGTCGTCCCCTTCTCCTCCTGCCCCCAGTCTCTCGCAGCATCAGAGCCTTTTCCAATGAGTCAATTCTTAACATGAGGTGGACAAAGTACTGGAGTTTCAGCTTTAGCATCATTCCTTCCAAAGAAATCCCAGGGCTCATCTCCTTCGGAATGGACTGGTTGGATCTCCTTGCAGTGCAAGGGACTCTCAAGAGTCTTCTCCAACACCACAGTTCAAAAGCATCAATTCTTCAGCACTTAGCCTTCTTCACAGTCCAACTCTCACATCCATACATGACCACAGGAAAAACCATAGCCTTGACTAGATGGACCTTTGTTGGCAAAGTAATGTCTCTGCTTTTGAATATGCTATCTAGGTTGATCACAACTTTCCTTCCAAGGAGGAAGCGTCTTTTAATTTCATGGCTTCAGTCACCATCTGCAGTGATTTTGAAGCCCAAAACAATAAAGTCTGACACTGTTTCCACTGTTTCCCCATCTATTTGCCATGAAGTGATGGGACCGGATGCCATGATCTTCGTTTTCTGAATATTGAGCTTTAAGCCAACTTTTTCACTCTCCACTTTCACTTTCATCAAGAGGCTTTTTAGTTCCTCTTCACTTTCTGCCATAAGGGTGGTGTCATCTGCATATCTGAGGTTATACATATTGATAATTACCTTAAATGTAAGTGGATTAAATGCACAAACCAAAAGACATAGGCTGGCTGGGCAGATGAAAACATGTGCATATATGCACTTCCACTTACTGTGTCACTCTGCTTAACCCTTCAAATTGTATGCAATTATTTTATAGTGTTAGGTTAATCATGTTCTCATCATATCTTTTATTGTCTGGCTATTGATGTCAAAAACTGATTAACATATCTTACTATTGTGATTATGTAACTATTATTCACTTAATACCATTGTATCATGATTGGTCAACAGAAAAATAATAGCTTTATAAACGACTAAAACTACCATTTAATAGAAAAACCTGTAATCACTTTAAAATCTAGATGTGTATCAGAATTATTTTGGAATTTTTTGCCCAGGTATTTCTTTTTTTTTTTTCCTTCAAACCACCAGATATATTTCTAATGAGCAGTCATGTTTAAAAACAACTGGGCTATATGATGACCTTTTACTTTTATCTAGTTTTCTTCACATTTTCTATTTCATATTCAGTGCTCTGATTTCATTAGTTTATATTTTCCAATTTATCTTTCTTTTTTGAGGGAATATTCTTTCTCAAGTCTTTATCAAGAACAATAGAAAAGTTTATACACATACACACACACACATAAGGAACCATAGATCAAATTGCCAACATCCGCTGGATCATCAAAAAAAGCAAGAGTTTCAGAAGAACATCTACTTCTGCTTTATTGACTATGCCAAAATCTTTGACTGTGTGGATCACAACAAACTTATTTCTTAGAAAATTCTTAAAGAAATGGGAATACCAGAACACCTGACCTGCCTCCTGAAAAATCTGTATGCAGGTCAAGAAGCAACAGTTAGAACTGGACATGGAACAACAGACAAGTTCCAAATAGGGAAAGGAGAACGTCAAGGTTGTATATTGTCACCCTGCTTATTTAACTTATATGCAGAGTACATCATGAGAAATGCCAGGCTGGATGAAGCACAAGCTGGAATCAAGATTGTCAGGAGAAATATCAATAACCTCAGATATGAAGATGATACCACCCTTATGGCAGAAAGCAAAGACATAAAGAGCCTCTTGATGAAAGTGAAGGAGGAGAGTAAAAAGTTGGCTTAAAGCTCAACATCCAGAATACTAAGATCATGGCATCCAGTCACATCACTTCAGGACAAATAGATGGGAAAACAATGGAAACAGTGTCAGACTTTATTTTGGGGGCTCCAAAATCACTGCAGATGGTGACTGCAGCCGTGAAATTAAAAGATCCTTGCTCCTTGGAAGAAAAGCTATGACCAAATTAGACAGTGTATTAAAAAGCAGACACATTGCTTTGTCAGTGAAGGTCCGTCTAGTCAAAGCTATGATTTTTCCAGTAGTCATGTATGGATGTGAGAGTTGGACTATAAAGAAAGCTGAGAACCAAAGAATTGATGCTTTTGAACTTTGGTGTGCTGCTGGAGAGCCTCTTGAGAGTCCCTTGGACTGCAAGGAGATCCAACCAGTCCCTCCTAAAGGAAATCAGTCCTGAATATTCATTGGAAGGACTGATGCTGAAGCTGAAACTCTAATGCTTTGGCCACCTGATGGGAAGAACTGACACAATAGAAAAGACTCTGATGCTGGGAAAGTTTGAAGGTTGGAGGAGAAGGGGATGACAGAGGATGAGATGGTTAGATGGCATCACTGACTCAATGGACCTGAGTTTGCATAAGCTCTGGGAGTTGGAGATGGACAGGGAAGTCTGGCTTGCTTCAATCCATGGGGTCACAAAAAGTCAGACGCGACTGAGTGACTGAACTTAACTGAACTGAATGTACATCAAGGAAAAAGTAAATTCTCAATTAAACAATCTAAACTTACACAAAGAGCAACTAGAGAAAGAAAAATAATACAGGAAGTTAGTAGAAAGGGAAATAATTTAAAAAGTCAGGGAAGAAATAAATGAAATAGGGATAAAAAGACATCAATAAAACAAGAAACTGCTTCACTGCAAAGACAAAGCCATGATAAAACTTTAGCCAGACCCATAAAAAAGAGGACCCAAATCAATAAATTTAGAGATGAAAATGGAGAAGTTACAATGGACACCAAAGAAATTCAAATGAGCATAGGAGAATTTACAAGTAATTATATGCTAATAATTTGGGCAACCTAGAAAGATACGGCCTTCCAATACTGAAGCAGGAAGAATTAGGAAATGTGAATATACCAATCACAAGTGCTGAAAATGTGATTTTAAAACTTCCAACAATGTCCAGGACCAGATGGCTTCACAGGCAAAGTCTGTTAATCATATATAGAAAAGTTAACACCAACCCCTCTCCAACTCTTCCAAATTTGCCTAATTAGGAACACTCCCCACCTCATTCTTTGAGACCATCATCATCCTGACACCCACATCAGACAAAGATATTCCAAAAAAAAAAAGAAGAAGAAATCTACAAGCCAATATCACTGATGAGCATAAACTTAAAAATCTTCAACAAAATACTAGCAAATAGAATCCAACAACACATTAAAATAATAATATACCATGACAAAGTGGAATTTATCTCAAGGAAGCAAGGATTATTCAATATGTCAATCAATGTGATACACCACATTAACAAATTGAAGAACAAAAACCATATGATCATCTCAATAGATGCAGAAAAAGCTTTTGACAGACTTCAACACTAATTTACAATAGAAAGTCTCCAGAAAATGGGCATAGCATGAACCTAACTTAATATAATAGAGGCTATATATGATAAATCAAGAGTAAATATCATTCTCAATGGTGAAAATTTGAAAGCTTTTCCTCTAAGATCAGGAACAAGATAAGGGTGTCCAATCTCACCACTTTTATTCAACATAATCTTGGAAGTTCTTGCCATGGCAATCAGAAAAGGAAAAGAGATGAAATAATCAAATTTGAAAGAGAGTAATACTGTCATTATTTTCAGATGACATGATAATATATATAGAAAGCCCTAAATGAATAAATATTATATGTGAAAAAATGAGGTTAGACTTTGTTCACAGGGTTACACAATAGAACAGGTAGAAAGAAGAACAGAACTCACAAGCCTGGAACAGCTTATTCATTTATCTGGCCAAACAACATTCCTTTTCCCACCTACTTACAATTTTCCAAGTTTACTTTCAGAGATCCCAAAAACTTTCGGGAAAAAGTCTATCAAGAATAGAAAGAAAAAACCCTAAAGAAGTTACTGGAAAACTACTAAAGCTGCTCAATTAATATGGAAAAATTACAGGATAAAAAATTAATAGACAGAAATCTCTTGCATGCCTATACAGTAACAATGAAATATCAGAAAGAGAAATGAAGGAAATAATTCAATTTACCATCACATCAAAAAGAATAAAATGCCTAGAAATAAACCTACTGAAGGAGGCAAATGATCTATACTTAGAAAGTTGTAAGATACTGATTTTTCAGAAGATGGCAGAGGAATAGGATGGGGAGACCACTTTCTCCCTCACAAAAGAACATTTGAACACTGAGTAAATTCCACAAAACAACTTCTGAATGCCAGCAGAGGTCATCAGGCACCCAGAAAAGCAGCCCATTGTCTTTGAAAGGAGGTAGGAAAAAATATAAAAGATAAAAAGAGAGACAAAAGAGGTAGGGACAGAGCTCCGTCTGGGGAAGGGAGTCTTAAAAAACAGAGAAGTTTCCAAATACCGGGAAGCACTCTCACTGCCGAGTCTGTGGCGAGCCTTGGAACCACAGAGGGCAACATAACAGGGAGGAAAAATAAATAAATAATTAAAACCCACAGATTACATGCTCAATGGTAACTCCCCCAGTGGAGAAGCAGTGCAGGTGCCTGCATCCACCACTAGCAAGTGGGACCTGGGCAGGGAGGCACGGGCTGCATTGCTTAGAGTAAGGACCGGCCTGAATGACCCGAGGGCAATCTGAGGGAGCTAACTTGGGATAGCAAGCCAGACTGTGGGATAGGTGCCAGGAGAAAAGCCCTAACCTAAGACACCATCAGGCCTGCTCACAAAACAAAGGACTGAGCAGAGCTAGCCAGCTGCAGACCGGCCCTTCCCCCCCTACCAACACCCCCGCCCCCCGCCACCTCGCAACAGGCAGGTGAAGGCAGCCAGAGCCAGAAGGGGGCAATTGCGGCCCCAGAGAAGCATCATCTACCAAACTGCAAGCAGGCTTTGTTGCTAACCAAGACTTCTTGGAATTCTGGACGGTCAACATCCGCCTGAGAAAGTGTGCCAGTTGTACACCCAGAAAACCGAGCTGCAAGGATGGGGGAGGTGATAAATCGCAGCGACCAGGCTCACCAGACACCTGGTCACCTGGGATGCTGGGACCTGGGAAACACACAAAACGCAGGTCCAACCAAGTCTGCGCCTCTGATGAGTACTCGAGTACCTGAACCTGAGCAGCTTAGACCTGTGAAGAGCATACAACCCAGGGACAGCCTCAGACAGTTCCCAGCAGAGCAAATAGAGCCTAAGCAGTGTAGACAGGGAAAGCACACACGCCATGAGCGGGGGCAAACCCAGGGTGGCCGAGACACTGCGAGCGTGAGCCAGTGTTACTCCTTTGCAGCGTCCCTCCCTCCCCAAAGCAGACTGAACAAGTGAGCCTAAAAAAGTGTCCACCACCGCCCCCTAGTGTCAGGACGGAAATTAGACACTGAAGAGACCAGCAAACAGAAGAAGCTAAACCAGAGGGAACCTCCTCGGAAGTGACAGGAACAATAGATTAAAACCTTGTAGTTAGTATGGACTACACAGGAAGGGGCCTATAGATCTTGAGAAATATAAGTCGGATCAAGGAATTATCTGAAAATGAACTGACCTCACACTGCCCACAACACCAGAGAAAGTCCTAGATATATTTTTACTATTTTTACTATCATTCTTTAATTTTTTGAAATTTTTTTCTATTTTTAAGTCCTCTATTACTCCTTTAATTTTCATTTTTATAGCCTACTACTATTTTGCAAAAAAAAAAAAAAGAGAGACCCTATTTTTTATAGCAAACTTTATATATATATATATATATATATATATATATATATATATATTATAATTTTGGTGACTTTTTTCTTTAATAGAGTATTTTTGAAAATCCAACCTCTATTCTAGATTTTTAATCTTTGCTTTGGGGTATTTGTTATCAATTTTGTACCTTTAAGAATCCAATCTTCAGTACCTATTTTTACTTGGGAGTGAGATCACTGGCTTGACTGTTCTCTCCCCCTTTGGACTCTCCTTTTTCTCCACCGGGTCGCCTCTATCTCCTTCCTCTCCCTTCTCTTCTCTACTCAACTCTGTGAATCTCTTTGTTTTCTGGACGGTGGAGAACACTTAGGAAACTGATTACTGGCTGGATCTGTCTCTCTCCTTTTGATTCCCCCCTTTATCCTCCTGGCCACCTCTATCTCCTTCCTCCCTCTTCTCTTCTCTGTGTAACTCCATGAACATCTCTAAGTGGTCCAGACTGTAGAGGGAACATAAGAAAGTGATTAGTGGCTAGCTTACTCTCTCCACTTTTGATTCCACCTCATTTCATCCTAGTCACCTCTATCACCCTCCTCCCTCTTCTCTTCTCCATGTAATTTTGTGAACCTCTCTGGGTGTCCCTCACTGTGGAGAAACTTTTCACCTTTAACCTAGATGTTTTATCAGTGGTACTGTATAGATGGAGAAGTCTTGAGGCTACTGTAAAAAACAAGACTGAAACCATAAGCACGAGGCTTAAATCCAAGTCCTGAGAACACCAGAGAACTCCTGACTCCAGGGAACATTAATCGATAGGAGCTCATCAAACGCCTCCATACTTACACCGAAACCAAGCACCACCCAAGGGCCAACAAGTTCCAAAGCAATTCAGACCATGCAAATTATCCAGCAACACAGGAACACAGCCCTGAGCTTCAATATACAGGCTGCCAAAGTCATTCAAAACCCACTAACATCTCATAACTCATTACTGTACAATTCATTGCAGTCCAGAGAAAAGAAATCCAGCTCCACCCACCAGAACACCAACACAAGCTTCCATAACCAGGAAACCTTGAGAAGCCACCTGTACAACCCCACACAGTGAGGAAACTCCACAAACTGCCAGAATACAGAAATGCTTCCCCAAATACAGCAACATAAACAAGATGAAGAGACAGAGAAATACCCATCAGGTAAAGGAACAGGATAAATGCCCACCAAACCAAACAAAAGAGGAAGAGATAGGGAATCTACCTGATAAAGAATTCTGAATAATGATAGTGACAACGATCCAAAATCTTGAAAACAAAATGGAATCACAGATAAATAGCCAGGAGACAAGGACTGAGAAGATGCAAGAAAGGTTTAACAAGGACCTAGAAGAAATAAAAAGGAGTCAATATATAATGAATAATGCAATAAATGAGATGAAAAACACTCTGGAGGGAACAAATAGTAGAATAATGGAGGCAGAAGATAGGATTAGTGAGGGAGAAGATAGAATGGTAGAAATAAATGAATCAGAGAGGAAAAAAGAAAAACGAATTAAAAGAAATGAGGACAATATCAGAGACCTCTGGGACAATGTTAAATGCCCCAACATTCGAATCATAGGAGTCCCAGAAGAAGAAAAAAAGAAAGAGCATGAGAAAATACTTGAGGAGATAATAGTTGGAAACTTCCGTAAAATGGGGGAGGAAATAATCACCCAAGTCTAAGAAACCCAGAGAGTCCAAAACAGGATAAGCCCAAGGCAAGACACCCCAAGACACATATTAATCAAATTAACAAAGATCAAACACAAAGAACAAATATTAAAAGCAGCAATGGAAAAACAACAAATAACACACAAAGGGATTCCCATAGTATAACAGCTGATCTTTCAATAGAAACTCTTCAGGCCAGGAGGGAAAGGAAGGACATACTTAAAGTGATGAAAGGAAATAATCTAGAGCCCAGATTATTGTTGGAGAAGGCAATGGCACCCCACTCCAGTATTCTTGCCTGGAAAACTGCATGGATGGAGAAACCTGGTAGGCTGCAGTCCATGGAGTCGCTAAGAGTCTGACACGACTGAGCGACTTCACTTTCACTTTTCACTTTCATGCATTGGAGAAGGAAATGGCAACCCACTCCAGTGTTCTTGCCTGGAGAATTCCAGAGATGAGGGAGCCTGATGGGCTGCTGTCTGTAGGGTCACACAGAGTCAAATATGACTGAAGTGACTTAGCAGCAGAAGCAGCAGCAGCAGATTACTGTACCCAGCAAGGATCTCATTCAAATATGAAGGAGAAATCAAAAGCTTTACAGACAAGCAAAAGCTGAGAGAATTCAGCACCACCAAGCCAGTTCTCCAACAAATGCTAAAGGATATTCTCTAGACAGGAAAGACAAAAACGGTGTATAAACTCAAATCCAAAACAATAAAGTAAAGCACAGGATCATACTTATCAATAATTACCTTAAACATAAATGAATTGAATGTCCCAACCAAAAGACAAAGACTGGCTGAATGGATATAAAAACAAGACCCCTTTATATGTTGTCTGCAAGAGACCGACCTCAAAACAAGGGACACACAGACTGAAAGTGAAGGGCTGGAAAAAGGTATTCCACACAAATAGAGACCAAAAGAAAGGAGGAGTAGCAATACTCATATCAGATAAAACAGACTTTAAAACAAAGGCTGTGAAAAGAGACAAAAAAGGACACTACATAATGATTAAAGGATCAATTCAAGAAGAAGAGATAACAATTATAAATATATATACACCCAACATAGAAGCACCACAATATGTAAGACAAATGCTAACATGTCTGAAATGGGAAATTAAGAATAACACAATAATAGTGGGAGACTTTAATACCCCACTCACACCTATGGGTAGATCAACTAAACAGAAAATTAACAAGGAAACACAAACTGGAATGGAATTGAAACATGTATAATTTCATATAAGAAATGATTCACCTGTCCAGGTTTGATGGAGAATACAGGAAGCTTGGGGCTGGTGCACTGGGATAACCCAGAGGGATGGTATGGTGAGGGAGTTGGGACTGGGGTTCAAGAGTGTGAACACGTGTACACACGTGGCAGATTCATGTTGATGTATGGCAAAACCAATACAATATTGTAAAGTAATTAGCTTCTAATTAAAATAAATAAATTTAAATTAAAAATTAAATGATACAATAGACCACTTAGACCTAATTGGAATCCATAGGACATTTTACCTCAAAATAATGAATTTCACCTTTTTCTCAAGCGCACATGGAACTTTCTCCAGGATAGAGCATATCCTGGGCCATAAATCTAGCCTTGGTAAATTCAAAAAAAAAAAAAAAACTGAAATCATTCCAAGCATCATTTCTGACCAGAATGCAGTAAGATTAGATCTCAATTACAGGAGAAAAACTATTAAAAATTCCGACATATGGGAGGCTGAACAAATCACAGAATAACCAACAAATCACAGAAGAAATAAAAAAGAAATTAAAATATGCATAGTAAGGAATGAAAATGAAAATACAACAATCCAAAACCTATGGGACACTGTAGAAGCAGTGCTAAGGAGAAGGTTCATAGTAATACAGGCATATCTCAAAAAACAAGAAAAAAGTCAAGTAAATAACCTAACGCTACACCTAAAGCAACTAGAAAAGGAAGAAATGAAGAACCCCAGGGTTAGTAGAAGGAAAGAAATCTTACAAATTAGGGCAGAAAGAAATGCAAAACCAACAAAAGAGACTGTAGCAAAAATCAACAAAGCTAAAAGCTGGTTCATTGAGAGGATAAATAAAATTGGCAAAGCATTAGCCAGACTCATCAAGAAACAAAGGGAGAAAAATCAAATCAATAAAATTAGAAATGAAACTGGAGAGATCACTACAGACAACACAGAAATACAAAACATCATAAAAGACTACTATCAGCAATTATATGCCAATAAAATGGACAATGTGGAAGAAATGGACAAATTCTTAGAGAAGTACAACTTGCCAAACTGAACCAGGAAGAAATAGAAAATCTTAACAGACCCATCAAAAGCACGGAAATTGAAACTATAATCAGAAATCTTCCAGCAAACAAAAGCCCAGGTCCAGACGGCTTCACAGCTGAATTCTACCAAAAATTGAGAGAAGAGCTAACACCTATCCTACTCAAACTCTTCCAGAAAATTGCAGAGGAAGGTAAACTTCCAAACTCATTCTATGAGGCCACCATCACCCTATTATCAAAACCGGACAAAGATGCCACACAAAAAAAGAAAACCACAGGCCAATATCACTGATGAACATAGATGAAAAAATCCTTAACAAAATTCTAGCAATCAAAATCCAACAACACATTAAAAAGATCATACACCATGATCAAGTGGGCTTTATTCCAGGGATGCAAGGATTCTTCACTATCTGCAAATCAATCAATGTAATACACCACATTAACAAATTGAAAAATAAAAACCACATGATTATCTCAATAGATGCAGAGAAAGCCTTTGACAAAATTCAACATCCATTTATGATAAAAAAAGAAAAAAGAAAAAACTCTCCAGAAAGCAGGAGTAGAAGGAACATCCCTTAACATAATAAAAGCTGTATATGACAAACCCACAGCAAACATTATCCTCAATGGTGAAAAATTGAAAGCATTTCCCCTAAAGTCAGGAACAAGACAAGGGTGCCCTCTCACCACTACTATTCAACATAGTTTTGGCCAGAGCAATCAGAGCAGAAAAAGAAAGAAAAGGAATCCAAATTGGAAAAGAAGAAGCAAAACTCTCACTGTTTGCAGATGACATGATCAACTACATAGAAAACCTTAAAGACTGCACCAGAAAATTACTAGAGCTAATCAATGAATATAGTAAAGTGGCAGGATATAAAATCAACACACAGAAATCACTTGCATTCCTTTACACTAATAATGAGAAAACAGAAAGAGAAATTAAGGAAACAATTCCATTCCCCATGGCAATGAAAAGAATAAAATGCTTAGGAATATATCTACATAAAGAAACAAAAGACCTGTATACAGAAAACCATAAAACACTGGTGAATTAAATCAAAGAGGACCCTAATAGATGGAGAAATATACCCTGTTCATGGATTGGAAAAATCAATATAGTGAAAATGGGTATACTATCCAAAGCAATCTATAGATTCAATGCAATCCCTATCAAGCTATTTTTTCCAGTGCTAGAACAAATAATTTCACATTTTGTACAGAAATACAATAAACCTCAAATAGCCAAAGAAATCTTGAGAAAGCAGAATGGAACTGGAGGAATCAACCTGCCTGACTTCAGGCTATACTACAAAGCCACAGTTATCAAGACTGTATGGTACTGGCACAAAGACAGAAATATAGATCAATGGAACAAAATAGAAAGCCCAGAGATAAATCCCTGCACCTATGGGCATCTTATCTTTAACAAAGGAAGCAAAAATATACAATGGAGAAAATACAATCTGTTTAAGAAGTGGTGCTGGGAAAACTGGTCAACCAAATGTAAAAGAATGAAACTAGAACACTTTCTAACACCATACACAAAAATAAACTCAAAATGGATTAAAAATCTAAATGTAAGACCAGAAATTATAAAACTCCTAGAGGAGAACATAGGCAAAAC
Source organism: Bos mutus (assembly GCF_027580195.1). Taxonomy (NCBI): domain Eukaryota; kingdom Metazoa; phylum Chordata; class Mammalia; order Artiodactyla; family Bovidae; genus Bos; species Bos mutus. The sequence continues at coordinate 63,554,385 of NC_091646.1, read as the reverse complement.
TCTCTCTGACATAAATCACAGCAAGATCCTCTATGACCTACCTCCCAGAATATTGGAAATAAAAGCAAAGACAAACAAATGCAACCTAATTAAAATTAAAAGCTTCTGCACAACAAAGGAAGCTATAAGCAAGGTGAAAAGATAGGCTTCAGAACGGGAGAAAATAATAGAAAATGAAGCAACTGACAAAGAATTAATCTCATAAATATACAAGCAACTCCTGCAGCTCAATTCCAGAAAAATAAACTACCCAATCAAAAATGGGCCAAAGAACTAAACAGACATTTCTCCAAAGAAGACATACAGATGGCTAACAAACACATGAAAAGATGCTCAACATCACTCATTATCAGAGAAATGCAAATCAAAACCACAATGAGATACCATCTCATGCCAGTCAGAATGGCTGCTATCCAAAAGTCTACAAGCAATAAATTCTTGAGGTGGTGTGGAGAAAAGGGATCCTTCTTACACTGTTGGTGGGAATGCAAACTAGGACAGCCACAATGGAGAACAGTGTGGAGATTCCTTAAAAAATTGGAAATAGAACTGCCATATGACCCAGCAATCCCACTGCTGGGCACACACACTTAGGGAACCAGAAATGAAAGAGACACGTGTACCCCAGTGTTCATCGCAGCACTGTTTATAATAGCCAGAACATGGAAGAAACCTAGATGTCCATCAGCAGATTAATGGATAAGAAAGCGGTGGTACATATACACAATGGAGTTTTACTCGTCCATTAAAAAGAATACATTTGAATCAGTTCTAATGAGGTGGATGAAACTGGAGCCTACTATACAGAGTGAACTAAGCCAGAAAGAAAAACACCAATACAGTATACTAACGCATATATATGGAATATAGAAAGATGGTAACAATAACCCTGTATGAAAGTGAAGTGAAAGTGAAACTGAAGTCGCTCAGTCGTGTCCAACTCTTTGCGACCCCATCGACTGTAGCCTACCAGGCTCCTCCCTCCATGGGATTCTCCAGGCAAGAGTAATGGAGTGGGTTGCCATTTTCCTTCTCCAGGGGATTTTCCTGACCCAGGGATCGAACCCAGGTCTCCTGCATTCCAGGGGGATTCTTTAACCTCTAAGCCACCAGGGAAACCCAACCTGTATAACCTGTATGTGAGAGAGCAAAAGAGACACAGATGTATAGAACAGTCTTTTGGACTCTCTGGGAGAGGGCGAGGGTGGGATGATTTGGGAGAGTGGCCTTGAAACATGTACAATATCATATATGTAATGAATCGCCAGTCCAGGTTTGATGCAGGATACAGGATGCTCAGGGCTGGTGCACTGGGATGACCCAGAGGGTTGGTATGGGGAGAGAGGTGGGAGGGGGTTCAGGATGGGGAACACATGTACACCCATGGTGGATTCATGTTGATGTATGGCAAAACCAATACAATATTGTACAGTAATTAGCCTCCAATTAAAATAAATAAATATATATTTTAAAAAGATATATTAAAAAATCACAAGCACTTCCTTCCTTTACATTAGTTGTTGAAGTAAATACAGTGATGAAGGGCTGAAACCATGGTGTTAAAATGAGTCAGATAAGAGAAGGCAAATGAATTGTTTTACCTGTATGTTAAAGAGATGGGTAGGGAGAGGTTATCAGGCTTAATCACCAAATGGGAACATGTTACAGTAAAGAGTTCACTTCTAGTACAATGCCATGCATTCTTGGTTGTGCCATTTTATAAAGTATGGCTTGGTCTCAAGATGATCTGGAATTGTCTTTAGTTCTTCTAGAAAAGTCTATCGCAGAGATGATGGTTGAAGCTATAAGTACCTAGGAATATTGAAAGTGGAGAAGTGGGTCAAACTAATAACTGAAGAACAGCTGAAAACCTTTGCTTGATGTTCTAAATAAATGCTCATATTTGAATGATCATTTGAATTTCCGGAGCGAAAACTGTGCCTCAGGATACTATTTCCTTCCCCTAGCTATGCTGCTGCTGCTGCTGCTAAGTCACTTCAGTCGTGTCCGACTCTGTGCGACCCCATAGACAGCAGCCCACCAGGCTCTCCTGTCCCTGGGATTCTCCAGGCAAGAACACTGGAGTGGGTTGCCATTTCCCCTAGCTATACTTTTCTGTTAAAGCAGGGTTAAAACCACAAAACATGGTCCACTGGAGAAGGAAACAGCAACCCACTCCAGTATTTTTGCCTTGAGAATTGACAATATGAAAAGGCAAAAAGATATGACACCAGAAGATGAGCCTCCCAAGTCCATACTCCCCCAAGAATTGACAACCCTTTTGCCTTTCCCGCTTGCAGTATGGGAGACCTGGGTTTGATCCCTGGGTTGGGAAAATCCCCTGGAGAAGGGAAGGGCAACCCACTCCAGTATTCTTGCCTGGAGAATCCCATGGAGCCTGGCGGGTTACAGTCCATGGGGTCACAAAGAGTTGGACACAACTGAAGCGACTTCACTTTCTTTTTCACTTCACTATGTCCTATAATTTAAAAGAAGACTTCAGTACAACCAAGAAATTCTTACTTTATCCAACCGAATACACGTGGTTTTAACCCTGCTTTAACAGAAAAGTTACAATTTGTATGGAAACACAAAAGACCCTGAATATCCAAACCAATCTTGTGAAGGCAAAAGAGAATTGGAGGAATCAACCTTCCTGTCTTCAGACTATACTACAAAGCTACAGTAATCAAGACTGTATGGTATTGGCACAAAAAAAAGAAACATAGATCTATGAAACAGAATATAAAGCCCAGAGATGAATGCACACTCCAATGGTCACCTAATCTATGACAAAGGAGGCAAGCATATATAATGGAGAAAACAGGTTCTTCAGTTAGTTGCTGGAAAACTTGACAGCTACATGTAAAAGAATGAAATTAGAACACTCTCTAACACCATACACAAAATGAAACTTGAAATGTATTAATATCCTAAATGTAAGGTCAGACACTCTAAAACTTGTAGAAGAAAATGTAGAAGACACTTTGACCTAAATCGCAGCAAGATCTTTTTTGACTCACTTCCTAGAGTAATGAAAATAAAAACGATTTTTTTTTAAATGGGATCTACATAAACTCAGAAACCTTTGCACAACAAAGGAAACCAGAAACAAAAGAAAAAGACAACCCTCAGTATGGGAGAAAATATTTGGAAATAAACCAAATGTAAAGGAATTAATCTACAAAACATGCAAACCGGTCATGTAGCTCAACATAAAAAAAAAAAAAAAAAAATCAAACAACCCAATCAAAAAATGGGCAGAAGTTGTAAACAGACATTTCTCCAAAGAAGACATACAGATGGCCAATGGCCAACAAACATATGAAAAGATTCTCAACATTTCCAACTGTTAGAGAAATGCAAATAAAACTGCAAGAAATATGTCGTACAAGTCAGAACGGCCATCATTAAAATATCGACAAACAATAAATGCTGAAGAAAGTGAGGAGAAACAGGTAATTTCTTACATTGTTGGTGGGAATGTAAGTTGATAAGCCACTATGGAAAATAGTGTGGAAGTTTCTTAAAATCTAAAAATGCCTACCGTATGCTCCAGCAATCCAACTCCTGAGCATATATCAAGAGAAAAATTGTAATTTGAAAAGTTCTAATGAGGTGGATGAAACTCGAGCCTATTATAGTGAAGTAAGTCAGAAAGAAAAACACCAATACAGTATCAGATTAGATCAGATCAGTCGCTCAGTCGTGTCCGACTCTGCGACCCCATGAATCGCAGCACGCCAGGCCTCCCTGTCCATCACCAACTCCCGGAGTTCACTCAGACTCATGTCCATCGAGTCAGTGATGCCATCCAGCCATCTCATCCTCTGTCGTCCCCTTCTCCTCCTGCCCCTAAACCCTCCCACCATCAGAGTTTTTTCCAATGAGTTAACTCTTCGCATGAGGTGGTCAAAGTACTGGAGTTTCAGCTTTAGCATCATTCCTTCCAAAGAAATCCTGGGGCCGATCTCCTTTAGAATGGACTGGTTGGATTTCCTTGCAGTCCAAGGGACTCTCAAGAGTCTTCTCCAACACCACAGTTCAAAAGCATCAATTCTTCGGCACTCAGCCTTCTTCACAGTCCAACTCTCACATCCATACATGACCACAGGAAAAACAACAGCCTTGACTAGACGAACCTTTGTTGGCAAAGTAATGCCTCTGCTTTTGAATATGCTATCTAGGTTGGTCATAACTTTCCTTCCAAGGAGTAAGCATCTTTTAATTTCATGGCTGCAGTAACCATCTGTAGTGATTTTGGAGCCCAGAAAAATAAAGTCTGACACTGTTTCCACTGTTTCCCCATCTATTTCTCATGAAGTGGTGGGACCGGATTCCATGATCTTCGTTTTCTGAATGTTGAGCTTTAAGCCAATTTTTTCACTCTCCTCTTTCACTTTCATCAAGAGGCTTTTGAGTTCCTCTTCACTTTCTGCCATAAGGGTGGTGTCGTCTGCATATCTGAGGTTACTGATATTTCTCCCGGCAATCTTGATTCCAGCTTGTGTTTCTTCCAGCCCAGCATTTCTCATGATGTACTCTGCATATAAGTTAAATAAGCAGGGTGACAATATACAGCCTTGACGAACTCCTTTTCCTATTTGGAACCAGTCTGTTGTTCCATGTCCAGTTCTAACTGTTGCTTCCTGACCAGCATGCAAATTTCTCAAGAGGCAGATCAGGTGGTCTGGTATTCCCATCTCTTTCAGAATTTTCCAGTTTATTGTGATCCACACAGTCAAAGGCTTTGGCATAGTCAATAAAGCAGAAATAGATGGTTTTCTGGAACTCTCTTGCTTTTTCCATGATCCAGTGGATGTTGGCAATTTGATCTCTGGTTCCTCTGCCTTTTCTAAAACCAGCTTCAACATCAGGAAGTTCATGGTTCACATATTGCTGAAGCCTGGCTTGGAGAATTTTAAGCATTACTTTACTAGTGTGTGAGATGACTGCAATTGTGCAGTAGTTTGAGAATTCTTTGGCATTGCCTTTCTTTGGGATTGGAATGAAAACTGACCTTTTCCAGTCCTGTGGCCACTGCTGAGTTTTCCAAATTTGCTGGCATATTGAGTGCAGCACTTTCACAGCATCATCTTTCAGGATTTGGAATAGCTCAACTGGAATTCCATCACCTCCACTAGCTTTGTTCGTAGTGATGCTTTCTAAGGCCCACTTGACTTCACATTCCAGGATGTCTGGCTCTAGGTTAGTGATCACACCATCGTGATTATCTGGGTTGTGAAGATCTTTTTTGTACAGTTCTTCTGTGTATTCTTGCCATCTCTTCTTAATATCTTCCACTTCTGTTAGGTCCATACCATTTTTGTCCTTTATCGAGCCCATCTTTGCATGAAATGTTCCTTTGGTATCTCTGATTTTCTTGAAGAGATTCCTAGTCTTTCCCATTCTGTTGTTTTCCTCTATTTCTTTGCATTGATTGCTGAAGAAGGCTTTCTTATCTCTTCTTGCTATTCTTTGGAACTCTGCATTCAGATGTTTATATCTTTCCTTTTCTCCTTTGCTTTTCACTTCTCTTCTTTTCACAGCTATTTGTAAGGCCTCCCCAGACAGCCATTTTCCTTTTTTGCATTTCTTTTCCATGGGGATGGTCTGGATAAAATGTCATGAAACTCAATCCAAAGTTCATCAGGCCCTCTATCTATCAGATCTAGGCCCTTAAATTTATTTCTCACTTCCACTGTATAATCATAAGGGATTTGATTTAGGTCATACCTGAATGGTCTAGTGCTTTTCCCTACTTTCTTCAATTTAAGTCTGAATTTGGCAATAAGGAGTTCATGGTCTGAGCCACAGTCAGCTCTGGTCTTGTTTTTGTTGACTATATAGAGCTTCTCCATCGTTGGCTGCAAAGAATATAATCAATCTGATTTTGGTGTTGACCATCTGGTGATGTCCATGTATAGAGTCTTCTCTTGTGTTGTTGGAAGAGGGTGTTCGTTATGACCATTGCATTTTCTTGGCAAAACTCTATTAGTTTTTGCCCTGCTTTGTTCCATATTCCAAGGACAAATTTGCCTGTTACTCCAGGTATTTCTTGACTTCCTACTTTTGCATTCCAGTCCCCTATAATGAAAAGGACATCTTTTTTGGGTGTTAGTTCTAAAAGGTCTTGTAGTTCTTCATAGAACCATTTAACTTCAGCTTCTTCAGCGTTATATAGTATTAACAGATATATCTGGAATTTAGAAAGATGGTAATGATAACCCTGTATGCGAGAGAGCAAAAGAGACACAGATGTATAGAATAGTATTTTGGACTCTGTGGAAGAGGGAGAGGGTGGGATGATTTAGGAGAATGGAATTAAAACATGTATAATATCATATAAGAAACGAATCGCCAGTCTAGGTTCAATGCAGGATACAGGATGCTTGGAGCTGGTGCACTGGGATGAACCAGAGGGATGGTACCAGGAGGGGGGTGGGAGAGGGGTTCAGGATGGGGAACACGTGTACATCTGTAGCAGATTCATGTTGATGTATGGCAAAACCAATTTAATATTGTAAAGTAATAATAATAATCATAAATAAATGATAAATGGTTAAAAAATAAAAAAATAAATAAATAAAAGAAAAAAAAAAAGAAAAGATATATATACCCCAATGTTCACTGCAGCACCATTTACAGTAGCCAGGGCATGGAAGCAAGCTAAATGTCCATCAACAAAGAAATTCATAAAGAAAAGATGGTACATATATACAATGGAATATTACTCAGCTATAAAAAGGAACGAAATTGTGCCATTTGCAGAGACATGGATGGACCAAGGGACTGTCATAAAGAGTGAAATAAGTCAGAATGAGAAAAATAAATATCAAATGATATCCCTTATGTTTGTAATATAGAAAGATGATACAGATGAACTTATTTGCAAAACAGAAATAGAGACACAGACACAGAGAACAGACATGGATACTGGGGATAAGAGGGGTGAAATGAGACTGACATATATACACTACTGTATATAATAGAGAACTAATGAAAACCTACTATATAGCACGGGGAACTCTATTCAGTGCTATGTGACACCTTAGTGGGAAGGAAATCCAAAAGAGAGGGGATATATGTGTACCTACAGCTGATTTACTTTGCTATACAGCAGAAACTAACAAAACATTGTAAAAGGATTATACTTCAATAAAAGTTAATTCAGAATAAAATAAAATACACAGGAAAACATTAAAATATACAGCAACTTCAAACTATAATGACCATCATAGGCTCAATGTTCTCTGAAAATTAAACAGGCAATTGATCACGTCCTATTTGGCAGCCAGTTATCAAGGACATTACTAGAAATTACTAAGAAATATAGTACTTGACTAGGTATTCAAGCATTCAAAATGAGTACAATTTTGAGAAATGGATGTGAATAGGAGAAGCATGTACAGTGTAGCTGGACTTTGATCAACTCAAGTGATGTTAACAGTTTAAGATTAAATTGAAATGAGGAATCTAAATGCAATGCCATTTAAAATAATGCATTATTATGTTTTCAAAAAATATAGTCATTTACATCAGACATTTCTATGATTTTTTTACAATAGTTCTTTTTTAAGACACATGATTTACTTTTTTTAATGTAAATTTATTTATTTTAATTGGAGTCTAATTACTTTATCATGCCACCCCAAAAGTTAAGAAAAACTTTTGTTCATGTTGCATATATAGAATTATAAATAGCTAGTAAAGCTTTCCAAATTTTAATGTACACTTCACACTGATAAATTGTGGTACACTATTCTACCATTTCTCTCTTAAAATATCAAGGTCTCATACAATGAAGAACAACAGTCAAATAGCTAATGGAAGCTATCTGCTCCACTTGTCATCCTCAGAAATTCTTCTCACCTTCCAGCTGTCAAAGCTTTTGTCTGTTGTTATAGAGATAGAGTGCTGTCTCATGCAATTGAGACACTGTTCATTTCAGTTTCCTGAGTTGTAAGACTTGGTGGCCAGAGGCCACCATTATTTCCCTATCCCATCTGTCATCCAGCAAGCAAGAGTAAGATGAGACTTGAGATACCAGACTTGTCTTTTCTTTGCTCATGGTAAATAGTCCTTATTATTTTTGGTCCTGGGCTGATCTGTTGAACTGCTGAGGTGAGGCTTCATATGATAGGGTCCCCATTCAACTTAGACCATCTAGCTTATTTGTTGACTTGGGGCAAGTACGGCTCAGGGGGTACAAAGTGTGCTCCACATGCCATTGCAGTACCTGCCAGAACTCAATGGTATTGTTTTTAATCTGTAACAAGCACATAATATATTACATAGTTGGTGTTCAATCAATCATCATTGAATATATTAGTGAATGAGAATAAAGGAAAAAACATATAGTATGATTTGCATTGAACCCAGTCTCTGATGTGAACAGAATAAGATATACAACTATTGAACTGAGCAATGTTCAGAGACTTTTGCACATAGGAATGCAACAAAAATGCATGCTTCATCTCGGTTTACAGGTTCATATCATAGGTCTTCCTTGTTCTGTATTGAACAGTACAGATTGAAACACTTAATATTACAAAAGCAACAGAGTTCTCCAACTGATGTGTTGTGGATAGGTTACAGGTGTGCTGAGCTTTGTGCTCTCTTATCCCTCAGAGTAGTTGGCCAGCATCTGAAGTGGCCAGAGTTCTATGGATGAAGTTACCAAAGTCCCAGTGCAAGTTACCCATAGTTTAGGAATCCCTTTCTCCTTATTTCAGTATACTATATAAACATTTTCAAAGTCCATGTGTGCCATGATGTGAAGTGGTTTATAAATTCCAGACACACCATAATCTTGAGTACCCCCTGTAAATATTTTAATGTATAATATTCACCCGAGACTTGTTTTGTTGCTCCCTAGCTGCTATTGAGAATTTACATATAATTTTTAAATATTTTAGGGACTTTTCCTAAAAAAATCATCTTTGCTGTTTTATCTATATTTTTGTATTTAATCAAATGTGCCACTCTGTCTTATAATCTTAGTGAATCCATGACAATTTAATAGTTAATCTCCTATTAGGAAACACTTTATCTGTCTAAAATGAAACAAGTGAAAGTGAAAGTGAAGTCACTCAGTTGTGTCCGACTCTTTGAGACCCCATGGACTGTGGCCTACCAGGCTCCTCTGTCCATGGGATTCTCCAGGGAAGAATACTGGAGTGGGTTGCTGTGGGGAGCGAGCTCCGCCCCTGGCAAAGATCATGAGGAAGGAGGCTTGGCATACGCAAAGGCAGGATCAAGCCTCAGGAGTCTTCCTGGAAATTCTTGAGCAATCTACCCCCAAAACCAGAGTCTGCCTACTTTCTGCTTTGCGCTTTCACCTACACCTCTGACTTTACAGGGGGCTGTCCCCCACTACCTCTCTCTGAAAAAAGAGTTAGCTTACAGCTCCAGTTAATAATTCCTGGGTGTGACAGTCTTTCAACCTACAAACTCCCTTGGAAGTCCTCTAGCCTGCCTGAATAGGTTTTTCCGGCCACATGTGATTGCTCAGAGCCTCCAAACTGTGAGAGGCATGAGATGTTCTAAACTGTCTAAATACAGATTATTGATTAGAAATTGTATTGGTGAAGGGATTTAAGTCTCCATATCCCTTACCTGCTGTGTCCCTGTCAGTGTATCGATTAATATAATTGGTGTAAATAGTAGCTTTAATGTTTATAACCTGGGACCCTTGAGTTAATTCTTTTTCTTGTTATAGCCCAACACACCTTTGCCCGGTAGGAATGCAACTTTATCTAATGCTTTTGGAGGGTGGCGCTTGACTTATCACCTTTAGAGAAAAATAAGTTTTCTGAAGAAAGGGTCTTAAAATGTTAACAGGCCTCCGGGCCAGAAGATGATGCAAATCACCTAAGCTTTTGCATATGATAAGTTTGCAGGAAGAAAGCCTGGCTTGCTGCATGACTCTACCCCTTCCCCCATTATCCTCTATGCATAACTTAAGGTATAAAAACTACTTTGGAAAATAAAGTGTGGGCCTTGTTCACCGAAACTTGGTCTCACCATGTCGTTCTTTCTCTTACCTTCCGGCTGAATTATTCAGCCTCTTTTCTCTACTGAATTTCCTCACTGAGCTATCCTTATTTCAGCCTCTTTTCTCCACTAAATTTCCTCACTGAGCTATCCTCATTCTATTACTCTTTATATCCTTAATTAACATTTAATTAAGCAATTGTTTCCTGATCTTCGCCTACGCCGTCCCCGCTTCGAATTCCCTGGATCCACCGGGGCTGGACCCCGGCAGGTTGCCATTTCCTTCTCCAAAAAATGGAATAAATCTGTACTAAAACAGGCCAAGGATCTGTAATTCAGTATATGCTCACCCTATTTTTTAGAGAAAAAAGCATAACCACCCAGCATATACTTCAAAGAAGAAAAAATATTTCTTTATTGTGGTGAAAATGTTTGTCTCTACATTGAAACCTGTGAGATTTGCCACCTGTGATAACCTGTTATTGATTCACTCATTTGGCAAATATTTCTTAAGCATCTTTTGTGAAATGATAAATTGAGAAGGAGAAAAAGAGAAGGGTAAGGCATGGTTCTTACTCCCAAGGAGTTCATATTCTGTTAGGAGAGGCAAGACATGAACACATTAAAAACAGTTGAGCTGCTCGAACCTGGGAAGAGCACAATACTCAGGCCCAACTGAGTCTGCGCCTCTGAGGACTACCCGAGTGCCTGAACCTGAGCGGCTTGGACCTGGGAGGTACATGCAACCCAGGGCCAGCCTCGGATTGTTCCCAGCGGAACAACCTAGAGCCCGAGCAGTGTGGGCAGGGAGGCTACACGTACCGTGAGCGGGGGCAGACCCAGTGTGGCTGAGGCACTGCGAGCACACGCCAGTGTTATTTGTTTGCAGCATCCCTCCCTCCCTCCCTCCCCACAGCGCGACTGAACAAAGAGAAGAAATACAGCTCCACCCATCAGAACACTGACACAAGCTTCCCTAACCAGGAAACCTTGACAAGCCACCTGTACAAACCTACACACAGCGAGGAAAAGCCACAATAAAGAGAACTCCACAAACTGCCAGAATACAGAAAGGACACCCCAAACTCAGCAATTTAAACAAGATGAAGAGACAGAGGAATAGCCAGCAGATAAAGGAACAGGATAAATGCCCACCAAACCAAACAAAAGAGGAAGAGATAGGGAATCTACCTGATAAAGAATTCCGATTAATGATAGTGAAATTGATCCAAAATCTTGAAATTAAAATGGAATCACAGATAAATAGCTTGGAGACAAGGATTGAGAAGATGCAAGAAAGGTTTAACAAGGACCTAGAAGAAATAAAAAAGAGTCAATATATAATGAATAATGCAATAAATGAAATTAAAAACACTCTGGAGCCAACAAATAGTAGAATAACAGAGGCAGAAGATAGGATTAGTGAATTAGAAGATAGAATGGTAGAAATAAATGAATCAGAGAGAATAAAAGAAAAACAAATTAAAAGAAATGAGGACAATCTCAGAGACCTCCAGGACAATATTAAACGCTACAACATTCGAATCATAGGGGTTCCAGAAGAAGAAGACAAAAAGAAAGACCATGAGAAAATACTTGAGGAGATAATAGTTGAAAACTTCCCTAAACTGGGGAAGGAAATAATCACCCAAGTCCAAGAAACCCAGAGAATCCCAAACAGGATAAACCCAAGGCGAAACACCCCAAGACACATATTAATCAAATTAACAAAGATCAAACACAAAGAACAAATATTAAAAGCAGCAAGGGAAAAACAACAAATAACACACAAGGGAATTCCCATAAGGATAACAGCTGATCTTTCAATAGAAACTCTTCAAGCCAGGAGGGAATGGCAAGACATACTTAAATGATGAAAGAAAATAACCTACAGCCCAGATTATTGTACCCAGCAAGGATTTCATTCAAGTATGAAGGAGAAATCAAAAGCTTCTCAGACAAGCAAAAGCTGAGAGAATTCTGCACCACCAAACCAGCTCTACAACAAATACTAAAGGATATTCTCTAGACAGGAAACACAAAAATGGTGTATAAATTCGAACCCCAAACAATAAAGTAAATGGCAACGGGATCATACTTATCAGTAATTACCTTAAACGTAAATGGGTTGAATGCCCCAACCAAAAGACAAAGACTGGCTGAATGGATACAAAAACAAGACCCTACATATGTTGTCTACAGGAGACCCAACTCAAAACAGGGGACACATACAGACTGAAAGTGAAGGGCTGGAAAAGATTTTCCATGCAAATAGGGACCAAAAGAAAGCAGGAGTAGCAATACTCATATCAGATAAAATAGACTTTAAAACAAAGGCTGTGAAAAGAGACAAAGAAGGTCACTACATAATGATCAAAGGATCAATCCAAGAAGAAGATATAACAATTATAAATATATATGCACCCAACACGGGAGCACCACAGTATGTAAGACAAATGCTAACAAGTATGAAAGGAGAAATTAACAATAACACAATAATAGTGGGAGACTTTAATACCCCACTCACACCTATGGATAGATCAACTAAACAGAAAATTAACAAGGAAACACAAACTTTAAACGATACAATAGACCAGTTAGACCTAATTGATATGTATAGGACATTTCATCCCAAAACAATGAATTTCACCTTTTTCTCAAGCGCACATGGAACCTTCTCCAGGATAGATCACATCCTGGGCCATAAAGCTAGCCTTGGTAAATTCAAAAAAATAGAAATCATTCCAAGCATCTTTTCTGACCACAATGCAGTAAGATTAGATCTCAATTACAGGAGGAAAACTATTAAAAATTCCAACATATGGAGGCTGAACAACACGCTGCTGAATAACCAACAAATCACAGAAGAAATCAAAAAAGAAATCAAAATTTGCATAGAAATGAATGAAAATGAAAACACAACAACCCAAAACCTGTGGAACACAGTAAAAGCAGTCCTAAGGGGAAAGTTCATAGCAATACAGGCACACCTCAAGAAACAAGAAAAAAGTCAAATAAATAACCTAACTCTACACCTAAAGCAACTAGAAAAGGAAGAAATGAAGAACCCCAGGGTTAGTAGAAGGAAAGAAATCTTAAAAATTAGAGCAGAAATAAATGCAAAAGAAACAAAAGAGACCATAGCAAAAATCAACAAAGCCAAAAGCTGGTTCTTTGAAAGGATAAATAAAATTGACAAACCATTAGCCAGACTCATTAAGAAACAAAGGGAGAAAAATCAAATCAATAAAATTAGAAATGACAGTGGAGAGATCACAACAGACAACATAGAAATACAAAGGATCATAAGAGACTATTATCAACAATTATATGCCAATAAAATGGACAACGAGGAAGAAATGGACAAATTCTTAGAAAAGTACAACTTTCCAAAACTCGACCAGGAAGAAATAGAAAACCTTAACAGACCCATCACAAGCACGGAAATTGAAACTGTAATCAAAAATCTTCCAGCAAACAAAAGCCCAGGTCCAGACGGCTTCACAGCTGAATTCTACCAAAAATTTAGAGAAGAGCTAACACCTATCCTGCTCAAACTCTTCCAGAAAATTGCAGAGGAAGGTAAACTTCAAAACTCATTCTATGAGGCCACCATCACCCTAATACCAAAACCTGACAAAGATCCCACAAAAAAAGAAAACTACAGGCCAATATCACTGATGAACATAGATGCAAAAATCCTAAACAAAATTCTAGCAATCAGAATCCAACAACACATTAAAAAGATCATACACCATGACCAAATGGGCTTTATCCCAGGGATGCAAGGATTCTTCAATATCCGCAAATCAATCAATGTAATACACCACATTAACAAATTGAAAAACAAAAACCATATGATTATCTCAATAGATGCAGAGAAAGCCTTTGACAAAATTCAACATCCATTTATGATCAAAACTCTCCAGAAAGCAGGAATAGAAGGAACATACCTCAACATAATAAAAGCTATATATGACAAACCTACAGCAAACATTATCCTCAATGGTGAAAAATTGAAAGCATTTCCTCTAAAGTCAGGAACAAGACAAGGGTGCCCACTTTCACCATTACTATTCAACATAGTTTTGGAAGTTTTGGCTACAGCAATCAGAGCAGAAAAAGAAATAAAAGGAATCAAATTGGAAAAGAAGAAGTAAAACTCTCACTATTTGCAGATGACATGATCCTCTACATAGAAAATCCTAAAGACTCCACCAGAAAATTACTAGAACTAATCAATGATTATAGTAAAGTTGCAGGATATAAAATCAACACACAGAAATCCCTTGCATTCCTATACACTAATAATGAGAAAACAGAAAGAGAAATTAAGGAAACAATTCCATTCACCATTGCAACGAAAAGAATAAAATACTTAGGAATATATCTACCTAAAGAAACTAAAGACCTATATATAGAAAACTATAAAACACTGGTGAAAGAAATCAAAGAGGACACTAATAGATGGAGAAATATACCATGTTCATGGATTGGAAGAATCAATATAGTGAAAATGAGTATACTACCCAAAGCAATTTATAGATTCAATGCAATCCCTATCAAGCTACCAACAGTATTCTTCACAGAGTTAGAACAAATAATTTCACAATTTGTATGGAAATACAAAAAACCTCGAATAGCCAAAGCGATCTTGAGAAAGAAAAATGGAACTGGAGGAATCAACCTACCTGACTTCAGGCTCTACTACAAAGCCACAGTTATCAAGACAGTATGGTACTGGCACAAAGACAGAAATATAGATCAATGGAACAAAATAGAAAGCCCAGAGATAAATCCACGCACATATGGACACCTTATCTTTGACAAAGGAGGCAAGAATATACAGTGGATTAAAGACAATCTCTTCAACAAGTGGTGCTGGGAAATCTGGTCAACCACTTGTAAAAGAATGAAACTAGAACACTTTCTAACACCATATACAAAAATAAACTCAAAATGGATTAAAGATCTCAACGTAAGACCAGAAACTATAAAACTCCTAGAGGAGAACATAGGCAAAACACTCTCTGACATACATCACAGCAGGATCCTCTATGACCCACCTCCCAGAATATTGGAAATAAAAGCAAAAATAAACAAATGGGACCTAATTAACCTTAAAAGCTTCTGCACATCAAAGGAAACTATTAGCAAGGTGAAAAGACAGCCTTCAGAATGGGAGAAAATAATAGCAAATGAAGCAACGGACAAACAACTAATCTCAAAAATATACAAGCAACTCCTACAGCTCACCTCCAGAAAAATAAATGACCCAATCAAAAAAATGGGCCAAAAAGATCTAAATAGACATTTCTCCAAAGAAGACATACAGATGGCTAACAAACACATGAAAAGATGCTCAACATCACTCATTATCAGAGAAATGCAAATCAAAACCACTATGAGGTACCATTTCACACCAGTCAGAATGGCTGCGATCCAAAAGTCTACAAATAATAAATGCTGGAGAGGGTGTGGAGAAAAGGAACCCTCTTACACTGTTGGTAGGAATGCAAACTAGTACAGCCACTATGGAGAACAGTGTGGAGATTCCTTAAAAACTGGAAATAGAACTGCCTTATGATCCAGCAATCCCACTGCTGGGCATATACACTGAGGAAACCAGAAGGGAAAGAGACACGTGTACCCCAATGTTCATCGCAGCACTGTTTATAATAGCCAGGACATGGAAGCAACCTAGATGTCCATCAGCAGATGAATGGATAAGAAAGCTGTGGTGCATATACACAATGGAGTATTACTCAGCCATTAAAAAAGAATACATTTGAATCAGTTCTGATGAGGTGGATGAAACTGGAGCCTATTATACAGAGTGAAGTAAGCCAGAAGGAAAAACATAAATACACTATACTGACGCATATATATGGAATTTAGAAAGATGGTAACGATAACCCTGTATACGAGACAGCAAAGGAGACACTGATGTATAGAACAGTCTTATGGACTCTGTGGGAGAGGGAGAGGGTGGGAAGATTTGGGAGAATGGCATTGAAACATTTGAAATGTCATGTATGAAACGAGATGCCAGTCCAGGTTCAGTGCACGATGCTGGATGCTTGGGGCTGGTGCGCTGGGACGGCCCAGGGGGATGGTTTGGGGAGGGGGGAGGGAGGAGGGTTCAGGATGGGGAGCACGTGTATACCTGAAATTAAAGAAATTTAAAAAAAAAAAAAACAGTTTAAAATAATGTTACAAAAATGCAAACTATTTCCCATGGTGACATAAAATGAAATGTCAAAGGACTCATAATGATTATAGGTAATATAGGGGTTCAAAGGAGCACAAGGGTGTTATGTGACTTCCTGGAGATGATGGGAGCTAAACTGGGATTTGAAGAAAGGAGGAGGAAAATTAGTAATAACAAACACTCACATAGCAACTACTCTGTGCCAGGCAATTTTTTCAGTCATATACTGCTTAATTTAATGGCACCCCACTCCAGTACTCTTGCCTGGAAAATCCCATGGATGGAGGAGCCTGGTGGGCTGCAGTCCATGGAGTCGCTAAGAGTTGGACACGACTGAGTGACTTCACTTTCACTTTTCACTTTCATGCATTGGAGAAGGAAATGGCAACCCACTCCAGTGTTCTTGCCTGGAGAATCCCAGGGATGGGGGAGCCTGGTGGTCTGCCATCTATGGGGTCGCACAGAGTCGGACACAACTGAAGCTACTTAACAGCAGCAGCAATACAGAGTTACAGGGCTTCCCTGATGGCTCACTGGTAAGGAATCTGTGTGCAATGAAGGAGACACAGGTTTGATCCCTGGGTCAGGAAGATGCCCTGAAGAAGGAAATGGCAACCTACTCTGGTATTCTTACCTGGAGAATTCCATGGACAGAGGAGCCTGGTGGGCTATAGTCCAAAGGGTTGCAGAGTTGGACATGACTGAGCATGAGTCACCACTCAATACAAAAAGTTAAAGAACAGAGAGCTTTGATGACTTGCCTAAGGTAATACAGCTAGTCGGTGTGAGAATAAACCATGGGCATTCTATGTTTTTACCACTATACTGTATTATCTCTTGTAGATATACTAGAACTTGAAAAGTAATTGAATAAAGACACAGTAGGGGGTACTAAGATCAATTAGTAAAGAAGGGGTTGAGACTAATAAGAAAGGTGATATGTTTCTTTTGACTCTCTCCCTGCTTCTTTTGACCTTAGGGCTCTTCAACCCATCTAATTATGATTAATGCTTATGGCCCAGTATTGCCAATCCTTCACAAGAACCCAAAAGACCAAAGCTTATCAACCCTACTTGTCAGTTACTTGTTTTTACTAACTCTGTGATTTCTTAGGTTTAAAAATAAGTTGTTTAGACATGTAGTATTTGACTTTCCGTATCAGTAACTTTGGCTTTACAAATTAAATGCTTATGACTTCTAGTTCAAGATAGAGTAGAATGGCCTGGGCTCATATCCTCCTGTGAGCACCCAAATAGCTACTAGTTGTTGAACAACCATTGACAGGAGAATGCTGAAACCCACCAGAAAAAGATACCCCACATCCAAAGACAGAAGAAGCTGAGATGGTAGAAGGGGGCAATCACGATAAAATCAAATTCCATACCCACTGGGGAGGTGATCCACAAATTGGAGAACAATAATAACAAAAACGTTCTCCCACTGTTGTGAAGGTTCTGAACCCCATGTCAGGCTTCTCAGCCTGGGGATCTAACAAAAGGGACTGGGAATCCCCAGGAATCTGGCCATGAAGGCCAGTAGGATTTGATCATAGGACTTCTGCAGGACTAGGGGAAACAGAGACCCCAGTTTTGGAGGGCACAAACAAAACCTTGCATGCACCAAGACCCAGAGGATACAGAAGTGACCCCACAGAAGACTGAAGGAAAACTACTTGCTAATGTTGGAGGGTCTCCTGCAAAGGCGTGGCTCAGTAGAGGCTCATGACACGGATGGGGGCACTGTCAGCAGCAGTCTAGGAAGTTCCCCCTTGGTGTAAGGTCTCTTGGAGGTTGTCATTAACCCTACCACAGAGCCAATAGACCCCAGGACTGGGTAACCTCAGGCAACAAAACTAACAGGAAGGGAGCACAACCCCAACCATGAGCAGATAATTGGTTTAAAGCCTTACTGAGCAAGGGCCTGCCCATCAGAGCAAGACCCAATTTTTCCCACCACCAGTCTCTTCCATCAGGAAGCTTCCTCAAGCCTTTTAGCATCTTCCATCAGAGGACAGACAGAAGCAAAAGGAATAACCACAATCCCACAGTGGCTAAAACAAAAACCACATAACAGAAAGTTAATCAGGATGAAAAAGCTGAAAGTTATGTCCCAGAGGAAGGGACAAGATAAAACTCCAGAAAAACAACTAAATGAAGTGGAGATAGGCAACCTTCCAGAAAAATAATTCAGAATAATGATAATGAAAATGATCCAGTATCTCAGGAGAAAAAAAAAATTGGAGAAGATGCAAGAAATGTTTACCAAAGACCTAGGAGAACTAAAGAACAAACAAACAGAGATGAGTACTACACTAGAAGAAATCAATAGTGGAATAACTGAGGCAGGAGAACCAATAAATGACCTGGCAAAAAGAATGATGGAAATCACTGACACAGAACAGAAAATAGGGGGGAAAAAAGAATAAAAAAAAAAAAATTAAGACATCCTAAAAGACCTCTGGGACAACATGAAATGCACCAGCATTCACATTATAGGGGTCCCAGAAGGAGAAGAGAGCAAGAAAGGACCTGAGAAAATATTTGAAGATATAATAGACAAAAATTTCCTTAACATGGGAAAGGAAATACTCAACCAAATCCAGGAAGCATAGAGAGTCCCAGGCAGGATAAGCCCAAAGAGAAATACATTCAGACATATAGAAATCAAACTGATAAAAATTAAAGACACATTAAATGTGTAAACTATGGTGTCAGACAAATTCCTTAATTTTCATTAGGTGAGTTAAGATAGGTTATTTGAGAGTCTTGCCTTTGTGATCAAGCCTTAGAGCTTTAATCTGTCTGATAATGGGGAGCAATTGGAAGTGATTGATAAGAGAATACTGAAGTAATACTGGTATTTTATCTGGCAGTCATGTGCAGGGTGAGCTGATCAGTTTCCAGAAATGAGAAACTGTACAGAGTTCATTTTTCTAGGACTTTTTTCTCCCTCCATTTAGGCAGTAAAATGGTATGATAAAAAAAATACTAAGCTAATTAATCTTTTTTTTTGTTTGTTTCTTTTTACTTTTCAGTTTACCTATCCACATGGTTTACAGACTTAACATTAAACTGAGAATATTTGCTCAACTATCTGACATATGTAGAAATCTCTTTGTTTTTGACATTTTGGAGGCTTCAATATAAGAAGAATATGTACAAAGCATGCAAGATTTCAACTTTCTTGTTTTTAAATTTTGAATTTATTTATTTTATCATTGAAGGATAATTGCTTTACAGAATTGTGTTGGTTTCTGCCCAATATCAAAATGAATCAGCCATAGGTATACATAAGTCTCCTCCCTCTTGAAACTCCCTCCCATCTACCTCTGTATCCCACCCCTCTAGATTGTCACAGAGCCCCAGTTTGAGTTCCCTGAGTCATACAACAAATTCCCACTGGTTATCTATTTTACATACAGTAATGGAAGTTTTCATGTTACTCTCTCCATGCATCTCACTCCTCCCTTCTCCCTGTGTCCATATGTCTCTTCTCTACGTCTGTGTCTCTATTGCTACCCTGCAAATAAATTCTTCAGTACCATCTTACTAGATTCCACATATATGTGTTAGTATACAATATTTATCTTTCTCTTTCTGACTTATTTCACTGTATAATAGGCTCTAGGTTCATCCATCTCATTAGAACTGACTCAGTTGTGTTCCTTTTTATGGCTGAGTAATGTTCCAGTGTAAATATGCACCACAGCTTCTTTATCCATTCATCTGTCAATGAACATCAAGGTTGCTTCCATATTCTAGCTACTTTAAATAGCACTGCAATGAACTTTGGGATACATGTGTCTTCTTCAATTTTGATTTCCTCATGGTATATGCCTAGTAGTGGGATTGCTGGGTCATATGGTCCTTTAATTCCTAGTTTGTTTAAAGGAATTTCTGTAATGTATTCCATAGTGGCTGTATCAATTTACATTCCCACCAACAGTGCAAGAGGATTCCCTTTTTTCCACACCCTCTCCAGCATTTATTCTTTGTAGACTTTTTGATGATGGCTATCTTGACTGTTGTGAGGTGATATTTCATAGTTTTGATTTGCATTTCTCTAATAATGACCAATGTTGAACATCTTTTCATGTGTTTGTTAGCCATGTATATGCCTTCTTTGGAGAATTGTCAGTTTATGTCTTTTGCCCACTTTTTGATTGTTGTTGTTGTTGTTGTTGTTTTGCTTTTCTAGTGTTGACTTGTATTAGCTCCTTGTATATTTTGGAAATTAATTATTTGTCAGTTGTTTCATTTGACCTTATTTTCTCCATTTCTGAGGGTTGTCTTTACACCTTATTTGTAGTTTCCTTTGCTGTGCAAAATTTTTGTAAGGTAAATTAGGTCCCACTTATTTATTTGTGTCTTTATTTCCATTAATCCAGGAGGTGGGTCATGGAGGGTCTTACTGTTATTTATGTCATACAATGTTCTGCCTATGTTTTCCTTTAACAGTTTTATAGTTTATGGTCTTAAATTTATGTCTTTAATCCATTTTGAGTTTATCTTTGTGTTTGTTGTTAGGAAGTGTTCTAAATTCATGTTTTACATGTTAGCAGTTCAGTTTTCCCAGCACCACTTATTGAAGAGGTGATCTTTGCCTTACTGTATATTCTTGTCTCCTTTGTCAAATATAAGGTACCCATAAGTGTGTGGGTTTATCTCTGATGTTTCTAACTTGTTCCATTGGTCTATATTTATGGTTTTGTGCCAGTACCATACTGTCTTGATGACTGTAGCTTTATAGTATAGTCTGAAGTCAGGAAGGTGTATTCCTTCCCCCATTCTTCTTTCTCAAGATTGCTTTGGCTCTTCAGGGTCTTTTGTGTTTCCTTATGAATTGTAACATTTTTTGTCAGTTCTGTGAAAAAATGCCATTTGTAATTTGATAGGGATCACATCGAATCTGTGGATTGCAAATTGGTAGTATAGTCATTTTCACAATATTTATTCTTCCAACACAGAAATATGGAATATTTCTCAAACTGTTTATGTCATCTTTGATTTCTTTCATCGGTGTCTTATAATTTTCTGCATACAGCTCTTTTTTCTCTTTAGGTAGGCTTTTTCCTAGATATTTTATTCTTTTTTGATGTATGGGATTGATTCCTTAAATTCTCTTTCTGATTTTTCATTTTTAATATACAGGAATGCAAGTGATTTCTCTATATTGAAGTGAGTCTCTGGTATACAGCAATATATGAGTCTTATTTTTGTACCTACTCAGCCAGTCTATGTCTTTTTGTTGGAGCATTTGATCCATTTACATTTAAAGTAATTATATATATATATATATATATATATATATATATATATATGTTTCTATTAGCTGTTTCTCAATTGTTTGGGTTTTTGTTTTTGAGGTCTTTTTCTTCTCTTGTGTTTCCTGTTCATATAAGTCCCTTTAACATTGTTGTAAAGCTGGGTTGGTGGTACAAAATTCTCTTAAATTTTGCTTGTCTGTAAAGCTTTTGATTTCTCCATCAATTTTGAATGAGACACTTGCCACGTAGAGTAATTTTGGTTTTAGATTTTCCACTTTATGTAATTTAAATATATTCCACCATTCCCTTCCAATGGTAGAGTTTCTGCTGAAAGATCAGCTGTTAATTGGAAAGGGTTTCCCTGGTATGTTACTTGTGGCTTTTCCCTTGCTGCTTTTAATATTCTTTCTTTGTGTTTAATCTTTGTTAGTTTCATTAATATGTGTCTTGGGATGTTTCTTCTTTGGTTTATCCTGTATGGGACTCTGTGCTTCTTGGACTTAATTGACTATTTCCTTTTCTATGTTGGGAAAACTTTCGACTATAATCTCCTCAAAATGTTTCTCATACCCTTTCTTTTGCTCTTTTTCTTCTAGGACTAATGTACGTGGAATGCTGGTGAATTTAGCATAGTCCCAGTGGTCTCTGAGACTATCCTCAGTTCTTTTCATTCTTTTTACTTTATTCTGTTCTTCAGTAGCTATTACCATCATTCAATCCTTTAGCTTACATATATGTTCTTCCACTTCAGATATTTTGCTATTGATTATTATAAAGTACTTTTCTTGAAGAGATATCTAGTCTTTCCTATTCTATTGTTTTAGTCTATTTTTTGCATTGATCACTTAGGAAGGCTCTTATCTCTTCCTGCTATTCTCTGGAACTCAGCATTCAATAGGATGTATCTTTCCTTTTCTTCTTTGCCTTTTGCTTCTTTTCTTTACTCAAATATTTGTAAGGCATCCTCAGATAACCATTTTGCATTTTTGCATTTCTTTTTCTTGGGGATGGTTTTCATCACTGTCTCTTGTATAGTGTTATGAAACTCCAACCTTGGTTCTTCAGGCACTCTATCATATCTAATCCCTGGAATCTATTGGCCACTTCCAATGTATAATCATAAAGGATTTTATTCAGGTCATACCTGAATGCTCCAGTGGTTATCCCTACTTTCCTCAAGTTAAGTCTGAATTTGGCAATAAGGAGTTCATTATCTGAACCACAGTCAGCTCCTGGTCTTCTTTTTGCTGACTGTATAGAGCTTCTCCCTTGGCTGCAAAGAATATAATCAATCTGATTTCAGTGTTGACCATCTGGTGATGTCCAAGTGTAGAGTTGTGTCTCATGTAGTTGGAAGAGGTTCTGTGCTATGACCAGTACATTCTCTTGACAAAACTCTGTTATCCTTTGCCCTGTTTCATTTTGTACCTCAAGGCCAAACTTGCCTGTTACTTCAGGTATCTCTTGACTTCCTACTTTTTCATTCTAGTTCCCTATGATGAAAAGGACATTTTTTTTCTTCTGTTAGTTCTAGAAGGTCTTGTAGGTTACCATAGAACCACTCAACTTCATCTTCTTTGGCATTAGTGATTGGGGCATAGACTTGGATTACTGTGATATTAAAAGGATTGCCTTGGAAATGAACAGAGAATATTCAGTCATTTTTGAGATTGGACCCAATACTGCACTTTGAAGTCTTTTGTTGACAAAGAGGGAACATTTGTTGACCAAAGGAACCTTTAATGCAAAGATGGGCACATTAAAGGATAAGAATGGTATGGAGTTAACAGAAGCACAAGATATTAAGAAGAGGTGGCAAGAATAAACAGAACTATGCAAAAAGATCTCCATGATACAGATAACCAAAATGGTGTAATCACTCACTTAGAGGGAGACATTCTGGAGTGTGAAGTCGAGTGGGCCTTGGAAAGCATCATTATGAACAAACCTAGTACAGGTGATGGAATTCCAGCTGAGCTGTCAAATCCTAAAAAGGTGATGCTTTTAAAGAGCTGCACTCAATATGTCAGCAAATTTGAAAACTCAGCAGTGGCCACAGGAGCAAAAAAGATCAGTTTTCATTCAAGTCACACAGAAGAGAAATGCCAAAGGATTTTCAAACTACTGCAAAATTGCATTCATTTCACACACTTGCAAAGCAATGCTTAAAGTTCTCCAAGCTAGGTTTCAACAGTACTTCCAGATATTCCAACTGGATATTGGAAATGGATTTTGAAAAGGATATTCAAACTGGATATTCAAACTGGATTTTGAAAAGGCAGACAGACAAGAGATCAAATTGTTAAAATGCATTGTATCATAGAAAAAGCAAGAGAATTCCAGAAAAACAACTCCTGTTTCATTGATTAGTCTAAAGTCTTTGACTGTGTGGATGAAAAGTATTTGACTGTGTGGATGACAGCAAACTTTGGAAAGTTCTTAAAGAAATGGGAATACCAGAACCCCTGACTTGCCTCCTGGAAATCTGTATGAAGGTCAAAAGCAACGGTTAGAACCAGACATGGAACAATGGACTGGTTCCAAATTAGGAAAGGAGTACCTCAAGGTTGTATATTTTCACCCTGCTTATTTAACTTATATGCAGGTTTCATCATGTGAAATGCAAGGCTGGATGAAGTACAAGCTGGAATCAAGATTGCCAGGAGAAATATCAATAACCTCAGATATGCAGATGACACCACCCTTATGACAGAAAATGAAGAGGAACTACAGAGCCCTTTGATGAAAGTGAAAAAGGATAGTGAAAAAGTTGCCATAAAATTCAGTATTCAAAAAATCAAGATCATGGCTTTAGGTCCCATCACTTCATGACAAATAGTTGGAGAAGCAATGGAAACAGTGACATAATTTATTTTCTTGGGCTCCAAAATCACTGAAGATGGTGACTGCAGCCATGAAATTTAAAGATGTTTACTCCTTGGAATAAAAGCTATGACCAATCTAGACAGCATATTATAAAGCAGAGACATTGCTTTGCCCACAAAGGTCCGTCTAGTCAAAGCTGTGATTTTTCCAATAGCCATGTGTGGATATGAGAGTTGGACTGTAAAGAAAGCTCAAGACCAAAGAACTGATGCTTTTTGAACTGTGGTTTGGATAAGACTCTTGATAGTCCTTTGGACAGCAAGGAGATCCAACTAGTCAATCCTAAAGGAAATCAACCCTGAATATTCATTGGAAGAACTGATGCTGAAGCTGAATCTTCAGCCACCGGATGTGAAGAAGTGATGCATTAGAAAAGACCTTGATGCTGGGAAATATTGAAGGCAGGAGGAGAAAGGGATGAAAGAGAATGAAATGGTTCGATGGCATCACTGACTCAATGCACATGAGTTTGAGCAAGCCTCAGGATTTGTTGATGGACAGGGAAGCCTGGCATGCTACAGTCCATGGGATCGCAAAGTGTTAGACAGGACTGAATGACTGAATTGACAAAGATTATTTTTAATTTCAGTATTTTTGTCATCTGTTTATTCTTTATTTTTTTTCTAGGTCTTTGTTACATGTTTTAATTTGTTTTTCTATTTTCTCGATTCTGTTTTCGAGAATTGGATCATATTTACTATCATTACTCTGAATTCTTTTTTAGGTTGTTTTCCTAGATCCTATTTATTTATTTGGAATTGTGTGTTTCTAGGTTGTTCCTTCATTCACGCAGTATTTCTCTGCTTTTTCATTATTTATTTTAGCTTATGTGTTTGAGGTCCCCTTTTCCCAGTCTTCAAGGTTGAATTCTTTCTCCCTTTTGGTTTCTGCCCCTGGTGGGTAAAGATTATCCAGTGGTTTGTGTAATCTTCATGTAGGATGTGACTTTATGGTGTGAACAGGAGATTTTTTTCCCCTTTGATTGGCAGGGCTAGGGTTGTAATCCTGTCTGGTGGTGATTGGGTTTGTATTTTTGTCTTGTTTGTTGTTTGGATAAGGTGTCCTGCACAGGATGCTGCTGGCAATTGTTGATGACAGGTCTTATATACAGGTGGTTGCCTTTGTGGGAGTCATCACTAATTAACACTCCTTAGGGTTAGGAGTTCTCTTGTAGTCTACTGTCTTAGAGTCTTGGAGTCCCATTCCAAAAGGCTCAGGGATTGATCTTTGGCTGGGGAACTGAGAATCCACAAGTGGTTTGTTATGGCATTAAATAGGATTAAAACAAACACAAAACAGAAAGAAACAAAATTACAAAATCAGGCAAATAATGGAATAAACACAAATAAATATACACCTATCAACTCAGTTCAGATCAGTCACTCAGTCATGTCTGACTCTTTGTGACCCCATGGACTGCAGCATGCCAGGCCTCCCTGTCCACCACCAACTCCAGGAGTTTACTCAAACTCATGTCCACTGAGTTGGTGATGCCATCCAACCATCTCATCCTCTGTTGTCCCCTTCTACTCCTGCCCCCAATCTCTCCCAGCATCAGGGTCTTTTCAAATGAGTCAGCTCTTTGCATCAGGTGGCCAAAGTATTGGAGTTTCAGTTTCAACATCAGTCCTTCCAATGAACACTCAAGACTGATCTCCTTTAGGATGGACCGGTTTGATCTCCTTGCAGTCCAAGGGACTCTCAAGAGTCTTCTCCAACATGACAGTTCAAAAGCATCAATTCTTTGGTGCTCAGCTTTATAGTCCATCTCTTACATCCATACATGACTGCTGGAAACACAATAGCCTTGACTAGATGGACCATTGTTGGCAAAGGTTTATGTATGTGTATGTGTACACACACACACACACATATGCCCACATATTTGCTGCTGCTAAGTTGCTTCGGTCATGTCCAACTCTGTGAGACCCCATAGACAGCAGCCCACCAGGCTTCTCTGTCCACAGGATTCTCTAGTCAAGAATACTGGAGTGGGTTGCCATTTCCTTCTCACACACACACACACACACACACACACACACACCTATAAACAAAACCAAAACAGTAAAAAAAAAAAAAATACAATAGACTGACCCAGCAAACGAAGGAAATGAAAAATAATATCAACCAGTTAAAAACAAAACTAACTAAATCACAAACTGGAAAACAAAACTAAAGCAAGGTGCTACCTGGGGAATAAAGCAAGAAAAATAAAACAAACTAACAAACATGGTGAAAAAAATAAAGAAAAAGAAGAAAAGAATGAAATAATAGAATTACAAAGTTAAACAGAGATTGATAATGAAGATTTATGCATATATTAAATAATACCTATAATGGGAAAAGAACGGTTGGAAAAGCAAACAGAGTAATAAATACAGGAAAAAAATGTATAAATTTAAAAAGAGAGAGAGAGAGAAAAAAACAAAAAAACAGGAAAACCCCACAGAACTGCAAAAGGCCAACCTAGAGGCAGAAGTACCTAAAAGAAACAAAAAGTGTGATATTAAAAAGTTTCAAATGCTTAAATAGATTTAACACAATCAACAACTACCACAAGAGGAGGTGGGAATGGGAAAAAAAGCAAAGGAAAAAAATCCAGAAGCAACTACAGAACAAGTCAAAATATAAGAATAAAGAGTGTTTTTATTGAGTCTCTGTTGTCAGTGTCCTTTGCCTCATTGGCAATCACAGTTCACCTCCCCTCTCTAGGATGCCCTCCAATACTGGGATAGTTTCTGGACCTGTTATGGGGGCAGCTCAGACTCTATTCTGGTTCTACTCCTGTTTGTTCTTGCCTCCAATGTCCAGAGCTATCAGAATTAGTGTGTTTTCTTTTATGGGCTCTCATTGTCCTTTTACATATTCCATAGGCACAGAGACTGCCTAGTTGATCACTTGGTTTTAATCCACAGCTTGTACAGCTGTTGGGAAGGTTTTGGGTCCTCTTCCTTAGCCTCACTCTCACTGGGTTTCAACTGTAGTTTTATCTCCATCTCTACAAGTGGGTTGTCCACAGGGGCTTGCTCCTGAGGCTGCCCTGGAGGACTTGGTTCTGCCCCAGGAAGGACCAGATGTGGAAGTAGTGAAGCAGGTTGGATCACAGGGACCCTGGTAGCACCAGATACTCAGGGGAGCCAGCATCTAGGCCCACAGGAAACATAATATAAAAGAGATACCCTGCTTCCAAGGTAAGGAGAAGCAGCTGTTGAAGATCACTGGGAAGATCACTTGAGAAATAACTCCAGAAAGAATGAAGGGATGGAGCCAAAGCAAAAACAATACCCAGTTGTGGATGTAACTGGTGATAGGAGCAAGGTCCGATGCTGTAAAGAGCAATATTGCATAGGAACCTGGAATGTTAGGTCCATGAATCAAGGCAAATTGGAAGTGGTCAAACAAGAGATGGCAAGAGTGAACATCGACATTCTAGGAATCAGTGAACTAAAATGAACTGGAATGGGTGAATTTAACTCAGATGACCATTATATCTACTACTGTGGGCAGGAATCCTATAGAAGAAATGGAGTAGCCATCATGGTAAATAAGATAGTCCAAAATGCAGTACTTGGATGCAATCTCAAAAACGACAGAATGATCTCTGTTCGTTTCCAAGGGAAACCGTTCCATATCAGAGTAACCCCAAGTCTATGAACCAACCAGTAATGCTGAAGAAGCTGAAGCTGAATGGTTCTATGAAGACCTACAAGACCTTTTAGAACTAAAACCCAAAAAAGATGTCCTTTTCATTATAGGGGACTGGAATGCAAAAGTAGGAAGTCAAGAAACACCTGGGGTAACAGGCAAATTTGGCCTTGGAATACATAATGAGGCAGGGAAAAGGCTAATAGAGTTTTGCCCAAAAGAATGCACTGGTCATAACAAACACCCTCTTTGAACAACACAAGACTCTAAACATGGATGGACATCACGAGATGGTCAACACTGAAATCAGACTGATTATATTCTTTGCAGCCAAAGATGGAGAAACTCTATACAGTCAACAAAAACAAGAATAGGAGCTGACTGTGGCTCAGATCATGAACTCCTTATTGCCAAATTCAGACTTAAATAGAAGAAAGTAGGGACAACCACCAGACCATTCAGGCATGACCTAAATTAAATTCCTTATGATTATACAGTGGAAGTGAGAAATAGATTTAAGGGCCTAGATCTGATAGATAGAGTGCCTGATGAACTATGGAAGGAGGTTCGTGACATTGTACAGGAGAGAGGGATCAAGATCATGCCCATGGAAAAGAAATGCAAGAAAGCAAAATGTCTGTCTGGGGGGGAACTTACAAATAGCTGTGAAAAGAAGAGAAGTGAAAAGCAAAGGAGAAAAGGAAACATATAAGCATCTGAATGCAGAGTTCCAAAGAATAGCAAGAAGAGATAAGAAAGCCTTCTTCAGTGATCAATGCAAAGAAATAGAGGAAAACAACAGAATGGGAAAGACTATAGATCTCTTCAAGAAAATTAGAGATACTAAGGGAACATTTCATGTAAAGATGGGCTTGATAAAGGAGAGAAATGGTATGGACCTAACAGAAGCAGAAGATATTAAGAGGAGGTGGCAAGAATACACAGAAGAAGTGTACAAAAAAGATCTTCAAGACCAAGATAATCACAATGGTGTGATCACACACCTAGAGCCAGACATCCTGGAATGTGAAGTCAAGTGGGCCTTAGAAAGCATCACTACGAACAAAGCTAGTGGAGGTGATGGAATTCCAGTTATTCCAAATCCTGAAAGATGATGCTGTGAAAGTGCTGCACTCAATATGTCAGCAAATTTGGAGAACTCAGCAATGGCCACAGGACTGGAAAAGGTCAATTTGCATTCCAATCCTAAAGAAAGGCAATGCCAAAGAATGCTCAAGCTACCACGCAATTGCACTCATCTCACACTCTAGTAAAGTAATGCTCAAAATTCTCCAAGCCAGGCTTCAGCAAGATGTGAACTTCCAAATGTTCAAGCTGGTTTTAGAAAAGGCAGAGGAACCAGAGAGCAAATTGCCAACATTCGCTGGATCATCAAAAAAGAAAGAGAGTTCCAAAAAAACATCTTTGTCTGCTTTATTGACTATGCCAAAGCCTTTGACTGTGTGGATCACAATAAACTGTGGAACATTCTGAAAGAGATGGGAATACCAGACCTCTTGAGAAACCTATATGCAGGTCAGGAAGCAACAGTTAGAACTGGACATGGAACAATAGACTGTTTTCAAATAGGAAAAGGAGTCCATCAAGGCTGCATATTGTCATCCTGTTTATTTAACTTATATGCAGAGTACATCATGAGAAATGCTGGGCTGGAAGAAGCACAAGCTGGAATCAAGATTGCCAGGAGAAATAGCAATAACCTCAGATATGCAGATGACACCACCCTTATGGCAGAAAGTGAAGAGGAACTCAAAAGCCTCTTGATGCAAGTGAAAGAGGAGAGGGAAAAAGTTGGCTTAAAGCTCAACATTCAGAAAACTAAGATCATGGCATCTGGTCCCATCACTTCATGGGAAATAGATGTGGAAACAGTGGAAACAGTGTCAGACTTAATTTTTAAGGGCTCCAAAATCACTGCAGATGGTGACTGCGGCCATGGAATTAAAAGATGCTTACTCCTTGGAAGGAAAGTTATGACCGACCTAGATACCATATTCAAAAGCAGAGACATTACTTTGTCAAAAAGGTCCGTCTAATCAAGGCTATGGTTTTTCCATTAGTCATGTATGGATGTGAGAGTTCGACTGTGAAGAAAGCTGAGTGCCGAAGATTTGATGCTTTGGAATTGTGGTGTTTGAGAAGACTCTTGAAAGTCCCTTGGACTGCAAGGAGATCCAACCAGTCCATTCTAAAGAGCTCAGTCCTGGGTGTTCTTTGGAAGGACTGATGCTAAAGCTGAAACTCCAAAACTTTGGCCACCTCATGTGAACAGTTGACTCATTTGAAAAGGCCCTGATGCTGGGAGGCTTTGGGGGCAGGAGGAGAAGGGGACAACAGAGGATCAGATGGCTGGATGGCATCACCGACTCGATGGACGTGAGTCTGAGTGAACTCTGGGAGTTGGTGATGGATAGGGAGGTCTGGCATGCTGCAGTTCATGGGTTTGCAAAGAGTCGGACACGACTGAGCGACTAAACTGAACTGAATTAGCCTCTGGCAGCTCTGCCCCAGTGAGGATTGAGCATGAAGGTGGTCAGAATTCCTGGGTCACAGGTACCCTGGTAGCGCCAAGTGTGCAGGGACACTGACTGCCTCAGCCACAGGATCTATGGCTCTATCAGCATCTTTTTCTAGCCTCTGGCAGCTGGCAATCAGAGGGCCCATTTGGCTGGTCCTTCTCTGTTGTGCCGCCCATTCAGGCACTTAAATCGCCCCCTGGCTAGGGTCCTTCTCTGTTTCTGAGCACTTGAGTCGCTTAAATGCCCACCCTGAATGGGGTCCTTTAATGTTTCTAGGCTCTTCAGGCACTTAAAGCCCTCCCTTCCCCCTACCCCAGGCTGGGCTCCTACTCTGTTGTTTGGTGCACCAGGCACTTGAAGGGCCAGCCTCTCTATTGTTTAGCTGATGGTGCTGGTATATGGGGAGAGAGAGGCTACAGTGATGACTCAACCCCCTATGCATGACTCAGCAGTATCACCTTGCCTCCATGGTTGCCTGGCTTTCCTCCACAGGTATTTCCTACCACAATCTCCTTTCATGTTCCTTAGGGCTGTCTCCCAGCAGTCAACAGCAGCCCTTGCCCTGGGATTTCCCCACAATCCCTATGCTCCAGCTCCCAGCTGCTGTGCTTTCTAGAGGACTTCTGTCCCTCTTCAGGCTGTGGCAGGGGTTGTCTGTGTGATTCTTATTCCATTTAGACTGTCATAGATCAGTTGCTTCACTCACAGACTCAAATGTTTCTCCTCTGTCCCAAACAATTGCCCCAATGTGGGGATCGGACCCCTGCTTCAGTTTACCCACCCATCAAGGCTGACTCTCCTTCCCCCCACCCCACCCACTTCTTCCATCCTACCAAGTTTTGTATGATTCTATGTATTCTTTTCCATTGGTAAGGTACTCCTTCCTGCTCTCACCTGGTGTTCTGCAAGATCCTCTGTACCTGGAAATATATTCTTGATGTATCTGTGGAGATAGATGTACTCCACATCCACCTACTTTTATGCCATCTTGTTTTCCCTAAGTTTTCAATTATTTATTTTAGGCTATCACCAAAATTTAAAGGGAAAATTTTAGGAATTTCACAGAGAAACTTTACATTTCATTAACTCTGCATTAAAATGTTGAATTACTTCTCACTATAAACCTGCTTTTAAACTGTTCAAAATCTGCTGTATATGTTAAGAAGTTTTTGCTGCTTTTGCTTTTCATTTTTCCTTTATTTTACTTTGTAAATCCAAGAAATCCAATTCTCAAAACAATTCTATTTTTCTTTATGATGCATGCTCCAAATCTTCTTTGGTAAGGGGAAGCCCTGATTATCTACAATTTCCTCAGTCTAACCTAACAGCTGTAAACCCTTAACAGCTAATCAGTTGAATTCAGCTCACCTGTGTGAGTGATCCTTGGCAGCTCCATCTGCTTTGAGTCAAGTTTTTTTTTTTATTTGTTTGTTTGTTTGTTTTTAAAGGCTTAAAGGGAAAAGAACTAATAAACTTGCAAGATTGCTTTCAGCTATTTTGAGTGTTATTCAAGGTATGAAAGGTATAAAACAATACATTTATTTTTATTGACTTACAATGTGTCAGTTTTTAGGTGTACAGCAAAATAATTAATATATATGCAAATTATTGTTCAGATTCTTTTCTAAGTTGCTACAAGATATTGAATATAGTTCCCTATGTTATTCAGTAGGATACATTTGTTTAATGCTTATTTCTAATCAACAAATGACTAACATTATTGACAATAAATACTATTGACAACAAATGGAATTAGGGTTAGGGTTAGGGTTAGGATTAACCTATGGTGTTTGAGGCTCTGACACACATAAACATGAAAGGGAAAAGAGAAAAAGACTAAGTGGATATTGTGTATTCTGACTGTTCTGGGTGTTGCTTTCTGAAACTACATAGACAGTGTAAACTTTGAAATTGGGTCTATGAGCATATTTGCTAGACCTCTAACTTGTTTTGACTTGACGTAGTATGGCATGTTTTACTTATTATTATTATTTTTTAATCTTCTTTTTCTGGGCACCAGGGTCATGCTAAAAAAGTGTGTGTAAGTGCTATTCTTTCTCTTTTAAAAACTTAAAGTGAGGCAGTCCTGTCATATCTGATGTTTGGTCTTTGTGATGAAAGGAATAGAAGTGTGCTTGTTTCACACATTCAAAACAGAGCTAGAAGACCAGTGTTGGCATTTTCTCAATCACATTCCTGCATCTCTGGGATCTTGAATTTCCTGAATTGTATCAAACTCCAGGACAACACCAGCCCTTCTCAAAGGAACATCTGCTAGCAGTTTCCAGCTGCAAGCTTATAGTCTCAAAGACTTCTCTGGGAATATACAAGACAAGGATTTCAAACCCCAACTAATATGTTTTCAGCAACCTTACTTCTTGCAGCTCCAGTGATATTTCATTTGAAAGAACTCATGGAACTAAGTGTAACACTTCAGATTTTGCCTTTATAAGGCTATCTCATCCCCACTTTGTAGTCCAGTGGAAGATAATTCAAGTGCTTCTGAAATCTGTGTGTCCCAGCCTTTAGCTTTCACTTTTGCTCAGATAAAACTCTCTTCTTCTATTCTTATTATGAACTGCATGCTGATTATTTCCATGGACAAAAGAAAGTAAATAATTCAAATGGAAAAGAAAACAAAATAGAGCAAATAAACAACAACAAAACAGAACAAGACAAACCAATTCAAAATCTTAAGCTTTGTCAACTGGAAAATATTATTAATTAGATTAAATTGGAAATGTTTGCAAATGAATGTACCATTCTGTGAAACTACATGTTAGGACTTTTGGTAGAGAAACTATCCTTGGGCAATATGACTGACAACGGGGCCAGCAACTTCTATTTCAATTTCAAGAAGAAAAACAAAATAAAATGTCCAAGCCACTTTCACTCTTCTTGTCCAGTTGATTCCTGAAATTTTTTCCTCAGCAAAATCTGTCCCTGCAATCTTTGTGGTCATTTATATATTTGTGAACAACCCTGGAAGAGAATCAACGCATCTAGATGATCCAACAACAAAGCCTTGATATGCCCAACAAATACATTGTGGGAAAACCAACTGGATTGCATAGAAACTGCTGGCAAACTGTTTATTTTTTAAAACTGAGATAAGCATTTAAGATCTAGCCCTTAGCTAGTCAATGAATAATATAGTATCATTAACTATAATCATAATGCTATATATTAGATCTCCAGAGATTATTCATATCCAAACTGCAAGTTTGTATACTTTTATCAACATCTCCCCATTTTACCCATCCCTCAACCCCTGATAGCCACCAATCTACTCTCTGATTCTAAGAGTTTAGCTTTTTTTTGCCTTTACATAGAAATGATATTGTCTTTCTCTGTCTTTATTCACTTAGCATAATTCCCTCACGATCCATACATGGTGTTGTAAATGGCAGGACTTTTTCTTTCTCTCTCAATTGACTAGTAGGTAGGTATGTAGATAGATAGATATCACTGCTCAGTCACTAATTCCTGTCAAACTCTGTAACCCTATGGATGCATGCATGCCAGGCTTCCCTGTCCATCACCATTTCCTGGAGTTTGTTCAAACTCATGTCCATTGAGTTGGTGATGCCATCCAACCATCTCATCCTCTGTCATCTCCTTTTTCTCCTGCCTTCAATCTGGAATTCCCTTGCTTTTTATATGATCCAACAGATGTTGGCAATTTGATGTCTGGTTCCTCTACCTTTTCTAAACCCAGCTTGTACATCTGGAAATAAGTTAATATCTGAAATATATAAAGAACTAATAAAGTCAATAAAAAGAAAGCCTCAACAATCCAATTAATAATAGACATTGCCTCAAAGAAGACATATAAATGGTAAACAAGTAAATTAAAAGATATGTGATAGCATTAATCATCATGGAAATGCAAATTAAAACTACAAGGAGGTATCAGTTAATACTCGTTAGAATGACTATTGTCAAAAAGACAAGAGATAACAAATATTGATGAGAATGTGAACAAAAGAAACTGTTGTGCACACTGGTAAGAATGTAAATTAATTGACTCAACCACTATGGAAATTTCTTTAAAAAATAACAATAGAACTACCATATGATCCACCAATCACACTTCTCTGTGTATATCCAAAGTAAATGAAAACAGGTTATCAAAAAAAAAAAAAAAAACCTACATTCCCACGTTTATCACACCATTAGTCACAATAGTTAAGATATGGTAACAACTGTATCATATACACTGATTATGGTAACGAACATATCCATCAGTCAATGGACAAATGGATAAAGAAGATGCAAGACAATTCCAGAAAAAAACATCTACTTCTACTTCATTGACTACACTAAAGCCTTTGTGTGGATCACAGCAAACTGTGGAAAACTCTTAAAGCCATTGAATATCAGACCAACTTAACTGCCTCCTGAGAAACCTGATCAAGAAGCAACAGTTAGAACCAGACATGGAACAATGGACTGGTTCAAAATCGGGAAAGGAGTACGCCAAGGCTATATATATTGTCACCCTGCTTATTTAACTTGCATGCCAAGAATATAATCTGAAATTCTAGGCTGGATGAATCACAAACTGGAATCAAGATTGCCTGGAGAAATATCAACAACCTCAGTAAATGCACGTAATACCACACTAATGGAAGAAAGAGAAGAGGAACTAAAGAGTCTATTTAAGAGGTGAAGGAGGAGAGTGAAAAAGCTGGCTTAAAATTAAATATTAGAAAAAACTAAGATCGTGGCATCTGGTCCCATCACTTCATGGGAAATAGATGGGGAAAGAATGGAAACAGTGTCAGACTTTATTTTGGGGGGCTCCAAAAACACTGCAGATAGTGATTCCAGCCATGAAATTAAAAAACGCTTACTCCTTGGAATGAAAGTTATGACCAACCTAGATAGCATATTCAAAAGCAGAGATGTTACTTTGCCAACAAAGGTCCATCTAGTCAAGGCTATTTTTTTTCCAGTGGTCACGTATGGATGTGAGAGTTGGACTGTGAAGAAGGCCGAGCACCGAAGAATTGATGCTTTTGAACTGTGGTGTTGGAGAAGACTCTTGAGAGTCCCTTGCACTGCAAGAAGATCCAACCAGTCCATTCTAAAGGAGATCAGTCCTGGGTGTTCTTTGGAAGGACTGTTGCTAAAAATGAAACTCCTACTTTGGCCACCTCATGTGAACAGTTGACTCAATGGAAAAGACCCTGATGCTGGGATGGATTGGGGGCAGGAGGAGAAGGGGACGACAGAGGATGAGATGGCTGGATGGCATCACTGACTCGATGGACGTGAGTTTGAGTGAACTCTAGGAGTTGGTGATGGACAGGGAGGCCTGGCGTGCCATGATTCATGGGGTCACAAAGAGTCAGACATGACTGAGCGACTGAACTGAACTGAATTTCTGGCATATAACTCTATATTTCAAATATTGTCATTCCTTATCGTTTTACACTTTATTTATCAGTTCAGTTCAGTCGCTCAGTCATGTCCAACTCTTTGCGACCCCATGAATCATGGCACGCCAGGCCTCCCTGTCCATCACCAACTCCTAGAGTTCACTCAAACTCACGTCCATCGAGTCAGTGATGCCATCCAGCCATCTCATCCTCTGTCGTCCCCTTCTCCTCCTGCCCCCAACCCCTCCCAGCATCGGGGTCTTTTCCAATGAGTCAACTCTTCGCATGAGGTGGCCAAAGTACTGGAGTTTCAGCTTTAGCATCATTCCTTCCAAAGAAATCCCAGGGCTGATCTCCTTCAGAATGGACTTTATTTATAGTACCCTTTTAATTGACAACAACCCAGTACTGACTTCATCTTATTCCATCCTCCAAGCATAGTTAAAATACAATTTGTAATTGACTTAGTAGTAATTTACAATATCATTATGACTGTGCAAGTGCTGTTCATGACTGAGCCAAAGAGCATACAATAATTATATTTCTTTTTATGTAATTTTTTGCTTTTCCCAGTGTTTAAAATGGTGTTTGTATTTACCACAATAATATTCTGGGATTGATAATTGCCCCGTTTAAAGATTTTCATTTTTTATTTTCCTTTGTATCTATTGTTACTCTTTCCTCCATCTTCCAATAGCATCTCAATACACTTTTCCACATAGTCAATAGTATCTGATTATTAATTACTGTTTTTTAAATTTTGTTTCCATTTTTGTTTTGATAATACTTGCATCTAGATACCTCAATTTTCCTGTAGTCTGGACTATTTGCTCTTCAAGCCTACTGCACAATTGTAATCCTGGCAATTTCTTTACCTTTCTCCTAATTCCCTCCATACTATATTTTCTGCTGTCTTGCTTTACTCCTCCTTTTTGCTGAAGCACATCCTGTATGATCTTCATAAGGAATTGTGCAATGATGATAAATGTTGAGCCCTTGTGCATTTGAATATACATTTATCATACTTTTGCTTAATTTAGTTTGCCTGGATATTAACTTTTAGATTGAAAAATAATTTTACCTCAGAGTTTTTAAAAAATTGCTACATATCATTATAACTTCCAATTATGCTTCTCAGAAATATGATGTTATTTTAATTCCTTTATAAGTGACATGATTATTTTTGAAACTCTTAAAAGTTTTTACAACTGTTTCTTTATCCCTGATGCTCTCAAATGACTTTCAGGTTATTCTTTATGTCATTTATCATGTTGTACACTAAGTCAGTTAAGTTATAGTTATGCTATTTATTTGTATTTAATTTTTATTTAAAATATATGCACATATAAACACATTTAATTTTATATAAATTCACAAATGTGACTTAAATCGTATTTTGCTCTGAGGGCAGAGAACCTGGATTCATATCCTATCTGCATTTTTTACCATTTATGAGACCTTGGTAAAGTCATAAAATTTCTGTTTCTCAGTTTCACCCTCTGTATAATGATGTATATTGTATTGTCAATAAGAAATGAGTTTATACATATAAAGAAATTAGTGCATGGCATGTGTGAATTATTTAATATATGACTTTAAGTGTATCTCTTATTAAAATGTATATTTTTTCTTGCCTCCTCCCACCCAATTTTTTCTCTACTTTTTCATAACTATAGTCACGACCTAGTATATATTCTCTTATTTTTCTCTATGCTCATAAAATCACATATAGACAGCAGTCATTGTATTGACATTCTGCTGGTGTTGAATTTTCTTATTTGTCCTTTAATTTCAGAATAATTTTTCC
Organism: Bos mutus; assembly: GCF_027580195.1. NCBI lineage: Eukaryota > Metazoa > Chordata > Mammalia > Artiodactyla > Bovidae > Bos > Bos mutus. The sequence goes on along the minus strand of NC_091646.1, from coordinate 63,516,650 downwards.
TTCTCTCTTATAAGATATTATTGTTTGATATAGAATACTTGGGTGGTAGGTTTTCTTACAATATTTTGGCTACTATAAAAATGTTGAGTCTTCTTGCTTTATATTTTCTGATTGGAAGACAGATGGATGTAAATCAATTAAATCCTGAATGTAATGACTTATTTTTCTCTGCCTAATATTGAGAGAGTCAATTCCTAGGCAGGTTGATAAGAAGTCCAGGGGTCCCCAAGGAGAGAGGGGTCTGGAATTCTCAAGGAGGAGGACAGGACAAATTTTTTTTCCTCTACATTCCTTAGGATTATATAACAATAATGTATCCTGCTTGAGGACAGTTTCTAGAAAAAAACCTCTGACTAATCCTGTTATCTTAACATGTAAATTATGGGACTGGGTCTAGTAAGGTTTTTACAACCTCCAAACATTCTTTGATTCACTGTAATAACTAATTAAAAGATGTATAACTCCAATGCTAACACTAGCAAGGGGGTCCTCTTTCTGCCCCCTTCTGATGTTTATGTCAGAAGCTTTATCTATCCCTTTTATACTTTAATAAAACTTTATTACACAAAATCTCTGAGCAATCAAGCCTCATCTCTGGCCCTGGATTGAATTCTTCTCCTCTGGAGGCCAAGAATCCCAGCATCTTTCGTGGTTCAGCAACAACCTTTCATCTTAGGGGCTTGTCTGGGATTCTTCAGGACAAGGTAAAGATGCTTGGAGCTCTAGTTCTTTGTTCTCCTAGCAAACACGTTTTCTGCTGTATTTTATTAACCCTGCAGTTTGCTTGTGTGAATGAATGGCATGCCCTGTGCAAAGCAAGTGAGGAGCCCTGCTCTGTGGCTCTGCAGTGACCTCATACAGTTTATGGCAGAAACCTGTTGGGGGATTATACCGACCTGCCAATGCCAAGAGGCACCAAATGTCTCCTTCAGGGACTGACCAGAGATGGGCAAAGCGTGTGGACCAAACTCTCCTTTCTCAGTCAAACTTTCCAGTCTCTTTGACCATTTCATAACTTCTTGGGAACTAGGCCTACTAACCTATCTGTCGGATCATAGACTTTCAAGGGACTTGTGATCTATTCTGTTACTGTGTACTGTTACTTAGGTCCCAAACTTGGACTAGTAGTCAGGAAGCACCTAGCCTCATTAGGAATTGAAAATTCAGAAGCTAGATTGAGCTCTAGCTTCAAGAGCATCTCTGAGGTTAAAGATTACTCAGATTGGAAGTACAGTGAGTTTCTTCCTTTGGTAACGCTAGCTCTTAGTAGGTCAGAGGAGGCTTTCCAGTGGCTTTTGTCCCAACTCCTTAGATATTCTTTCTGTGGGATCTGTGGGAATGAAATGGAAGGACAGGCCCTAATAACTCGAGGACAAAAACCACTTTTTCCTCACTGTCCAACCCTTCACCATCTCTTTTGCTATCGCTTATACTGGTGTGGTGACACTTGGAAGAAACATCTGTTTTATTTTCGTACCAGTCTTATTGTGGTCAGAAATATACTCACGGCTGTGCACAGGCACTTAGGCGACAAGTGTTTCCCCAAGCAGTCTTAGATTGGGAGGCATTCAAGAAGGTTACTTTGATTGCACCCCGGGTGGCATCAGAGGCAAGCAAGGTTTTAATGGTGAGGAACTGGACATCAGTCTGGGATGCCATCAGGTCTACCCCTGGTGCATCTCCACCCCATCTCAATGGGAGGAACAAGTACGGCAAGTAATGGACAGACTAAGTCCAACCAGGGAAGGAAAGTTTCAGTGTAAATTCTGTCTATACCCCCATCTATAGCAGGGAGGGATGCCTCTGGTAGAAAGATGGCACTTGTCCTTTCTTTCTTTCTTTCTTACAGATGGGAGCTAACAATTCCAGCCTCACTTCTTTGAACTGTATCCTGAAAAACTGGGATAGATTTGATCCTCAGAGCTTAAAGAAGGCACTCCTGATCTTCTTCTGTGATACTGAATGGCCACAGTATTCTTTAGAAGATGGGGAACACTGACCTGTTGAAGGATCTCATTTATTACTGTTCTACAATTAGACTGGTTCTGTAGAAAACGAAGGAAATGGTTAGAAGTAGCATACATGTTGCCCTTTTTCTCTCTGCAAGGTATGCCATATTTATGTTCTAAGGCTATATAGATTTGGGTGTGAAACCTTCAGCTCCCTCCTGTTCTCCTACTTTGCCCCCAGACCTGGGGCTCAAAACTGAGCAAACTGAAAGTCAGAGAACCACCCCCCCCCCCCGCCCAAGAAGGGTTGCCTTCATCTCAGTAGAAACCCAAGCTAAGATTCAAACGGCCCAAGTAGAAGTCCAAACAACTCCTGTCTCAGTATGACTGCAGACTACTCTGGTTTCAATAGAAACTCAGACAATCGAAGTAAGAGAAGCTCAGACAGCAAAAATTAAGGGTGAAATATAGGACAAGATGGAGGACACGGAACAGAGAGATCAAGAAAAGCAGGTTTCTCCAACCTATCCCTGGGATCGTATGCGCAGAGCAGCCAGAGAGACTTAGGAACAGTCACACAAGCTGTTGCATCTTCATGAAGCACCCACAGGAGAAATAATCAGTCTATGAGACTTAACAAGCCCTTTTCTTAACAAGAGATACAAAGAATCAAGGATGATCTGAGAGATTATTTAGAGGACCCAGAAAAATATATTAGAGCTTTTAAAGTTGTTACTCTGCTTTATGACCTTACTTGAAAGGATGTGATGTATATCTTGGGACAAACACTGACTCCTGACTCAAAAACTCGAGATTTGGGAAAAGTGGTTGCTTATGGAGATGAATAGCTTGGTGATGAATCAGTAGGGAAGAGGGAGGACGAAGATAGCCACCCTACCCATTGGGAATCAGGCAGTCCTGACCATAGAACCAGACTGGGACTATAACACTGCTAAAGGAAGATGGGGTCAGAGTCATTTTGTCAGATGTATTGAAGGACTCAGGCAAGTGCTTGCTAAGACTTTAAACTATGCCAAATTGGCAAACATAGAACAGGAGGAGAAGGAAGCTCCTGTAAATTCCTAGATATACTGAGAGAAGCCCTTCACAGATGCACTGAGATTGATCCCGAAAGTGAAGAGGGGAGAGTGATCTTAAAAGATAGATTTCTCACTCAGTCAGCTCCAGATATACACCATAAGCTATTAAAACAGGTGTATGGACCAAATAAGTTTTTAGATAATCTGTTACAACTGGCTCAAACAGTCTATTGTGGTAGGGAATATGAAGAAAAGGAAGAAAGGCAGAAAAAGACAAAGGAAGAGGTGGAAGCCATTGTAATGGCTGTCAGAACCATTCTTAAACAGCCTGAAAAAAATGCCCAGAGGGAACGAGGTGAAAAGGGGTGAGTTTGCTATTACTGTGGAAAGGAGGGGCACCTCAAGCAGGATTGCCCTCAGGCATCTAAGCTGCCCCCAGCTCCATGTCCGGTCTGCAAGGGACCACACTGGAGGAGAGACTTCCCTCAGAGGTGTAGGTTTCAGGGGTTGGACTCTCAAGACAATCAGGACTGAAGGTGCCCAGGGGTCCCTACACAAGCTCCCATCCTAATTACACCTGAGGGACCCTGGGTATTAATAACTATGGGAGGCCAATTCATAGATTTCCTTTTAGACACTGGGGTGACTTTCTCTGTGCTTACTGAAGCCCCTGGCCCACATTCTTCCTGATCCGCTTCCATAGTAGGACTGTCTGGACTAGCCAAAAGGTATTATTTCAGTTGTTCTTTAAGTTGTAACTGGGACACTGATATTCTCACATGAGTTTCTGATCGTGTCAGAGTCTCCCTCACCCCTTTTAGGGAGGGATATACTGAGAAAAGTCCATGCTTCTGTTTTCATGAATATGGAGCCCTCCTTTTTTCTCCCTTTAATTGAACAAAATGTAAATCCTAGAGTGTGGGCTGATGGAAAATCTGTGGGTTGAGCACAAAATGCTATTCCTGTAGTTGTCAAGATCAAAGACCTGCACTTATTTCCACATAAGAAGCAGTATCCACTGAAACCTGAGGTTAAGGACGGGTTAAAACCCATAATTGAGAATTTAAAGGAGCAGGGGCTATTAATTCCCTGTAACAGTAGATACAACACTCCGATTTTGGGTATAAAGAAATCAAATGGTAAATGGAGACTTTTAACTGCCATATATTGTACTAAAGAAGTAGCTGTTGTGCATTGTAAAGGGCACAGCAGGGATGGGAGTAAAGTAGCCGAAGGTAATCAGCTGGCTGACTGTAAAGCCAGAAAAGCTGCATTTTATGAAACCCCTTCACTGCAGACACCTTTGATCTGGACAGGTCCTGTGGAACAGGAAAAACCACAATATACTGAGGAAAGATATGAGAAAAGAGCAGCAAAGATTACTGATAAAGGATGGTTACAGTCCGTGGATGGATGATTAATAATTCCTGAAAATGCCGAATGGAAAAGTTTTCCTACAGCCTTAGAACAAACTAATTATGTAATTCAGCTCTCAGCTTTTCAACAGGCTTTAATGGAACTCCAGCAGGTGACTCCTGACCCAGCCTCTGAGTCAAGCAAGCCTCTATTTGAGCCAGGAACTGAAGTCCTGGTAAAAACATTGGGATCCGGGGGCCAATCCCTCAAACCCCTCTGGGAGGGCCCTTGCCAGGTTATTTTTTCTTCTCCCATATCTGTCAAAATGCCAGGAATTGATTCGTGTGTGCATCACACTCGAATTAAGAGGTGGCACCATGACCAGAACTAAGTGATATCATTTTATATATTTACTTTATATGCTCTGACTTTGTACTTTCCAGATGGGCCTGATAATCTATATGAGCCTAATTCTCCTGACTTCAAAAGTCCTGAGTCTGCCATTTGACCATCAAGACAATGCCTTCCTGTCCTGCACTCATGCCTATGCCACATTCCACAATCGGTTTAATTGCTGGGTCTGCAGAGCACTCCCCTCCTCATCAACTGAAGACTTCCCATGGTGTGTTTCTCCACATCAAAGAAAGGACTCTCTTCAATTCTGTGATGACATCTAACAATCCTCAGATAGACTGATGTAAATATGGACATAATGTGACTTTTAATTTCGATTTTAACTTGGTTTAATGACTATTTTGCCTTAAATCTGTAACTGTATAATGGGGTTTGTTTCTAGCCACCTGAAAGCTTTTAAGTCACAAATGGTTGTCCAAGCTCCTACGAGTGCCACAACCTCATCTAACTATTACTTACCGGGGCCCCTGGATCAGAGACCCTCAATATGAGGGTTAGGAGAATATGTTGCCTCACCAATTTAGGGACAATGCCCCTTATCAGCTCGGAAGCAGTTATGGAACAAAAATGACTCCCATTTTCCTTGAAAATATAATTCTCCTAAAAGAAAAGGGGGGATGAGAGAGTCAATTCCTAGGCAGGTTGATAAGAAGTCTGGGGGTCCCCAAGGAAAGAAGGGTCTGGAATTCTCAAGGAGGAGGAAAGGACAATTTTTTTTCCTCTACATTCCTTAGGATTATATAACAATAGTGTATCCTGCTTGAGGACAGTTTCTAGAAAAAGCCTTCTGGCTAACCCTGTTATTTTAAAATTCGAATTATGGGAGTGGGTCTAGTAAGTTCTTTACAACCTCCAGACATTCTTTTGATTCACTGTAATAACTAATTAAAAGGTATATAACTCCATTGCTAACACTAGCAAGGGGGTCCTTTTCTGCCCTCTTCTGATGTCTATGTCAGAAGCTTTCTCTATCCTTTTTATACTTTTATAAAGCTTTATTACACAAAAGCTCTCAGTGATGAAGCCTCATCTCTGGCCCCAGATTGAATTCTCCTCTGCTGCTGCTATTGCTGCTACTAAGTTGCTTCAGTAGTGTCAGCTCTGTGTGACCCCATAGATGGCAGCTTACCAGGCTCCCCTGTTCCTGGGATTCTCCAGGCAAGAACACTGGAGTGGTTTGCCATTTCCTTCATCTCTGGCCCCAGATTGAATTCTTCTCCTCTAGAGGCCAAGAATCCCAGCGTCTTTCATGGTTCAGCAACAACCTTTCAACATTTTCTATTTATATTTTTTTTTTAGTATTTTGAATTTCACTTATTTATGCAAGGTTTTCTTTTCTTGAAAAGCAGGATTATTGAGGTATATTTGATATATTTTTAAAAACTGTACACGTTTAATATATGCAACTTGATGAGTTTGGATATATGCATACACCTGTTAAACCATCTTCACAATCAATGCAATAACATATATTTATTACATTCAAAAGTTTACTTGTGTCTATTGTGTGTGTGTGTTTGTAGTGAGAATACTTAATATGAGATCAACACTCTTAATGAAATGTTATGTGCATACGCAATACTATTGACTGTATCACTAAATTATACAGCAGATCCCTAGAACAAGTCATCTTTCAAAATTGAAGCTTAATCAGGTACCTCATGTTGCTTCCCTAGTGACTTAGATGGTAAAGAGTCTGCCTGCAATGCAAGATACTCGGGTTCAATCCCTGGGTTGGGAAGATCCCTTGGAGAAAGGAATGGCAACCCACTCCGGTATTCTTGCCTGGAGAATTTCATGGAAAGAGGAACCTGACCATCTACAGTTCATGGGTTCACAAAGAATCAGACATGACTGAGAAACACACACACACACACACACACCTCATGTTAGTGGAGTCATGCTGTATTGATTCTTCTATGACTAACATTTCCTTTTGCATAATACCATCCAGATTCATCCATGCTATTGCAAATAGCAGAATTTCATTTTTTCGGGTTTACTAAAGTGTTATTGAACATTTTTATAGATTATACTCCATTTACAGTTATTATAAAATATCAGCTATTTTCCTTGTGCTGTACAATATTTTTTATCTTATATATTTTGTATTTAGTAGACTATGCCTCTTAATCCCTTTCACCTGTCTTGCCCATCCCCTCACTGTTCTCCCTATGGGTAACCACTAGTTTCTTCTCTGCATCTGTGAGTCTGTTTCTGTTTGTTATATTCATTTTTTTAATTCCTCATACAAGTAACAATAAATACTATTTGTCTTTCTTTCTTTGACTAATTCACTAAGCATAATACACTCCTTATCCATCCATTTTGTCACAAATGACAAAATTTCATCTGTCTTATGGCTATTAAATATTAAATCATGTGTATACACACACACACACACACACACACACACACACACCACAGCTTCTATATACATTCATCTGTTGATGGACATTTAGGTTGAATTCATCTCTTGGTTATAATGGCAAAAAGTGAAAAGGAATTAAAGAGCCTCTCAATGAAGGTAAAAGAGGAGAGCAAAAAAGCTGGCATAAAACTCAACATTCAAAAAAACTAAGATCATGGTATCCAGTTCCAACACTTCATGGCAAATAGATGGGGAAAATAAGGAAACAGTGACAGGATTTATTTTCTTGGGCTGCAAAATCACTGTGGATGGTGACTGCAGCCATGAAATTAAAAGATGTTTTCTCCTTGGAAGAAAAGCTCTGACAAGTCTGGACATTGTTTTAAAAATTAGAGATGTCACTTTGCCGACAAAGGTCCATCTTAGTCAAAGCCATGGGTTTTCCAGTAGCCATGTATGGATGTGAGAGCTGGACCATAAAGAAGCCTGAATGCCTAAAAATTGATGCCTTTTAGCTATGGTGCTAGAGAAGACTCTTGAGAGTCCCTTGGACAGCAAGAAGATAACCAGTCAATCCTAAAGAAAATTAGCACTAAGCAGTCATTGAAAGGACTAAGGCTGAAGGGGAAGCTCCAACTTTTTGGCCACCTGATGCAAAGAGCCGACTCATTAGAAAAGACTCTGAAGCTTGGAAACATTAAGGGCGGGAGGATAAGGGGATGACAGAGGATGAGATGATTAGATGGCGTCATTGACTCAATGGATATGAGTTTGAGCAAATTCCAAGAGATAGTGAAGGACAGGGAAGCCTGGCATACTGCAGTCCATTGGGGTCCCCTCCCCACCATGGGGACATGACTAAGTGACTGAACAACTAAAGATATATGTATATATGCATGTGTGCTCACTCGTGTCCAACTCTTTATGACCCTATGGACTGTAGCCCACTAGGCTCCTCTATCCATTGGATTTTCCAGGTAGGAATATTGGAGTGGGTTGCCATTTCCTCCCTCAAAGCAATTTCCCAACCCAGAGATCTAACCTATGTCTCTTGTGCTTCCTGCATTAGAAGGTGTATTTTTTATTACTTAGCCACCCAGGAAACAGTGGTATGAAGCTAAAAATCAATTGTTTTTCAGTCACTCAGTCGTGTCCAACTCTTTGCAAACCCATGGACTGCAGCATGCTAGGTTTCCCTGTTCTTCACCTTCTCCTGGAGTTTGCTGAAACTCATGTTCATTAGGTCGATGATGCCATCCATCCGTTTTATCCTGTGTCACCCCCTTCTCCTCCTGCCCTCAATTTTTCCCAGCATCAGTATCTTTTCCAATGAGTCAGCTCTTCCCTTTAGGTGGCCAAAATAATGGAGCTTCAGCTTCATCATTAGTCCTTCCAATGAATATTCAGGATTGATTTCCTTTAGGATTGACGTGTTTGATCTCCTTGCTGTTCAAAGGAATCTCAACAGTCTTCTCCAGCACAACAGTTCGAAGGCACTTTTTGTGGTTCAATTCTCACATCCATACATGACTACTGGAAAACCCATAGTTTTGATTAGAAAGACCTTTGTAGGCAAATGATGTCTCTGCTTTTCAATATGTCATCTAGGTTTGTCATAGATTTTCTTCCAAGGAGCAAGCATCTTTTCATTTCAAGGCTACAGTCGACATCCACAGTGATTTTGGAGCCCCCCCTCCCCCCCCAAAAAAAAAAATATCTGTCACTGGTTCCATTTTTCCCTATCTATTTGCCATGATGGAATGGGACCTGATGGCATGATCTTCATTGTTTTGAATATTGAGTTTTAAGCCAGCTTTTTCACTCTCGTCTTTCACTTTCATCAAGAGGCTCTTTAGTTCTTCTTTGCTTTCTGCCATTAGGGTGGTGTCACCTGTATATCTGAGGTTATTGATATTTCTCCGGGGAATCTTGATTCTAGCTTGTGCTTCGTGATTCTTGATTCCAGCCTAGCAGTTCATGTGATGTCCTCTGCATATAGGTTAAATAAGCAGAGTGACAATATACAGCCTTGACATACTCCTTTCATAATTTGGAACCAATTAATTGTTCCATATCCAGTTCTAACTGTTGCTTCTTGGCCTGCATACAGGTTTCTCAGGAGGCAGGTAAGGTGGTCTGATATTCCCATCTCTTTAAGAATTTTTCCCAGTTTGTGTGTTCCAGAGAGTCAAAGGCTTTAGCATAGTCAATGAAGCAGAGATATATATTTTTTCTGGAACTCCCTTGCATTTTCTATGATCTCACAGATGTTGGCAATTGGATCTCTAGTTCCTCTGTCCTTTCTAAATACACCTTTTACAATTGGAAGTTCTTGGTTCACGTACTGTTGAAGCTTAGCTTGAACAATTTTGAGCATTACCTTGCTAGCATTTGTGGTTAGAAAATATGTAATTTCTATTGTTTTAAATTTGTTGAGACCGCCCTTTATTCTGGTAATATCATGTGATCTATTATGGAGAATGTACCATGTACACTTGAAAAAAAATGTGTATTCTGACTGGTATTGGATGGAATCTCCTGTAGATATCTGTTAAGTCTAACTGGTCCAATGTGTCATTTAAGGTCATTGTTTACATATTGATGTTCAGTCTAGATGACACATCCATTAATTTAAGTGGGATATTAAAGTTCCCTACTATTAGTATATTTTTGTCAATTTCTCTTTTTATGTCTGTTAATATCTGCTTTATTTACTTAATATTTTCTTATTTTTCTATACACAAGGGTACCTCCATAGGACTATAAGAAGCTTTTTCAGTAGACTCTTTGCAGTCCGGAAGGGAGTGGCATGATTTATTCAAATTATGAAAGAAAAAAAAAAAAAAACTTCAACCAAGAATACTCTGTCTACCAAAGTTATTGTTAAAAAATTGATTGAAAGATAAAGAGTTTTCTAGACAAACAAAAGCTAAAGAAGTTTACCACCACTAATTGGCCTTACAAAAATGTTAAAGGGACTTCTTTAAGTTGAAAATTAAAGGTGTGACTAGTAACAAGAAAACATTTGAAAGAATATATCTCACTGAAAAAGTAAATAATATAGTAGAGGTATTGGATTAATCATACATAAAGGATATGTAAAGGATCTGGAGAAGATGGTGGAGGAATAAGATGGGGAGATCACTTTTCTTTCCACAAATACATCAAAAATAAATCTGCATGTGGAATAACTCCTGCAGAACACTTGCTGAATGCAGACAGAAAACTCCAGTTTTCCAAAAAGAGAAGTCAATCTCCTCGGAATGAGGTAGGCCAAAAGAAAAAGATAAAAAAGAGGCAAAGGATTTCAGGATGGGGGCCTGTGCCCTGGGGAGGGAGTCCTGAAGGAGGAAAAGTTTCCACATCTTGGCAATCCCTTCACAGTCAGGGATGGGGTTAGGGGAGTAGGGAGCTGCAGAACCTCAGAAGGGAACTCAGCAACAGGTGCCAGGAAGGGAAAACAAAGAGAATTCATCACAGAGATCTTTAAGGAAAAGCACTTCCCAGCCAAAAAGCGGTTTACATTGCCCACAACAGCTTGGGTGCTGAGGTTCACCCTGTGGGGGTCAGACTCCAGGGAGAGGTCAAGTGTTGGCTGCCATGAAAATACTCTGAGAGAGCTAGAACACAGCTGAGGGAATCCAGGGAAAAGCCTGGGCTTGTCATAGAGGCAAGAGATTGTTGGCACAGGTACCCTCTAATTCCTCACAGATCTCAGGAATTCCTCTAATTTCTTGCAGATCTCAGGAACCTGCCTTCATAAATGCCATAGGTGGTAGGAACAACAGCTATGAATTTCCCATAGAGAATATAGAGATGTTCAGAAAAGCTGGCAGGTGTCCATATGTGCGTGGATTTATCTCTGGGCTTTCTATTTTGTTCCATTGATCTATATTTCTGTCTTTGTGCCAGTACCATACTGTCTTGATAACTGTGGCTTTGTAGTAGAGCCTGAAGTCAGGTAGGTTGATTCCTCCAGTTCCATTTTTCTTTCTCAAGATCGCTTTGGCTATTCGAGGTTTTTTGTATTTCCATACAAATTGTGAAATTATTTGTTCTAGCTCTGTGAAGAATACTGTTGGTAGCTTGATAGGGATTGCATTGAATCTATAAATTGCTTTGGGTACTATACTCATTTTCACTATATTGATTCTTCCAATCCATGAACATGGTATATTTCTCCATCTATTAGTGTCCTCTTTGATTTCTTTCACCAGTGTTTTATAGTTTTTTCTATATATAGGTCTTTAGTTTCTTTAGGTAGATATATTCCTAAGTATTTTATTCTTTTCGTTGCAATGGTGAATGGAATTGTTTCCTTAATTTCTCTTTCTGTTTTCTCATTATTAGTGTATAGGAATGCAAGGGATTTCTGTGTGTTGATTTTATATCCTGCAACTTTACTATAATCATTGATTAGTTCTAGTAATTTTCTGGTGGAGTCTTTAGGGTTTTCTATGTAGAGGATCATGTCATCTGCAAATAGTGAGAGTTTTACTTCTTCTTTTCCAATTTGGATTCCTTTTATTTCTTTTTCTGCTCTGATTGCTGTGGCCAAAACTTCCAAAACTATGTTGAATAGTAATGGTGAAAGTGGGCACCCTTGTCTTGTTCCTGACTTTAGAGGAAAGGGAACCCTCTTACACTGTTGGTGGGAATGCAAACTAGTACAGCCACTATGGAGAACAGTGTGGAGATTCCTTAAAAAACTGGAAATAGAACTGCCTTATGATCCAGCAATCCCACTGCTGGGCATACACACTGAGGAAACCAGAAGGGAAAGAGACACGTGTACCCCAATGTTCATCGCAGCACTGTTTATAATAGCCAGGACATGGAAGCAACCTAGATGTCCATCAGCAGATGAATGAATAAGAAAGCTGTGGTACATATACACAATGGAGTATTACTCAGCCATTAAAAAGAATACATTTGAATCAGTTCTAATGAGGTGGATGAAACTGGAGCCTATTATACAGAGTGAAGTAAGCCAGAAGGACAAACACCAATACAGTATACTAACGCATATATATGGAATTTAGAAAGATGGTAACGATAACCCTGTATACGAGACAGCAAAAGAGACACTGATGTATAGAACAGGCTTATGGACTCTGTGGGAGAGGAAGAGGGTGGGAAGATTTGGGAGAATGGCATTGAAACATGTGAAATGTCATGTATGAAACGAGATGCCAGTCCAGTTTCAATGCAGGATGCTGGATGCTTGGGGCTGGTGCACTGGGACAACCAAGAGGGATGGTATGGGGAGGGAGGAGGGAGGAGGGTTCAGGATGGGGAACACATGTATAATTTTTTTTTTTAATTAAAATTGAACTAAAAAAAAAAAAGAAAAGAAAAGCTGGCAGGAGAGGCAGAGGTGGAACTAGATGCAACTGAAGTTTACAGTCCCAGAGTGAGGATCTCAAACTGAGTGACTACTACCAAAGCCAAGGAGAATGCCTGAGACAGTGGACAAAATACTACTGCTGTGGTTCCAGCTCTGGAAGTAGCAGCGACCACCAAGCCGTGGGCAGGCACAAGCTATAGCCCACACATTCCTGGGAACCAAAGCAGCTAGGCTCTTTCTATGGACCCATGATCTGGGACCAATTCCTCTGGGAGATCTCATGGTCGGCCTCAGACTATAACAACATCAATCAGGTCTCTGCCACCGCAGGCATTCCCTGGTACATTCCAATTGTGGCTGCCATACCCAGTCCTCTCCCCAGCCCGACTGAGCTAGTGAGCTTTAATAAACTTCAGCCTTCATCCCCTTTTGTCTGGGCAGGGAACAGACACCCGAGGGTGGCCTACAAGCAGAGGCAGTCCCAGAACTAAAGTGGAGCACCATGGGCTGCATGACAAAACAAGAGGTAGGGAATTAGCACTTGAAGCCACAAGTTCAGCAGATTAAATCCCCACAATTAGCTCGAGAGTGTGGACTTTGGGGGTAATTGTGGACTTTGAGAGCAAGTAAAAGCTGGCTAAGGGCAGATCTGAGGCTTAGCAGACCCCATAGCGCCCTCAGCATGTCCAGACACCTTCCTAAAATTATTGGAGAACTTCATGAGCATGCAGATTGGCTGGTGCTCACTGCATGAAGAGATCAATGGAGGAGTAAGGAGGACATTCTTCTTCAGATCAGTTCAGTCTCCCAGTCGTGTCTAACTCTCTGTGACTCCAGGCCTCCCTGTCTATCACCAATTCCCGGAGTTCATGCAAACCCATGTTCATCGAGTTGGTGATGCCATCCAACCATCTCATACTCTGTTGTCCCCATCTCTTCCTGCCATCAATCTTTCCCAGCATCAGAGTCTTTTCCAATGAGTCAACTGTTCACATGAGGTGACCAAATTACTGGAGTTTCAGCTTTAGCATCATTCCTTCCAAAGAAATCCCAGGGCTGATCTCCTTCAGAATGGACTGGTTAGATCTCCTTGCAGTCCAAGGGACTCTCAAGAGTCTGCTCCAACACGACAGTCAAAAGCATTAGTTCTTCAGTGCTCAGCTTTCTTCACAGTCCAACTCTCACATGCATACATGACGACTAGAAAAAACATAGCTTTGACTACACGGACCTTTATTGGCAAAGTAATGTCTCTGCTTTTGAATATGCTATCTAGGTTGGTCATAACTTTCCTTCCAAGGAGTAAGTGTCTTTTTAATTTCATGGCTGCAGTCACCATCTGCAGTGATTTTGGAGCCCAAAAAATAAAATCTGACTCTGTTTCCACTGTTTCCCATTTGTTTGCCATGAAGTGATGGGACAAGATGCCATGATCTTAGTTTTCTGAATGTTGAACCTTAAGCCAAACTTTTCACTCTCCTCTTTTACTTTCAGGAAGAGGCTTTTTAGTTCCTCTTCACTTTCTGCCATAAGGGTGGTGTCATCTGCATATCTGAGGTTACTGATATTTCTCCCTGCAATCTTGATTCCAGCTTGTGCTTCTTCCAGCACAGCATTTCTCATGATGTACTCTGCATAGAAATTAAATAAGCAGGGTGCCAATACACAGCCTTGACGTACCCCTTTTCCTATTTGGAACCAGTCTGTTGTTCCATGTCCAGTTCTAACTGTTGCTTCATGACCTGCATATAGGTTTCTCAAGAGGCAGGTCAGGTGGTCTGGTATTCCCATCTCTTTCAGTTTATTGTGGTCCACAGTCAAAGGCTTTGTCATAGTCAATAAAGAAGCAGAAATAGATGTTTTTCTGGAACTCTCTTGCTTTTTCCATGATCTAGTGGATGTTGGCAATTTGATCTCTGATTCCTCTGCCTTTTCTAAAACCAGCTTGAATATATGGAATTTCATGGTTCATGTACTGCTGAAGCCTGGCCTGGAGAATTTTGAGCATTACTTTACTAGCGTGTGAGATGAGTGCAACTGTGCAGTAGTTTGAGCATTCTTTGGCATTGCCTTTCTTTGGGATTGGAATTAAAACTGACCTTTTCCAGTCCTGTGGCCACTGCTGAGTTTTCCAATTTTGCTGGCATATTGAGTGAAGCACTTTCACAGCTTCATATTTCAGGGTTTGAAATAGCTCAACTGGAATTTCATCATCTCCACTAGCTTTGTTCATAGTGATGCTTCCTAAGGCCCACTTGGCTTCACATTCCAGGATGTCTGGCTCTAGGTGAGTGATCACACCATCGGTACAACCACTCCAATATAACTTTTTTTCTTTTATTTCTTATTTTTCATACTATTCTAATTTTTTTATTATTCCTTTAATTTTTACCTTACATTTTTCTTTTTTAAAAAATCTACACCCGTGGCAGATTCCTGTTGATGTACGGCAAAACCAATGCAATATTGTAAAGTAATTAGCCCTCAATTCAAACAAATACATTTTTAAAAATCTAATTTTTAAATAAACTTGTTTTAGTTTATGTTTTTCCTATTTTTACCATACTATTCAGTTATATTGTATTTTCTCCATATTTATGATTTTGTATTTTTGCTAATCTAGTTTTTACTGTTCTTATTTATGAGTTTATTGCCTTGATTGCTCTCCTCTTTTTTTATTCTTATTAATATGCCTTTTTCTTTCTGTAAGTTTGTGAATTGCTTTGGATGTTCTTGGTCGATGAATGTTACTTTCACTATTAATCTTGGTGTTTTGTCTTATCACCTCCCTCTTGAGTCTTTCTCCCCATTCAATTCCAACAATTATTGGATGAAATGTCCTACAGGTATCAATTAGGGCCAACTGGTCCAATGTATCATTTAAGGCTTATGTTTCTTTATTAATTTTATGTCTGGATGATACTGACTATGGGGGTACTTTGTAGGCTGTAACTAAATAAACATTAACTCTTTACTAAATAAATAGTAACTAAATAAAGTAGTTCTTTTTATGATATGCCATGGATCATACAATATTCCTCTCACTTTTTAAAACTACTTATTCTTTTTCCTCTGTGTAACTTAAAAGTATCTTCTGTCTCACATATTCTTTCATCTGTCTGTCTATTCTATTCTTGATGCTCTTTCTTGCATTTTTTTTTATTTCAATCATTGGATTCTTTAACTCAAAATTTTACATTTTTTGTTTCTTTCTTTATTTAAATATAAATTTATTTATTGTAATTGGAAGCTAATTATTTTACAATATTGTATTGGTTTTGCAAAACATCAACATGAATCTGCCACGGGTGTACACGTGTTTCCCATCCTGAACCCCCCCTCCCACCTTCCTCCCTATACCATCCCTCTGGGTCATCCCAGTGCACCAGCCCCAAGCATCCTGTATCATGCATTGAAACTGGACTGGTGATTCGTTTCATATATGATATTACACATGTTTCAATGCCATTCTCACAAATCATCCCACCCTCGCCCTCTCCCACAGAGTCCATAAGACTGTTCTATACATCTGTGTCTCTTTTGCTCTCTCACATACAGGGTTATTGTTACCGTTTTTCTAAATTCCATATATATGCGTTAGTATACTGTATTGGTGTTTTTCTTTCTGGCTTACTTCACTCTGTATAATAGGCTCAAGTTTCATCCACCTCATTAGAACTGATTCAAATGTATTCTTTTTATTGGCTGAGTAATACTCCATTGTGTGTATGTACTACAGCTTTCTTATCCATTCATCTGCTGATGGACATCTAGGTTGCTTCCATGTCCTGGCTAATATAAACAGTGCTCCAATGAACATTGAGGTACACGTGTCTCTTTCAATTCTGGTTTCCTCAGTGTGTATGACCAGCAGTGGGATTGCTAGGTCATATGGCAGTTCTATTTCCAGCTTTTAAGGAATCTCCACACTGTTCTCCATAGTGGCTGTACTAGTTTGCATTCCCATCAAAGGTATAAGAGGGATACCTTTTCTCCATGCCCTCTCCAGCATTTATTGCTTGCAGATTTTTGGATAGCAGCCACTCTGACTGGCGTGAAATGGCACCTCATTGTGGTTTTGATTTGCATTTCTCTTATAATGCGTGATGTTGAGCATCTTTTCATGTGTTTTTTAGCCATATGTATGTCTTCTTCAGAGAAACGTTTGTTTAGTTCTTTGGCCCATTTTTTGATTGGGTCATTTATTTTTCTGGAATTGAGCTGCAGGAGTTGCTTGTATATTAATGAGATTAGTTGTTTGTCAGTTGCTTTATTTTCTATTATTTTCTCCCATTCTAAAGGCTGTCCTTTCACCTTTCTTAGAGTTTCCTTTGTTGTGCAGAAGCTTTGAATTTAATTAGATTCCAATTGTTTATTTTTGCTTTTATTTCCAATATTCTGGAAGGTGGGTCATAGAGGATCTTGCTGTGATGTATGTCGAAGAGTGTTTTGCCTATGTTCTCCTCTAGAAGTTTTATAGTTTCTGGTCCTACATTTAGATCTTTAATCCATTTTGAGTTTATTTTTGTGTATGGTGTTAGAAAGTGTTCTAGTTTCATTCTTTTACAAGTGGTTCACCAGTTTTCCCAGCACCACTTGTTAAAGAGATTGTCTTTCTCCATTGTATATTCTTGCTTCCTCTGTCAAAGTTAAGGGGTCCATAGGTGTGTGGATTTATCTCTGGACTTTCTATTTTGTTCCATTGATCTACATTTCTGTCTTTATGCCAGTACCATACTTTCTGGAAGACTGTGGCTTTGTAGCAGAGCCTGAAGTCAGGCAGGTTTGTTCCTCCAGTTCCATTCTTCTTTGTCAAGATTTCTTTGGCTATTTGAGGTTTTTTGGATTTCCATACAAATTCTGAAGTTATTTGTTCTAGCTCTGTGAAAAATAACGTTGGTAGTTGATAGGGATTGCATTGAATCTCGGAAAAGGCAATGGCACCCCGCTCCAGTACTCTTGCCTGGAAAATCCCATGGGTGGAGGAGCCTGGTAGGCTTCAGTCCATGGGGTCGCAAAGAGTCAGACACGACTAAGTGACTTCCCTTTCACTTTTCACTTTCATGCATAGGAGAAGGAAATGGCAACCCGCTCCAGTGTTCTTGCCTGGAGAATCCAAGGGATGGGGGAGCCTGGTGGGCTGCCGTCTATGGGGTCACACAGAGTTGGGCACGACTGAAGTGACTTAGCAGCAGCAGCAGCATTGAATTTATAGATTGCTTTGGGTAGTATACTCACTATCACTATATTGATTCTTCTGATCCATGAACAAGATATATTTCTCCATCTATTAGTGTCCTCTTTGATTTCATTCACCAGTGTTTTATAGTTTTCTGTATACAGGTCTTTTATTTCTTTAGGTAGATACACTCCTAAATATTTTACTCTTTTCGTTACAATGGTGAATGGACTTGTTTCTTTAATTTCTCTTTCTGTTTTCTCATTATTACTGTATAGGAATGCAAGGTATTTCTGTGTGTTGATTTTATATCCTACAACTTTACTATATTCATTGATTAGCTCTAGTAATTTTCTGGTGGAATCTTTAGGGTTTTCTATGTAGAGGATCATGTCATCTACAAACAGTGAACGTTTTACTTCTTCTTTTCCAATTTGGAGTCCTTTCACTTCTTTTTCTGCTCTGATTGCTGTGGCCAAAACTTCCAAAACTATGCTGAATACTGGTGGTGAAAGTCGACACTGTTGTCTTGTTCTTGACTTTAGGGGAAATGCTTTCAATTTTTTGCCGTTGAGGATATGTTTGCTGTGGGTTTGTCATATATAGCTTTTATTATGTTGAAGTATGTTCTTTCTATTCCTGCTTTCTGGAGAGTTTTTATCATAAATGGATGTTGAATTTTGTCAAAGGTATTCTCTGCATCTATTGAGATAATCATATGGCTTTTACTTTTTTTTTAATTTTATTTTATTTTTAAACTTTACATAACTGTATTAGTTTTGCCAAATATCAAAATGAATCCACCATGTGATGTATTACATTGATTGATTTGCAGATAGTGAAGAATCCTTGCATACCTGGGATAAAGCCCACTTGATCATGGTGTATGGTCTTTTAAATGTGTTTTTGGATTCTGATTGCTAGAATTTTGTTAAGGGTTTTTGCATCTATGTTCATCAGTGATATTGGCCTGTAGTTTTCTTTTTCTGTGTGGCATCTTTGTCAGGTTTCGGTATTATAGTTATGGTGGCCTCATAGAATGAGTTTGGAATTTTACCTAGCTTTGCAATTTTCTGGAAGAGTTTGAGTAGGATAGGTGTTAGCTCTTCCCTAAGTTTTTGGTAGAATTCAGCTGTGAAGCCATCTGGACCTGGGCTTTTGTTTGCTGGAAGATTTCTGATTACAGTTTCAATTTCTGTGCTTATGTTGGGTCTGTTAAGATTTTCTATTTCTTCCTGGTTCAGTTTTGGAAAGTTGTATTTTTCTAAGAATTTGTCCATTTCTTCCAAGTTGTCCATTTTATTGGCATATAATTGCTGATAGTAGTCTCTTATGATCCTTTGAATTTCTGTGTTGTCTGTAGTGATCTCTCCATTTTCATTTCTAATTTTATTCATTTGATTTTTCTCCCTTTGTTTCTTGATGAGTCTGGCTAATGGTTTGTCAATTTTATTTATCCTCTCACAGAACCAGCTTTTGGCTTTGTTGAATTTTGGTATGGTCTCTTTTCTTTCTTTTGCATTTATTTCTGCCCTAATATTTAAGATTTCTTTCCTTCTACTAACCCTGGGTTTCTTCATTTCTTCCTTTTCTAGTTGCTTTAGGTGTGGCATTAGGTTATCTATTTGACTTTTTTCTTGTTTCTTGAGGTATACCTATGTTGCTATGAACCTTCCCCTTAGCATTGCTTTTACAGTGTCCCACAGGTTTTGGGTTGTTGTGTTTTCATCTTCATTCGTTTCTATGCATATTTTGAATTCTTTTTTATTTCTTCTGTGATTTGTTGGTTATTAAGCAGCGTGTTGTTCAGCCTCCATATGTTGCAATTTTTAATAGTTTTCCTCCTGTAATTGAGATCTAATCTTACTGCACTGTGATCAGAAAAGATGCTTGGAATGATTTCATTTTTTTCTTGAATTTACCAAGGCTAGATTTATGGCCCAGGATGTGATCTATCCTGGAGAAGGTTCCCTGTGTGCTTAAGAAAAAGGTGAAATTCATTGTTTTGGGGTGAAATGTCCTATAGATACCAATTAGGTCCAACTGGTCTATTGTATCATTTAAAGTTTGTGCTTCCTTGTTAATTTTTTGTTTAGTTGATCTATCCATATGTGTGAGTAGGGTATTAAAGTCTCCCACTATTACTGTGTTATTCTTAATTTCCCCTTTCAGACATGTTAGCATTTGTCTTACATATTGTGGTGCTCCTAAGTTGGTTGCAAATATATTTATAATTGTTATCTCTTCTTCTTGCATTGATCCTTTGATCATTATGTAGTGTCCTTCTTTGTGTCTTTTCACAGCCTGTGTTTTAAAGTCTATTTTATCTGATATGAGTATTGCTACTCCTGCTTTCTTTTGGTCTCTATTTGTATGGAATACCTTTTTCCAGACCTTCACTTTCAGTCTGTATGTGTCCCTTGTTTTGAGGTGGGTCTCTTGTAGACAACATATAATGGGGTCTTGTTTTTGTATCCATTCAGCCAGTATTTGTCTTTTGGTTGGTGCATTCAAGCCATTTACATTTAAGGTAATTATTGATAAGTATGACCCCGTTGCCACTTACTTTGTTGTTTTGGGTTCAAGTTTATACACCCTTTTTTGCTTCCTGTCTAAAGAAATCCTTTAGCATTTGTTGGAGAGCTGGTTTGGTGGTACTGAATTCTCTCAGCTTTTGCTTGTCTGTAAAGCTTTTGATTTCTCCTTCATATTTGAATGAGATCCTTGTTGGGTACAGTAATCTGGGCTGTAGCTTATTTCCTTTCATCACTTTAAGTATGTCCTGCCATTCCCTCATGGCCTGAAGAGTTTCTATTGAAAGATCAGCTGTTATCCTTATGGGAATTCCCTTGTGTGATATTTGTTGTTTTTCGGTTGCTGCTTTTAATATTTGTTCTTTGTGCTTGATCTTTGTTAATTTGATTAATTTGTGTCTTGGGGTGTTTTGCCTTGGGCTTATCCTGTTTGGGACTCTCTGGGTTTCTTGGACTTGGGTGATTATTTCCTTCCCCATTTTAGGGAAGTTTTCAACTATTATCTCCTCAAGTATTTTCTCATGGTCTTTCTTTTTGTCTTCTTCTTCTGGGACTCCTATGATTCGAATGTTGGTGTATTTAACACTGTCCTGAAGGTCTCTGAGGTTGTCCTCATTTCTTTTAATTCGTTTTTCTTTTTTCCTCTATTCATTTATTTCTACAATTCTATCTTCTACCTCACTAATCCTATATTCTGCTTCCGTTATTCTACTATTTGTTCCGTCCAGAGTGTTTTTTATCTCATTTACTGCATTATTCATTATATATTGACTCTTTTTTATTTCTTCTAGGTCCTTGTTAAACCTTTCTTACATCTTCATGTCCTTGTCTCAGGCTATTTATCTGTGATTCCATTTTTTCCCCACGATTTTGGATCATTTTCACTATCATTATTTGGAGTTCTTTATCAGGTAGATTCCCTATCTATTCCTCTTTTGTTTTGTTTTGTGGGCATTTATCCCGTCCCTTTACCTGCTGGGTATTCCTCTGTCTCATCATCTTGTTTATATTGCTCTGTTCAGGGTGACCATTCTGTATTCTGGTAGTTTGTGGAGTTCTCTTTATTGTGGAGTTTCCTCGCTGTGGGTGGGGTTGTACATGTGGCTTGTCAAGGTTTCCTGGTTAGGGAAGCTTGTGTCGGTGTTCTGGTGGGTGGAGCTGGGTTTCGTTTCTCTGGACTGAAATGCATTGTCCAGTAATGAATTATGAGATGTCAATGGGTTTGGAGTGACTTTGGGCAGCCTGTATATTGAAGCTCAGGACTGTGTTCCTGTGTTGCTGGAGAACTTGCCTGGTATGTCTTGCTCTGGAACTTGTTGGCCCTTGGGTGGTGCTTGGTTTCAGTGTAAGTATGGAGGTGTTTGATGAGCTCCTATCGATTAATGTTCCCTGGAGTCAGGAGTTCTCTGGTGTTCTCAGGATTTGGACTTAAGCGTCCTGCTTCTGGTTTTCAGTCTTATTTTTATGGTAGCCTCACGACTTCTCCATCTATACAGTACCATTGATAAAACATCTAGGTTAAAGATGCAAAGTTTCTCCACAGTGAGGGACACCCAGAGACTATCACAGAGTTACATGGAGAAGAGAAGAGGGAGGAGGTTATATAGGTGACCAGGATGAGATAAGGTGGAGTCAAAAGAAGAGAGAGCAAACTAGCCAGTAATCACTTCCTTATGTGCACTCCAGAGTCTGGACCAGTCAGAGATGTTCATGGAGTTACACACAGAAGAGAAGAGGGAGGAAGGAGACAGAGGTGGCCAGGAGGATAAAGAGGGGAATCAAAAGGAGAGAGATGGATCCAGCCAGTAACAAGTTCCCTAAGTGTTCTCCACCATCCGGAACACACAAAGAGATTTACAGAGCTGGGCAGAGAAGAGAAGAGGGAGGGAGGAGAGAGGCGACATGGTGGAGAAAAAGGAGAGTCCAAAGGGGGAGAAAGCAGTCAAGCCAGTAATCTCACTCCCAAGTAAAAATGGGTACTAAAGATTGGATTTTTTTTTTTTTAACTTTTATAGCACTCATCTTTAATGTTTTTTTAATTTTATTTTATTTTTAAACTTTACATAATTGTATTAGTTTTGCCAAATATCAAAATGAATCCGCCACAGGTATACATGTGTTCCCCATCCTAAACCCTCCTCCCTCCTCCCTCCCCATACCATCCCTCTGGGCCGTCCCAGTGCACTAGCCCCAAGCATCCAGTATCGTGCATCGAACCTGGACTGGCAACTCGTTTCTGACATGATATTTTACATGTTTCAATGTCATTCTCCCAAATCTTCCCACCCTCTCCCTCTCCTACAGAGTCCATAAGACTGTTCTATACATCAGTGTCTCTTTTGCTGTCTCGTACACCGGGTTATTGTTACCATCTTTCTAAATTCCATATATATGGGTTAGTATACTGTATTTATGTTTTTCCTTCTGGCTTACTTCACTCTGTATAATAGGCTCCAGTTTCATCCACCTCATTAGAACTGATTCAAATATATTCTTTTTAATGGCTGAGTAATACTCCATTGTGTATATGTACCACAGCTTTCTTATCCATTCATCTGCTGATGGACAACTAGGTTGCTTCCATGTCCTGGCTATTATAAACAGTGCTGCGATGAATATTGGGGTACACGTGTCTCTTTCCCTTCTGGTTTCCTCAGTGTGTATGCCCAGCAGTGGGATTGCTGGATCATAAGGCAGTTCTATTTCCAGTTTTTAAAGGAATCTCCACACTGTTCTCCATAGTGGCTGTACTAGTTTGCATTCCCACCAAGAGTGTAAGAGGGTTCCCTTTTCTCCACACCCTCTCCAGCATTTATTATTTGTAGACTTTTGGATCACAGCCATTCTGACTGGTGTGAAATGGTACCTCATAGTGGTTTTGATTTGCATTTCTCTGATAATGAGTGATGTTGAGCATCTTTTCATGTGTTTGTTAGCCATCTGTATGTCTTCTTTGGAGAAATGCCTATTTAGTTGTTTTGCCCATTTCTTGATTGGGTCGTTTATTTTTCTGATGTTGAGCTGTAGGAGTTGCTTGTATATTTTGAGATTAGTTGTTTGTCAGTTGCTTCATTTGCTATTATTTTCTCTCCCATTCTGAAGGCTGTCTTTTCACCTTGCTAATAGTTTCCTTTGATGTGCAGAAGCTTTTAAGGTTAATTAGGTCCCATTTGTTTATTTTGCTTTTATTTCCAATATTCTGGGAGGTGGGTCATAGAGGATCCTGCTGTGATGTATGTCAGAGAGTGTTTTGCCTATGTTCTCCACTAGGAGTTTTATAGTTTCTGGTCTTACGTTTAGATCTTTAATCCATTTTGAGTATATTTTTGTGTATGGTGTTAGAAAGTGGTCCAGTTTCATTCTTTTTACAAGTGGTTGACCAGATTTCCCAGCACCACTTGTTAAAGAGATTGTCTTTAATCCATTGTGTATTCTTGCATTCCATTGATCAATATTTCTGTCTTTGTGCCAGTACCATACTGTCTTGATAACTGTGGCTTTGTAGTAGAGCCTGAAGTCAGGTAGGTTGATTCCTCCAGTTCCATTCTTCTTTCTCAAGATCGCTTTGGCTATTTGAGTTTTTTTGTATTTCCATACAAATTGTGAAATTATTTGTTCTAGCTCTGTGAAGAATACTGTTGGTAGCTTGATAGGGATTGTGTTGAATCTATAAATTGCTTTGGGTAGTATACTCATTTTCACTATATTGATTCTTCCAATCCATGAACATGGTATATTTCTCCATCTATTACTGTCCTCTTTGATTTCTTTCACCAGTGTTTTATAGTTTTTTTTCTATATATAGGTCTTTAATTTCTTTAGGTAGATATATTCCTAAATATTTTATTCTTTCCGTTGCAATGGTGAATGGAATTGTTTCCTAATTTCTCTTTCTGTTTTCTCATTATTAGTGTATAGGAATGCAAGGGATTTCTGTGTGTTGATTTTATATCCTGCAACTTTACTATAGTCATTGATTATTTCTAGTAATTTTCTGGTGAAATCTTTAGGGTTTTTCTATGTAGAGGATCATGTCATCAAATAGTGAGAGTTTTACTTCTTCTTTTCCAATTTGGATTCCTTTTATTTCTTTTTCTGCTCTGATTGCTGTGGCCAAAACTTCCAAAACTATGTTGAATAGTAATGGTGAAAGTGGGCACCCTTGTCTTGTTCCTGACTTTAGAGGAAATGCTTTCAATTTTTCACCATTGAGGATAATGTTTGCTGTGGGTTTGTCATATATAGCTTTTATTATGTTGAGGTATGTTCCTTCTATTCCTGCTTTCTGGAGAGTTTTTATCATAAATGGATGTTGAATTTTGTCAAAGGCTTTCTCTGCATCTATTGAGATAATCATATGGTTTCTATTTTTCAATTTGTTAATGTGGTGTATTACATTGATTGTTTTGCGGATATTGAGGAATCCTTGCATCCCTGGGATAAAGCCCACTTGATCATGGTGTATGATCTTTTTAATGTGTTGTTGGATTCTGATTGCTAGAATTTTGTTAAGGATTTTTGCATCTATGTTCATCAGTGATATTGGCCTGTAGTTTGCTTTTTTTGTGGTATCTTTGTCAGGTTTTGGTATTAGGGTGATGGTGGCCTCATAGGATGAGTTTGGAAGTTTACCTTCCTCTGCAATTTTTTGGAAGAGTTTGACCAGGACAGGTGTTAGCTCTTCTCTAAATTTTTGGTAGAATTCGGCTGTGAAGCCATCTGGACCTGGGCTTTTGTTTGCTGGAAGATTTTTGATTACAGTTTCAATTTCTGTGCTTGTGATGGGTCTGTTAAGATTTTCTATTTGTTCCTGGTCGAGTTTTGGAAAGTTGTACTTTTCTAAGAATTTGTCCATTTCTTCCAAATTTTCCATTTTATTGGCATATAATTGCTGATAGTAGTCTCTTATGATCTTTTGTATTTCTCTATTGTCTGTTGTGATCTCTCCATTTTCGTTTCTAATTTTGTTGATTTGATTTTTCTCCCTTTGTTTCTTGATGAGTCTGGCTAATGGTTTGTCAATTTTATTTATCCTTTCAAAGAACCAGCTTTTGGTTTTGTTGATTTTTGCTATGGTGTCTTTTGTTTCTTTTGCATTTATTTCGCTCTAATTTTTAAGATTTCTTTCCTTCTACTAACCCTGGGGTTCTTCATTTCTTCCTTTTCTAGTTGCTTTAGGTGTAGGGTTAGGTTATTTATTTGACTTTTTTCTTGTTTCTTGAGGTGTGCCTGTATTGCTATGAACTTTCCCCTTAGGACTGCTTTTACCGTGTCCCACAGGTTTTGGGTTGTTGTGTTTTCATTTTCATTCGTTTCTATGCAAATTTTGATTTCTTTTTTGATTTCTTCTGTGATTTGTTGGTTATTCAGCAGCGTGTTGTTCAGCCTCCATATGTTGGAATTTTTAATAGTTTTCCTCCTGTAATTGAGATCGAATCTTACTGCATTGTGGTCAGAAAAAATGCTTGGAATGATTTCTATTTTTTTGAATTTACCAAGGCTAGCTTTATGGCCCAGGATGTGATCTATCCTGGAGAAGGTTCCATGTGCGCTTGAGAAAAAGGTGAAATTCATTGTTTTGGGATGAAATGTCCTATAGATATCAATTAGGTCTAACTGGTCTATTGTATCGTTTAAAGTTTGTGTTTCCTTGTTAATTTTCTGTTTAGGTGATCTATCCATAGGTGTAAGTGGGGTATTAAAGTCTCCCACTATTATTGTGTTATTGTTAAATTCTCCTTTCATACTTGTTAGCATTTGTCTTACGTACTGTGGTGCTCCCGTGTTGGGTGCATATATATTTATAATTGTTATATCTTCTTCTTGGATTGATCCTTTGATCATTATGTAGTGACCTTCTTTGTCTCTTTTCACAGCCTTTGTTTTAAAGTCTATTTTATCTGATATGAGTATTGCTACTCCTGCTTTCTTTTGGTCCCTATTTGCATGGAAAATCTTTTTCCAGCCCTTCACTTTCAGTCTGTATGTGTCCCCTGTTTTGAGCTGGGTCTCTTGTAGACAATATATGTAGGGTCTTGTTTTTTGTATCCATTCAGCCAGTCTTTGTCTTTTGGTTGGGGGCATTCAACCCATTTACGTTTAAGGTAATTACTGATAAGTATGATCCGTTGCCATTTACTTTATTGTTTTGGGTTGAGTTTATACACCATTTTTGTGTTTCCTGTCTAGAGAATATCCTTTAGTATTTGTTGGAGGGCTGGTTTGGTGGTGCAGAATTCTCTCAGCTTTTGCTTGTCTGAAAGCTTTTGATTTCTCCTTCATACTTGAATGAGATCCTTGCTGGGTACAATAATCTGGGCTGTAGGTTATTTTCTTTCATCATTTTAAGTATGTCTTGCCATTCCCTCCTGGCTTGAAGAGTTTCTATGGAAAGATCAGCTGTTATCCTTATGGGAATTTCCTTGTGTGTTATTTGTTGTTTTTCCCTTGCTGCTTTTAATATGTGTTCTTTGTGTTTGATCTTTGTTAATTTGATTAATATGTGTCTTGGGGTGTTTCTCCTTGGGTTTATCCTGTTTGGCATTCTCTGGGTTTCTTGGACTTGGGTGATTATTTCCTTCCCCATTTTAGGGAAGTTTTCCACTATTATCTCCTCAAGTATTTCCTCATGGTCTTTCTTTTTGTCTTCTTCTTCTGGAACCCCTATGATTCGAATGTTGTAGCGTTTAGTATTGTCCTGGAGGTCTCTGAGATTGTCCTCATTTCTTTTAATTCGTTTTTCTTTTATCCTCTCTGATTCATTTATTTCTACGATTCTATCTTCTAATTCACTAATCCTATCTTCTGCCTCTGTTATTCTACTATTTGTTGCCTCCAGAGTGTTTTTAATTTCATTTATTGCATTATTCAATATATATTGACTCTTTTTTATTTCTTCTAGGTCATTTTTAAGCCTTTATTGCATCTTTTCAATCCTTTCTCCAGGCTATTTATCTGTGATTCCATTTTAGTTTCAAGATTTTGGATCAATTTCACTATCATTATTCGGAATTCTTTATCAGGTAGATTCCCTATCTCTTCCTCTTTTGTTTGGTTTGGTGGGCATTTATCCTGTTCCTTTATCTGCTGAGTATTCCTCTGTCTCTTCATCTTGTTTAAATTGCTGATTTTGGGGTGTCCTTTCTTTATTCTGGCAGTTTGTGGAGTTCTCTTTATTGTGGTGTTTCCTTACTGTGTGTGGGTTTGTACAGGTGGCTTGTCAAGGTTTCCTGGTTAGCGAAGCTTGTGTCGGTGTTCTGGTGGTTGGAGCTGTATTTCTTCTCTCTGGAGTGCAATGAAATATCCAGTAATGAGTTATGAAATGTCTATAGTTTTGGGGTGACTTTGGGCAGCCTGTATCTTGAAGCTCAGGGCTGTGTTCCTTTGTTGCTGGAGAATTTGCTTGGTATGTCTTGCCCTGGAACTTATTGGCCCTTGTGTGGTGCTTGGTTTCAGTGTTGGTATGGAGGCATTTGATGAGCTCCTGTCAATTAATGTTCCTTGGAGTCAGGAGTTCCCTGGAGTCAGGGTTTGGACTTAAGTCTCCTGCTTCCGGTTATCGGTCTTATTTTTACAGTAGTTTCAAAACTTCTCCTTCTATACAGCACCAATGATAAAACATCTACATTAAAGATGAAAAGTTTCTCTACTGTGAGGGTCACTCAGAGAGGTTCACAGGGTTACATGGAGAAGAGAAGAGGGAGGAGGGTGTTAGAGGTGACCCAAATGAGATGAGGTGAATCAATAGTGGAGAGAGTGGGCCAGCCAGTAGTCACTTCCTTATGTGCACTCCACAACTGGACCACTCAGAGATGTTCACGGAGTTATACAGAGAAGAGAAGAAGGAGGAAGGTGACAGAGGTGGCCAGAAGGATAAAAGGGGGGAATGAAAAGGAGGGAGACAGATCCAGCCAGTAATCAGTTCCCTAAGTGTTCTCCACCGTCTGGAACACACAGAAATTCAGAGTTGGGTAGAGTGGAGAGGGGTTAGGGAGGAGACACAGGCGATCTAGTGGAGAAAAAGGAGAGTCCAGAGGGAGAGAGAGCAGTCAAGCCAGTAATCTAGCTCCCTGTGGAAAATGGGTCCTGAAGATTGGGTTCTTAAAGGTACAAAATTGGTAACAAATACATAAAAGCAAAAATTTTAAATCTAGAGTAGAGTTTGGAATTTCAAAAATACAATGTTAAAGAAAAGAAGAAGGAAAAGAAAGAGAGAAAAAACGAACAAACAAAAACAAACAAGGTCGCGAAAATTATAAAGAAAGTACAGGTACAAAATTGATAACTAATACCAAAAAGCAAAAATTAAAAATCTAGAGTAGAGTTTGGAATTTCAAAAATACAATGTTAAAAAAAAAGAAGAAGAAAAATAAAGAGAGAAAACAAACAAACAAAAACAAACAATGTCACAAAAATTATAAAGAAAATACAGGTACAAAATTGATATCAAATACCAAAAAGCATAAATTAAAAATCTGGAGTAGAGTTTGGAATTTCAGATATACAATGTTATATAAAAGAAGAAGAGAAAGAAACAGAGAAGAAAAAAAAAAGTCACAGAAATTATATAAAAAAAAAACTATAGGTACAAAATTGATAAAATATACCAAAAAGCAAAAATTAAAAATCTAGAGTAGACTTTGGAATTTCAAAAATACAATGTTAAAGAAAAGAAGAAAAAAAAAAAAAAAAAGGTCAAAAAAATTATAAAATATATATATATGAAGTTTGCTGAAGAAGAAAAAAAAATAGGGTCTTTTTTTTTTTTTGCAAAGTAATAGGTTATAAAAGTGAAAAGTAAAGGAACAATAGAGGACTTAAAATTTTTTTAATTAAAAAAAAAAGAAAGAATGATCGTAAGAATAATAAAAATATATCTAGGACTTTCTTGGTTTTGTTGCGGGTGTCATGGGTTCAGTTCATTTTTGGCTAGTTCCTTGGTCAGACTTATATTTCTCAAGATGTATAGGCCCCTTCCTATGTAGTCCGTAGTAACCACAGGGTTTTGATCTATTGCCTGTAGCTTCCAAGGCGTTTCCCTCTGTTATATCTTCTTCTGTTTGCTAGTCTCTTCAGTATCTGGTTTCCGCCCTCACACAAAGGGGACGGTGGAGGACACTTTTTTTTTTTTTTTTTTTTTTTTAGGCTTACTTGTTCAGTCGCGCTGTGGGGAAGGAGGGAGCGATGCTGCAACAAATAACACTGGCTTGCGCTCGCAGTGCCTCAGCCACACTGGGTCTGCCCCCGCTCACGGCGTGTGTAGCCACCCTGCCCACACTGCTCGGGCTCTAGGTTGTTCCGCCGGGAACAATCTGAGGCCGGCCCTGGGTTTCATGCACCTCCCAGGTCCAAGCCGCTCAGGTTCAGGCACTCGGGTAGTCCTCAGAGGCACAGACTCAGTTGGGCCTGCATTTTGTGCTCTTCCCAGGTCCGAGCAGCTCAGGTGATGAGGTGTTTGGCGAGCGCCAATGCTGCGACTTATCGCCTCCCCGCCACTCGGTTATCTGGGTGTAAAACCGGCGCACCTTCTCAGGCAGATGTTGACCGTCCAGACCCCCAAGAAGTTTTAGTTAGCAAAGAAACCTGCTTACAGTTTTATAGATAATGTCTCTCTGGGGCTGCGATTGCCCCCTTCTGGCTCTGGCTGCCTGTCAACGGAGGGGGAAGGTCTGCAGCCGGCTATCTCTGTTCAGTCCTTTGTTCCGTGCGCAGGCCTGGCGGTCTTAGGTTAGGGCTGGCTTTTCGTGTGGTAGATATCCCACAGTCTGGTTTGCTAGCCCAAATTATTTCGCTCAGATAGCGCTCAGGGTATTCAGGCCAGATTCTTACTCTCAGCGATGTAGCCCGCGCCATGCCTCCCTGCCCAGCCCCCACTTGCTAATGGCGTGTGCAGGCATCTGCGCTGCTTCTCTGCTCAGGGAGTTACCGTAGGGCTCGCAATCTGCGAGTTTTAATTGTTTATTTATTTTTTCTCCCTGTTATGTTGCCCTCTGTGCTTCCAAAGCTCGGCACAGATTCAGCAGTGAGAAGGTTTCCTGGTGTTTGGAAACTTCTCTCTTTTTAAGATTCCCTTCCCAGGACAGAACTCCATCCCTCCCTCTTTTGTCTCTTTTTTGTCTTTAATATTTTTTCCTACCTCCTTTCGAAGAGTTGGGTTGCTTTTCTGGGTGCCTGATGTCCTCTGCCAGCATTCAGAAGTTGTTTTGTGGAATTTACTCGACATTTAAATGCTCTTTTGATGAATTTGTGGGGGAGAAAGTGTTCTCCCCGTCCTACTCCTCCACCATCTTGGCTCCTCCTCCTAAAGATTGGATTCTTAAGGGTACAAAATTGATAACAAATACCAGAAAGCAAAGATTAAAAATCTAGGGTAGAGTTTGGATTTTCAAAATTACAATATTAAGGAAAAGAAAGAAAAAAAAGTCGCAAAAATTATAAAATATATATACATGAAGTTTGATTTTAAAAAAAATAGGGTCTCTTTTTTGGCAAGGTAATAGTAGGTTATAAAAATGAAAAATAAAGGAGTAATAGAGGACTTAAAAATTAAAAAAAAATAAATAATGATAGTAAAAATATATCTAGGACTTTCTCTGGTGGTGTTGTGGGCTGTGTGGGGTCAGTTCATTGTCAGATAGTTCCTTGATCTGGCTTATATTTCTCAAGAACTATAGGCCCTTTCCTATGTAGTCGGTACTAACTACAGGTTTTTAACTATTGCACCTGTCATTTCCAAGGCGATTTCCTCTGTTTTAGCTTCTTCTGTTTGCTGATCTCTTCAGTGTCTAATTTCTGCCCTGACACAAGGGGGCGGTGGTGGACACTTTTTTAGGCTCACTTGTTCAGTCATGCTGTGGGGAGGGAGGGGTGCTGCAAAAAAATAAGACTGGCGTGTGCTCACAGCGTCTTGGCCACATTGGGTTTGCCCCCTCTCACGGCATGTGTGCTTTCCCTGTCTACATTGCTTAAGCTCTATTTGTTCTGCTGGGAACTGTCTGAGGCCAGCCCTGGGTTGTGTGCACTTCCCAGGTCTAAGCCACTCAGGTTCAGGTACTCGGGTAGTCCTCAAAGGCACAGACTCTGTTGGGCCTCCGTTTTGTGCCCTTCTCAGGTCCGAGCAGCTCAGGTGATCAGGTGTTTGGCGAGTGTGGTCGCAGCGACTTATCACTTACCCCGTCCCTGCTGCTCAGTTTTCTGTGTGTACAACCAGCGCACCTTCTCAGGCAGATGTTGACTGTCCAGAATCCCAAGAAGTCTTAGCTAGCAACGAAGCTTGCTTGCAGTTTGGTAGATAATGCCTCTCTGGGGCTGCGATTTTCCCCTTCTGGCTCTGGCTGCCTGTCACTGGAGTGGGACAGTCTGCAGCCGGCTAGCTCTGCTCAGTCCTTTGTTCTGTGAGCGGGCCTGGCAGTGTCTTAGGTCAGGGCTTTTTGCGTGGTAGGTATCCCACAGTCTGGTTTGCTAGCCCAAGCTAATTCCCTCAGATTGCCCTTGGGGCATTCAGGCCCGGTTCTTACTCTAAGCAATGCAGCCCGCACCTCCCTGCCCAGCCCCGGCTTGCTAGTGGCAGATACAGACATCTGTGCTGCTTCTCCACTGGGGGAGTTACCATTGGGCACATAATCTGTGGGTTTTAATTATTTATTTTTCCTCCTAGTTATGTTGCCTTCTGTGGTTCCAAGGCTCGCCACAGACTCGGCAGTGAGAGGGTTTCCTAGTGTTTGGAAACTTCTCTTTTTTTTAAGACTCCCTTCCCTGAACGGAGCTCCATCCCTACCTCTTTTGTCTCTCTTTTTGTCTTCTATATTTTTCCCTACCTCTTTACTAAGACAATGGGCTGTTCTTCTGGGTGCCAGGTGTCTTCTGCCAGGATTCAGAAGTTGTTTTGTGGAATTTACTCAGCCTTTAAATGTTCTTTTGATGAATTTGTGGGGGAGAAAGTGGTCTCCCCGTCCTATTCCTCTGCCATCTTAAGACCGCCTCTTATGTTTGTTTCTTATTTTGATAACTTCTCTGTTAAATTTATAATTTTATTCATATAGCATTTTACTAATTTCATTGAATTTTCTGTATGTCTTTTTTTTAGCTTATTGATTTTTCTCAAAATGGCTACTTTGAATACTTTCTATTGTAAATTATAAATCCCATGTTTTGGGATTGGTTTACTAAAAATTATTGTGAACCTTTGTTTATGTCATGTTTATTTTCTCATGTTTCTTAGAGATTTGTGTTACTGTCTTTGCACTTGAAAACCCATCTGCATTTGAAAAAGCTGTCACTTCCTCTTATCTTTACTAACTATTTTCATAGGAGAAACAACTTCTCTCAGTCTAGTTATACAGCCCATGGAATTATGCAGGCCATAATACTAGAGTGGGTAGCCGTTCCTTTCTCCAGGG
Organism: Bos mutus; assembly: GCF_027580195.1. NCBI lineage: Eukaryota > Metazoa > Chordata > Mammalia > Artiodactyla > Bovidae > Bos > Bos mutus. The sequence continues at coordinate 63,484,062 of NC_091646.1, read as the reverse complement.
GATCTTCCCAACCCAGGGATCGAACCCACGTGTGCCACATTGCAGGCAGATTCTTTACCAGGTGAGCCACCAGGGAAGCCCAAGAATATAGGAGCAGGTAGCCTATCCCTTCTGCGGGAGATCTTCCTGACCCAGTAATTGAACCAGGGTCTCTTTCATAGCAGGTGGATTCTTTACCAGCTGAGCTACCAGAGAAGCCCAGAGATTCATAGGCTTCCTCAGAACTTGTATGGATACATCTACTCCACACTACTTGTTCCTTCTTGTGACAGAATTCTTCAGCTTATATAATTTCTCTCAGACTTATAACACACCAAGCCAACTTCTGAGACCATCTCTATTCCCAAATGTGGTACTACAGCTGCAGTTTATGGTTTCTACTGGTCTGTGGACCCTGGTCTGGTTTTTGTGTGTTCTCCTGAACTGTCTACTAAAACATACTCTTGCCACTACCTTCAGGAGTGTTCACAGGGGACAGTTGCAGAGTGGGTGTATAGGTGAAGCACATGGAATACTGGGTTTTCCCAAGGCCAGTTGGAGAGATCTGAGGGTTAGGCTTTCCTTGTATTTCATGGGCAGGCTTTCTGATAAATTCCACAGGGCAGTAAGAAGAGACTGCATCCTTTTAATGCTTTCTGCAATATTATCTGCTTATCTTATCTGTCCCCAGTCAGGAAGCGTCTGATTTACTGTAGAGACTGACATAGAGCATTTAGTCCTTTTGATAGTGTCCTGCCAGCAATGGAAGCCAGACACTCACTATCCTGAATTCCCTTCCTCCTGTGGGAAACATCTTAGTCTTTGAAGATTTCATATAGCCTTAACTGTGCAATTTGGTGAAGGGGCGATGCTGCATAGTTAAATTATTTAGCTTATCCACACCTTTTAGTCCAAATATGTATTTCTTGCTCTAGCTGTGGGCTGGAACTTCTCATCATGATTTTATACAAGGATCACTCATCCATGGGTGACTGCCCAAGTCAATGTTCTTCATGTGCTTCCAGAAATGGTTAAGAGGGACTGGAACAAATTCACAGTCTACTGCAAGGTCCACAATCAAATCCACCACAAAAAAAGTATTTGTCACTCATTTACAAACAAACAGCCTCAGTAGGACTTGTGAGATACAACACATGCACAAAGGGACCGAAAAAGACTCACCCACATATGTATCAGGGAATAGACAGACAGCAGTTACTGTTTGTAAATTTTTTTAAAATGATGGCCAATCTGACTGGTATGAGCTAGTAACTCATTATAGTTTTGATTTGCACTTCTCTAATAATGAGTGGGTTTCAAGAGGTGTTTCAAGAAGGCATCAGAGGGCAGACACACTGAAACCATAATCACAGAAAACGAGTCAATCTAATCACACTAGGACCATAGCCTTGTCTAACTCAATGAAACTAAGCCATGCCCGTGGGGCCACCCAAGACAGATGGGTCATGGCGGAAAGGACTGACAGAATGTGGTCCACTGGAGAAGGGAATGGCAACCCACTTCAGTATTCTTGCCTTGAGAACCCAAGGAACAGTATGAAAGGCAAAATGATAAGACACTGAAAGAGGAACTCGCCAGGTCAGTAGGTACCCAATATGCTACTGGAGATCAGTGGAGAAATAACTCCAGAAAGAATGAAGGGATGGGGCCAAAGCAAAAACAATACCCAGTTGTGGGTGTGACGGGTGATAGAAGCAAGGTCCAATGCTGTAAAGAGCTATATTTCATTGGAACCTGGAATGTTAGGTCCATGATTCAAGGCAAATTGAAGTGGTCAAAAGAGATGGCAAGAGTGAACATCGACATTCTAGGAATCAGCGAACTAAAATGGACTTGAATGGGTGATTTAACTCAGATGACCATTAAATCTACTACTGAGAGCAGGAATCCCTTAAAGGAAATTGAGTAGCCATCATGGTCAACAAAAGAGTCAGAAATGCAGTACTTGGATACAATCTCAAAAACAACAGAATGATCTCTGTTTGTTTCCAAAGCAAACCATTCAATATAACAGTAATCCAACTGTATGCCCCAACCAGTAATGCTGAAGAAGATAAAGTTGAATGGTTCTATGGAACAACAGACTGGTTCCAAATAGGAAAAGGAGTTCGTCAAGGCTGTATATTGTTACCCTGTTTATATAACTTATATGCAGAATACATCATGAGAAATGCTGGACTGGAAGAAACACAAGCTGGAATCAAGATTGCCGGGAGAAATATCAATAACCTCAGATACGCAGACGACACCACCCTTATGGCAGAAAGTGAAGAGGAACTAAAAAGCCTCTTGATGAAAGTGAAAGTGGAGAGTGAAAAAGTTGGCTTAAAGCTCAGCATTCAGAAAACGAAGATCATGGCATCCGGTCCCATCACTTCATGGGAAATAGATGGGGAAACAGTGGAAACAGTGTCAGACTTTATTTTTTGGGGCTCCAAAATCACTGCAGATGGTGACTGCAACCATGAAATTAAAAGACGCTTACTCCTTGGAAGGAAAGGTATGACCAACCTAGATAGCATATTCAAAAGCAGAGACATTACTTTGCCAATAAAAGTTCGTCTACTCAAGGCTATGGTTTTTCCTGTAGTCATGTATGGATGTGAGAGTTGGACTGTGAAGAAGGCTGAGCACGGAAAAATTGATGCTTTTGAACTGTGGTGTTGGAGAAGACTCTTGAGAGTCCCTTGGACTGCAAGAAGATCCAACCAGTCCATTCTGAAGGAGATCAGTCCTGGGATTTCTTTGGAAGGAATGATGCTAAAGCTGAAACTCCAGTACTTTGACCACCTCATGTGAAGAGTTGACTCATTGGAGAAGACTCTGATGCTGGGAGGGATTGGGGGCCGGAAGAGAAGGGGACGACAGAGGATGAGATGGCTGGATGGCATCACTGACTCGATGGACGTGAGTCTGAGTGAACTCTGTGAGTTGGTAATGGACAGGGAGGCCTGGCATGCTGCGATTCATGGGGTTGCAAAAGAGTCAGACAGGACTGAGCGACTGATCTGATCTGTTCTGATGAAGACCCACAAGACCTTTTACAAATAACACCCAAAAAAGATGTCCTTTTCATTATAGGGGACTGGAATGCAAAAGTAGGAAGTCAAGAAACACCTGGAGTAATAGGCAAATTTGGCCTTGGAATATGGAATAATGCAGGGAAAAGGCTAATAAAGTTTTGCCAAGAAAATGCAATGGTCATAGCAAACACCCTCTTCCAAGAAGACAAGAGAAGGCTTTACTCATGGACATCACCAGATGGTCAACACCAAAATCAGATTGATTATATTCTTTGCAGCCAAAGATGGAGAAGCTCTATACAGTCAGCAACAACAACAAAAAGACCAGTAGCTGACTGTAGCTCAGATCATGAACCCCTTATTGCCAAACTCAGACTTAAATAGAAGAAAGTAGCGAAAACCACTAGACCATTCAGGTATGACCTAAATCAAATCCCTTATGATTATACAGTGGAAGTGAGAAATAGATTTAAGGGACTAGACCTGATATACAGAGTGCCTGATTAACTATGGATGGAGGTTCATGACATTGTACAGGAGACAGGGATCCAGACCATCCCCAAGAAAAAGAAATGTAAAAAAGCCAAATGGCTGTCTGGGGAGAACTTACAAATAGCTGTGAAAAGAATAGAAGCCAAAAGCAGAGGAGAAAAGGAAAGATATAAGCATCTGAATGCAGAAAGAATAGCAAGAAGAGATAAGAAAGCCTTCCTCAGCAATCAATGTAAAGAAATAGAGGAAAAAACAGAATGGGAAAGACTAGAGATCTCTTCAAGAAAATCAGAGATATCAAAGGAACATTTCATGCAAAGATGGGCTTGATAAAGGACAGAAATGGTATGGACCTAACAGAAGCAGAAGATACTAATAAAAGGTGGCAGGAATACACAGAAGAACTGTACAAAAACGATCTTCACAACACAGATAATCACGATGGTGTGATCACTCACCTAGAGCCAGACATCCTGGAATGTGAAGTCAAGTGGGCCTTAGAAAGCATCACCAAGAACAAAGCTAGTGGAGGTGATGGAATTCCAGTGGAGCTATTCCAAATCCTGAAAGATGATGCTGTGAAAGTGCTGCACTCAATATGCCAGCAAATTTGGAAAACTCAGCAGTGGCAACAGGACTGGAAAAGGTCAGGTTGCACTACAATCCCAAATAAAGGCAGTGCCAAAGAATGCTCAAACGACCACACAATTGCACTCATCTCACATCTCAGCTAGTAAAGTAATGCTCAAAATTCTCCAAGCCAGGCTTCAGCAGTACCTGAACTGTGAATTTCCAGATGTTCAAGCTGGTTTTAGAAAAGACAGAGGAACCAGAGATCAAATTGCCAACATCAGCTGGATCATGGAAAAAGCAAGAGAGTTCCAGAAAAACATCTATTTCTCCTTAATTGACTATGCCAAAGCCTTTGACCATGTGGATCACAATAAACTGTGGAAAATTCTGAAAGAGATGGGAATACCAGACCACGTGACCTGCCTCTTGAGAAACCTATATGCAGGTCAGGAAGCAACAGTTAGAACTGGACATGGAACAACAGACTGGTTCCAAATAGGAAAAGGAGTACGTCAAGTCTGTATATTGTCACCCTGCTCATTTAACTTCTATGCAGAGGACATCATGAGAAATGCTGGACTGGAAGAAGCACAAGCTGGAATCAGGATTGCCGGGAGAAATATCAATAACTTCAGTTATGCAGATGACACCACCCTTATGACAGAAATTGAAGAGGAACTCAAAAGCCTCTTGATGAGAGTGAAAGTGGAGAGTGAAAAAGTTGGCTTAAAGCTCAACATTCAGAAAAAGACGATCATGGCATCTGGTCCCATCACTTCATGACAAATAGATGGGGAAACAGGGGAAACAGTGTCAGACTTTATTTTTGGGGGCTCTAAAATCACTGCAGATGGTGACTGCAGCCATGAAATTAAAAGATGCTTACTCCTTGAAAGGAAATTTATGACCAACCTAGATAACATATTGAAAAGCAAAGACATTACTTTGCCAACAAAGGTCTGTCTAGTCAAGTCTATGGTTTTTCCAGTGGTCATGTATGGATGTGAGAGTTGAACTGTGAAAGAAGCTGAGTGCTGAAGAATTGATGCTTTTGACTGTGGTTTTGGAGAAGACTCTTGAGAGTCACTTGGACTGCAAGGATATCCAACCAGTCCATTGTGAAGGAGATCAGTCCTGGGATTTCTTTGGAAGGAATGATGCTAAAGCTGATACTCCAGTACTTTGGCCACCTCATGTGAAGATTTGACACATTGGAAAAAACGCTGATGCTGGGACGGATTGGAGGCAGGAGGAGAAGGGGAAGACAGAGGATGAGATGGTTGGATGGCATCACTGACTCGATGGAGATGAATTTGAGCAAGTTCTGGGAGTTGGTGATGGATAGGTAAGCCTAGCATGCTACAATCCATGGGGTTGCAAAAAGTCAGACACGACTGAGCAACTGAACTGAACTGAAGTGAATAATGAATGATGTTGGGCATGTGTTTATTGGCCATCAGTATGTCTTCTTTAGAAAAGTGTCTGTTTAGGTCTTCAGTTCAGTTCAGTTCAGTCACTCAGTCATATCTGACTCTTTGCAACCCCATGGACTGTAGCATGCCAGGCTTCCCTGTCCATCACCAACTCCCAGAACTTGCTCAAATTCATGTCCATCGAGTCAGTGATGCCATCCAACCATCTCATTCTCTGTTATCCCCTTCTCCTCCGGCCTTGAATCTTTCCCAGCATCAAGGTCTTTTCCAATGAGTCAGTTCTTTGCATAACTTGGCCAAATTATTGGAGCTTCAGCTTCAGCGTCAGTCCTTTCAGTGAATATTCAGGAATGATTTCCTTTAGGATTAATGGGATATATCTCCTTGCAGTCCAAGGGACTCTCAAGAGTCTTCTCCAGCACCACAGTTCAAAGCATCATTTCTTTGGCACTCAGCTTTCTGTATATTCCAACTCTCACATCCATACATGACTACTGGAAAAAAAAAATACCTTCTCCTGCCAATTTTTTTGATTGGGTTATTTGTTTTTCTGATAATCCTGCATGAACTACTTATATACTTTGGAGATTAATCCTTTGTCATTTGTTTGGTTTGCAATTATTCTCTCCTATTCTGAAGGTTGTCTTTCATCTTGTTTATAGTTTCCTTTGCTGTGTAACTACTTTTAAGTTTAATTAGACACCATTTGTTTATTTTATTTTTTAAAATTTTATTTTATTTTTAAACTTTACAATATTGTGTTAGTTTTGCCAAATATTGAAATGAATCTGCCACAGGTATACATGTGTTCCCCATCCTGAACCCTCCTCCCTCCTCCCTCCCCATACCATCCCTCTGGGTCGTCCCAGTGCACCAGCCCCAAGCATCCAGTATCGTGCATCGAACCTGGACTGGCGACTCGTTTCATACATGATATTATACAAGCTTCAATGCCATTCTCCCAAATCTTCCCACTCTCTCCCTCTCCCACTGAGTCCATAAGACTGTTCTGTACATCACTGACTCTTTTGCTGTCTCGTACACAGGGTTATTGTTACCATCTTTCTAAATTCCATATATATATACGTTAGTATACTGTATTGGTGTTTTCTTTCTGGCTTACTTCACTCTGTATAATAGGTTCCAGTTTCATCCACCTCATTAGAACTGATTCAAATATATTCTTTTTAATGGCTGAGTAATACTCCATTGTGTATATGTACCACAGCTTTCTTATCCGTTCATCTGCTGATGGACATCTAGGTTGCTTCCATGTCCTGGCTATTATAAATAGTGCTGCAATGAACATTGGGATCCACGTGTCTCTTTCCCTTCTGGTTTCCTCAGTGTGTATGCCCAGCAGTGGGATTGCTGGATCATAAGGTAGTTTTATTTCCAGTTTTTTAAGGAATCTCCACACTGTTCTCCAGAGTGGCTGTACTAGTTTCCATTCCCACCAGCAGTGTAAGAGAATTCCCTTTTCTCCACACCCTCTCCAGCATTTATTGCTTGTAGACTTCTGGATTGCAGCCATTCTGACTGGTGTGAAATGGTACCTCATAGTGGTTTTGATTTGCATTTCTCTGATAATGAGTGATGTTGAGCATCTTTTCATGTGTTTGTTAGCCATCTGTATGTCTTCTTTGGAGAAATGTCTATTTAGTTGTTTGGCCCATTTTTTGATTGGGTCATTTATTTTTTATTTCTGTTACTCTAGGAGGTGGGTAAGAGAGGATCATGCTTCAATTTGCATCAAAGTGTGTTCTGTCTATGTTCTCCTCTAAGAGTTTTCTAGTTTCTTACACATGGTCTTACATTTAGCATTTAAGTCTATAATCCATGTCCTAATTTCATTCTTTTACATGTAACTCTCCAGTTTTCCCAGCACCATTTATTGAAGAGGCTATCTTTTCTACATTGTATTTTCTTGCCTCTTATGTCAAAGATAAGGTGTCCAGACAAGCATTGATTAATTTCTGGGCTTTCAGTCTGGTTCCATTGATCTGTATTTCCATTTTATGCCAGTATCATGTTGTTTTGATGACTGTAGTTTTGTAGCATAGTCTGAAGTCAGAAATGTTAAATCCTTCAGCTCCATTTTTCTGTCTTAAGGTTGCTTTGGCTAGTCAGGTTCATTTGTGTTTCCATACAAACTGTGAAATTATTTGTTCTGTGTAAAGTACTGTTGGTAATTTGCTGGGGATTGCACTGAATCTGTAGATTACTTTGGCTTGTATGGTTATTTTACAATATTGATTCTTCCAGTCCAATAACATGGTATATCGCTCTGTCAGTTTGTGTGATCTTTGATTTCTCTCATTGCCGTCTTATAGTTTTCTGCAGGCATGTCTGTTGTCTCTATGTAGGTTTCTTTCTAATTATTTTATTTTTTGTTTCTGTTGCAATGGTGGATGGGATTGCTTCCTTCCTTTTTTCCTGATATTGCATTGTTTGTGTATAGAAATGAAAGAGATTTCTCTTTATGACTTTTGTATCCTGCAACTTAATTGATTAGCTCTAGCAATTGTCCACTGTTATCTTCAGGTTTTTCTATGTATAGTATTCTGTCACCTGCAAGCAGTGAGAGATTTAATACTTTTTCCATTTCAATTCCTTTTCTTTTTCTTCTCTGATTGCTTTGGCTAAGAATTCCAAAACCATATTGAATAACAGTGGTAAGACTGGCCACACTTGCCTTGCTAATGATCTTAGAGGAAATGCCTTTCAGGTTTTCACTGTTGGGAATAATGCTCTCTGTGGCTTTGTTGTATATGGACTTTATTATATTGAGGTAGTTTCATTCTATGCTGATTTTCTGGAGTTTTTTTTTTTTTTTTAATCACAAATAAGTGTTGAGTTTTGTTGAAAGCTTTCTTTGCATCTGCTGAGATGATCATATTGTTTTCACCTTTCCATTTGTTAATATGATGTATCTCATTGTTTGATTTGCATACATTGAAGAATTCTTGCACCCTTGGGATAAACCCTACTTGATCATGGTCTATAATCCTTTTTAATGTGTTATTGGATTTTGTTTGCTAGAATTTTGTTGAGGAATTTTACATCTATGCTCATCAGTGATATTTGCATGTAATTTTTTTTTAATGTGGTGTCTTTTTTTCTTTTTATTTTATTTGGAGGCTAATTACTTTACAATATTGTAGTTGTTTTTTCCATACATTGACATGAGTCAGCACTAGATGTACGTGTGTTCCCCATCCTGAATGCCCCTCCCACCTCCCTCCCCATCCCATCCCTCAGGGTCATCCCAGTGCACGAACCCTGAGCACCCTGTCTCATTCATCAGATCTGGACTGGCGAACTGTTTCACATATGATAATATACGTGTTTCAATGCTATTCTCTCAAATCATCACACCCTTGATTTCTCCCACAGAGTCCAAAAGCCTGTCCTATACATCTGGGTCTCTTTTGCTGTCTCGCATATAGGGTCATCGTCCCATCTTTCTAAATTCCAGATATATGCATTTTTTATACTGCATTGGTGTTTTTCTTTCTGGCTTACATCACTCTGTATAATAGGCTCCAGTTTCATCCACCTCATTAGAACTGATTCAAATGTATTCTTTTTAATGGCTGAGTAATATTCCATTGTGTATATGTACCACAGCTTTCTTATGCATTCGTCTGCTAATGGACGTCTAGGTTGTTTCCATGTCCTGGCTATTTTAAACAGCACTGTAATGTACATTGGGGTACACGTGTCTCTTTCAATTTTGGTTTCCTCAGTGTATATGCCTAGCAGTGGGGGGATTGTTGGGTCATATGCCAGTTCTATTTCCAGGTTTTTTTAAAGGAATCTCCATACTGTTCTCCATAGTGGCTGTACTAGATTGCATTCCCACCAACAGTGTAAGACGATTCCCTTTTCTCCACACCCTCTCCAGCATTTATTGTTTGTAGACTGTTGGATAGCATTCATTCTGACTGGCGTGAGATGGTACCTCATTGTGGATTTGATTTTCATTTCTTTGATAATGAGTGATGTTGAGCATGTTTTCAAGTGTTTGTTAGCTATCTGTATGTCTTCTTTGGAGAAACTCTGTTTAGCTCTTTGGCCTATTTTTTGATTTGGTCATTTATTTTTCTGGAATTGAGCTGCAGGAGTTGCTTGTATATTTTTGAGAATAATTCTTTGGCTGTTGCTTCGTTTGCTATTACATTCTCCCATTCTGAAGGCTGTATTTTCACCTTGCTTATAGCTTCCTTCATTGTGTAAAAGCTTTTAAGTTTAATTAGGTCCTATTTGTTTATTTTTGCTTTCATTTCCATTACTCTGGGAGGTGGGTCATAGAGGATCCTGCTGTGATTTATGTCAGAGAGAGTTTTGCCTATGTTTTCCACTAGGAGTTTTAGCATTTCTGGTCTTACATTTATATTTCTAATTCATTTTGAGTTTATTTTTGTGTATGGTATTAGAAAATGTTCTAGTTTCATTCTTTTACAAGTGGTTGACCAATTTTCCCAGCGCCACTTGTTAAAGAGATTATCTTTTCTCCACTGTATATTCTTGCATCCTTTGTTAAAGATAAGGTGTCCCTAAGTGTGTGGATGTATCTTTGGGCTTTCTATTTTGTTCCATTGATCTATATATCTGTCTTTGTGCCAGTACCATACTGTCTTGATGACTGTGGCTTTGTAGTAGAGCCTGAAGTCAGGCAGGTTGATTCCTCCTGTTCTATTCTTTTTTCTCAAGATTGCTTTGGCTATTCAATGTATTTTGTATTTCCATACAAGTTGTGAAATTATTTGTTCTAGCTCTGTAAAAAATACCATTGGTAGCTTGATAGGAATTGAATTGAATCTATGAATTGCTTTGGGTAGTATACTCATTTTCACTATATTGATTCTTCCAATCCGTGAACATGGTATATTTCTCCACCTATTAGTGTGCTCTTTGATTTCTTTCACCAGTGTTTTATAGTTTTCTATATATAGGTCTTTTGTTTCTTTAGGTATATTTATTCCTAAGTATTTTATTCCTTTCTTTGCATTGGTGAATTGACTTGATTCCTTAATTTCTCTTTCTGTTTTCTCATTGTTAGTGTATAGGAATGCAAGGGATTACTGTGTGTTGATTTTATATCCTGCAACTTTACTATATTCATTGATTAGCTCTAGTAATTTTCCAGTGGAGTCTTTAGGGTTTTATATGTAGAGGATCATGTCATCTGCAAATAGTGAGAGTTTTACTTATTCTTTTCCAATATGGATTCCTTCTATTTCTTTTTCTGCTATGATTGCTATGGCCAAAACTTCCAAACTATGTTGAATAGTAGTGATGAGAATGGTCACCCTTGTCTTGCTCCTAACTTTATGGGAAATGCTTTCAAGTATTCACTATTGAGGATAATGTTCGCTGTGGGTTTGTCATATATAGCTTATATTATGTTGAGGTATGTTTCTTCTACTCCTTGTTTCTGAAGGTTGTTTTTTTTTATCATAAATGTTTGTTGAATTTTGTCAAAAGCTTTCTCTGTATCTATTGTGATAATCATATGTTTTTTGTCTTTCAATTTGTTAATGTGGTGTATGATATTGATTGATTTGAGGATATTAGAAAATCCTTGCCTCCCTGGGATAAACCCCACTTGGTCATGATGTGTGATCTTTTTAATATGTTTTTGGATTCCATTTGATAGGATTTTGTTAAGCATTGTTGCATCTATGTTCATCAGTGGTATTGGCCTGTAATTTTCTTTTTGTGTGTTATCTATGTCTGGTTTTGATGTTAGGGTTTTCTTGACCTCATAGAATGAATTTGGAAGTTTACTTTCCTTTGCAATTTTCTGGAAGAGTTTGAGTAGGATAGGTGTTAGCTCTTCCCTAAATTTTTGGTGAATTCGGCTGTGAAGCCATCTGGATCTGGGCTTTTGTTTGTTGGAAGATTTATGACTACAGTTTCGATTTCTGTGCTTGTGATGGGTCTGTTAAGATTTTTTATTTGTTCCATGTTCAGTTTTGGAAAGGTATACTTTTCTAAGAATTTGTCCATTTCTTCCAAGTTGTCCATTTTATTGTTATATAGTTGCTGATAGTAGTCTCATGATCCTTTGTATTTCTCTCCATTTTCACTTCTAATTTTGTTGATTTGATTCTTCTCCCTTTGTTTCTTGATGAATCTAGCTAATGGATTTTCAATTTTATATATCTTCTCAAAGAACCAGCTTTTAGGTTTTTTGACTATGGTCTTTGACTTAGGTTTCTTTACTATGGTCTCTCTCTCTCTTTTTTTTTTTTTTTTTTTGCATTTATTTCTAACCAGATGTTTATGATTTCTTTCCTTTTAGTAATGCTAGGGTTCTTCATTTCTTCATTTTCTAGTTGCTTTAGGTGTAGAGTTAGGTTATTTATTGGACTTCTTTCTTGTTTCTTGAGGTAAGCCTGTATTGCTATGAACATTTCCCTTAACCCTGTTTTTACAGTGTCCCATAGCTTTTGGGTTGTTGTGTTTTCATTTTCATTTGTTACTACCCATATTTTAATTTCATTTTTTATTTCTTCTGAGATTTGTTAGTTATTCAGAATCGTGTTGTTTAGCCTCCATATGTTGGAATTTTTCATAGTTTATTTTCCTGTAATTGACATCTAATCTTACTGCCTTGTGGTCAGAAAAATGCTTGGAATGATTTCAATTTTTTTGAATTTACCAAGGCTGGATTTATGGCCCAGGATGTGATCTATCCTGGAGAAGGTTCCATGTACACTTGAGAAAAAGGTGAAATTCATTGTTTTCAGGTAAAATATCCTATAGATATCAATTAGGTCTAAGTGGTCCATTTTATCATTTAAAGTTTGAATTTCTTTGCTAATGTTGTTTTGGTGATCTATCCTTAGGTGTGAGTGGGGTATTAAAGTCTTCTACTATTATTATGTTACTGTTAATTTATCCTTTCATACTTGTTAGCATTTGCCTTACATATTGTGGTGCTCCTATGTTGGGTGCATATATATTTATAATTGCTATATCTTCTTCTTGGATTGATCCTTTGATCCTTATTTAGTGTGCTTTTTTGTCTCGTTTCCCAGCCTTTATTTCAAAGTCTATTTTATCTGATATAAGTATTGCTACCCCTGTTTTCTTTTGTTTTCCATTTCTGTGAAATAACTTTTTACAGCCCTTCACTTTTAGTCTGTATGTTTCCCTTGTTTTGAGGTGGGTCTCTTGAAGACAGCATATACAGGGGTCTTGTTTTTGTATCCATTCAGCCAGTCTTTGTCTTTTGGTTGGGGCATTCAACCAATTTGCATTTCAGGTAATGATTGATAAGTATTATCCTGTTGCCATTTACTTTGTTGTTCTCGGTTTGAGTTTATACACCTTTTCTGTTTCCTGTCTAAGGAATATCCTTTAAAATTTGTTGAAATGCTGGTTTGGTGGTGTTGAATTGTCTCTGCTTTTGCTTCTCTGTAAATCATTTAATTTCTCCTTCATATTTGAATGAGATCCTTGCTGGGTATAGTAATGTGGGTTTTAGGTTTTTCTCTTCCATCACTTTCTAAGCATATCCCACCTTTCCTTTCTTGTCTGAAGAGTTTCTATTGAGATATCAGCTGGGTATCCTTATGGGAATCCCCTTGTGTGTCTTTTGTTTTTGTTTTTCCCTTGCTGCTTTTAATATGTGTTCTTTGTGTTTGATCTTTATTAATTTGATTAATATGTGTCTTGGGATGTTTCACCTTAGGTTAATTTTGTTTGGGACTCTCTGGGTTTCTTGGACTTGGGAGACTATTTCCTTCCCCATTTTAGGGAAGTTTTCAACTATTATCTCCTCAAGTATTTTCTCATGGCCTTTGTTTTTGTCTTCTTCTTCTGAGACCCCTATGATTCGAGTGTTAGAGCATTTGAAATTGTCCTAGAGGTCTCTGAGGTTTTCCTTATGTCTTTTAATTCTTCTTTTCTTTTTTCCTCTCTGCTTCATTTATTTCCACCATTCTATCTTCTACCTCACTTTTCCTATCTTCTGCCTTAATCTACTGTTAGTTCCCTCCACAGTGATTTTTATCTCGTTTACTGCAGTATACATTACTGACTGTGTCTTTTTTATTTCTTCTAGGTCCTTGTTAAACATTTCTTGCATCTTCTCAATCCTTGTCTCCAGACTATTTATCTGTAACTCCATTTGTTTTCAAGATTTTGGATCATTTTCACTATCATTGTTCTGACTTCAGCAACTTGGTTTCAGTGTAGGTATGGAGACTTTTGGATGATCTTTTACTGATTGATGTTCCTGGAGTCAGGAGTTCTCCGGTGTTCTCAGGTTTTGGACAAAAGCTTCCTGCCTATAGTTTTCAGTCTTATTCTTACAGTAGCCTCAAGAATTATCCATCCATACAGCACCAATGTTAAAACATATAGGTTAATGAGAAAATATTCTCTGCAATGAGGGACACCCAGAAAGCTTCACTGAGTTACACAGAGAAGAGAAGAGGGAGGTGGGAAACAGTGGTGAACAAGAGGACAAGAGGAGAAATCAAAAGAGGAGAGAGCCATCTAGCCATTAATCAAATCCTTATGTGCTCTCTGCAGACTAGAACACCCAGAGAGGGCCACGGAGTTCCACAGAGAAGAGAAGAGGGAGGAAGGAGATAGAGGTGACCAGGAGGAGAAAAGGGGCAGTCAATAGAAGAGAGACAGATCTAGCCAGTAATCAGTTCCCTAAGTGTTTTCCACAGCCTGGGATACCCAAAGAGATTCAGAGTTGGGTAGAGAAGAGAAGGTGGAGGGAGGAGATAGAGGTAACCTAGGAGAGATAAAGGAGAGTCAAAAGGGGGAAAGGGCAACCAAGCCACTATTCACAGTCCTAAGTAAAAATGGGTACTGAAGATTGGATTATTAAAGGTAAAAAATTGGGGGGAAAAAAAAAACCCAAAAGGCAAAGAATAAAAATCTAGACTAGACGTTAGACTTTAAAAAATACAATATTAAAAAAATCACAAAAAATTATTAAAAATATATATGGAGTTTGCTTTAGAAATCGGGTCTTTTTACAAAGTAATAGTAGATTTTGAAAATAAAAATTAAAGGAATAATAGAGGACTTAAAAATTTTTTAAAAATTATAATAGTAAAACTATAATACACCAAACAACTGTACAGAAAAGATCTTCATGACACAGATAATCACGATGGTGTGGTCACTCACCTAGAGCCAGACATCCTGGAATGTGAAGTCAAGTGGGCCTTAGGAAGCATCATTACGAGCAAAGCTAGTGGAGGTAATGAAATTCCAGTTGACCTATTTCAAATCCTGAAAGATGATTCTGTGAAAGTGCTGCACTCAATATGCCAGCAAATTTGGAAAACTCAGCAGTGGCCACAGGACTGGAAAAGGTCAGTTTTTATTGCAGCCCCACAGAAAGGGAATGCCAAAGAATGCTCAAATGCACAATCGCACTCATCTCACATGCTAGTAAAGTAATTCTTAAAATTCTCCAAGCCAGGCTTCAGCAATACATGAACTGTGAATTTACAGATGTTCAAGCTGGTTTTAGAAAAGACAGAGGAACCAGAGAGCAAATTGCCAACATCAGCTGGATCATGGAAAAAGCAAGAGAGTTCCAGAAAAACATCTATTTCTCCTTTATTGACTATACCAAAGCCTTTTGACTGTGTGGATCACAATAAACTGTGGGAAATTCTGAAAGAGATGGAAATACCAGACCATCTGACCTGCCTCTTGAGAAACCTATATGCAGGTCAGGAAGCAACAGTTAGAACTGGATGTGGAACAACAGACTGATTCCAAATAGGAAAAGGAGTCTGTCAAGGCTGTATATTGTCACCCTGCTTATTTAACTTCTATGCAGAGTACATCATGAGAAATGCTGGGCTGGAAGAAGCACAAGCTGGAATCAAGATTGCCAGGAGAAATATCAATAACCTCAGATATGCAGATGACACCACCCTTATGGCAGAAAAGTTGGCAGGAGGAGAAGGGGACAACAGAGGATGAGATGGCTGGATGGCATCACCGACTTGATGGACGTGAGTTTGAGTGATCTCCAGGAGTTGGTGATGGACAGGGATGCCTGGCGTGCTGCAACCCATGGGGTCGCAAAGAGTCAGACATGACTGAGTGACTGAACTGAACTGAACTATGGCAGAAAGTGAAGAAGAACTAAAAAGCCTCTTGATGAAAGTGAAAGAGAAGAGTGAAAAGTTTGGCTTAAGGTTCAACTTTCAGAAAACTAAGATCGTAGCATCCAGTACCATCAATTCATGAAAAATAGATGGGGAAACAGTGGTTGACTTTATTTTTCTGGGTTCCAAAATCACTGCAGATGGTGACTACAGCCATGAAATTAAAAGACGCTTACTGCTTGGAAGGAAAGTTATGGCCAACCTAGACAGCATATTAAAAAGCAGAGAGATTACTTTGTCAACAAAGGGCCATCTAGTCAAGGCTATGGTTTTTCAGTGGTCATGTATGGATGTGAGAGTTGGACAATAAGGAAAGCTGAGCACCGAAGAATTTATGCTTTTGAGCTGTGGTGTTGGAGAAGATTCTTGAGAGACACTTGGACTGCAAGGAGATCCAACCAGTCCATCATAAAGGAAATCAATCCTGGGTTTTCATTTGAAGGACTGACGTTGAAGCTGTAACTCCAATACTTGGCCACCTGATGTGAAGAGCTGACTCATTTGAAAAGACCCTGGTGCTGGGAAATATTGAGAGCAAGAAGAGAGGGGGACAACAGAGGATAAGATGGTTGGATGATATCATAGACTCACTGGACATGTGTTTGGGTGAAGTCTGGGGTTTGGTGATGGACAAGGAAGCCTGGCGTGCTGCGGTTCATGGGGTTGCACAGAGTCGGACATGACTGAGTGACTGAACTGAACTGAAAAATATATCTAGGAATTTCTCTGGAGCTCTTGTGGGCAGTGTGGAGTCAGTTCAGTTTCAGATAGCTCCTTGTTCCAGCTTATACTTCTCAAGGTCTATAGGCCCCTTCCTATGTAGTTGGTGCTAACTACAGGATTTTAATCTGTTGTACCTGTTACTTCCAAAGAGGTTCCCTCTGTTTATTTTGGCGTCTTCTTTTTGCATGTCTCATCATTTTCTAATTTCTGCCCTGACACAAGGGGGTGAAGGTGGTCACTTATTTAGGCTGACTCGTTCAGTCATGCTGTGGGGAGGGAGAAACACTGCAAACAAATATCACTGGCGTGTGTGGGGAGCGCACGTAGTGTCTCAGCCACACTGGGTTTGCCCCCACTCATGGTGTGTGTGCATTCCCAGTCTACACTTCTCAGGCTCCAGGTTGCTCTGCAGGGGAACTGTGTAAAGCACACCCTGGTTTGCACTCACTTCCCAGGTTTTAGCTGCTAAGGTTCAGGTTCTCGGGTACTCCACAAATGCGCAGACTTGGTTGAGCCTGTGTTTTATGTCCTTCCCAAGTCCGAGTAGCTCAGGCTACCAGGTGCTTGCTGAGCACACTCTCCCCAGGTGTAGTGCATCTTATGGCCTCCCCAGCCCCAGCTATTCAGTTTCCTGGGTGAGCAGTGGGAGTGCCATCTCAGGTGCACTGTGTGTCTCTTCTGGGGAGCTGATCTCTGGCTGCAACCCTGCTGGTGGATGTGAACAGTCCAGGATCCCAGGAAGATTTGGTTAGCAACTGGGAGCCTGCTCACAGTTTGGTAGAGAGTGCCATCTCTGGGGCCTAGATTGCACCTTTCCAGCTCTGGCTGTTGCCCGCCTGCCTTCCTGCCTCTGGCAGGTGATGGGCTGCTTTGCTGCAGGCTAACTCCCCTCTGGTATTCACTCAGTCCTTTGTTCTGTGAGCAGGGCCAGCAGTGCTTTAGGTTAGGGCTTTTTGTGGGAAAGTTCTCTCTCTCTCTCTCTTTTTTTTTCTCTCTCTTTCTGGCTATCCCACAGTTTAGCTTGCTATCTCACATTAACTCCCTCAGAATGCCCTCAGGGCATTCAGGCCTGGTCCTTACCCTAAGAAGTGCAGCCTGTGCCTCCCTGTTCAGCCCCCGGTTGCTGGTGGTGGATACTAGTGCTAGGAGTTGCCATTAGGCATGTAATCTGTGGGTTTTATTTATTCATTTATTTATTTTTCCTCCAAGTTATGTTGCCCTCTGAGATTCCAAAGCTCCCCACAGACCCGCCAGTGAAAGGGTTTCCTGGTGTTTGGAAACTTCTCTTTTTACAACTCCCTCCTGGGATGGGTCTCCATCCCTAACACTTTTGTTTCTCTTTTTATCTTTTATAGTTTGTCCTACCTCATTTCGAAGACAATGGGCTGCCTTTTTGGGTGCCTGGTGCCCTCTGCCAGAATTCAGAAGTTGTTTTGTGGAATTTTCTCAGTGTTCAAATGTTCTTTCAATGAATTTGTGGGGGAGAAAGTGGTCTCCCCGTCCTATTCCTCTGCCATCTTAGGACCGCCCCCAATGTGATATATTTGTCTGGTTTTGATACCAGGGTGATGGTGGCCTTGAGAGAGTCAATTCCTAGGCACGTTGATAAGAAGTCCGGGGTCCCTATGGATGAGGAGAAAGGGGTCTGGGGCTCTTGAAGAGGAAATAAATGTCTGGAATTCTCAAGGAGGAGGAAAGGACAAAGTTTTTTTTTTTTTTTTTTCTACATTCCTTAGTCTTAGTAAAGATTATTTAACAACAATGTATCCTGGTGAGGACAAGTTTCTCCTTGAGAACCTTCTGATTAACCCTGTTATCTTAAAATGTATATTATGGCAGTGGGTCTAGTAAGATCTTTACAACTTTGAGACATTCTTTTGATTTATTGTAATAACCAGTTAAAAAAAGTATATCACTCCCTTGCTAAAACTAGCGAGGGGGGCACTCTCCGTCCCCCTTCTGATGTCTATGTCAGAAGCTTTCTCTGTCCCCTTTCACTTTAATAAAACTCTGGTATACAAAAGCTCTTGACCGATCAAGCCTGGTCCCTGGTTCCAAAGCTAAATCTTCTTCTTTGGAGATCACAAATCCAATATCATTCACCATAAGCTATCATCTTGGAGGCTCATCGAGGATCTTCAGCACAAGGTAAGAACACTCAGAGCTCTAGCCTCTCTGCTTTCTCAGTATACACGTTTTCTGCTTTGCTTTACTAACTCTATAGTGTGTTTGTGTGAATGAATGACATGCCATGCTCAAAGCAAGAAATGAGCCCTGCTCTCTGGTTTCATGGTGCTCTGTGATGACTGAAGGCAGTCCCAGAAAGGGGATCCTTGTCAGGGGCTTTATACCGACCTGCCAACGCTAAGAGACACCCAATATCCCTGTGAAGGGAGAGGCCAGAAATGCGCAAAGCATGTGGACTGAACTTTCTTTTCTCAGTCTCCTTTTACTGGTCTCTTTGACCATTTCATAACTGTGGGGGGAATTAGAACTACTAACCTACTCTGTTGGTTCATAGACTCCCTAGGGACTGGTGATCCATGCCATTAATGTGTACTTTTACTTAGACCCCCTGTATGGAGGCACCTAGCCTTGCTAGGAGCTGAAAGTTGCAAGAGCATGTTTGGGAGTGAAGCGGAGCTCTAGCTTCAGGAACGTCTCTTAAGCTAGAGGTCACTCTCTTGGCTGTCTGCCTCAAGGGCCCCCAACCTGAATGTGAATTTTTGTCATGGCTGTGCTTCTGATCTGTGTGGATACAAGCATTACTGTTGACCATTAGGTTTTTAAGGACACAGATCGGGCATTGCAGGATCTGCTCAGATTGGAAGTGTAGTGGGCTTCTTCCTTTGGTAGTGCTAGCTCTCGGCAGACCAGAGAAAGCTCTTGAATGGCTTCTGTCTCAACTCCTTAGATATTTCTTTTGTGGAAGCTGTGGACATGAACTGGAAATATTGGCCCTAGTATCTTGAGGCAAAAATCACTTTTTGCTCACTGGCCAATCTCTTTTACTATCACATATACTGGTGTGGTGACACTCAGAAGGGACGTCTTGGTTGTTGTTTATCCCTTTATGACTCACTGCTTCTACTGTGATCAGGACTGTACTCAGGAATGTGTGTAGGCATACAGAACATGGATGCTTCCCATAGTAGTCCTAGCTTGGGAAACATTCCAGAGAGCTACTCTGCTCCACCCCGGGTGGCATCAGAGGAAAAGGGCAAATCAAAGGTCTTGGTGGTAAGGAACTGAAAATCAATCTGGGATACCATTAGGTCTACCTCTGATGCATCTCCACCCCACCTCAGTGATAGAACTGGGAGGGACAAGTAAGGCACTTGTGTCAGTAAGGGACAGACTAAGTCCAACCAGGAAAGGAAAGCTTAGGTGGAAAGTCTGTATATGCCCCCATCTAGAGCAGGGAGGGATGCCTCCTGTGGAAAGAAAACCACAGCTGTAGATGTTGCTTTTTTCCCTCTTACAGATGGGAGCTAATAGTTCCAGAACCACTCCTTTAAAATGTATTCCAAAAAAATAAAATAAAATAAAACTAGGACAAGTTTGATCCCCAAATTTTAAAAAACGGCACACATGATCTTCTTCTGTGATACTTAATGGCCACACTATCCTTTGGAAGACGAGGAACACTGGCAAGTTGAAGGGTCTCTTAATTATAATACTGTTTTACAATTATACCAATTCTGTAGAAAACAAAAAGTTATAAGTGCCATATATGTTGCTCTTTATCTCTCTGTGAGACATGCCAGACTTGTGTCTTAAGGGTGCAGATTTGGGTGTGAAACCTACAGCTGACTCCTGTCCTCTTACTTGGCCCCAGTATCCAGGGTTCTCAACTGAACAGGCTAAGAATCAGGGCACCCTTCCAGAAGAGGTTGCCTCAGTCTCAGTAGAAATTCAAGCAGTCCCAATTGTGGTCGAGACTATTTAGAGGATCCAAAAAGTACATAGAAGCCTCTACAAGACTGACTTTATGACCTGACCTTACTTGGAGATATGTAAAGTGTGTCTTGGGACAGGTGCTGCTGACTCCTGACTCGAGAGCTTGAGTTCTGGGGAAAGTTACTACTTTTGGAGATGAAAGGCTTGGATGTGAGACAAGGGGAAAGAGGGAACATGAAATACCCTCCTTCCTACTGGGAGTAAAGCAGTTTTCATAACAGAGCCACTTTGTCAGATGTATTCTTAAAGGACTCAAGCGAGTGCACACTAAGACTTTAAAATTATGCTAAGTTGGCTGACATAGAACAGGGATAAACTCCTAGTAAACTCCTAGATAGACTGGAGGCTCTCCACAAGTTTACTGTCATTGATTCGGAAAATTCAGAAGGAGAAATAATCTTCAAAGATAGATTTATCACTCAGTTGTCTCCAGCTATCTACTGTAAGCTACTAAAACAGGTGTTTGGACTGAATCAGTCTTTAGAAAAACTGTTGCAGCTGGCTCAGACAGTATATTATGATAGAGAATATGAGGAGGAAAATAAAAGGCAAAAAAGAACCAGGCAAAGACTGAAGCCCCAGCACGGCTTCAGTGATATACTCTGAAACAGCCTGAGGAAAAATGCCCAGAGGGACCCAGGTGATAAGGGATGGACTTGTTATTACTGTGGAAAGGAGGGACATCTAAGCCAACCCTGCTCCATGTCTGGTCTGTAAAGAACCATACCTGAGGAGAGACTGCCCTCCAAGACATAGGCCCAGCGGTTGGACTCTCAAGGCAATTGGGACTGAAGATGCCCAGGGGTCCCCACACAAGCTCCCATCCTAATTACACCTGAGGAACCTCAAGTATTAATAACTGTGGGGGCCAATCAGTTGATTTTATTTTGGACACTGGTGCAACTTTCTCTGTGCTCACTGAAGCCCCTGGTCTGCTTTCCTCCTGATCGACTACCTTAATGGGGCTGTCTGGATGAGCCAAATGTTATTGTTTCAGTTGTCCTTTAAGCTGCAACAAGGACTCTTGTGCTGTTTTCTCATGAGTTTCTAATTGTGCCAGAGTCTCCCTCACCCCTTTCAGGGAGGGATATACTGAGCAAGGTCCAAGCTGGGTGTGGCCTCTGTTTTCATGAATATGGAGCCTACTCTTTCTCTCCCATTAATTGAACAAAATGTAAATCCTAAAGTATGGGCTGATGGAAAAACTGTGGCTCGAGTACAAAATGCTGTTGCTGTCATTATCAAGCTCAAAGACTCCCACATAGTTCCACATCAAAAGCAGTACCCACTAAAGCCTGAGGCTAAGGGTTAAAACTCATCATTGAAAATTTAAAGGAACAGAGGCTATTAACTTCCTGTAATAGTCCATACACCACTCCTATTTTGGATATGAAAAAATAAAATGATAAATAGAGACTAGTTCAAGATTTATGAATAATAAATGAGGCTGTGGTTCCTTTTACTCATATGCCAAAAACAAATGGATTTTCTTGCTTACAGGTCTGGGTGGACACTTTTACTGGATGGATTGAGGCCTATCCCTGCTGTAATAAACAGGCTAAGGAAGTTATAAAAATTTTAATCCATGAAATTATTCCCGGATTTGTGCTGCCACAGAGCCTCCAGAGCAACAATGGCTATGCCTTTAAAGCTGCTGTAACTCAAGGGGTGTCAACAGCTCTAGAAATAGAATATCACTTCCACTGTTCCTGGAGACCCAATCTTCAGGAAAGGTAGAAAATGCTAATGACATTATTAAGAGACATGTGCATAGAGAGAAACACAAGAAAGTTGGTTTAAAGTTATACCCATAGCTTTAATGATGTCTTGAACTGCCCCTAAAAAGAAGGGACTGTCTCTATGACAGACTGTTTTTGCACACAGATATTGTCATAGATCCTAAAGCCTTAGAATTAATTATGTGAGCTTTCAGCTTTTCAACAGACATTATGAGAACTCTGGGAGGTGAGCCCTGACCCAGCCTCCATAATCTGTCTAATTTCTGGGTCTGTGGACCAATCCTCCTCATCTACTGAAGGATTCCCATGGTGGGCTTCTCCACTTCAAGGAAAGGACTTTCTTCAACTCTATGCATACGTTCCCCAACAGCAATCATATGTGATGCCTCTTCTTGATCCAATGACATCTAGCAATCTTAAGATGGACTGATGTAACTATGCACATAATGTAACTTTTAATTCCGATTATGTTTTAACTTGGTTTAATGACTATTTTGCTGTACATAAGAAAGTGAAGGGGTCTAGATCTGGTGATTTTCTACCTGATGCTTATCAAATATGGGATGAGGCCATATAGCTAACTCCTGAAAAGGGACACCTACAATCTAACGCTCCCATATGCTGGGAACTAACAGAGCCATCCGTGGAAGTTGGCTGACAACTTAATTATAATGACTGGAAACAATTGGGACTTTTTGGCCTCAAGAAATATGCAATGTAATCATTCCTGTATTTTTCAATCCCAGTTCAGGTCATCCTTTTGCCTGGCCAGACACTGATTGGGACTGGACCCCTCAGTCATGCTGGTTTGCTCCAAACGGGACCTACTGGATATGTGGCTCTTATCTATGGGTGTGGCTTCCCCCTGGCTGTATAGGGAGATGAACCCTAGGCCTAGCTTTTACTCATGGCTTCATATTTTCAGAGTTTCCAGAGAAGCCTGCTAATCTGCCATACCTTAAAACTAATTGGGCAAAGTCTGTATTTCACTGGTATGATTATCTGGCTGCAATATTTGTTCACTCTCTGAGAACTAAAGGTGTTATGCTATGAGTTCATGCTCTAACTTTACTCAACAGGCTTAACAAGACACAGAACAAATACAAATTAGAAAGCTGGTTTTACAAAACAGATTGGCCTGAGATATTCTATTGGCTGCACAAGGAGAAACTTGTGCTATTATTCATACCCAATGATGTACATATATACCAGATATGAATATTAATGTTACTCAGTTTACTAAACACATGAACAAGATTATTCAAGCTATGGATTCTCCTGAAGCCTCAGTCACCTCACTTTGAGAAACATTAACTAGCTCCACATGGTGGAAAACTATCTTAATCATAATAATTCTAATGTTCTGTTTTTACTGTTTGATCCCTGCATCTGTAAATGTATAACTGGATCTGTTTCTAACCATCTGAAAGCTTTTAAGTTACAAATGGTTGCCCAGGCTCCTACTAGTGCCACAGCCTCCTCCAACTATTACTTGGGCCCCCTGGATCAGAGACCCTCAATATGAGGTTTAGGAGAATATGTTGTCTCAACAATTTAGAGACAATGCCCCTCAGAGCAGGAAGTAGTTATGGAATGAAAACAATGCCCCTTTCAGTTGACAACATAATTCTCCTAAAAGAAAAGGAGGGGCTGAGAGAGTCTATAGGCAGGTTCATAAGAAGTCCGGGTTCCTCAATGAGGAGGAGAAAGGAGTCTGGGGCTCTCAAGGAGGAGATAAGTGTCTGGAATTCTCAAGGAGGAGAAAAGGAAAAACTTTTTTTTTCTACATTCCTTAGTCTTAGTAAGGATTATATAACAACAATGTATCCTGTTGAGGACAAGTTTTCTCCTTTTTGAGAACCTTCTGACTAATCCTGTTATCTTAAAATGTATATTATGGGAGTGGGTCTGGTAAGATATTTACAACCTTGGGACATTCTTTTGATTTATTGTAATAACCAGTTTCAAAAAGTATATAGCTTCCTTGCTTAGACTAGTGAGGGGGGCATTCTCTGTCCCCCTTCTGATGAAGCTTTCTCTGTCCCTTTTCACTTTAATAAAACTCTGCTACACAAAAGCTCTTGAGGGATCAAGCCTGGTCCCTGATCCTGAAGCTAAATCTTCAGAGATCATGAGTCCAACATCATTCACCATAAGCTTTCAGCCTTATTGAATTACTTGGTGTGTGTTCCTCCCTCTGCAATTGTTTATTTTGGATCAGCAGCATTTTATTACAAAATCAACAGGGAATTGTGACCTGGGTGACTCATGCTGGAGTGCACAGCTGTTCTTAGCTTATCTGAAAAGGAAGAAGAGTTCGTTAAAGTTCAAGTGTTGAGAATACACATTTGAAAGCCTAGGAATTTTTTTTAAATTTATTTATTGCAACTGGAGGCTAATTACTTTACAATATTGTAATGGTTTTGCCATACATCAACATGAATCTGCCACAGGTGTATACGTGTTCCCCATCCTGAACCCTCCTCCCACCTCCCTCCCCATACCATCCTTCTGGGTCATCCCAGTGCACCAGCCCCGAGCATCCTGTATCCTGCATCAAACCTGGACTGGCGATTCATTTCTTATATGATATTATACATGTTTCAATGACATTCTCCCAAATCATCCCACCCTCTCCCACCTCTGCAATTTTTTTAAATGAGTTTGAGCAGGATATGTGTTCAGTTCAGTTCAGTTCAGTTGCTCAGTCGTGTCTGACTCTTTGCAACCCCATGAATCGCAGCACGCCAGGCCTCCCTGTCCATCACCAACTCCCAGAGTTAACTCAGACTCACGTCCATCGAGTCAGTAATGCCATCCAGCCATTTCATCCTCTGTCGTCCCCTTCTCCTCCTGCCCACAATCCCTCCTGGCATCAGAGTCTTTTCCAATGAGTCAACTCTTCGCATGAGGTGGCCAAATTCCTGGAGTTTGAGCTTTAGCATCATTCCTTCCAAAGAAATCCCAGGGCTCATCTCCTTCACAATGGACTGGTTGGATCTCCTTGCAGTCCAAGGGGCTCTCAAGAGTCTGCTGCAACACCACAGTTCAAAAGAATCAGTTCTTCGGTGCTCAGCCTTCTTCACAGTCCAACTCTCACATCCATACATGACCACAGGAAAAACTATAGCCTTGACTAGACAGACCTTTGTTGGCAAAGTAATGTCTCTGCTTTTGAATATGCTATCTAGGTTGGTCATAACTTTCCTTCCAAGGAGTAAGCATCTTTTAATTTCATGGCTGCAGTCACCATCTGCAGTGATTTTGGAGCCCCCCAAAATAAAGTCTGACACTGTTTACTCTGTTTCCCCATCCATTTCCCATGAAGTGATGAGACCGGATGCCATGATCCTCGTTTTCTGAATGTTGAGCTTTAAGCCAACTTTTTCACTCTCCACTTTCACTTTCATCAAGAGGCTTTTGAGTTCCTCTTCACTTTCTGCCATAAGGGTGGTGTCATGTGCATATCTGAGGTTATTGATATTTCTCCTGGCAATCTTGATTCCAGCTTGTGCTTCTTCCAGCGTTTCTCATGATGTACTCTGCATATAAGTTAAATAAGCAGGGTGACAATATACAGCCTTGATGTACTCTTTTTCCTATTTGGAACCAGTCTGTTGTTCCATGTCCAGTTCTAACTGTTGCTTCCTGACCTGCATAAACTTTCTCTAAAAGTTTGACAGAATTCAGCTGTGAAGTCATCAAGTCCTGGGGTTTTGTTTGTAGGAAGATTTTTTGTTACAGTTTTCATTTCATTGCTTGTGATTTTTCTGTTCATACTTCCTATTTCTTCCTGGTTCAGTCTTGGAAGGTTACACTTTTCTAAATATTTGTTCATTTCTTCCAGGTTTTCCATTTTATTGGATATAGTTGCTCAAAGTAGTCTCTTATGATCCTTTCTATTTCTGTGTCATTTGTTCTAACTTTTCATTTTTTATTTCTAACTTTATTGACTTAAGTTTTCTCCCTTTTTCTCTTGATGACTCTGACTAATGGTTTGTCAAATATTATCTTTCAAAGAACCAGTTTTTAATTTTATTGATCTTTCCTATTGTTTCCTTCATATTTTTTCATTTATTTTGGCTCTGATCTTTATGATTTATTTCATTCTGATAACTCAGGGTTTTATTATTTTTTTCTTCTTCTTTTTGCTTTAATTGTAAGATTACATTTTATTATTTGATGTTTTTTCTCATTTCTTGAGGTAAACTTTTATTTTATAAATTTCCATCTTATCACCATTTTTGCTGCATGCCATAGACTTTGGCTTGCCATCTTTTCATTTTTGTTTCTTTCTAGATTTTTTTTTTATTTCCTGGTTGATTTCTTCTATGATCTCTTGATTATTTAGACGTATGCTGTTTAGCCTCTGTGTGTTTTTATATTATTTTCTGTACTTGATATCTAATCTTATAGTGTCATGGTCAGAAAAAATGCTTGATACAATTTCAGCTTCTTAAATTTACCAAGGCTTGATTTGTGACCCAAGAAGTGAGTTATCCTTGAAAATGTTCCATGTGTGCTTGAGAAAAAATGTATTCTACTGTTTGGGATTGTAATGTCCCGTAGATATCAATTAGGTTCTCCTGTTACAAGCTGTTATTTAAGATGTGTGTTTCCTTATTAATTTTATGTTTGGATGATCTGTCATTTGGTTTGAGTAAGGTGTTAAGTCCTCCACTATTATTTTGTTACTGTCATTTCCCTTTTTATACAGTTAGCATTTGCCTTATGTATTGTGTTCCCATGTTTGATGCATATATATTTATAATTGTTATATCTTCTTCTTAGATTGATATCTTCATTATTATGTACTATCTTTCCTTAAGTTTTTAATCTTAAAGTCTATTTTATCTGATATGAGTATTGCTACTCCAGCTTTCTTTTGATTTTTATTTCCATGGAATATCTTTTTCCAGCCCCTCACTTTCAGTCTTTATGTGTCCCGAGGTCTGAAGTAGGTCTCTTGTAAACAGCATGTATACAGTTCTTGTTTTTCTATCCATTCAGCCAGTCTGTGTCTTTTGGTTGGAACATTTAATTCATTTACATTTAAGGTAACTACTGTTATGCATAATCCTGTTACCATTTACTTTTTTGTTTTGGGTTTGTTTTTGTAGGTCTTTTCTTTACTTGTGTTTCCTGTCTAAGGAAGTTCCCTTACCATTGGTTTTAAAGCTGGTTTGATGGTTCTGAATTCTTCTAACTTTTGCTTATCTGTAAAGCTTTTGATTTCTCTGTTGAATCTGAATGAAATCCTTGCTGGATAGAGTAATCTTTGTTGTAGTTTTTTTCCCTTTCATCATTTTTTTTTTTTTTTTACTGTATATATATCCCACCACTCCCGTCTGGCCTGAAGAGTTTCTGCTGAAAGATCAGCTGTTAAATTCTGGGGATACCTATATATGTTATATGGTGCTTTACCCTTGCCACCTTTAATTTTTTTTTTTTTTTTGCTTAATTTTTGTTACTTTGATTAATATGTGTCTTGGGGTGTTTTCCTTTGGGTTTATCCTGTATGGGACACTTTGGGCTCCTGAGACTTGGGTGGCTATTTCCTCTCTCATGTTGGGTAAGGTTTTTGACTGTAATCTCCTCAAATATTTTCTCATACCCTAGCTTTTCTCTTCTTTTTTCTGAGACCCCCATAATTTGAATGTTGTGCTTAATGTTGTCCCAGAAGTCACTAAACCTGTCCTCATTTCTTTTCTTATTTCTTTATTCTGTTCTGCTTCAATTATTTCCACCATTGTATCTTCCAGCTCACTTATACACTCTTATTATATCCTTAGTTATTCTGCTATTGGTTTCCTGTAGTGTATTTTTTTAAAATTTCAGTTATTGTATTGTTCATTGATGATTGTCTGTTCTTTATCTCTTCTAGTTCCTTTTTAAGACTTTCTTGTCTCTTCTCAGTCTGTGCCTCTGTTCTGTTTATCTGTACTTCCACTATATTTCTGAGGTCTTGGATCATCTTTACTATCATTACTCTTGATTATTTTTCAGCTAGATTGTCTATTTCCTCTTCATTTATTTGGTCTTGTGGGGTTTTAGCATATTCCTTCACTGTGGGATGTTTCTCTGTCCCTTCATTTTAATCTACTGTGTTTTGGGTCTCCTTTCCACATGCTTCCAGATTATAGTTCCTCTTACTTGTGGAGTCTGTTCCCAGTTGGTGGGGTTGGACCAGTGTCTTATGATGGCTTCATGATTTGGGAGGCTGGCACTTGTATGATGGTGAGTGGAGCTGGATCTTGTCTCTCTGAAGGGCAGTGCCACATCTAGTCGTATGTTTTGAGGTGTCTGTGGGTCTGTTATTGCTTTGGTCAGCCTGTCTGCTGGGCTTCCCTGGTGGCTCAGCAATAAAGAATTGGCCTACAATGCAGGACACCCAGGTTCAATCCCTGGGTCAGGGCCATCCCATGACATGGCAACCCACTCCAGTATTCTTTCCTGGAGAATCCCATGGTCAGAGGAGCCTAGCAGGCTCGCAGAGTTGGACATGACTGAAGTGACTGAACATACACACACTCACCCTGTCTGCTAATGGGTAGGATCAAGTTCCTATTTTGCTAGCTGTTTGGCATGCATAATCTGGCACTGGAGCTTGCTGGCCTTTGGGAGGAACCAGATCTTAGTTGTTGAGATGCAGACCTTTGGGAAATATTAAACCAATTAATATTCTGTGGAGTCGGGAGTTCTCTATTTTTTCAGTCTATTAAACTCGGTTCTACCACTTTAGATCTTCAGGCCCATCTCCTGGGTAATGCCCCAAGACTTCCTCTTCTTTTTATTTTATCTTCATTATTGGCCAAAATGGATTAAGATATATAATATGCCTCTAAGCTGAATTTTTTTTTTTATGAACCTGAAGTGGCTCCCCTACTATCCCTTTCCATTTTAGCCTACTGAAGCAGAAGACTCAGTGTTTAGAACAGGGCAGTACTCCTCAACATTGTTAAGGTCATAAAAAAATGAGGAAAGTATGAGAAATTGTCACAGCCAAGAGGCACCAACAGAGACATAAAGACTGAATGTAACACTGTATCCCAGCTTATCACACTCCACTGTGGGAATGTGGAGGCCTTTGTAATTCAGAAAGTCTCCTTCACAACAACAGTTATCTTTTCATTTTGTTTATTGTTTTCTTTGCTTTGTAAAAGCTTTTAAGTTTAATTAAGTCCCATTGGTTTATCATTGTGTTTATTTTCATACTCTTGGAATTTAGAAAGATGGTAACAATAACCCTGTGTACTAGACAGCAAAAGAGACACTGATGTATAGAACAGTCTTATGGACTCTGTGGGAGAGGGAGAGGGTGGGAAGATTTGGGAGAATGGCATTGAAACATGTAAAATATCATGTGTGAAACGAGATGCCAGTCCAGGTTCAATGCACGATACTGGATGCTTGGGGCTAGTGCACTGGGACGACCCAGAGGGATGGTATGGGGAGGGAGGAGGGAGGAGGGTTCAGGATGGGGAACACATGTATACCTGTGGTGGATTCATTTTGATATTTGGCAAAACTAATACAATTATGTAAAGTTTAAAAATAAAATAAAATTAAAAAATAAAAATAAAAAATAAAAGGTAAATTTAAAAGATATTGCTATGATTTATCTATAAGGGTGTTCTGTCTATGTTTTCCACTAAGATTTTTTATAATATTTGGCCTTGTATTTGATCTTTAAACAATTTCCAATATATTTTGTGCATTTTTAAAATTTATTTTAATTGGAGGCAAATTTCTTTACAAAATTCTGGTGGTTTTTTTGTCCTACATTCACATGAATCAGCCATGGGTTTACATGTGTTCCCCACCCTGACATTGCCTCCCACCTCCCTCTCCATTCCATCCCTCAGGGTCATCCCAGTGCACCAGCCCTGAGTAACCTGTCTCATACAATGAACCTGGACTCATGATCGATTTCACATATGATAATATACATGTTTCAATGCCATTGTCTCAAATCTTCCGAACCTCGACTTCTCCCATGGAGTCCAAAAGTCTATTCTTTACATCTTTGTCTCTTTTGCTGTCTTACATCTAGGGTCATCATCACCATCTTTCTAAATTCCATATATATGCATTAATATACTATATTGGTGTTTTTCTTTCTGACTTACTTGACACAATATAATAAGCTCCAGTTTCATCCACCTCATTAAAACTGATTCAAATGCATTCTTTTTAATAGCTGAATAATATTCCATTGTATATATGTACCACAGCTTTTTATTTTTTCGTCTGTCAATGACCATCTAGGTTGCTTCCATGTTCTGGCTATTGTAAACAGTGCTGTGATGAACATTGGGGTACACGTGTCTTTTCCAATTCTGGTTTCCTGGGTGTGTATGCCCAGCAGTGGGATTGCTGGGTCATATGGCAGTTCAGTTTCCAGTTTCTTAAGGAATCTCCACACTGTTCTCCATAGTGGCTGTACTATTTTTTATTCTCAGCAACAATGTAAGAGGATTCTTTTTCTCTGAACCCTC
The DNA here is from genome assembly GCF_027580195.1 of Bos mutus. Taxonomy (NCBI): domain Eukaryota; kingdom Metazoa; phylum Chordata; class Mammalia; order Artiodactyla; family Bovidae; genus Bos; species Bos mutus. The sequence continues at coordinate 63,453,458 of NC_091646.1, read as the reverse complement.
TCCAGCATTTATTACTTGTAGACTTTTTGATAGCAGCCGTTCTGACTGGCGTGAGATGGTATCTCACTGTGGTTTTGAGTTGCATTTCTCTGATAATGAGTGATGTTGAACATCTTTTCATGTGTTTGTTAGCCATTTGTATGTCTTCTTTGGAGAAATGTCTGTTTAGTTCTTCAGCCCATTTTTTGATTGGTCGCTTATTTTTTCTGGAATTGAGCTGCAGGAGTTGCTTGTATATTTTTGAGATTAATTCTTTGTCAGTTGCTTCATATGCTATTATTTTCTCCCATTCTGAAGGTTTTCACCTTGCTTATAGTTTCCTTTGTCGTACAAGAGCTTTTAAGTTTAATTAGGTCCCATATGTTTATTTTTGCTGTTGTTTCCATTACTCTGGGAGGTGGGTCATAGAGGATCCTGCTATGATTTACATCAGAGAGTGTTTTGCCTATGTTTTCCTCTAGGAGGTTTATAGTTTCTGATCTTACATTTAGATCTTTAATCCATTTTGAGTTAATATTTGTGTATGGTGTTAAAAAGTGTTCTAGTTTCATTCTTTTACAAGTGGTTGACGAGTTTTCCCAGAACCACTTGTTAAAGAGATTGTCTTTTCTCCATTGTGTATTCTTGCCTCCTTTGTCAAAGGTAAGGTGTCCATAGGTGCACGGATTTATCTCTGGGCTTTCTGTTTTGTTCCACTGATCTATGTTTCTGTCTTTGTACCAGCACCATACTGTCTTTAGGACTGTTGCTTTGTAGTAGAACCTGAAGTCAGGCAGGTTGTTTCCTCCAGTTCCATTCTTTTATCTCAAGATTCCTTTGGCTCTTCCAGGTTTTTTGTATTTACATACAAATTGTGAAATTATTAGTTCTAATTCTCTGAAAAATACCATTGGTACCTTGATATGGATTGCAATGAATAGTATAATTGCTTTGGATAGTATACTCATTTTCACTCAATTGATTCTTCTGATCCATGAGCATGGTATATTTCTCCATCTATTTGGGTCCTCTTTGATTTCTTTCACCAGTGTTTTATAGTTTTCTATATGTAGGTCTTTTGTATCTTTAGGTACATTTATTCCTAAGTATTTTATTATTTTTGTTGCAATGGTGAATGCAATTGTTTCCTTAATTTCTCTTTCTGTTTTCTCATTGTTAGTGTATAGGAATGCAAGGGATTTCTGTGTGTTGATTTTATATCCTGCAAATTTACTATATTCATTGATTATCTCTAGTGATTTTCTGGTGGAGTCTTTAGGGTTTTCTATGTAGAGGATCGTGTCATCTGCAAACTGAGAGTTTTATTCTTTTCCAACCTGTATTACTTTTGTTTTTCTTCTCTGATTGCTGTGGCTAAAACTTCCAAAACTGTGTTGAATAGTGGTGGTGAGAGTGGGCTCCCTTGTCTTGTTCCTGACTTTAGGGGAAATGCTTTCAATTTTTCACCATTGAGGATAATGTTTGCTGTGGATTTATCATGTATGGCTTTTATTATGATGAGGTATGTTCCTTCTATGCCTGCTTTCTGAAGAGTTTTTTTTTTTTTTATCATAAATGGATGTTGAATTTTTTCCAAAGCTTTCTCTGCATCTATTGGGAAAATGATATGGTTTTTATTTTTCCAATATGTTAATATGATGTATCATATTGATTGATTTGTGAATACTGAAGAATCTTTGCATATCTGGGATAAAGCCCACTTGGTCATGATGTATGATCTTTTTAATATGTTGTTGGATTCTGTTTGTTAGAATTTTGTTAAGGATTTTTGCATCTATGTTCATCAGTGATATTGGCCTGTAATTTTCTTTTTTGTGTGGCATCTTTGGTTTTGGTATTAGGGTGATGGTGGCCTCATAGAATGAGTTTGAAAGTTTACCTTCCTCTGCAATTTTCTGGAAGTTTGAGTAGGTTAGGTGTTAGCTTTTCTCTAAATTTTTGTAGAATTCAGCTGTGAAGCATCTTGTCCTTGGCTTTTGTTGGAAGATTTCTGATTACAGTTTCAATTTCTGTGCTTGTGATGGTTCTGTTAAGATTTTCTATTTCTTCCTCATTCAGCTTTGCAAAGTTATATTTTTCTAAGAATTTATCCATTTCTTCCAAGTTGTCCCTTTATTGGCATATTGTTGCTGATCGTAGTCTCTTATGATCCTTTGTATTTGTGTGTTGTCTCTTGTGATGTCTCCATTTTCATTTCTAATTTTGTGATTTGATTCTTCTCCCTTTGTATCCTGATGTATCTGGCTAATGGTTTGTCTATTTTTTTTTTTTTTTGTCTTCTAAAAAAACCAGCTTTTAACTTTGCTGATTTGGCTATGGTCTCCTTTGTTTCTTTTGCATTTATTTCTGCCCTAATTTTTATATTTCTTTCCTTCTGCTAACACTGGGGTGCTTCATTTCTTCTTTTTCTAGTTGCTTTAGATGTAGGATTAGGTTATTTATTTGATTTCTCTCCTGTTTCTTGAGTTAGGCTTGTATTGCTATGAACCTTCCCCATAGCACTGCTTTCACTGAATCCCATAGTTTTGGGGTTGTTGTTTCTTCTTTGTCATTCGTTTATATGCATATTTTAATATCTTTTTGATTTCTTCTGATTTATTGGTTATTTAGTTATTTTTTTTTTTTTTTTATTTAGCCTCCATATGTTTGTATTTTTTATAGTTTTTTCCCTGTAGTTGACATCTAATCATACCGCATTTTGGTCAGAAAAGTTGCTTGGAATGATTTCAATTTCTTTGAATTTACCAAGGCTAGATTTATGGCCCAGGATGTGATCTATCCAGGAGACGGTTCCGTGGGCACTTGAGAAAAAGGTGAAATTCATTGTTTTAGGGTGAAATGTCCTATAGATATCAATTAGGTATAAGTGGTCCATTGTATCATTTAAAGTTTGTGTTTCCTTGTTAATTTCCTGTTTTGTTGATCTATCTATAGGAGTGAGTAGGGTATTAAAGTCTCCCACTATTATTTTGTTACTGTTAATTTCCCCTTTCATACTTCCTAACATTTGCCTTATATATTGTGGTGCTCCTAGTTGGGTACATATATATTTATAATTGTTACATCTTATTCTTGGATTGATCCTTTGATCATGTTGTAGTGTCCTTCTTTGTCTCTTTTCATGGCCTTTATTTAAAAGTCTGTTTTATATGATATGAGTATTGCTACTCCTGCTAACTTTTGGTCTCCATTTCTGGAAAATATATTTTTCCAGCCCTTCATTTTCAGTCTGTATGTATCCCTAGGTTTGAGGTGTGTTTTTATTCAGTTCAGTTCAGTTCAATTCAGTCGCTCAGTCATATCTGACTATTTGTGACCCCATGAACCACAGCATGCCAGGCCTCCCTGTCCATCACCAACTCCTGGAGTCCACAAAACCCATGTCCATTGTGCTGATAATGCCATCCAACCATCTCATCCTCTGTCATCCCCTTCTCCTCCTGCCCTCAGTCTTTCCCAGTATCCAGGTCTTTTCAAATGAGTCAGCTTTCCACATCAGGCGGCCAAAGTATTGCAGTTTTAGCTTCTATACCAGTCCCTCCAATGAACACCCAGGACTGATCTCCTTTAGGATGGACTGGTTGGATCTCCTTGCAGTCCAAGGGACTCTCAAGAGTCTTCTCCAACACCATAGTTGAAAAGCATCAATTCCTCAGTGCTCAGCTTTCTTTATAGTCCAACTCTCACATCCATACATGACTACTGGAAAAACCATAGCCTTGATTAGACGGACCTTTGTTGGAAAAATAATGTCTCTATTCTCTTATAGACAGCGTATATATGGGTCTTGTTGTTTTGTTTTTTTTTTAGATTCCTTTTTTTTGTTGTTTTTTCTTTTTTTTATTTTATTTTTAAACTTTACATAATTGTATTAGTTTTGCCAAATATCAAAATGAATCCGCCACAGGTATACATGTGTTCCCATTGCCAGTCCAGGTTCGATACTGGAGGGTTCAGGGTCTTGTTTTTGTATCCATTCAGCCAGTCTTTGTCTTTTGTTTGGGGCATTCAACCCATTTACATTTAATGAATTATTGATAAGTATGATCCTGTTGCCATTTACTTTGTTGTTTTGGGTTCAAGTTTATAAACCTTTTCTTTTTTTTCTGTCTAGAGAAGATCCATTAGCATTTGTTGAAGAGCTGGTTTGGTGGTGCTGAATTCTGTCAGCTTTTGCTTGTTGCTAAAGCTTTGGATTTCTCCTTCATATTTGAATGAGATCCTTGCTGGGTACAGTAATCTGAAGTGTAGATTTCTCTTTCATCACTTTAAGTGTGTCCTTCCATTCTTTTCTGGCCTGAAGAGTTTCTATTGAAAGGTCCACTGTTATCCTGATGGGAATCCAAGTTATTTGTTTTTCCCTTTCTGCTTTTAATATTTACTCTTTGTTTTTGATTTTCATTAAATTGATTAATATGTGTCTTGGGGTGTTTCATCTTAGGTTTGTCCTGTTTAGGACTCTCTGTGTTTCTTGGACTTGGGTGGCTATTTCCTTCCCCATTTTAGGGAAGTTTTCAACTATTAACTCCTCAAGTATTTTCTCATGGCCTTTCTTTTTGTCTTCTTCTGGGACTCCTATGATTCAATTGTTGGGGTGTTTAACATTGTCCCAGAGGTCTCTGAGGTTGTTGTTATTTCTTTTAATTCTTTTTTCCTCTCTGTTTCATTTATTTCCACCATTTTGTCTTCCACCTCACTTATCCTATCTTCTACCTCAGTTATTCTACTGTTGGTTCACTCCAGAGTGCTTTTGATCTCAGTTATTGCATTATTCATTACTGACTGACTCTTTTTTATTTCTTCTAGGTCCTTGTTAAACTTTTCTTGCATCTTCTCAATCCTTATCTCTAGACTATTTATCTGTAACTCCATTTTGTTTTCAAAATTTTGGATCATTTTTACTGTCATTATTCTGAATTCTTTTCCAGTTAGAGTCCCTATCTCCTCCTCTTTTGTTTGCTTTTTTGGGCTTTCATCATGGTCCCTCACCTGCTGAATATGTCTCTGCCTTTTCATCTTGTTTTTGTTGCTGTGTTTGAAGTGAAAGTTTGTGGTTCCTCTTTATTGTGGAGGTTTCTCCCTGTGGGTGGTGTTGGACGAATGGCTTGCCAAGATTTCCTGGTTAGGAAAGCTTGTGTCTGTGTTCTGGTGGGTAGAGCTGGATATCTTCTCTCTGGAGTGCAATGAAGTGTCCAGTAGTGACTTTTGAGATGTAAGTGTGTTTGGTGTGACTTTTGGCTCCCTGTATTTTGTGCTCAGGGTTATGTTCTTGCTTTGTTGGAGAATTAGCTTGGTATGCCTTACTCTGAAACTTGTTGGCTCTTGGGTGGAGCTTGGTTTCTATGTAGGTATGGAGGCTTTTGGAGGAGCTCTTGTCGATTAATGTTCCCTGGAGTCAGGACTTTTCTCATGTTGTCAAGTTTGGGATTTAAGCCCCTGTCTCTAGCTTTTAGTCTTATTCCTACAGTATCCTCAAGACTTCTCCATCCATACAACACTGATGATAAAACATCTACTTTAATGGTGAAAAGATTCTCCACAGTGAGGGACACCTAGAGAGGTTCACAGAGTTACATGGAGAAGAGAAGTGGGAGGAGGGAGATAGAGGTGACCAGGAGAAGAGGGGGAGTCAAAAGGGGAGAGAGGAATCTAGCCAGTAATCAATCCCCTATTGTTCTCCACAGTCTGGAACACTCAGAGAGGTTCACAGAGTTCCATAGAGAAGAGAAGAGGGAGGAAGCAGATAGCAATGACTAGGAGGAGAGGAGGGGGAGTCCAAATGAGAGAGACCAATCTAGCCTGTGATCAATTCCCTAAGTGTTCTCCACAGCCTGGAATACCCAAAGAAATTCACAGAGTTAAGTAGAGAAGAGAGGGGAGAGGGAGGAGATAGAGGTGACCTCAGGGAGAAAAAGGAATGCCAAAAGGGAAGAGAGCAGTCAAGCCAGTAATCACGCCCCTAAGCAAAAATTGGTACTGAAGATTGGATTCTTAAAGGTTCAGAATTGATAACAAATACCAAAAAGCAATGATTAAAAATCTATAGTAGAACTTAGACTTTCAAAAATACAATATTAAAAAGATAAAACAAAACCATGAAAGTTATTAAAAACTATGAAATTTGCTTTAAAGATAGGGTCTTTTTTTTTTGCAAGATAATGAAAAATAAGTAATAAAGAACTTAAATTTTAAAGAAAAATTAAAAACGGTAATAGTAAAATATATTTAGGATTTTCTCTGGAGCTGTTGAGGGCAGTGTAGGGTCATTTCAGTTTCAGATAATTCCTTATTCCAGCTTATACTTCTTCTCAAGGTCTATAGGTCCCTTCCAATGTAGCAGTGCTAACTACAGGGTTTTAATCTATTGCACCTGTCACTTCCAAAGAGGTTCCCTCTTTGTTAATTTTTGCTTCCTCTGTTTGCAAGTCTCTTCTGCATCTAACTTCTGCCTTGATACAAGGGGCTGAAGGTAGTCATTTATTTAGGCTCACTTGTTCAATTGTGCTGTGGGGAAGGAGAAACACTGCAAACCAATATTACTGGCGTGTGTGGGGAGTGCTGGCAGTATCTGGGCCACAATGGGTTTGCCCCCGCTAACGGCATGTGTTCTTTCCTGGTCTACACTGCTCAGGCTCCAGGTTGCTTTGCAGGGGAACTGTCTAAGGTGGGCCCTGGGTTGCATGTACTTCCCAGGTCTAAGCCACTCAGGTTCAGGTTCTCGGGTACTCCATAAAGGCGCAGACTCAGTTGGGCCTGCGTTTTGTGCCCTTCCCAGGTCCGAGAAGCTCGGGCAACCAGGTACTTATGAACACACTCTCCCCAGGTGGGAGGTGTGTCTTATCACCTCCCCCATCCCAGCTGCTCAGTTTCCCGGGTGCACAGCGGGAGTGCCATCTCAGGTGTGCTGTGTGTCTCCTCTGGGGTGCCGATTTCTGGCTGCAACAATCCTGGCAGAAGTCACCCGTCCAGGATCCTAGGAAGACTTGATTAGCAACTGGAAGCCTGCTCCCAGTTTGGTCGAGGATTCCATCTCTGAGGCCTAATTTGCCCCTCGCCTTCCACCTCTCGCTGTCGGCCACGTGCGGTAAATTTCTTTTAGTGGTAAATTTCTCTCTCTCCTCTTTTTTTTTTTTTTTCCTCTCTCTCTGGCTATCCCACCATTTGGGTTGCTATCTCATGTTAGCTCCCTTAGATTGTCCTCAGGGCATTCAGGCCCTGTCCTTACCCTAAGCAACGCAGCCCATGCCTCCCTGTTCAGCCCCCACTGCAGTCGCCAGCGTCTGGGTTACTCCACTGGGAATTGCAGTTAGGCACGTAATCTATGGGTTTTATTTTTTTTTTCCAGTTATGTTGCTCTCTGAGATTCAAAACTCCCCACAGACTCACCCGTGAGAGGGTTTCCTGGTGTTTGTGAACTTCTCCTCTTTTAGGACTCCCTCCCCAGGACAGGTCTCCATCCCTAACTCTTTTGTCTCTCTGTTTATATTTTATATTTTATCCTACCTCCTTTCAAAGATAATGGGCTGCCTTTCTGGGTGCCTGTGTCCTCTGTCAGCATTCAGAAGTTGTTTTGTGGTATTTGCTCAGTGTTCAGATGATCTTTCCATAGGTGAGAAAGTGGTCTCCCCATCCTATTCCTCTGCCATGTTTGACCTTCCCCCCTGCATGGTTTTTTGATTGTTCTAATTTCATTCACTTACTTGTAGTTGTCCAGTATTCCCATAATCACTTATTGATTAGATAGTCATATCTCATTGCAGAGTCGTGCCTCCTTTGTCCTGTATAAGGTGACCATAGGTGTGTGGGCTTATCTCTGGACATTCTATCATATTCCATTGATCTATATTTCTTTTTGTGTGCCAATATCATGCTGTTTGGATGACTCAGGCTGAGATCATAGAAGCTGATTTATCCAGCTTTGATTTTTTTTTTTTCCTTTCTCAAGAGTACTTTGGCTACATGGGGTCTTTTGTCTTTCTATACAAATTGTAAAATTTGTATATCCTATTTATATATCCTAATTCAATGAAAAATGTGGCAGGTAATTTGATAGGGAACACATTGAATCTGTAGATTGCTTTAGGTAACATAGTCATTTTGAAAATATTGACCCTTCCAATCCAAGGACATGGTATATCTCTCCATATGTTTGTATTATTTTTGAATTATTTCATCAATGTCTAATAGTTTTCTAAATATAGGTCTTTTGCCACCTTATGTAGGTTTATTCTTCAGTATTTCATTCTTTAAGATATAATGGCAAGTGAGATTGTTTTGTTAATTTTTTTCTTTCTGAATTTTAATTGTTAGTTTATAGGAATGAACTGATTTATGTTCATTAATTGTGTATCCTGCAAATTTACAAAATATCTTAGTGAGCTCTAGTAGTTTTCTTGTAGCACATTTATGATTTTCCATATATAGTATCATGTCATCTGCAAATAATGACAATTTTATTTTTTTCTTTTACAATTTGGATTACTTTTAGTTCTTTTTATACTGATTGCCACAGCTAGAACTTCCAAAATTATGTTGAATAAGAGTACAAAGAGTGTACATCCTTGCCTTATTTCTGATCTTAGAAGAAATATTTTCAATTTTTCCACCTTTGAGAATGTTTGTTGTTAATTTGTCATATACAGTATTTACTATGTTGAGGTAGGTTATCTCTGTGCCCACTTTCTGGAGAGTTTTTATCTTAAATAGGTGTTAAATTTTATCAGAAGTCTTTTTTGCATCTATTGAGATGATCACATGGTTTTTATTCTCCAGTTTGTTAGTGTGGTATATCACATTAATTGATTTGTTTATATCAAAGAAATTTTATATCCCTGGAATAAATGTCATGTGAGTAAGGTTTATGATCCTTTTAGTATGCTGTTATATTTGGATTGCAGGTACATTCTTGAGGATTTTTGTATTTATGTTCATCAGTGATATTGGCATGTGATTTTCTTTTTTTGTGATATCTTTGTCTGGTTTTGATACCAGGGTGATGGTGGCCTCATAGTTTCAAAAGGGTAGGTGTTAACTACTCTCTAAATGTTTGATAGAATTCATCTGTGAAGCCATCTGGTCCTGGTCTTTTGTTTGCTAGATCATTTTAATCACAGTTTCAATTTCATTCTTATGATTGGTATGTTTATATTTTCTTTCTTTTTGGTTCAATCTTGGAAGGTTTTACCTTTCTAAGAATTGGTCCAATTTTCCTAGGTTGTCCTTTTTATTGCCATATAGTCGCTTGTAGTAGCCTCGATTCATTGTATTTATTCGATGTATGTTGCAACTTCTTTTTCATTTCTAATTTTAGTGATTTAAGTCCTCTCCTTTCTTTCTTGATTAGACTGACTAAAAGGGTTTATCAATTTTGTCTGCATGCCCAAAGAATTGGGTTTAAATTTCATTGATATTTTTCATTATTTCCTTTGTCTCTATTTCATTTTATCTGCTTGATCTTTATGATTTCTTTTCTTCTACTACCTTTGGGTTTTATTTGTTCTTCTCTCTATAGTTGCTTTAGGTGAAAATTTAGGTTGTGTGAAGTTTTTTCTTATTCCCTGAAGTAATATTATATTGTTAAAAACTTCCCTATTTGACTTGCTGTTGTTCCTTCCCATAGGTTTTGGATCATCATGCTTACATTTTCATTTGCTCCTAGGCAGCTTTATTTTCCTTTTTGATTTCATCAGTGACTTATTGGTTGTTTAGTACGTATGGATGTGAGAGTTGGACTGCAAAGAAGGCTGAGCACTGAAGAATTGATGCTTTTGAACTGTGGTGTTGGGGCAGACTCTTGAGAGTCCCTTGGACTGCAAGGAGATCCAACCAGTCCATTCTGATGGAGATCAGCCCTGGGATTTCTTTGGAAGAAATGATGCTAAAGCTGAAACTCCAGTACTTTGGCCACCTCATGTGAAGAGTTGACTCATTGGAAAAGACTCTGATGCTGGGAGGGATTGGGGGCAGGAGGAGAAGGGGACGACAGAGGATGAGATGGCTGGATGGCATCACTGACTAGATGGACATGAGTCTGAGTGAACTCTGGGAGTTGGTGATGGACAGGGAGACCTGGTGTGCTGCAATTCATGGGGTCTCAAAGAGTTGGACACGACTGAGCGGCTGAATGGAACTGAATTGAACTGAACATAGAGTTCAGTCTCCATGTGCCTGTTATTTTAACATTTTTCTCTTATAACTGATTTCTAAGCTCACATTGTGGTGTTAGGAAAAGATGCTTGATATGAGTTTAATTTTCTTAACATTACCAAAGCTTGATTTGTTGCCCAAGGTGTGATCTGTTCTGGAAAATGTTCCACGTGAGTTTTAAAAGAAAATCTATTTTACTGCTTTTTGTTGGAACATCCTATAGATATCAGTTAAGTCTATCTGGTATAATGCATCATTTAAGGTTTTTGTTTCCTTGTTAATTTTCTGTCTGGATGATCAGTCTGTTGTTGAATGTGGGGTGTTAAAGTCCACCCATTATTATTTTGTCACTGTCATTTGTCTTAAAAATTGAGGTGCTGTTATGTTGGGTTCATATATATTTACAATTGTTGCATATTTTTCTTGGAATGATCCCTTGATCATTGTATAGTATCCTTTGTTATCTCTTGTAGCAGTATTTATTTTCAAGTCTTTTTTGTAAAATATGAGTGTTGCTATGCCAACTTTCGTAGACAAACCTAGACAGTGTGTTAAAAAGCAGAGGCATAAATTGCCAACAAAAGTCCATATAGTTAAATTTATTTTTTCCAGTAGTCGTGTATGGATGTGAGAGCTGGACCATAAAGTAAGCAGCAGGCTGAAAGATTGATGCTTTTGAAGTGTGCTGCTGGAGAAGACTCTTGAGAGTCCCTTGGACAGTAAGGAGATCAAACCAGTCAATCCTAAAGGAACTCAACACTGAATATTCATTGGAAGGACTGATGCCATTGATGAATCTCTAATACTCTGGCGACCTGATACAAAGAGCTGAGTCACTGGAAAAGACCCTGATGCTGGGAAAGATTGAAGGCAAATGGAGAAGAGGGTGGTAGAGGAAGAAATGGTTAGATAGTATCACTGACTCAGTGGATATTAATTTGAGCAAACTCTGGGAGATTGTGATGGGTGAGGAAGCCTGGTACACTTTAGTCCATGGGTTCACAAAGAGTCATTCATGACTCTGTGACTGAACAAAAACATTAGGGTCTTGTTTTTGTATCTACTCAACCAGTCTGTGTCTTTTGTTTGAAACATTTAATCCACTTACATTTAAGATGATTATTAATATTTATTTTTCTATTGCCAGTTTGTTTTACATTTGTTTTTATAGGTGTGTTTTCTCACTTGCTATTTTGTTCTTTTTTCTTGTGGTTTGATAACCATCTTGTGTCATTTTTGGCTTTCTGTTTCTTTTCTGTGTGTGTATCTATTGTTTTATTTTGGTTCACATTTCCCAATAGGATTTGATATAGCAATCTGTATATATTCAAGTTATTTTAAATTTTTGGCCCCTCAATTTGAAATGCAATTCCTTTGCTACATTTTTACTCTCTTCTTATCATGGTTGCTGGTATTAATATTGTATTTTTGTATGGGTAGTATCCTACTTTTACAGTATGTTAGCCTTTTGTAATTGCTGTTAGTTATAAAGTAGTGTCTGAATATTTGCAACATCATGGACAGTAGAACGTCAGCCTTCTCTGTTCTCCACTATCTCCCAGACTCATTTTCATGTTCATTGAATCAGTGATGCTCTCTAAACAACTCATCCTCTGCCCCCCTTCTTCTTTCGCCTTCAATCTTTCCCAGAATCAGGGTTTTTTCCAGTGAATCAGCTCTTTGAAATGGGGGGCCAAGGTATTGGAGGTTTAGCTTCACCAACAGCCCATCCAATAAATATTCAGGGTTGATTTCCTTTAGGATTGACGGGTCTGATCTTGCAGTCCAAAGAACTTTCAAGAGTTTTCTCCAGCACCACAATTTGAAAGCATCAGTTCTTCAGTGCTCAGTCTTCTTTATGGTCCAGCCCTCAAATCCATACATGACTACTGGGAAAACCATAGCTTTGACTATATGGACCTTTGTCAGCAAAGTGGTGTCTCTGCTTTTTATTATGTTGTCTATGTTTGTCATAGCTTTTCTTCCAAGGAGCGTGCCTTTTAATTTCATGGCTGCAGTTACCATCCACGGTGATTTTGGATCTCAACGAAGTGGTGGGAGGGAGGAGAAAATCTGTCATTGCTTGCACTTTTTCCCCTTCTATTTGCCCATGAAGTGATGTAACCAGATTCCATGATCTTCATCTTTTGAATGTTAAGTTTTAAGCCAGTTTTTTTTCACTCTCCTATTTTACCTTCATCAAGAATCTCTTTAGTTCCTCTTTACTTTCTGCCATTAGGATGGTGTCATTTGTATATCTGAGGTTGTTGATATTTCTGGCAATCTTGATTCCAGCTTGTGCATGATCCAGCCCAGCATTTCCTGTAATGTACTCAGTATAAGCAGGGCAACAGTAGACAGCTTTGAAGTACTCCTTTCCCAATTTGGAACCAGTCCATTGTTCTATGTCCAGTTCCAACTATTGCTTCTTGTCATGCATACAGGTTTCTCAGGAGGCAGGTAAAGTGGCATGGTATTCCCATCTTATCAAACATATTCCACAATTTGTTATGATCCACACAGTCAAAGGCTTTAGTGTAGTCAGTGAAGTAGAAGTAGAATTTTTTGCAATTCCATTGCTTTTTCTGTGATCCAGCAGATGTTGGCAATTTGATCTCATGTTCCTCTGCCTCTTCTAAGTCCAGCTTGTACATTTGGAAGTTCTCAGTTCACATACTGCTGAAGCCTAGCTTGAAGCATTTTTTTAGCATAACCTTGCTAGCATGTGAAATGAGTGCAATTGTACTGTAGTTTAAACATTTGGCATTGCCTTTCTGCAAGATTGGGAGGAGAAAAGCTGACCTTTTCCAGTACTGTGGCACTACTGAGTTTTCCAAATTTGCTGGCATATTGAGTGTAGCACTTTGATGGCATAACCTTAGGATTTTGAATAGCTCACCTGGAATTCCATGACCTCATGAGCTTTTTTCATAGAAACGCTTCTTAAGGCCCACTTAATTCACACCCCAGGTTGTCTGGCTCTAGGTGAGTGACAACGCCATCATAGTTTCTGGATCATTAAGAAATTTTTGTATAGTTCTTCTGTGTATTCTTGCCACCTCTTCTTAATCTCTTCTCCTGTTAGATCCTCACTGTTTTTGTCCTTTATTCTGCCTAACTTTGCATGAAATATTCCCTTGGTGTCTCCAATTTTCTTGAAGAGAACTCTAGTCTTTCCCATTCTATTATTTTCCTCTATTTCTTCACATTGTTCGCTTAAGGCTTTCTTATCTCTCCTTGCTATTCTCTAGAACTCTGCATTCAAGTGGGTGTATCTTTCTCTTTCTCCTTTGCCTTTCACTTTTCTTCTTTTCTCAGCTGTTTGTAAGGCCTCAGCCAACCACTTTGCCTTCTTGCATTTCCTTTTCTTAGGGGTGCTTTTGGTCACCACCTCCTGTACAATGTTATGAACCTCCATTCATAGTTCTTCAGGCACTCTGTCTACCAGATCTAGCACCTTGAATCTATTCATCACTTTCACTTTATGATCATAAGGGATTTCATTTAGGTCATACCTGAATGGCCTAGTGGTTTTCCTCGCTTTCTTCAATTTGAGCCTGAATTTTGCAATAAGGAGCTGATGATCTGAGCCACAGTCAGCTCCAGGTCTTGCTTTTGCTGACTGTATAGAGCTTCTCCATCTTTGGCTGCAAAGAATATAATCAATCTGATTTCAGTATTGACCATCTGGTGATATCTATGTGTAGAGTTGTCTTGTGTTGTTGGAAGAGGTCGTTTGCTATGACTAATGTGTTTTCTTGGCAAAACTCTGTTAGCCTTTGCCATGGTTCTTCTTCTGGGACCCCTATAATGTGAATGTTAATGCAGTTAATGTTTTCCCAGAGGTCTCTGAGAATTTCCTCATTTCTTTTCATTCTTTATTTTGTTCTGTGTCACTGATTTCCACCATTTTGTCTTTCATCTCACATCTGTTCTTCTGCCTCAGTTATTCTGTTAATGATTCCTTCTAGTGTATTTTTCATTTCTGTTATTGAATTACTCCTCTATTGTTTGTTCTTTAGCTCTTCTAAGCCTTTGTTAAACATTTCTTTTTAATCAATTATTTTAATTGAAGAATAATTACTTTAAAATACTTTTTTTTGGATTTAATTTAATTTAATTTTTTAACTTTACAATATTGTATTGGTTTTGCCATATATAAAAATGAATCTGCCACAGGTATACATGTGTTCCCCATCCTGAACCCTCCTCCCTCCTCTCTCCCCATACCATCCCTCTGGGTCATCCCAGTAGACCAGCCCCAAGCATCCAGTATCGTGCATCGAACCTGGACTGGCGACTTGTTTCATATATGACATTATACACGTTTCAATGCCATTCTCCCAAATCATCCCACCCTCTCCCTCTCCCTCTCCCACAGAGTCCAAAAGACTATTCTATACATCAGTGTCTCTTTTGCTGTCTCGTATACAGGGTTATTATTACCACCTTTCTAAATTCCATATATACTTTAAAATATGGTGATTGTTTTTGCCATACATCAATAACAGGTTCCCCCCCCCCTGTTGCCCCCATCTTGAATCCCCCTCACCTCCCTCCCCACCCTGTCCCTTTGTGTTGTCCCAGAGCACCAGCTTTGGATGCCCTGTTTCATGCATTGAACTTACATTGGTCATCTGTTTTACATATGGTAATGTACATGTTTCAATGCTATACTCTCAAATCATCCCCCTGCTTTAAATATTTCTTGTATTTTCTGTATCTGTTCCTCTTTCACTTTCCAAGATATCAGATCTTCTTTACTATCATTACTCTGAATTCTTTTTCAGGTCGATTGGTGATCTCTTCATTTAGTTAATCATGTTGGTGTTAATCTTATTCCTGTGTCTGCAACAGATTTCTGTGTTGTCTCATTTTGTCTAACTTACTGCATTTGTGCTCTCCTGTTTGCAGGCTGAAAGATCATAGTTAATCTTGCTTTTGGTGTCTCACTCCGTGTAAGTTAGATTGGTTCAGAGACTTGTGCGATTATTTCCTAAATAGGGGGCTTGACGTGTTGTGGTGACTAAGGCCTTCCCTGGATGTTGTTCTGTGGTTGTCACTGTCCTGTCAGGGGAAAGGTCTGCTTACTAGTCTGTTGGTGTAGAGGCACACAGGGTCTTCTTCTTAGCTGTGTTTCTTATCTCTGGTGCAAAGTAGGTGGGAGTAGAGCACTCCCGTGTAAGAAGAAGCCACCAACTATTCCTTCTCTGGAGCTGTTCAGTTCTGAATCTTCTCTATTGTGTCCCCTTTCACCCACTGTGGGGGTTCACAGAATATACCATTGTTTGCAGTGCTCTTGGTCCCACATTTACTATGGATATGCCAGCAGTTCACCCTGGTGACACTCAGGCATAGTTTTCACCAGGCCAATGGAGCAGATCCACTGAGGTCAGGTCCCAGGACTGCAAGATTCATGCACCTGGACTAGCTATGGGAACTACAGAGACAGTTCAGCCTCTGGCCTGAAACAACTCCCATGTGTGCATGCCCACAGTGCCCACAGCTACTAAAAAGCAAGACCTGTCTCAGCTATAGGTACAATTGTTTTAATTTTTGATGCTCTGCAGGCATTGGATTTAGGAATCTGTCAGCAGATGTGTAAACCCAAGGTTTGCGCAACCACAAGGAGAGACTTCAGCTCTTCTTCCTTACTCATATAACACCTGGGGCTCAGCTGTGGCTTCAGCCCCACATCTTTGTGTATTTCTCCCACTGGAGCCTTCTTCAGAGGTTGCTAGAGCACAGGAGCTCATCAGGCAAGAGGGATTTAAGGTGAGATCAGAGCTAGTGAGCTGCCTACATGGGAAGGGTGCTGGGTTAGTGGTTGGAATGCAACCCATCAGGTGTGGGAGACAGAAGAGGTGATGGTGGGGGTATACAAGCTGGTTTCAGCTCCAGAGGGAGCCCTCCTTAAGGGATAGCACAGGAGGAGAGACGCTACAAAGGGGGCCCAGTCCTTTGCATGTCACTCAACAATGGTGCTTGGATTCTATGGCAGTCCAGGTTTCCTCCACGAGCATTCTGGGTTGTCAAGCTCCTTACTTCCATCCCTTCAGGTTGTCTGCTGATAGCCAATAGCAGTTGCCTCCCCAGATCTTCTCTCCAGACCCCAGGTTCCAGTGCTCAGTCCTTGTTCACTGGTGGACACCAGTCTCAGGCCAAGGCATGCAGGACTGTGGCATAGACCAATTAGCCTCCAAATCTCCCCTCCTGTCAAAGCTGATTTCCTCATCAATGAAGGTGCTTCCCCAGATGCAGGACCTTCTCATCATCTTCAGCTCCCTGCCAGGGGCACAGGTCCTGTCCTGCTTCCTCTCCTCTTTCTTTTCCTTTTTTTCTTTCTTTCATCCTTCCCAGATATATGGGAATCTTTCTCATCCTTTTGTGGTCTCAGGTCTTCTGCTAGTGTCCAGCAGGTACTTTGTGAGAATTGCCCCGTTTGTAGATGCACTTTTGAGAATAGGTTAACTGCCTGTCTTCCTACTCTTCTGCCATGTTGAGGATCCTAGATCTAATTTTTCAGGTGTGTTTGGGTCCTATTTAGGTTATCATAACTGGAAACTAGTTGTTGGGATTCCAAAAGCTATGGTTTACATAAATTAAGCACTTTGTTATGCATGAAATAATCACTGAGTTATAAAGATTCTCTTTGTACTCTTTAGTTTTTTCATTATCTAAGTTAGCAAGACTTTTTCTTAGTGACACTTATTTCTCTCATAGTTCTTGCCCTATGTCTAATGATACAGTCTTCCATGTACTAGTGTCAGAAGAAACTTATGAAGTTATACAATTACTGAGTAAAGCCTAGAACTTAATACCTTCCTCTGATCAAATGTAATGGAGCAACAGATGATTCAGGCTCAGTTTTTTTTCTGAACTAGACTCTAGCAAAAAAGGTCCTCCTCTATTCTCATCAGGGGCTTCCCTGGTGGCTCAGAGGTTAAAGTGTCTGCCTGGAATGCGGGAGACCTGGGTTCAATCCCTGGGTCGGGAAGATCCCCTGGAGAAGGAAATGGCAACCCACTCCAGTACTCTTGCCTGGAGAATCCCATGGAGGGAGGAGCCTGGTAGGCTACAGTCCATGGGGTCGCAGAGAGTCGGACATGACTGAGCAACTTCACTTTCACTTTCTATGCTCATCATGGCCAACTAGTCTATTGAATTTTTCATTCTACTTTTGGAAGGGTATCTAATTTCCTGGAGAAGGTTATACCTTGGTTATTGAAAGCCAGGTAAGCAAGAAAGTCAAGCATTCCAGGAAGGAGAAAGGGAACAGCTTATGTAGAGATAGTGTGATGAAAGAGATCATAAGACTTTTTCAAGGCATAAGTTTTATTTAACTTTTATTGATAAGTCAGTGCAGGGGAGGAGCTAAGATGGCGGAGGAGTAGGATGAGGAGAACACTTTGTCCCCCACAAATTCATCAAAAGAACATTTAAATGCCAAGTAAATTCCACAAAACAACTTCTGAATGCCGGCAGAGGACATCAGGCACCCAGAAAAGCAACCCGTCTTTGAAAGGAGATGTTTTATCAATGGTGCTGTATAGAAGGAGAAGTTTTGAAACGACTGTAAAAATAGGACCGATAACTGGAAGCAGGAGGCTTAAGTCCAAACCCTGACTTCAGGGAACTCCTGACTCCAGGGAACATTAATTGACAGGAGCTCATCAAACGCCTCCATACCTACACTGAAACCAAGCACCACACAAGGGCAACAAGCTCCAGGGCAAGACATACCAAGCAAATTCTCCAGCAACAAAGGAACACAGTCCTGAGCTCCAAGATACAGGCTGCCCAAAGTCACCCCAAAACCATAGACATCTCATAACTGATTACTGGACACTTCATTGCACTCCAGAGAGAAGAAATCCAGCTCCAACCACCAGAACACCGACAAAAGCTTCCCTAACCAAGAAACCTTGACAAGCCACCTGTACAAACCCACACACAGTGAGAAAATGCCACAATAAACAGAACTCCACAAACTGCCAGAATACAGAAAGGACACCCCAAACTCAGCAATTTAAACAAGATGAAGAGACAGAGGAATACCCAGCAGATAAAGGAACAGGATAAATGCCCACCAAACCAAACAAAAGAGGAAGAGATAGGGAATCTACCTGATAAAGAATTCGAAATAATGATAGTGAAATTGATCCAAAATCTTGAAATCAAAATAGAATCACAGATAAATAGCCTGGAGACAAGGATTGAGAAGATGCAAGAAAGGTTTAACAAGGACCTAGAAGAAATAAAAAAGCATCAATATATAATGAATAATACAATAAATGAGATGAAAAACACTCTGGAGGCAACAAATAGTAGAATAACAGAGGCAGAAGATAGGATTAGTGAATTAGAAGATAGAATGGTAGAAATAAATGAAGCAGAGAGGATAAAAGAAAAACGAATTAAAAGAAATGAGGACAATCTCAGAGACCTTCAGGACAATATTAAATGCTACAACATTCGAATCATAGGAGTCCCGGAAGAAGAAGACAAAAAGAAAGACCATAAGAAAATACTTGAGGAGATAATAGTTGAAAACTTCCCTAAAATGGGGAAGGAAATAATCACTCAAGTCCAAGAAACCCAGAGAGTCCCAAACAGGATAAGCCCAAGGCGAAACACCCCAAGACACATATTAATCAAATTAACAAATGTCAAACATAAAGAACAAATATTAAAATCAGCAAGGGAAAAACAACAAATAACACACAAGGGAATTCCCATAAGGATAACAGCTGATCTTTCCATAGAAACTCTTCAAGCCAGGAGGTAATGGCAAGACATACTTAAAGTGATGAAAGAAAATAACCTACAGCCCAGATTATTGTACCCAGCAAGGATCTCATTCAAATATGAAGGAGAAATCAAAAGCTTTACAGACAAGCAAAAGCTGAGAGAATTCAGCACCACCAACAAATACTAAAGGATATTCTCTAGACAGGAAACACAAAAATGGTGTATAAATTCGAACCCAAAACAATAAAGTAAATGGCAACGGGATCATACTTATCAGTAATTACCTTAAACGTAAATGAGTTGAATGCCCCAACCAAAAGACAAAGACTGGCTGAATGGATACAAAAACAAGACCCCTACATATGCTGTCTACAAGAGACCCGCCTCAAAACAGGGGACACATACGGACTGAAAGTGAAGGGCTGGAAAAAGATTTTCTATGCAAATAGGGACCAAAAGAAAGCAGGAGTAGCAATACTCATATCAGATAAAATAGACTTTAAAACAAAGCCTGTGAAAAGAGACACAGATGGTCACTACATAATGATTAAAGGATCAATCAAAGAAGAAGATATAACAATTATAAATATATATGCACCCAACACGGGAGCACCACAATATGTAAGACAAATGCTAACAAGTATGAAAGGAGAAATTAACAATAACACAACAATAGTGGGAGACTTTAATACCCCACTCTCACCTATGGATAGATCAACTAAACAGAAAATTAACAAGGAAACACAAACTTTAAACGATACAATAGGCCAGTTAGACCTAATTGATATCTATAGGACATTTCATCCCAAAACAAAGAATTTCACCTTTTTCTCAAGCGCACATGGAACCTTCTCCAGGATAGATCACATCCTGGGCCATAAATCTAGCCTTGGTAAATTCAAAAAAATAGAAATCATTCCAAGCATTTTCTCTGACCACAATGCAGTAAGATTAGGTCTCAATTACAGGAGAAAAACTATTAAAAATTCCAACATATGGAGGCTGAACAACACGCTGCTGAATAACCAACAAATCACAGAAGAAATCAAAAAAGAAATCAAAATTTGCATAGAAACGAATGAAAATGAAAACATAACAACCCAAAACTTGTGGGACACTCTAAAAGCAGTCCTAAAGGGAATGTTCATAGCAATACAGGCATACCTCAAGAAACAAGAAAAAAAGTCAAATAAATAACCTAAATCTACACCTAAAGCAACTAGAAAAGGAAGAAATGAAGAACCCCAAGGTTAGTAGAAGGAAAGAAATCTTAAAAATTAGGGCAGAAATAAGTGCAAAAGAAACAAAAGAGACCATAGCAAAAATCAACAAAGCCAAAAACTGGTTCTTTGAAAGGATAAATAAAATTGACAAACCTTTAGCCAGACTCATCAAGAAACAAAGGGAGAAAAATCAAATCAAAAAAATTAGAAATGAAAACGGAGAGATCACAACAGACAACACAGAAATACAAAGGATCATAAGAGACTACTATCAGCAATTATATGCCAATAAAATGGACAATGTGGAAGAAATGGACAAATTCTTAGAAAAGTACAACTTTACAAAACTGGACCAGGGAGAAATAGAAAATCTTAACAAACCCATCACAAGCACAGAAATTGAAACTGTAATCAAAAATCTTCCAGCAAACAAAAGCCCAGATCCAGACGGCCTCACAACTGAATTCTACCAAAAATTTAGAGAAGAGCTAACACCTATCCTACTCAAACTCTTCCAGAATATTGCAGAGGAAGGTAAACTTCCAAACTCATTCTATGAGGCCACCATCACCCTAATACCAAAACCTGACAAAGATGCCACAAAAAAAGCAAACTACAGGCCAATATCACTGATGAACATAGATGAAAAAACCCTTAACAAAACTCTAGCAATCAGAATCCAACAACACATTAAAAAGATCATCAAGCATGACCAAGTGGGCTTTATCCCAGGGATGCAAGGATTCTTCAATATCCGCAAATCAATCAATGTAATAAACCACATTAACAAACTGAAAAAAAAAAAACCATATGATTATCTCAATAGATGCAGAGAAAGCCTTTGACAAATTCAATATCCATTTATGATAAAAACTCTCCAGAAAGCAGGAATAGAAGGAACATACCTCAACATACTAAAGAGCTGTATATGACAAACCCACAGCAAACATTATCCTCAATGGTGAAAAATTGAAAGCATTTCCTCTAAAGTCAGGAACAAGACAAGGGTGCCCACTTTCACCATTACTATTCAACATAGTTTTGGAAGTTTTGGCCACAGCAATCAGAGCAGAAAAAGAAATAAAAGGAATCCAAATTGGAAAAGAAGAAGTAAAACTCTCACTGTTTGCAGATGACATGATCCTCTACATAGAAAACCCTAAAGACGCCACCAGAAAATTACTAGAACTAATCAATGATTATAGTAATGTTGCAGGATATAAAATCAACACACAGAAATCCCTTGCATTTCTATACACTAATAATGAGAAAACAGAAAGAGAAATTAACGAAACAATTCCATTCACCATTGCAACAGAAAGAATAAAATACTTAGGAATATATCTACCTAAAGAAACTAAAAACCTATATATAGAAAACTATAAAACACTGGTGAAAGAAATCAAAGAGGACACTAATAGATGGAGAAATATACCATGTTCATGGATTGGAAGAATCAATATAGTGAAAATGAGTATACTACCCAAAGCAATTTATAGATTCAATGCAATCCCTATCAAGCTACCAATGGTATTCTTCACAGAGCTAGAACAAATAATTTCACAATTTGTATGGAAATACAAAAAACCTCGAATAGCCAAAGCGATCTTGAGAAAGAAGAATGGAACTGGAGGAACCAACCTACCTGACTTCAGGCTCTACTACAAAGCCACAGTCATCAAGACAGTATGGTACTGGCACAAAGACAGAAATATAGATCAATGGAGCAAAATAGAAAGCCCAGAGATAAATCCATGCACATATGGACACCTTATCTTTGACAAAGGAGGCAAGAATATACAATGGACTAAAGACAATCTCTTTAACAAGTGGTGCTGAGAAAACTGGTCAACCACTTGTAAAAGAATGAAACTAGAACACTTTCTAACACCATACACAAAAATAAACTCAAAATGGATTAAAGATCTCAACGTAAGACCAGAAACTATAAAACTCCTAGAGGAGAACATAGGCAAAACACTCTCTGACATAAATCACAGCAGGATCCTCTATGACCCACCTCCCAGAATATTGGAAATAAAAGCAAAAATAAACAAATGGGACCTAATTAAACTTAAAAGCTTCTGCACAACAAAGGAAACTATTAGCAAGGTGAAAAGACAGCCTTCAGAATGGGAGAAAATAATATCAAATGAAGCAACTGACAAACAACTAATCTCAAAAATATACAAGCAACTCGTACAGCTCAACTCCAGAAAAATAAACGACCCAATCAAAAAATGGGCCAAAGAACTAAATAGAGATTTCTCCAAAGAAGACATACAGATGGCTTACAAACACATGAAAAGATGCTCAACATCACTCTTTATCAGAGAAATGCAAATCAAAACCATTATGAGGTACCATTTCACGCCATTCAGAATGGCTGGGATCCATAAGTCTACAAGCAATAAATGCTGGAGAGGGTGTGGAGAAAAGGGAACCCTCTTACACTGTTGGTGGGAATGCAAACTAGTACAGTCACTATGGAGAACAGTGTGGAGATTCCTTAAAAAACTGGAAATAGAACTGCCTTATGACCCAGCAATCCCACTGCTGGGCATACACACTGAGGAAACCAGAATTGAAAGAGACACGTGTACCCCAGTGTTCATCGCAGCACTGTTTATAATAGCCAGGACATGGAACCAACCTAGATGTCCATCAGCAGATGAATGAATAAGAAAGCTGTGGTACATATACACAGTGGAGTATTACTCAGCCATTAAAAAGAATACATTTGAATCAGTTCTAATGAGGTGGATGAAACTGGAGCCTATTATACAGAGTGAAGTAAGCCAGAAAGAAAAACACCAATACAGTATACTAATGCATATATATGGAATTTAGAAAGATGGTAACAATAACCCTGTGTACGAGACAGCAAAAGAGACACTGATGTATAGATCAGTCTTTTGGACTCTGTGGGGGAGGGAGAGGGTGGGATGATTTGGGAGAACAGCATTGAAACATGTATAATATCATATATGAAACAAGTCGTCAGTCCAGGTTCAATGCACGATACTGGATGCTTGGGGCTGGTGCACTGGGACGACCCAGAGGGATGGTATGGGGAGAGAGGAGGGAGAAGGGTCAGGATGGGGAACACATGTATACCTGTGGCAGATTCATTTCAATGTTTGGCAAAACCAATACAATATTGTAAAATTTAAAAATAAAATAAAATTTAAAAAATTAAAAAAATAAAAATATATCTTCAGGTAGGGTCATGTCTGGAATATGAAAAAAAAAAAATAAGTAAGTCAGTGCAATAAGGATCATTACTCTTCCTTTATTAGTAGAAGTTGAGTTTCTTCAAAGCATAGATTCCACAAAAATTTAGATGCAACTTTCTTATGTTTAAAAAAGCAGTCCCTCAAATTTTGGGGGTGATCAAGATAGTAATGAAAAGAGAAGTCTCCAAACATCTAGACAACTGTCATCACTGTGATATGAATTTCCCTGTACTTTTCACAGATGTGCTGAACAGATGTTATCATCTGTCACTGTGTCCATGATATTTTTCTTTTAAAGCTTGGAAAGCAGTAGCTTAGAGAATTAAGTGTCTTAAGTAAGAGATAGGGCCATAATTGGAATCTAGGAGTTCTGACTCTGTGCCTAGGGCCTTTCCCTACCTCACAACATACTTTGTATTAGGAAAGATATTTGCTCAGGACAATAGACCTTTACACTCCTACCAAGTTAGAGTATTTTCTTTTTAATATTTGATAAGATGGAAGACATTAATATCGAACTTTATAGGTCATGTGGACTCACACTTTCCTGAACATGAAATAGAGAGACCAGAGATGGCTTTTTAACAATTATTTGATGCAGCTTGTAGAATTATTTTTAATTAAGAATATTTTGTTCAACTAATAATAAATATTTTGTAATAACTATTTTTAAAACATTTTAACGTTGTAATATTATGTTTTTCATTTTTAAAGTAATTTTATTGGATTATAGTTGATTATATTTTTTGCAGCCAAAGATGGAGAAGCTCTATATACTCAGTAAATACAAGACATGGAGCTGATTGTGGCTCAGATCATGCATGTGGGGAAAGTTGCTTCAGTCGTGTCTGACTCTTCATGACCCTATGGACAGTAGCCCGCCAGGCTTCTCTTTCTATTGGATTCTCCAGGCAAGAAGAGGAGTGGGTTGCCGTGCCCTCCTCCAGGGGATCTTCCTGACTCAGGGATCAAACACTTGTCTCTGGCATCTACCTGCATTGACAGGCGGGTTCATTATCACTAGTGCCACCTGAGAAGCCCGTGGGTCAGATTATTAGATCCTTATTGCAAATGTCAGGCTTAAATTGAAGAAAAGGAAAACCACTAGGCTATTTAAGGTTGACTTAAATAAAATCCCTTATGAATATACAGGGAAGGTGATGAATTGATTCAAGCAATTAGATCTGATAGAAAGAGCGCCTGAAGATCTATGGATGGAGGTTCAAAACACTTTACAGGTGGCAGTGACCAAAGCTATACCAAAGAAAAAGTTATGTGAGAAGGCAAAGTGATTATTTGAGGAGGCCTTACAAATAGCTGAAGGGAGTAGAGAAGTGAAATAGAAGCGAAAAAGGGAAACATATACCCAACTGAATGTAGAGTTCCAGAGATAGCAAAGAGAGATATAAAGTCCTTCTTAAATGAACAATGAAAAGAAATAGAAGAAAAATTATAATTGTAAAGACCAGAGATCTCTTCAAGAAAGTTGGTGATATCAAGGGAACATTTTGTCCAAGGATGAGCACAATAAAGGACAGAAACGCTAAGCACCTAACAGAAGCAGATGAGATTAACAGATGGTGGCAAGAATACACAGACGAACTATACAAAAGAATCTTAATGACCTGGATAAACATAATGGTGTGGTCACTTACCTAAAGCTGAACATCCTGGAATGTGAAGTCAAGTGGACCTGAGGGAGCACTAATAAGAACAAAGCTAGCGGAAGCGATGGAATTCCAGGTGAGCTATTTAAAATTCTAAAAACAATGCTGTTAAAGTCCTGCACTCAATATGTCAGCAAATTTGGAAAACTCAGCAGTGGTCACTGAATTGGAAAAGGTCAGTTTTCATTCCAGTCCCAAAGCATTAATGATTATACCAAAGAATGTTCAAACATTTCACATGCTAGCAAGGTTATGCTCAAAATCCTTCAAGCTAGGCTTCAGTAGTACGTGAGGCAAGAACTTCCAGATGTATAAGCTGTGTTTTGATGAGGGAGTGGAAAAATAGATCAAATTGACAACAGTCTTTGGATCACAAGAAAACAAGGGGATTCCAGAAAAATGTCTACTTCTGCTTCATTGACTATGCTAAAGCCTTTGACTGTGTTGAGACGACAAACTTTGGAAAACTTAATGAGATGCAGGTGCCAGAGGGCCTATTTCCTAAGAAACTTGTATGTCGGTCAAGAAGTAACAGAACTGAAGGTAGAACAAGTGACTAGTTCAAAATTGAAGAGGAGTATGACAAGGCTGTATATTGTCATTCTACTTATTTAACTTCTATGCAGAGTACATCATGAAAAATACGAGGCTGGATGCATCACAAACTGGAATTAAGATTTCTGGGAGAAATATCAACAACCTCAGATATGCAGATGATACCACTATAATTCCCGAAGTGAATAGGAACTAAAGAGTCTCTTGATGAGGGTGAAAGAGGAGAGTGAAAAATTTGGCTTAAAGCTCAACATTTAAAAAAAAAAAAAAAAAAACTAAGATCATGGCATCCGGGCCCATCACTTCATGGAAAATAGGAGGGGAAAAAGTGCAAGCAGTGACAGGTTTTATTTTCTTGGGACCCAAAATAAATGCAGATGATGGCTACAGTCATGAAATAAAAAGAAGCTTTTTCCTTGGAAGGAAAGCTATGACAAACCTAGACAGAACAGTAGAAAGCAGAGACACCACTTTGCCCACTAAGGTCTGTATAGTCAAAGCTGTATTTTTTCCTGTAGTCATGTATGGATGTGAGAGTTGGACCATAAAGAAGACTTAGTGTTGAAGAAATGATGCTTTCAAGTTGTAGTACTAGAGAAGACTCCTGAGAGTCCCTTGAACTACAAGAATATCCAACCAGTAAATCCTAAAGAAAATCAACCCTGAATACTCATCAGAACAACTGTTGGTAAAGCTGAAGCTCCAATACTTTGGCCACCTGGTGGGAACAGCTGACTTATTGGAAAAGACCATGGTGCTGGTAATGATTAAAGGCAAAAGGAGAAGAGGGTGGCAGAAGATGAGATGCTTGGATAGCATCACCAGCACAATAGGCATGAATCTGAGCAAACTCTGGGAAAACATTGAGAACAGAGGAGCCTGGCATGCTACAGCCCATGAGGTCACAGCGTTGGACACTACTTAACAACTGAACAACAGCAACAACATAGCTGATTTACAATGTTATTATGCTTTCTGCTGTAAAACAAAGTGAATTAATTATACATATACATATACCCACTCTTCTTTAGATTATTTCCCCCTATACATCAATTCAGAGTATCGAGTAGAGTCCCCTGGGCTATAGAGAAGGTCTTTGTTAGTTATGAATTTCATATATACCAGTGTTATATATGTCAATCCTAATCTCCAAACTTATCCCTCTGGCCCCATCCCCCTTGGTAACCATAGGTTTTAGTTTTGTTTTGTTTTTTTCCTACAACTCTGACTCTTTTTTGAAATATTTATAGCATTTTTAAAGATTCTACAAATAAGCAATATGTAAAATTAGCTTTTCTCTGTCTCACTTCATTCAATATGACAATCTATATCAAACCACGTTGCTGCAAATGGCATTATTTCATTATTTTTATGGCTAATACTCCACCTTATATATGTACCACATCTTTATCCATTCATTCATTGATGGACATTTAGGTTACTTCCATTTAATAGCTATTGTAAATAGTGTTACAATGAACACTGGGGTGCATATACTATTTCAAATTATGGATTCCTCTGTATATATGCCTAGGAGTTGGATTGCAGGGTCATATGGTAACACTCTTTAGCTTTTTAAAGGAAAATCCATACTCTTCTCCATAGTAGCACTATTAACTTACATTTCCACCAACAGTGTAGGACAGTTCCCTTTTCCTCAAACCCTATCCAGCATTTATTGTTTGTAAACTTTGTAGGGAGAAGACAATGGCACCCCACTCCAGTACTTTTGCCTGGAAAATCCCATGGATGGAGGGGCCTGGTAGGCTGCAGTCCATGGGGTCGCTAAGAGTCGGACACGACTGAACGACTTCACTTTTACTTTTCACTTTCATGCTTTGGAGAAGGAAATGGCAACCCACTCCAGTGTTCTTGCCTGGAGAATCCCAAGGATAGGGGAGCCTGGTGGGCTGCCATCTATGGGGTCACACAGAGTCGGATATGACTGAAGTGACTTAGCAGCAGCAGCAGCAGCAGACTTTTTAGATTTTGATAATGACCATTCTAAATGGTGTGAGGTGATATCTCATTGTAATTTTAATTTGCATTTTTATCTTTATTAAAAATGTTGAACATCTTTTCTTGTGCCTCTTGGCCATCTGAATGTCTTCTTTGGAGAAAAGTTTACCTGTGCCTTCTGCCCAGTTTTGATAGGGTTGTTTGTTTGTTCGTTTTTTGTATTGAGCTGCATATGCTGTTTGTACATTTTGAATATTAATCTCTTGTCATTTGCTACTTTTTCAAATATTTTATCCCATTCTATGGATCACCTTTTTCTTTTAACTATAGTCTCCTTTGCTATGCAAAAGCTTTTATGTTTCATTAGGTCCCATTTGTTTAATTTTGTTTTTATTTTCATTATTCCAGTAGGTGGGTCAAAAAATATCTTGCTACAATTTATATCAGAGAGTGTGTTGTCTATGTTTTCCTCTAAGAGTTTTATAAGTATTCAGTGTTACATTTACATCTTTAATTCATTTTGAATGTATTTTTGTGCATGATGTTATGGAGTTATCTAATTCTTTACCATGTAGCTGTTCAGTTTTACCATCACCACTTACTGAAGAAACTGTCTTTTCTCTATTGTATATACTTGCCTCATTTGAAACACATTAGGTGATCATAGGTATGCTGGTTATTCTCTGGACTTTCCATTCTGTTCCATTGATCTACCTTCCTTTTTTGTGCCAGTACCCTACAGTTTTGATGACTCTAGCTTTGTAGTTTGGGTGAAGTCAGAGAGTCAGATTCCTTCAGCTCTGTTTTCCTTTCTCAAGATTGCTCCAGCTATTTGGGGTCTTTTGTTTTCCATATAAATTGTAAAAAAAAATTGGTAAAGTTCTGTGAAAAATATCCTTGATGATTTCATAAGGATTCCATTAAATCTGTAGATTCTTTCAGTAGTATAGTCATTTTCACAATACCAATTCTGATAATGCAAAAACATGGTATATCTTTTCATCTATTTGTGCCATCTTTGATTTTCTCCATCAGCATCTTATATTTTGCTATGCTTTTTCCATAGTCATGGACAAATATGAGAGTTGGACCATAAAGAAGGCTGAGTGCCAAAGAACTGATGCTTTCAAACTATGGTGCTAGAGAAGACTCTTGAGAGTTCCTTGGACAGTAAAGCAATCAAATCAGTCACTCTTAAAGGAAATCAACCCTGAATGTTCATTGGAAAGACTGATGCTGAAGCTGAGTTTCAATACATTGGTCATCTGATGTGAAGAGCTGACTCATTGGAAAAGACCCTGATATGGGGAAAGATTGAGGGCAGGAGGAGAAGGGGCTGACAGAGGATGAGATGGTTGGATGGCATCATCAACTCAATAGGCATGAGTTTGAGCAAAATCTGGGAGATAGTGGTCAGGGAAGCCTGACATGCTGCAGGGGATGGGGTCGTGAAGAGTTGGACATGACTGAGCAACTGAGAAACAACAATCTTATAGTTTTCAGAGTACAGATTTTTTTGCCTCCTTAGGTAGTTTTATGTCTAGGTATTTTATTCTTTTTTATGTGGTGGTAAATTGAATTCTTTCCCTAAGTTCCCTTTCTGATCCATTGTTTTTAGTATATAAAAATGCAAGAGATTTCTGTATATTAATTTTGTATCCTGCCACTTTACCAAATTCATTGATAAGCTCTAGTAGTTTTCTGGCAGCCTCCTTAGGATTTTGTGTGCATAGTATCACATCATTTACAAACAGTGTCAGTTTTACTTCTTTTCCAATTTAAATTCCTTCTTTATTTTTCTTCTTTGTGATGTCTAGGCTTCCAAACCTATGTTGAATGAAAGTGCAGAGTAGACATTCTTGTTCCTAATCTTGGAGGAAACACTTTCAGTTTTTCACCAGTGAGAATGATGTTGACTGTAAGTTTTTCATATGTGTCCTTCATTATGCTGAGGTATGTTCCCTTAAGGGGCTTCCCTTGTGACTCAGCTGGTAAAGAATCCACCTACAATGCAGGAGATATGGGTTTGATCCCTGGGTTGGGAAGATCTCCTGCAGAAGGGAAAGATTACCCACTGTAATATTCTGACCTGAAGAATTCCATGGACTGTAGCTCAGTTTGTAAATAATCTGCCTGCAATGCAGGAGATCTGGGTTCAATCCCTGGGATGGAAGGATCCCCTGGAGAAGGAAATGGCAGCCCACTCCAGTATTCTTGCCTGGAGAATCCCATGGACAGAGGAGCCTGGCAGGCTACAATCCATGGGGTCACAAGAATCGGACACGCCTTAGCAACTAAACCACCATATTCCTTTTATGTCCATTTTCTGGATAGTTTTTTTTTTTTTTTTAAATCATAATCATGTATTGAATTTTATCAAAAGCTTTTTCTGCATCTATTGAGATGATCATATGGTTTTTATTATTCAGTTTGTTAATGTGATGTGTCACATCGATTGATTTACATATATTAAAGTGTCCTTGCATCCCTGGGATAAATCCAGCTAATCATGTTATATGCTTTTAATATGCTGTTGGATTTTTTTTTTTTTTGCTAGTATTTTGTTGAGGAATTTTACTTTTATGTTCATCTGATATTGGCCTGTAATTTTTTTGTCTGTGATATGATTTTCTGCTTTTGATATCATGGTAACTGTGATCTTATACAATGAGCTTGGGAGTGTTCCTTCCTCTGCAATATTTTGCAGTCATTTGAAAAGTATAGGGGAAACTCTTCTCTAAATGTTTGATAGAATTCACCTTTGAAATCACCTGGTCTCAGACTTTTGTTTGTTTAAAGTTTTTACATCAAAATTTCATTTTAAGTACTAGTGATTGGTCTGTTCATAATTTCTATTTCTTTCTGCTTCAGTCCTAGGACTTATCTTTCTAAGAATTTGCCCATTTATTCTTGACTTTCCATTTTAATTGCATACAGTTGCTTGTAGTAGTCTCATGATCCTTTGTATTACTCTGGTGTCCATTGTAATTTCTGTTTCATTGCTAAATTTACTGATTTGAGTTTTCTCTCTTTTTTCTTGATTACTGTGGAAAAAGTTTTGTGTTTGTCTTCTCAAAGAATTATCTTTTAGTTTCATTGATCTTTGCTATTGTTTCTTCACCTCTTTTTCATTTATTTCTGCTCTGATCTTTATAATTTATCTTTCTTTTACAAACTTTGAGTTTTGTTTGTTCTTCTTTCTCTAGTTACTTTAGGTGCAATATTAAGTTGCTTGAGTTTATTTTTTTTTCTGATGTAAGATTATATTGCTATAAACTTCCCTCCTAGAACTATTTTTCTGTATCTCATAGGTTTTGGATCATTGTGTTTTCATTTTCATTTGTCTCTGGGTAATGTCTTTTTTCCTCTTTGATTTCTTTGGTTATTATTTGTTTAGTAACATGTTGTTTACCCTCCAAGTGTTTGTGTTTTTTACTTTTTTTTCTGTAATTGACTTCTAATCTCATACTGTTATGGTTGGAAAAGACACATGGTATTATTTCAGTTTTCTTACATTGATCAATGTTTATCTGTGGCCCAAGATATGATCTATCCTGGAGGTTGTTCCATGTGAATTTAAAAAGAAAGTGTCTTCTGCTGCTTTTTGGTGGAATGTCCTGTAGATATCAACTAAGTCTATCAGATCTAATGTGTCATTTAAGGCTTTTGTTTCCTTAGTAAATTTCTGTCTGGATGATCTGTCTGTTGATTAAAGTGGGGTGCTTAAGTCCCCCACTATCATTTTGTTACAGTTGATTTCTCCCCTTATAGATGTTAAACTTGCTTTGTAAATTGAGATACTCCTATGTTGGATGCATCCATATTTACTTATTGTTTTATCTTCTTCTTGGATTGATACCTCGATCAGTTTGTAGTTTCCTTGTCTCTTTTAACAGTCTTTATTGTAAATTTTATTTTGTGTCAAATAAGTAGTGTTAATCCAGCTTTATTTGTTTTTCATTTACATGGAGTATCTCTTTGCATCCCCTCACTTTCAGTCTATTTGTGTCCCTAGGTCTGAAGGGAACTTATAGACAGCATATATATAAGGTTCTTGTTTTTATATATTCACTCAGTCTCTGTCTTTTTGTTGAAACGTCTACTCCACTTACAATTAAGGTAATTATCAATAAGTATGTTCCTATTGCCATTTTCCTAATTGTTGTGGGTGTCTTTTTTTTTCCCCTTGCTACTTTGGTCTTTTACAGTTTGATGACAATTTTTAGTGTTGTGTTTGGGTTGTTTTTTCTTGTGTGTGTGTATCTTTTGTACTTTTGAGTTTGCTCTTCTAATGAGGTTTTGACATAGCAGTCTATATATGTATAGGCTTCTTTTAAGTTGCTAGTCTCTTTCTCACCTAGAGAAGTTCCTTTAGCATTTGGTATATTGTGGCTTGTTGGTCCTGAATTTTATTGGCTTTTGTTTGTCTGTGAATATTTTAATTTCTTCATGTAATCTTAATTGGTTTTCACGGTGGCTCAGTGGTAAATAATCTACCTGCAATGCAGGAGATACAGGATACTCAGGTTTGATCCCTGGGTAGGAAAGGTCTCCTGGAGGAGGAAGTGGCAACCCACTCCAGTATACTTGCCTGGGAAATCCCATGGACACAGTAGCCTGATGGACTACCGTCCATGGGGTCACAAAGAGTTGGACACAACTTAGTGATTAAACAACAACAATCTTAATTAGAGCCTTGTTGGGTAGATAATTATTTTTTCTTCTTCTTTTCTCTTCATTTATTTAATCTTCTGTCATTTTGGGGGTATATTTGGTACATTTCTTTCACATTTCTTTGCAAATGGTATTTTTCAATTTCTTTTTTAAAAATTTATTTATTTTAATTGGAGGATAATTACTTTACAATATTGTGATGGATTTTTCTATACATCAGTATGAATTGGCCATAGGTATACATGTGTCTCCTCCATCCTGAAACCCCATCTCTCTTCCTTCCCCACCCTATGTTTTCAGGTTGTCACAGAGCATCAGCTTTGGGTGCCTGGCTTTATACATCAAACTTGCACTGGTTATCTATTTTGCATGTAGATTATGTCTCAATGCTATTCTCTCAAATAATCCTGCCCTCTCCTTGTCCAACCAAGTCCAAAAATCTGTTCTTTATATCTGTGTCTCCTTTGCTACCCTATACATAGGATTTTTGGTACCATCTTTCTAGATTCCATATATATACATTAACATATGGCATTTGTCTTTCTCTTTCTGAATTATTTCACTCTGCATAATAGACTCTGGGGTGTTCCACCTCATTAGAACTGACTCAAATGTGTTCCTTTTTATACCTGAGTAATATTCCATTCTGTTTATGTACCACAACTTCCTTATCCATCCAGGTCTATAGACACCTAGGTTGTTTCCATGTCCTAGCTATTGTAAAGAGTGCTGCAATGAACACTGAGGTACATAATGTCTTTTTCAATTCTGGTTTCCTCAAGGTATATGCCTAGTAGTGAGATTGCTAGGTCATATGGTAGTTTTAATCCTAGTTTTTAAAGGAATCTCCATAATGTTCTCCATAGTGGTTGTATCAGTTTTCATTTCCACCATCAGTGTAAGGGGGTTCCCTTTTCTCCACACCCTCTCCAGCATTTACTGTTTGTGGACTATCTGATGATGGCCCTTCTGACCAGTGTGAGATGATACTTCATTGTGGTTTCAATTTGCATTTCTCTAATAATGAGCACTGTTTAGCATCTTTTTATGTGTTTATTAGCCATCCATATGTCTTCTTTGGAGAAATTTCTGTTTAGGTCTTCTGCTTACTTTTTGACTGGGCTGTTCATGTTTCTGTTTTTGAGCTGCCTGAGCTCTTTGTATAGGTTGGAGATTAATTTTCAGTTGTTTCATTTGTATTATTTTGTGCCATTCTTAGGGCTGCCTTTTCACCTTGCTTATATTTTCTTTTGCTATGTAAAAGTTTTTAAGTTTAATTAGGTCCTTTTTTTTTTTAACTGGGAAGTGGGTCACCAAGGATCTTGCTGTGATTTATGCCAGACTGTGTTCTGCGTATATTTTCCTCTAAGAGTTTTATAGTTTCTGGTCTTATATTTTGGTCTTTAATCCATTTTCAGTTTATTTTTGTGTAAGGTGTTAGAAAGTGTTATAATTCCATTATTTTATGTGTAATTGATCAGTTTTCCCAGCACCACTTGTTGAAGAGACCATCTTTCCTCCATTGTATAAAAGATAAAGTGTCCATAGGTTCATGGATTTCTCTCTGGGCTTTCTATTTTACTCCTTTGATCTATATTTCTGCTTTTGTGCCATTACCATACTGTATTGATGACTGTAGCTTTGTCATATAGTCTGAGGTCAGGACCATTGATTCCTCCAGTTCCATTCTTCTTTCACAAGATTTCTTTGGCTATTCATGGTCTTTTGTGTTTCCATACAAATTATAAAATTATTTGTTCTAATTCTGTGAAAACTGCTGTTAGTTGTTTCAAAGGGATTACAATGAATTATAGATTGCTTTGGGTAGTATAGAAATTTTCATTATATTGAATCTTCCAACCCAAAAACGTGGTATATTTCTCCATCTATTTGTGTTATCTTTGATTTCTTTCATCAGTGCTTTATAGTTTTCAGCATATAGTTCTTTTGTCTCTATGCAAATTTATTCCTACATATTTTATTCTTTTTGTTGCAGTGGTGAATGGGATTGTTTCCTTAATGTTTCTTTCTGATTTTTCATTGTTAGTGTATAAGAATGCAGGGATTTCTGTGAATTAATTTTATATTGTGTGACTTTACTGTATTTGTTGATTAGCTCTTATAATTTTCTGGTGGCATCTTTAAGGTTTTCTGTGAAAAGAATCATGTCATCTGAAAACAGTGAGAGTTTTACTTCTTCGTTTCCAACCTCAGTTCAGTTCAGTTCAGTCGCTCAGTCGTGTCTGGCTCTTTGCGACCCCATGAATCACAGCACGCCAGGCCTCCCTGTCCATCACCAACTCCCGGAGTTTACCCAAACTCATGCCCATCGAGTCGGTGATGCCATCCAGCCATCTCATCCTCTGTCATCCCCTTCTCCTCCGGCCCCCAATCGCTCCCAGCATCAGGGTCTTGTCCAATGAGTCAATTCTTTGCATGACATGGCCAAAGTATTGGAGTTTCAGCTTTAGCATCAGTCCTTCCGATGAACACCCAGGACTGGTCTCCTTTGGATGGACTGGTTGGATCTCCTTGCAGTCCAAGGGACTCTCAAGTGTCTTCTCCAACACCACAATTCAATAGCATCGATTCTTTGGCACTCAGCTTTCTTCACAGTCCAACTCTCACAATCATACATGACCACTGGAAAAACCATAGCCTTGACTAGATGTGTTGGCAAAGTAATGTCTCTGCTTTTTAATATGTTATCTAGGTCAGTCATAACTTTCCTTCCAAGGAGCAAGCGTCTTTTAATTTCATGGCTGCAATCACCATCTGCAGTGATTCTGGAGCCCCCCAAAATAAAGTCTGACACTGTTTCCACTGTTTCCGCATCTATTTCCCATGAAGTGTTGGGATCAGATATCATGATCTTAGTTTTATGAGTGTTGAGTTTTAAGCCAACTTTTTCACTCTCCTTTTTCATTTTCATCAAGAGGCTTTTCAATTCCTCTTCACTTTCTGCTGAAATGCAGTACTTGGATGCAATCTCAAAAATGACAGAATGATCTCTCTTCATTTCCAAGGCAAACCATTCAATATCACGGTAATCCAAGCCTATGCCCCAACCAGTAATGCTGAAGAAGCTGAAGTTGAATGCTTCTATGAAGACCTACAAGACCTTTTAGAACTAACACCCCAAAATATGTCCTTTTCATTATAGGGGACTGGAATGCAAAAAATAGGAAGTCAAGAAACACCTGGAGTAACAGGCAAATTTGACCTTGAAGTATGGAATGAAGCAAGGAAAAGGCTAATAGAGTTTTGCCAAGAGAACTAGCAAACACTCTCTTCCAACAACACAAGAGAAGACTCTACACATGGACATCACCAGATGATCAACACCAAAATCAGATTGATTATATTCTTTGCAGCCAAAGATGGAGAAGCTCTATACAGTCAGCAAAAACAAGACTAGGATCTGGCTGTGGCTCAGATCATGAGCTCCTTATTGCCAAATTCAGACTTAAATTGAAGAAAGTAGGGAAAACCACTAGACCATTCATGTATGACCTAAATCAAATCCCTTATGATTATACAATGGAAGTGAGAAATAGATTTAAGGGACTAGATCTGATAGACAGAGTGCCTAATGAACTATGGACGAAGATTCATGACATTGTACAGGAAACAGGGATCAAGACTATCCCCATGGAAAAGAAATGCAAAAAGCAAAATAGCTGTCTGAGGAGTCCTTACAAATAGCTGTGAAAAGAAGAGAGGCAAAAAGCAAAGGAGAAAAGGAAAGATATAAGCATCTGAATGCAGAGTTTCCAACCTAAACTCCTTTTATTTATTTTTCTATCTGATTGCTGTGGCTAGGATGTCACAAAAGTCAGGCAAGACTTAGTAACTTAACAACAACAATCTTAATTAGAGCCTTGTTGGGTAGATAATTCTTGATTGTAGGTTTTTCCCTTCCATCATATGAAATATATTGTTACACTTCCTGCTGTCCTGCAGAGTTTCTGCTAAAAAATAAGAAGATAACCTTATAAGGATTCCCTTGTACATTATTTGTTGCTTTTCCCTTGTTGCTCTTAATATTTTCTCTTTGCCTTTAATTATCATGTATTTGATTTATGTGTGTCTCAGCATTTTCCCCCTTGGGTTCATTCTGCATGAGATGCTCTGCACTTCCTGAGCTTGAGCTTGTCCTTTCTGTTATTTGGGAAGCTTTTGTATATAATATATTCAATATCTTTCTTTTCTCCTCCTGGAGCCCCTATATTGCAAGTGTTAGTGTATTTAATGTTTTCTCAGAAGACTCTGAGAGTTTTTGTTTGTTTCTGTTTATGGCAGTGTTTTTCATACAACTTCCAGCTCACTTATTCATTATTCTGCCTCATTTATTCTGCTATTGATTCCTTCTAGCATACCTTTCATTTCAGTCATTGTATTGTTCATCTCTATCTGTTTTCTTAATCTTCTATCTCCTTGTTAAGGATTTATTTTATTTTATCAATCTTTGCTTCCATTGTTTTGAGATTTTGAATCATCCTTAGTATCATTATTTGGAATTCTTTTTTAGATAAGATTCCTTATCTCTCTTCATTTAGTTGTTCTTGTGAGTTTTTATCTTATTCCCTCATTTGCAAATATTTCTTTGTTATCTCATTTTGTCTAATTTTCTGTGTTTGTGGTCTCCTTTCCACACGTTTCAGGATCATAGTTTCTCTTGCTTCCAGTGTCTGCCCCCTGGTGGGTTAGGTTGGTTCAGGGGCTTGTGCAGGCTTGCTGTTGGAAAAAACTGATGTCTTCCCTCTGGTGGGTAGAGCTGGGTCTTGTCCCTCTGATGGGCAGCACTGTGTCAAGTCGTATGTTTTGAGGCGGCTATGAACTCAGTTTGACTATAGGCAGCCTGTCTTCTGAAGGGTAGAGGTGTATTTCTGTGGTTTTGGTTATTTGACATACGGATTTCCAGCACTGGAGCCTGCAGGTTTTTGTGTGGCGCCAAGTCTTGGTACATTCAGAAAACTAAGATCATGGCATCTAGTCCCATCACTTCATGGGAAATAGATGGGAAAACAGTGGAAACAGTGTCAGACTTTATATTTTTGGGCTCCAAAATCACTGCAGATGGTGACTGCAACCATGAAATTAAAAGACACTTGCTCCTTGGAAGGAAAGTCATGACAAACCTAGATAGCATATTGAAAAGCAGAGATATTACGTTGCCAAAAAATGTCCATCTAGTCAAGGCTATGGTTTTTCCAGTTGTCATGTATGGATGTGAGAGTTGGACTGTGAAGAAAGCTGAGTGCTGAAGAATTGATGCTTTTGAACTGTGGTGTTGGAGAAGGCTCTTGAGAGTCACTTGGACTGCAAGGAGATCCAACCAGTCCATCCTAAGGGAGATCAGTCCTGGGTGTTCATTGGAAGGACTGATGCTGAAGCTGAAACTCCAATACTTTGGCCACCCCATGTGAAAAGTTTACTCATTGGACAAGACCCTGAGTCTTGTCTGGGAGGGATCAGGGGCAGGAGAAGGGGACGAC
Organism: Bos mutus; assembly: GCF_027580195.1. Classification (NCBI taxonomy): domain Eukaryota; kingdom Metazoa; phylum Chordata; class Mammalia; order Artiodactyla; family Bovidae; genus Bos; species Bos mutus. Next base: position 63,415,749 of record NC_091646.1, on the reverse strand, counting down.
AGAGAATGAGATGGCTGGATGGCATCACTAACTCGATGGACATGAGTTTAAGTGAACTCCGGGAGTTGGTGATGGACAAGGAGGCCTAGCGTGCTGTGATTCATGGGGTCACAAAGAGTCGGACACGACTGAACGACTGAACTGAACTGAAGTCTTGTTACAACAATATGGACCTCTGAGAAAATTCACTCAGATAATTATCCCCTGGGGTTTCCACCACCAGTGTCCTTTTCCCCCAAAGAGAGCTATATTTGACCTTTGCTTCCACAGGAGATCCTTCAAGACTCCTTGGTAAGTGTAGTCCAGATTTCTATGGAGATACTTATTTGTGCTGCATTCCGGTGTACTTAAAACATTGTGTGTGCCCGTGAAGAGTGGATTCTCCATGTTCCTCAGCCATGTGGAGCTCCTGCATGCAAGCCCCCTTGCCTTCAAAGCTAAATGATGAGTTTTTTTTTTTTTTTTCCTGATGCCAAAAATTTTATCTTGAAGCACTATTTTTATGTGGAAACATCCCTGTGTAGCCTGTAGGTGTTTAATATTTTTGATGAAAAGGCTGTTTTTTCTGCCACTTCTTTTTTTGTGTGTGTGAATGAAGACTGTTATCCTCTTGATAGGAGGTGTGACTGATATTGTGGTGACCAGAGCCTGCACTCGGTATTAAGCAGGGCCTCCCTGATCAATGGTTTTCTTTGCTCTGTGATTGTCACTGCCCTGTTAGAAGTGGAATCTGCTCTCTAGTTGTTGGAACAGAAGTGCCCAACTGTTTTTGATCTGTGGTGCTATGTAGGTGGGACTGGAGCATTCCCACTGGGAGAGAAGCCAGAGTATCCTTTTTCTGGAGTTGTTCACCTCTGGGTATGCTCTGTTCTGTCACCTTTCACCTGTTGTGTGAGCTCTCAGATTACATTGTTATTGGTACTACCCTCAGCCCCACCTAAAACATGGGTATGCTGGCAGTTGCCCTGATATATGTCACATGTTTTTTGTTGCTGTTGTGTTTTTTTGTTTTGTTTTGTTTTTTAACCAGGCCATCAGCATAGATCCATTGGAGTCAGGTCCCAGGATTGCATGAATCATGGATCTAGACCCACTGTGGATGCTAGGGGGCAGCTTAAACTCTAGTGAGCTCAATTCCCATGGATATGTGCCCACAACATCTACAGCTACTAAAGCTAGGCCTGTCTTGTCTACAGGAGCACTTGTTGTCCATTAAAATGTTCTGTAGGCACTGAACTTACAAAGACAGTCAGTGTGTCAATTTGCAGTTTTCACATGCAGAGATGTGAAACTTGCTTAGTTGCATAGCCTCTGGGGCTCAGTTGTGCTTTCAGCCCCACTTCTGTGTGTTCTGCTCCTGATTCTGCCACAGAGCACAAGAGTTCTGTCCAGCAAGGAAGAGGTGCAGAGCCAGCAGCCTCTGGGGTTGCAGGAGCCCTGGTGGGAACAGCTATCATGGGGAAGCTGATGAATGCATGCACAGGAGACCCATCCCTTGCAGGGATGGGGTATTCAAGGGAGACAGTGGCCATGGATCTGAGAAAGCTGGCCCTGGCAGAAGCTCTTCTTAGTACCCAGGGAAGCAGGGATCAGCTCATGGAGACAGGCTGCAGTAGTGCTCCCACTCTTTGTCTGTCACTCAACAATGGATCTTCATTGTTACTGTGGTCTGGGTTTCCTCCACAAGCATTCCTCATTGGAGATTTCCCCACTCCCATCCCCTCAGGCTGTCTCATTGCAACCAACAGCAGTCTTCTCTCCATGTTTGCCCTCTAAATCCCACGTTCCAGCACCCAATCCCCATTAGCACTGACAAACACATATCTCAGGCTAGGTCACACAGGGCTGTGGCATGCACCATCTATGTATGTCTCACTCTGTCTTCTTGCTTACCACACACCAGTTGCTGCAGTCTCCTTTGACAGTCCCCAGAGTTCCCCTTCTGTCCCATCTGGTCTCCCTACTTTTGAGGGAGTTTCTCTGAATGCAGAACCATTCTTCTCCTTCAGCCCTCTCTTTTCTTTCATCTTACTCTATTATGTGGGGATTGTTCTTGTCCTTTTCGGTGTCCAGGTTCTTCTGCTAGTGCTCAGCTTGTTATCTGTGAGAGTGGTTCTATTTGTAGATATATTCTTGATGAATTTTTAGGAACAGATGATCTCCACACCCTGTTACTCCTCCACTATCTTGACTTCTCTAAAATTGCAGTGTTTTTATTTAAAAATTTCATTCTATTGTTATAGTCACATGATAAAAGACTACTTTTCCTCTAGTTTTTCACAGAAAACAGTAAATCAAAAATGGTACTTTAAAGGGAAGTTAGATCAATATAATCAGTTTTTATTATAAAGCAGATCTTGTAAATATTTCTTCTATTAATAACAGAGTATCAGTGGGTCTATCCAACCCTACCTAAAAGGGACAGGTTTTAAGTAACATTAAACTTGTTTCATGATCCCATAAAACAGTCTTTGATTTACCTTGAGACCAAATTTATTTTCAGATTGCCCGTAAAGTGTAGTCCCACTAGAAATACTACAAGGGAAAAGTATTTTCATCAGCATTACTATGGGTAAAATAATAACAAAAATTCTATCAGAACAATTTCTAGACTACCTGTCTTGAATGTTCACAGTAAAGTGAAGTTTTATCAGGAGGCCATAGTCCTAATGTACCTTTCTTAATGATTGCTTGTATTGCTGTGGAAGGTCAATACACTTTTCCACCCATTAACCAAACTGTACTACATATTGTTAATCAAACATTGACTATGCATTACTGCCTTCAGGCCACACTCTCACAATTCTTCCAGACTGTAAGGAGGACTCTTCTCTCATTCCCACTCATTCAAGCAAATTTACCTATCCTTCAAGATTTATCTCCATGTTCCCCATCATGAAGCCTTCCTTAACCAAATGCATACATACTTGGAAGTATTACCTCCTATGAATGTCTATATATTTATCATACCTATTTTATTTTTATTAAATATTTTATTTTGTCTTAAAAACATAGTATTATTTCATTGATATGTTTTATTCTTCCTTTACTACATAGTTATTTGAGCATAGGATCCTGTGTGTATCCTTCACAACACAGATTACCTCATACTGAGTTCTGTACAAATAGATTTTTGATAAATAAGTTTGTTGAATTGAGATTTAACAAAATATCTAGATGACATGGTTGCCTCCAGTATTAAACTCAGGCTCCAAAACACTCTAGATTTCGAAGATTTCTCTGTCGTTCATCAGTATTACAGGAACATGAAAGCAATATTCTATTTTGGTTATCATTGTAAAGGCATATTTATACGATAAATATGCTCTGTAGTTTAACCTTGACAACTTCTTTTTATCTCTATATGTCTACATCCAGAAAGTAAATATTTTCTTATGTCAGTCTATTTGTCTGAGTAATATTACGAGTAAACTATTAAATGACAAAACTTTTTAACATCAAATAAGTTGGGATCTGTGTATTAAGATGAAAGGAACATCAAGCTTGGAATCATGAGACATCAAAGATTCATTCTATCAATAATTATCATGTCAATTCAATAAAATTTTGAGCTGCAATTTTATTATATGTTAAAATAAACTATCTGAAGACTACTGAAATTACATCAATTCATTCAACAAATATTTACTGAGGGCTTGCTTTATGTCAGACACTATTGTAGGAAAAAGGGAAATGAACAATGAATACAAGAGAAAAAGCTCGACTCTCATAGATTTATATTCTAATTGGGAAAAAGATAATAAACTAACAAACAATAACTAATAAGATATAAGGTAGCTTATTTTATAATAAATAATAAATTTATAATAGTATTTCAGTCTATTTTCCTTATTAAATTTATTGTTACCTTATATATTATTGGTTATTTTTTGATAGCTTATTATCTTTTTCCCAGTAGAATGTAGATCCATGAGAGCAGTGATTTTTATTAGAAAGTGACCAGGGGTAAACACCAATTGAGACTGAGTGCCCAGATAAGTCCTAATTAATGGTACATTTAAACTGAGACCTGACTAAAAAGAAGAGCAAGTATTGTGAATAACTGATTGCAGAATATTTCAGATAGAAGCAAAAATGTGCAAAGAATGTTAGGTGAGAATAAGTTTGATATGCTATTAGTAAAAAGGTATGGTCATTTTGGACAGAACAGAGTTATGAAGACAGTGGCAGAAAATGAAGAAAGAGAGATAAGCCTAGTCCAGATTACTTAAGGCCATATATGCCAAAGTAATTGGTTTAAATTTTATTCTAGATATCATGGGGAGCCAATAGATGATGTTAAGCTGAGGAGTAATGAAATCTTATTTATATTTTAAAAATATTACACTGATTGTGGGAAATGAGTTAAGTCATCAACTGGCAGCAGATTGTTCTATGCAGATGCTAACTACCTATTAGTCGTTCACTTTTCACTCCCCAAACATAGAAATGTTCAATAAAATTTGCAATTTTATCAAAAAAGTTAAGACATAGATGAGCTCAAAAGTAAAGAAATGCTCAAATATCAGAACATAAATGTGAATGTCAAAACCAGAGTGCTGAATACATAATACCAGTTGATGTTTTAATAATCTAGCAAGATAAAGTCTAGGGTTTTCAAGTGGACTTGGATTTGTATAAAAAACTGGAATCATTTGTATAAATGCTGAAACACTGAAGGATTGCTAACTTCATGAAAAGCAGACCAGAAAATCCCATCCTCACATGTGAGGGAATTAGACAGTTATCATATGGTCACTATTATGAAAGGGGGAAAATAAAAGGTTTCTATAAGAAATAAAAGCTACCAAACTGTGCCGTGATTGGGTATAGGATTCATATTTAAATTACCTTTATGATTTTGGAAACTGAAGGCAAGAAACTAGTATGAAAACTGACCTAAAACCAGTGAAACCACTGGGACAATGGCAGAAGCAAACATAGCAGCATTCTGTTGGGACTCTTTAAAAATCCAGGGATTTCTGACATGCATAACAAAAAAGTAAGCACAAATAACAGGAGCTTACATTTTTAAACTAAACATGACTCTTCAGGAGAAAAATAAAGGGACCAAAATAAATAAAATCAGAATGAAAAAGAAGTTACAAACAACAGAAACATAAAGGATCATAAGAGTTTACTAAGAAAAAGTATATGCCAATTAAATGGACAACCTAGAAAAAAATGCATAAATATCTAGAAATGTCTATTTTCCCAAGATTGAATTAAAAAAAAATAAACATAAAAATGAACACAGTGATTACCCATAATGAAATTGAGTCAGTAATAAAAAGAAATTCCCAACATACAAAAGTTCAAGATCAAATGGCTTCACAGCTGAATTCTACCAAACATTTTGAAAAGAATTACCACCTATGTACCAGATTATTCCAAAAAAACTGCAGAGGAAGGAATGCTTACAAAGCTGTTCTAAAAAACAAGACTATGAAAAAGAAAATAACAGATTAATACCATTGATGAGTATAAATGCAAAAATCTTCAGCAAAATATTAGCAAAATTAAATCAACAATATATTAGGAGAATCACACAACATGATCAAGCAAGATTTATCCAAAATATTGCAAGTATGGTTCAATATCCAAAAATCAGTCAATATGATACACCACATTAATAAATGAAAAATAAAAACCATACAATCATCTCAACAGATACACAAGAAACATCTAACCAAATTCAGCATGCATTTATGATAAAAAGAACTCAACAAAATGTGTATAAAGGGGACATAACTCAACATAACAAGGCCTCATATAGCAAACCTATAAGCAGCATCATACTTAGTGTGAAAAGCTGGAAGCACTTTTTTTAACATCAGGAACAAAAGGGTGGCCACTCTCACCACTTTTATTCAACATAGTCTTGGAAGTCCTAGCCACAGCAAACAGACAAGAAAAAAAAAAAAAGAAAGAAAGAAAGGATTCCAAATTGGAAAAGATGAATTAAAACTGTCACTGTTTGTAGCTGGTATGATAATACATATAGGAAATCTAAAGAATTCACTAAAAATATATCAGAACTGATAAATAAATTTAGTAAACATGCAGGATGTATAAAATTGTTAATAATATACAGAAGTTTACTGCATTTCTATACACAAATTACAAACTATCAGAAAAAAATTGAGAACAATCCAGAGCTCAATTGCATGAAAATGAATAAAATACCTGGGAATAAATCTAACCAAAGATGTGAAAAACCTATATTTGGAAAATTATAAGTTGTTAATGAAATAAATTAAAAGTGAAACAGGCAAATAGAAAGATATACTGTGCTTATGAATTAGAAGTATCAATACTGTCAAAATAACCATACCACACAAAGCAATCTACATATTCAATGCAATCTGTATCCAAATACCAATGGCATTTTCACAGAACTATAACAAATGATTCTACAATTTGTATAGGGATAAAACCCACAAATACTCAAAACAATCATAACAAAGAAAAACAAAGCTGAAGGCATCACATTTCCTGGTTTCAAACTATGTTACAAAGATATATTAATAGTAACCCAAACAGTATTGTAGTGGCACAGAAAAGACAAATATTATCAATGGAACAGAATAGATCACTCAGAAATGAGCTGACACTTAAGTGGTCAAATATTCTTTGACAAAAGAGGCAAGCATATACAATGAGGAAAAGATACACTCCTCAACAAATTATGTTGGGAAAACTGGTCAGTTACATGCAAAATGATTAAATTGAACTACTTTCTCATACCATTTACAAAACATAAGCACAAGGCCTGAAAGTGTAAAACTTTTAGAAGAAAATGTAGTACACTTTTGATATTGGTCTTAGCATATTTTGGGGGGGTATATCTCCTCAGGAAAGAGAAAAAAAAAAAAAAAAATAAGCAAGTGGGACTACATCAAACTCAAAAGTTTTTGCATGGCAAAGGAAACTATCATCAACACAAAAAGGCAGTCTATTGAATGCAATAAGGTATTTGCAAATGATATCTCTGATAAGAGGTTAATATCCAAAATATACAAAGAACACCACTCAACATTAGGAAAACAAACAACCCTATTCAAAATGAGCAAAGAACCTGAATAGACACTTTTTCAAGGAATACATATAGATGGCCAACAGACAAATAAAAAGATGCTCAACATCACTCATTATCAGAAAAATGCAAATCAAAACCACCATGAGATATCACTTCATACCAGTCATAATGACTGATATCAAAAACACAGCAATAAATGTTGGTGAACTTTTGTGCACTGTTATTTGGTGTAGTTGCTCTGGAAAACACTGGAATTTCCTCAAAAAATTAAAAAATAGAGCTAACATAGAACTCAGAAATTCCACTTCTAAGTTTTTATCAGACAAAAACAAAAACACTACTTCAAAAAGATATATGTAGCATTCTTCACAATATCCAAGCTATGAAGCAACCTAAGTGTCCTCGTTAGAGAAGGTACACACTGACACATATATAAGTGCACACATATATATAATATATATATATTAATATATATTATATATCTATATAAATTACACACACAATGGAGTCTTCAGTTCAGTTCGGTTTCTCAGTCGTGTCCGACTCTTTGCTACCCCATGAATCGCAAACGACAGGCATCCCTGTCCATCACCAACTCCCGGAGTTCACTCAGACTCACGTCCATCAAGTCAGTGATGCCATCCAGCCATCTCATCCTCTTTAGTCCCCTTCTCCTCCTGCCCCCAATCCCTCCCAGCATCAGTCTTTTCCAATGAGTCAACTCTTCGCATGAGGTGACCAAATTACTGGAGTTTCAGCTTTAGCATCATTCCTTCAAAAGAAATCCCAGGGCTGATCTCCATCAGAATGGACTGGTTGGATCTCCTTGCAGTCCAAGGGACAATCAAGAGTCTTCTCCAACACCACAGTTCAAAAGCATCAATTCTTCGGTGCTCAGCTTTCTTCACAGTCCAACTCTCACATCCATACATGACCACTGGAAAAGCTATAAAAAAGAATGAAATTTTACCACTTATAGGAATATGGATGGACCTAATAGCTGTTATGCCAAGTATAATAAGTTGGACAGAGGAAGAAAAATAGTATGATTTCACTTATATGTGAAATCTGAAAAATGAAACAAACATAGCAAAACTGAGACAGAGTCATAGATACAGAGAAACAAAAAAGTTCTTCTAAGAAGGAGGTGGGTGAGGGGTTGAGTGAAGTAAATGGATGAGGTTAAGAGGGATAAAGTTCAAGAAACAAAATAAATGAGTCACAGGGATTAAATGTACATTGTGGGGAATATATTCAATAATAAAATAATACATTTAATGGTGATGAAGGAGCTCAATAGATACAAATTTTCAGGTATAAGCTAAATACTAAGGATGTACTATAAAACATAATTAGTATAATTAACACTGCCATGTTATATATATGTGTATATGTATACATATATATGCATATGTTAAGATAAATTCTAACAATTATTAAATCAAGGAAAAATTATTTTCTTTTTCTTTTATTTTGTTCCTCTATAAGATGATGGAAGTTCACTAAATATATTGTGGTAATAATTTCATGATTGTTGTTGTTGTTCAGTCATTCAGTGGTATCTGACTCTTTGCGACCCTATGGACTGCAGCACGCCAGGCTTCCCTGTACTTTACTAATGCCTGGAGCTTGCTCAAACTCATGTCCATTGAGTCAGTGATGCCATCCAACCATCTCATCCTCTGTTGTCCCCTTCTGCTGCTTTCAATCTTTCTCAGCATCAGAGTGTTGGCCAAAGTATGGGAGCTTCAGCTTCAGCATCAGTACTCCCAATGAATATTCAGGATTTATTTCCTTTATGATTGACTGGTTTGATACCCTTGTTGTCTAAGGGACTCTCAGGAGTCTTCTCCAACACCACAGTTCAAAATCATCAATTCTTTGGTGCTCAGCCTTCTTTATGGTCCAACTCTCACATACATACATGACTACTGGAAAAAGCATAGCTTTGACTAGATGGATCTTTGTTGGCAAAATAATGTCTCTGGTTTTTAATACATTATCTAGGTTTGTCATAGCTTTTCTTCCAAGGAGCAAGTGTCTTTCAATTTTATGGCTGCAGTTGCCATCTGCAGTTATTTTCGAGCTCAAGAAAAAAGTCTGTCACTGTTTCCATTGTTTCACCATCTATTTGCCATGAAATGTTAGGACTGGCTGCCGTGATCTTAGCTTTTTGAATGTTGAGTTTTAAGCCAGCCTTTTCACTCTCCTCTTTCACTTTCATCAAGAGGCTCTTTAGTTCCTCTTCACTTTCTGCCATAAAAGTGGTGTCATCTGCATATCTGAGGCTATTGATATTTCTCCTGGAAATCTTCATTCCTGCCTGTGCTTCATCCAGCCCAGCATTTCTCATGATGTACTCTGCATATAAGTTAAATAAGCAGAGTGACAATATAGAGCTTTGACACACTCCATTCCCAACTTTGAACAAGTCCATCGTTCCATGTCTGCTCTTAACTGTTGCTTCTTGACCTGTATACATGTTTCTCAGGAGGCAGGTAAGGTGGTCTGGTATCCCCATCTCTGTAAGAATGTTCCACAGTTTGTTGTGATCCACATAGTCAAAGACTTTAGCATAGTCAGTGAAGCAGAAATAGAAGTTTCTCTGGAATTCTCTTGCTTTTTCTATGATTCAAAGGATGCTGGCAATTTGATCACTGGTTTCTCTGCTTTTTTGATATCTAGCTTGAACATCTGGAAGTTTTCAGTTCATGTACTATTGAAGATTAGCTTGAAGAATTTTGAGCATTACTTTGCTAGCATGTGGCAATTGTGCAGTAGTTTGAACATTCTTTGGCATTGCCTTTCTTTATGATTGAAAATAAAACTGACCTTTTCAGTCCTGCGGCCATTGCTGAGTTTTTCAATTTTGCTGGCATATTGAATGCAGCACCTTAACAGCATCATCTTTTAGGATTTAAAATATCTCAGCTGGAATTCCATCATCCCCACTAGTTTTGTTCATAGTGATACTTCCTAAGGCCCACTTGACTTTGGACTCCAGAATGTCTGGCTCTAGCTGAGTGATCACTCCATTGTGGTTATCTGCATCATTAAGATCTCTTTCATATAGTTCTTCTGTGTGCATCATTTCATGATGTATGAAGCCAAATCACTGTACACCTTAAACTTGTACAGTGCTGTGTGTCAATTCCATTTCAGAAAAATTGGAATTAAAACATCAAATAAATTTTCAGATATAAACTATCCACAAGATTACATACATACACATGTACATAGAAAAAATAAGGACAATAATTTGAAAGAATAGAATATTCTAAAAGGAATTCTAAGTAAGTATATTTAAAATTATAATGGAATTCAAGAGGAAATGTAAGCCATAATGGAAAAGAATAATACTATGCAAATATTTGTAAAAGAAAAAAAATTAAAATGTAATAATGATAGACAACAAAATTCTGTAAAGCAATTATCTTTCAATAAAAAAATAAATTAAAAAACATTAAATTCAATAAACATAAGTAGAAGTTTGATATAGTCAGAAAGAAAATTAGTAATTTGAAAATATGTGAAATTACAGAGTGCAACACAGAAAGTAAAAAGTGGAAAATAGGAAAGTGTTTGAGATCTGGAAAATACAATAAGCAAGTCAAATATCCATGTAGACTGAATGTGCCCCATCAAAAATTAATATATAGAAGCCCTAACTTCCATTGTGATGGCATTTGGAGGTAGGGCCTTTGGGAAGTAATTAGATTTAGATTAGATCATTGGACTTAAATTAGGACCCTCATAAAGGGATAAGTGCCCTTAGAATAAGAGGAAGAAATATTTCTCTCTCTGTCCCTTCCTCCCTCCATCCCTCCCCATGTGTATGTACTGAGAAATGCCATGTGCACACACAGTAAAAAGATAACCATCTTCAAGGTATGAAAAGGGCTCTCACTGGAACTTGACTATGCTGCCATCCTGATCAGGAGCTTTTAGCCTCAAGAAATGTTAGAAAAAGACTGTCTATTGTTTAAGTGACACAATCTATCCTGCAGCCCAAGCAGACTGATAGTATATCTAAAAGAAATTTAGAGAGAACAGAAACAATCAGAGAAAGAAGATTTTCTAAAACTAAAGAAATACCGGTGTCCTCAAATTGAATAAGGGTATTGATTACTGACTATAATAAATATAAATACATATTAAACTAGACATACTGTGGTATATCCAATATAGAACAACAATAACTAAGAAAATATTGAGAGCTTTCAAGAAACAGTTTATCTAAAAGGAACAATTAGACTGATAGTAAATTATTAACATTAATTTATTCTATCAGACAATATAATAATATTGTCAAAGCCTTAAAGGAAAACAATTACCATCTTAGAATTATATACCAGCCAGTTTATCATTCAAGAGTAATAGTTAACTAGAATTTTAGACAGAAAAAGTTTACAGAGTTTAACATTTACTGACCTTTCCTGAAAGAGATTTTGAAAGCTATACTTCATTAAGAAAGACATTGAAATTCAGAAGGAGGGAGTGGAAACAAGATCAATAAGGAACAAATAAACTAGAAATATGTGGGTAAATCTAAATAATAATGAACATTTCACAAAACTAAAATTATCATAATGACTATGGGAGGTCATAAAGTGGAATTGAAACACTAGACATGTAAAATAAAATTGAAGATGGGAGGGTGAAAAAATAATGTCAAATTTTTAAAAGGCCTTTCAGCTTTTTTTCAGGATAATATTACAGATATTAATTGATTTGTAAAAGTTTAATCACTTGAAAGATTTAAGTTCAATATATAAATTTCAAACCAGCAGAGGATAAAAAGAATGTAATAAAGAAAATAATGAATCCAATGGAAGACAGGAAAGAAAAAAAAAAACAAAACAAAGAGAAAACAGAGTGAGATGGCAGAAATAAGTCAAAATATATCAGTAGTCACATTAAATATAACTAAACAAAATTTATATATAAAGAAAATACATTGTAATACACGAGAGTAGGATCACTAATGTTATTACAGATTTTATATAAAGTGAGACATATGGATTCCATGCAAGAAAAAAGAAAATGTTGAATTGCTTTGACACCATGGATGAACCTTGAGGATATTATGCTAAGTGTAATAAGACAGAGAAATACAAATACTATATGATTTCATTTATATGTGGAACCTGAAAAAATGAAACAAACAAGTAAACAAAACCAGATTCATTAATACAGGGAACAGATTGGTGGTTACCAGAAGGCAGGGGCATTGTGCATGCTAAGTCATTTCAGTCATGTCCGACTCTTTGTGACCTATGAACTGTAGCCCAACCAGGCTCCTCTGTCCATGGGATTCTCCAGGCAAGAATACTGGAGTGGGTTTCCATGCCCTTCTCCAGGGGGATCTTCCTGACCCAGGATCGAACCTGTGTCTCTTACATCTCCTGCATTGGCAGGCAGATTCTTTACCTCTAGAACCACCTGGGAAGCCCAGGGACATTGAGGGTGGGCAAAATTGGTGAAGGGGATCAAAAGGAACAAACTACCACTTATAAGATATAAATATGTCATTGAAATGTAATGTTCAGCATGGCGAGTATAGTAAATAATAGAGCATTAACTTTGTATGGTGACAGATGAAAACTAGACCTACTATGGTGATCATTTCACAATGTACATAAATGTTGAATCACTAGTTTGAACACCTAGAACTAATATAATATTGTATGTTAATTATAATTAAAAATAGGAAAGTGAAAAATTATTCACAACAGTGTTATTTAAAACAAAACTTGAAAATGAATGTTAACAAAGGAATAACTAAATAAGCTGTGATAAATCATGTAAGGGAATTCTGGTTAACACTTTAACTGAAGTTTAATAGGCAATAGGCATTAAACTGGAAATTTCGTCAAAGGGGAGATTAAAAGAAAGTTTTAGAGTGATGTTTATTATGTTACTATTCATAGGGTTCTCAAGAATAATGGAATGGTTTACCATTCCTTCCTCAAGTGGGCCATGTTTTGTCAGAACTCTCACTATGACACATCTGTCTTGGTGGCCCTACATGGCATGGCCCAGGCTTCATTGACTTATGCAAGCCCCTTAACCATGACAATGCTGTGATGCATGAAGGCGGTCCCCAGGTTGGAAGGTGTCAAATATGATACAAGAGTGGAGAAATAGCTCCAGAAGGAATGAAGTGGCTGAGCCAAAGGAGAAACGATGCTCAGTTGTGAATTTGTTTGGTGGTGAAAGTAAAGCTCAGTTCTATAAAGAACAATATTGCATAGGATCCTGGAGTGTTAGGCCCATGAATCGAGATAAATAGGACTTGATCAACCAGGAGATGGCAAGAGTGAACATAAACATCTTAAGAATCAGTAATTTAAAGTGGATGGGAATGGGTTAATTTGATTGGGTTCATCAGTACATCTACTACTGTGGACAACAATCCCTTAGAAGAAATGGAGTAGCCCTCATAGTAAAAAAAAAAAAAAAGTCTGAAATGCAGCAATTGGATGCAATCTCAAAAACAACAGAATAATCTCAGTTCATTTTCAAGGCAAACCATACAACATCACAGTAATCAAAGTCTATGCCCCAAACACTGTTGCTGAAGAACCTAAAGTTCACTGGTTCTATGAAGACCTACAACAATTTCTAGAACTAGAACCCATCCTTTTCATCACACAGAATTGGAATACAAAAGTAGGAAGTCAAGAGATACCTAGAGTAATAGTAAAGGATGACCTTGGAGTACAAAACGAAGCAGGGCAAATGCTAACAGTTTTATCAAGAGAACATTCTGGTCATAGGAAACACTGATTTCCAATAATTCAAGAGATGACTCTACACATGGACATCACAAGATGGTCAATACCAAAATCAAATTGATTATATTCTTTGCAGCTGAAGATAGAGAAGCTCTATACAGTCAGCAAAAACAAGACCTGGAAATGACCGTGGTTCAGATCATGAATTTCTTACTGCAACCTCAGGCTTAAACGAATAAAGCAGGTAAAACCACTAGGCCATTCAGGTAGGACATAAATCAAAGCACTTATGACTATACAGTGAAGGTGGCAAACAGATTCAAGGGATTAGATCTGGTAGGCAGAGTGCCTGAAGAACTATGGATAAAGGTTTATAACAATGTACAGGAGGCAGTGACCAAAACCAACCCCAAGAAAAAGAAATGCAAGGAGTCAAAGCTGTTGTATGAAGAGACTTTACAGTTAGGTGAGAAAAGAAGAGAACCAAAATACAAGAGAAAAAGGGAAAGGTACACCCAACTGAATGCAGAGTTCAAGAGAATAGAAAAGACAGATAAGGAAACTTCCTAAGTGAACAGTGCAAAGAAATAGAGGAAAACGATAGAATGGGAAAAACTAGAGATATCAAGAAAATTGGGGATATCAAGGGAAATTTTCATACAAGGATGGGCAGGATAAAGGACAGAAACAGTAGGGACCTAAAAGAAGCAGAAGAGATAAAGAGATGGCAAGAATACACAGAACTCTACAAAAAAGGTCTTAATGACCTGGATAAAAATGATGGTGTGATCACTCACCTAGAGCCAGATATCCTGGAATGTGAAGTTGAAGAGGCCTTAGGAAATATAACTATGAACAAACCTAGTGGAGGTGAGAGAATTCCAGCTGAGTGATTTAAAACCCTAAAAGATGATGCTGTTAAAGTGCTGCACTCAATATGCCAGCAAATCTGGAAAACAGCAGTGGCCATAGGACTGGAAAATGTCAGTTTTCATTCCAATCACAAAGAAGGGCAATGCCAAAGAATCTTCAAACTACTACACAACTGCACTTACTTCACATGCTAGCAAAGTTATGCTCAAAATCTTTCAAGCTAGGCTTTAGCAGTATGTGAACCCAAAATTTCCAGATATGCAAGTGAAATTTAGAAAAGGCAGCAGAACCAGAGATCCAACTGCCAACATCTGTCAGATCATAGATAAAGAAAGGTAATTCAGAAAACAAAATCTACTTCTGCTTTATTGACTATGCTAAATTCTTTGACTGTGTAGATCACAACAAATAGAAAAAATTCTTAAAGAGATGGGAGTATCATATCACCTTACCTGCCTTCTGAGAAACCTATATGCAGTTCAAGAAGCAACAGTTAGAACTGGAATGATGGAATGATTCAAAATTGGGAAAGGAGTAAATCAAGGCTGTATATTGTCACACTGCTTAATTAATTTATATGCAGAGTATATCTTGTGAAATGCCAGGCTGGTTGAATCACAAGCTGGAGTCAATATTTCCAGGAGAAATAGCAACAGTTTCAGATATGCAGATGATATCATGCTAATGGCAGGAATTGAAGAGGAACTATACAGCCTCTCGATGAGGGTGAAAGAGAAGAGTGTAAAAGATGGCTTGAAATTCAACATTAAAAAATACTATGATCATGGCATCTGGTCCTAAAACTTCATGGCAAATAGAAGTGAAAAAAGTGGAAGCAGTGAAATATATTTTATTTTCTTGGGCTCCAAATCACTACAGATGTTGGCTACAACCATGAAATAAAAAGACTATTTCTCCTTGAAAGGAAAGCTATGACAAACCTAGACAGCATATTAGAAAGTAGAGACATCATTTTGTCGACAAAGTTCTGTATAGTCAAAGCTATGATTCTCCTAGTAGTCATCTACAGATGTGAGAGTTAGACCATAAAGAAGGCTGAGCCCCAAAGAATTGATGGTTTTGAACTGTGGTGTTGAAGACTCTTAAGAGTCCCTTGGACTGCAAGGATATCAAACCAGTCAATCCTAAAGGAAATATTCAACACTGGGTATTTATTGGAATGACTGAAGCTGAAGCTCCGATATTTGGCCACTTGATTCAAAGAGCCAGCTCACTGGAAAAGATCATAATGCTGGGAAAGAATGAGGGCAATAGGACCAGAGTGTAACAGAGGATGAGTGGTTGTGTAACAATACTGACTCAATGGACTTGAATTTGAGCAAACTCCCGGAGATGGCGAAAGATAAGGAAACCTGACATACTGCAGTTCATGGGGTCATAAATAGTTGAACACAACTTGGGGACTGAACAGCAAGAAAAACAATATGTTTATGATAACAATTATTTTAAATTACCTACACATTTAATCTGAGGTGAAACCATGTAAAGTGCTCAGTATTTTGATTACTAAATATAGCAATTTTATATAATTCAATCTAATTATTATATAGCTTTATGGGTACATATATGTGTCTATGTGTTTCCCTGATGGCTCAAATGGTAAAGAATCCACCTGCAATGCAGGAGACCTGGATTCGATCCCTGGGTTGGGCAGATCCCATGGAGGAGGGCATGGTGATCCACTCCAGTACTTTTTCCTGGAGAATCCCCATGGACAAATGAGCCTGTTGGGCTACAGTCCATGGGGTCACAAAGAGTCAGACACGACTGAGCAATTAAGCACAGCACAGCACATATATGTCTATGTAAACATAGACACATGTACATGCCTGCAGTCGCAGAGTTGGACATGACTGAGAGAAGGAGCAACAACAATATGTGTCTAAATTAACAGAAAAAGCTCTGAAAAGATATATATTCAAAATGGTAGACACAGCAGGGGATGGTAGACTTACATGTAATATATTAAACTTTTGACAAGGAAAATATATTCTGTTATTTTATACTTAAGTTTTCAAATATTGCTTCATTACATCTATTGAGTGATTATTATGGGAAAATCACATTGCAGCAAAACTTTGGCTTATTTTTGCCTTGCTCTATTGTCCTCCAAACAAAGAATTTTTAAGAGTTTAAATAATGTGGCCTAATAGTTTATTCCACAGAGCATTTGGTCTGCCTTTCCAATTGTAATCACACACAAATCTTGCAGAACTGGATAGGTTTACCAATTAAATGCAATATTTTAAAATAAAATTTACTGAGTTACCATTCAAGCCCTCTTTCACAAAGTTGCAGTCATGCTCCATATTTCCTAGAAAAGTCTTACTTTAGTGGAAAAAAAACAAGTTTTCAATGGGGATTCAAGTAGAGAAAAAATCACCATCCATCCAAATAGCTGCTAGGGTGAGAAGGACGTGAACGTCAGAGTGAGCTGTCAGCAACTCGCTAGAAATTGAAGGAGCCCAACAAAAGCTTTCAAAAGACTAAGATCATGGCATTTGGTCCCATCAATTCATGACACATGGCACTTGGGGAAACAATGGAAACAGTGACAGACGTCATCTTCTTGGGCTCCAAAATCACTACAGATGGTAACTGCAGCCATGAAATTAAAAGACACTTGCTCCTTGGCCAAACTAGACAGCATATTAAAAACTGATACATTACTTTTCTGACAAAGGTCCATCTAGTTAAGGCTATGGTTTTTCCAGTAGTCACATATGGATGTGACACTTGGACCATAAAGAAACCTGAGAGCTTAAGAATGATGCTTTTGAACTGTGGTTTTGGATAAGACTCTTGAGAATCCCGTAGACTGCAAAGAGATCCAACCAGTCCATCCTAAAGGAAATCGGTCCTGAATATTAATTGGAAGGACTGATGCTGTAGCTGAAACTCCAATACTTTGGCCAACTGATGTGAAGAACCGACTCTTTTGAAAAGACCCTGATGCTGGGAAAGATTGAAGGCAGGAGGAGAAGTGGATGACAGAGGACGAGATGGTTGGATGGCATCATCAAGTCTATGGACATGAATTTGAGCAAGCTCCAGGATTTGGTGGTGGACAGGGAAGCCTGGCGTGCTACAGTCTATGGGCTCACAAAGCATTGCACAAGACTGAGCAATTGAACTGGAACTGGAACAAATGCTCCACGTATTCTGATCTCTGCTGTCAATCACCATTCACCAAAAGCTCATTCTTTTTATTAAATTGTCATCTGTGCCAAGATATAAACTTTTGGATATAATTTTTGTGGACTATAATTTATCATTGCTGTTGCTAAGTCACTTCAGTCGTGTCCAACTTTGTGCAGCCCCATAGACAGCAGCCCACCAGGCTCTCCTGTCCCTGGGATTCTCCAGGCAAGAACACTGGAGTGGGTTGCCATTTCCTTCTCCAATGCATGAAAGTGAAAAGTGAAAGTGAAGTCACTCAGTTGTGTCCTACCTTCAGCGACCCCATGGACTGCAGCCTTCCAGGCTCCTCTGTCCATGGGATTTTCCAGGCAAGAGTACTGGAGTGGGGTGCCATTGCCTTCTCCAGTAATTTATCATTAATTGGGAATAAATATAAAGCATAATTTGGAGTGGGTTTTTGCTATTCAGTCGCTAAGTTCTGTCCGATTCTTTGAGACCCCACAAACTGCAGCACACCAGGCTTCCCTGTCCATCACCATCTCCTGGAACTTGCTCAAACTCATGTCCATTAAGTTGGTGATACCATCTAACCATCTCCTCCTCTCATCCACTTCTCCTTCTGCTTTTGATCTTTTCCAGGATCTTTTTCAGTGAGTCGACTATTTACATCAGGTGGCTAAGGTATTGGAACTTCAGCTTCAGCATCAGTCCTTCCAGTGTGTATTCAGGATTACTTTCCTTTATGATTGGCTGGTTTGATCTCCTTGCTGTCTAAGGGACTCTCAAGAGTCTTCTCCAGCACCACAATTCAAAAGCATCAATTCTTCAGCACTCAGCTTTCTTTATGGTCCAACACTTACATCTGTACACGACTCCTGGAAAAACCATAGCCTTGACTAGATGGACCTTTGTCAGAAAAGTAATGTCTCTGCTTTTTAATAAGCTGCTAGCTTTGTCAGAGCTTTTCATCCAAGGAGCAAGTGTCTTTTAATTTCATGGCTGCAGTCACGGTCTGAAGTGATTTTGGAGCCCAAGAAAATAAAGCCTGTCACTGTTTACATTGTTTCCCCATCTATATGCCATGAAGTGATAAGACTGGATGCCATAATCTTAATTTTTTGAATGTTGATATTTAAGTCAGCTTTTTCACTCTCCTCTTTCAACTTCATCAAGAGACTCCTTAGTTTCTCTTTGCTTCCTGCCATAAAAGTGGTGTCATTTGCATATCTGAGTTATTCATATTTCTCCCAGCAATCTTGATTACAGCATGTGTTTCATCCAGCCTGGCATTACATGATGTAATCTGATTATAAGTTAAATAAGCAGGGTGACAATATACATCTTTGATGCACTCCTTTCCAAATTTTGAACCAGTCTGTTTCTCCATGTTCGGTTCTACCTGTTGCTTCTTTATTATTTGCATACAGGTTTTGCAGGAGGTAGGTAAGGTGGTCTGGTATGCCCATCTCTTTAAGAATTTTCCACAGTTTATTGTGATCCACAGGGGTAAAGGTTTTACCATATTTAATGAAGTGGAAGTAGGTGGTTTTCTGGAAATACCTTGCTTTTTCTATGATCCAATAGATATGGGCAATTTGATCTCTGGTTCCTCTGCCTTTTATAAATCCAGCTTGAACATCTGGAAGTTCTTGGTTCACATACTGTTAAAGCCTAGGTTGAAGGATTTTGAGCATTACCTTGCTAGCATGTGATATGAGTGCAACTGTGCAGTACTTTGAAGATTCTTTGGCATTGCCCTTCTTTGTGATTCAAATGAAAACAGACCTTTTCCATTCCTGTGGCCACTGCTGAATTTTCCAAATTGGCTGACATACTGAGTGAAGCACTTTAACAGCATCATGTTTTAGGATTTGAAAGAGCTCACGTGGAATTCCAAAACAACCACTGGCTTTATTTGTAGTGATGCTTCCTAAGGCCTCTTTGACTTCACACTCCAGGATGTCTGGCTTTAGGTGAGTGACCACACCATCGTGGTTAGTATCAGTATCAGTTCAGTCACACAGTCATGTCTGAATCTTTGCGAACCTATGAACTGCAGCATGCCAGGCCTCCCTGTCCATCACCAACTCCCGGAGTTTACCCAAACTCATGTCCATTGAGTCGGTGATGCCATCCAACCATCTCATCCTCTGTCGTTTCCTTCTCCTCCTGCCTTCAATCTTTCCCAGCATAAGGGTCTTTTCAAATGAGTCAGCTCTTCACATCAGGTAGCCAAGGTATTGGAGGTTCAGCTTCAACATCAGTCCTTCTAATGAACCCCCAGGATTGATTTCCTTTATGATGGACTGGTTGGATCTCCTTGCAGTCCAAGGGACTCTCAAGAGTCTTCTCCAACACCACAGTTCAAAAGCATCAATTCTTCTGCACTCAGCTTTCTTTATAGTTCAAATCTCACATCCATACATGACTACTGGAAACACCATAGGCTTGACTAGATGGACTTTTGTTGACAAAGTAATGCCTCAGCTTTTTAATATGCTGTCTAGGTTGGTCATAACTTTCCTTCCAAGGAGTAAGCGTCTTTTAATGTCATGGCTGCAATCACCATCTGCAGTGATTTTGGAGCCCCAAAAAAATAAAGTCAGCCATTGTTTCCACATCTATTTGCCATGAAGTGATGGGATCAGATGCCATGATCTTAGTTTTCTGAATGTTGAGCTTTAAGCCAACATTTTCACTCTCCTCTTTCACTTTCATCAAGAGGCTCTTGATGAAGAAGAAGTTCTTCTTCACTTTCTGCCATAAGGGTGGTGTTATCTGCATATCTGAGGTTATTGATATTTCTCCCAGCAATCTTGATTCCAACTTGTGCTTCCTTCAGCCCAGCGTTTCTTATGATGTACTCTGCATATAAGCTAAATAAGCAGTTAAATAATAAGTGACAATATACAGCCTTGACGTACTCCTTTTCCTATTTGGAACCAGTCTGTTGTTCCATGTCCAGTTCTATCTGTTGTTTCCTGATCTTCATACAGGTTTCTCAAGAGGCAGGTCAGGTTGTCTTGGTTATCTGGGTCATTCAGATCTTTTTTGTATAGTTCTGGGTATTCTTGCCACCTTTTCTTTTATTAAAAAATAATTAATTTTAATTGTAGGATAATTAGTTTACACTATTTGATGTGTTTGCCATACATCAATATGAAGCAGCCACAAATGCACATTTGCCACCCATCCTTAAACCCCTCCCATATCCCTACCCACCCCATCCTTTTGGTTGCCTCAGAACACCAGCTTTGAGTACCCTGCTTCATGCATCAACTTTGCACAGGTCCTCTATTTTATATATGGTAATATACATGTTTCAATGCTATTCTCTCAAATCATCCCTCTGTGCTTTCTTGCACAGAGCCCAAGAGTCTGTTCTTTACATATGTGTCTCTCTTGCTGCCTTAAATATAGGATAATTTCTATTTCTGTTAGGTCCATACTGTTTCTTTCCTTTATTGTGCCTATCTTTGCAGGAAATGTTCTCTTTGTATCTCCTATTTTATTAAAGAGATCTCAGGTCTTACACATTTTATTATTTCCCTCTATTTGTTTGCATTGTTCACTTAGGAAGGCTTTCTTTCTCTTCGTGCTATTCCTTGGAAGTCTGCATTCAGAGGGGTATATCTTTCCTTTTCTCATTTGCCTTTCACTTCTCTTCTTTTCTCAGCTATTTGTAAGGCCTCCTCAAACATTTTGCCTTGTTATGTTTCTTTTCCTTGGGGATGATTTTGATCACTGCCTCCTGTACAATGTTATGAACATCCATTGATAGTTCTTCAGGCACTCGATCAGATCTAATCCCTTGAATCTATTTGTCACATCCACTTTATAATCATAAGGATTTTATTTAGATCGTACCTTAATGGCTTAGTGGTGTTTTGTACTTTCAATTTAAGTCTGAATTTTACAATAAGGGGTTCATGATCTGAGCCCCAGTCAGCTCCTGGTCTTGTTTTTGCTGACTTATAGAGCTTCTCCCAGAGAAGGCAATGGCATCCCACTCCAGTACTCTTGCCTGGAAAATCCATAGACAAGGAGCCTGGTAGGCTGCAGTCCATGGGGTTGCTAAGAGTCAGACACGACTGAGCGAATTCATTTTCACTTTTTACTTTCATGCATTGAAGAAGGAAATGGTAACCCACTCCAGTACTCTTGCCTGGAGAATCCCACGGATGGGGGAGCCGGGTGGGCTGCCATCTATGGGGTCACACAGAGTCGGACACGACTGAAGTGACTCAGCAGCAGCAGCAGCAGCAGAGCTTCTCCATCCTCAGCTGCAAAGAACATAATCAAACTGATTTCAGTGTTGACCATCTGGGGATGTCCATGTGTAGAGTATTCTCTTGTGTTGTTAGAAAAGCATTTCTGATATGACCAGTGTGTCCTCTTGGGAACAATTTGTTAGCTTTTTCCCTGCTTAATTTTGTACTGAAAGGCCAAACTTGCATGTTGCTCCAGGTATCTCTTGAATCCCTACTTTTGAATCTCAGTCCCCTATGCTGAAAATGTCATCTCCTTTGGGTGTTAGTTCTACAAAATCTTTTAGGTCTTCACAGAATGGTTCAAGTTCAGCTTCTTCACAATTACTGTTGAGGCGTATACTTGGATTGAATAGTTTGCCTTGGACATGAGCCAAGATAAAATTGTTGTTTTCGAGATTTCACAGAAGTACTGCATTTCCGACTATTTTGGAGTATGAGGGCGGCTCCATTTCTTCTAAGGGTTACTCCATTAGAAGAAATGGAATACTAATGTTTATGTCTGCCCACAGTAGTAGATATAATGACTATCTGAATTGAATTCGCCTGTTTCAGTCCAGTTTAATTCACTGATTCCAAAAACATTGATATTCACTCTTGCCATCTCCTGTTTGACCACTTCCAGTTTATCTTGATTCACATACCTAATATTCCAGATTCCTATGCAATATTGTCCTATAGTATGGCATTCTTTGGTATGTCTGATTGTACAGCCTTGGACTTTGCTTTCACAACCAGTTCAGTTCAGTTCAGTCACACAGTCATGTCTAGATTTTGCAACCCCATGGACTATAGCATGTCAGGCTTCCCTGTCCATCACCAATGTCTGGAACTTGTTCAGACTCATGTCCATTGCGTTGGTGATGCCATCCAACCATCTCATCCTTTATTGTCCCCTTCTGCTCCTGCGTTCAATCTTATCCAGCATAAGAGTCTTTTCTACTGAGTTGACTCTTCACATTTGGTGGCCAAAGTATTGGAGCTTCAGCTTTGGCATTAGTCCTTCCAATAAATATTCAGGATGGGTTTCCTTTAGGATTGACTGGTTGGATGTCCTTGCAGTCCAAGGGACTCTAAAGAGTCTTCTCCAATACTAAAGTTCAGAAGCATCAATTCTCCAGCTCCCAGCCTTCTTTATGGTCCAGCTCTCACATCCATACATCGCTACAAGAAAAACCATAGCTTTGACTAGATGGACCTTTGTCAGCAAAGTAATGTCTCCACTTTTTAATATGCTGTCTAGGTTTGCCATAGATTTGCATCCAAGGACCAAGTGTCTTTTAATTTCATGGCTGCAGTGACCATCTGCAGTGATTTTGGTGCCCAAGGAAATAAAGTTTCTCCCTGTTTCTATTGTTTCCACATCTCTGCCATCAAGTGATGGGACTGGATGCTATGATCTAAGTTTTTTGAATATTGGGTTTTGAGCCAGCTTTTTCATGCTCCTCTTGCACTTTCATCAGGGGGCTCTTTATCTCCTCTTCGATTTCTGACATAAGGGTTGTGTCATCTGCATATATGAGATTATTGATGTTTCTCTTGGCAAACTTGATACGAGCTTATGCTTCATCCAGCTCGGCATTTCACATGATATATCCTGCATGTAAGTTGAATAAACAGGGTGACAATATACAGCTTTGACATATTCCCTTCCCAATTTGGAACGAGTATGTTGCTACGTGTCTGCTTCTTGACCTGCATACAGATTTCTCAGGAGGCAGGTCAGGTGGTCTGGTATTCCCATCTCTTTAAGAATGTTCCACAGTTTGTTGTGATCCATACAGTCAAAGGCTTTGGCATAGTCAATAAAGCAGAAGTAGATATTTTTCTTGAATTATCTTGCCTTTTCTATGATCGAACAGATGTTGACAATTTTATCTCTGGTTCCTCTGCCTTTTCTAAACCTAGCTTGAACATCTGGAAGTTCTCAGTTCATGTAAAGTTGAAGCCTAGTATGGAGAATTTAGAACATTACTTTGGGGGCATGTGAGATGAGTGCAATTATGCAGTAGTTTGAACATTCTTTGCCATTGCCTTTCTTTAGGATTGGAGTGAAACCTGACCTCTTCCAGTCCTGTGGTTACTGTTGAGTTTTCCAAATTTGCTGGCATATTGGGTGCAGCACTTTCACAGCATCATCTTTCAGTATTTGAAATAGCTCAACTGGAATTCCATCACCTCTTCTACCTTTGTTCATAGTCATGTTTCCAAAGGTTCATTTGACTTTGGACTCCAGGATGTCTGACTCTAGGTGAGTGATCACACAATCATGGTCATCTGGGTCATTAAGATATTTTTTGTATAGTTCTTCTGTGTATTCTTGCCACCTCCTCTTAATATCTTCTGCTTCTGTTAGTTTCATCCCATTTCTGTCCTTTATTGTGCCCATCTTTGCATGAAATGTTCCCTTGGTATCTCCAATTTTATTGAAGATATTTATTGTCTTTCCTATTGTATTATTTTCATCTGTTTCTTTGCATTATTCACTTAAGTAGGCTTTCTTATCTTTCCTTGCTATTTTCTGAAACTCTGCATTCAGATGGATATATCTTTCCTTTTCTCCTTTGCTTTTTACTTCTCTCCTTTCCTCAGCTATTTATAAGGCCTCCTCAGACAACTATTTTGCCTTTTTCATTTCTTTTTCTTGGGGATGGTTTTTATCGCCGCCTCCTGTACAATGTCACAAACAATGTCTATAGTTCTTCAGGCACTCTATCAGATCTAATCCCTTGCATCTATTTGTCACTTAGACTGTATAATTATAAGGGATTTGATTTAGGACATACCTGAATGATCCAGTGGTTTTCCCTACTTTCTTCAATTTAAGTCTGAATTTTGCAATGAGGAGTTCATGCTCTGAGCCACAGTCAGCTCTCAGTCTTACTTTTTTGGCTGTATAGGGTTTCTCCATCTTCAGCTGCCAAGAATATAATCAATCTGATCTGGCATTTGGCATTGATCATCTTTTGATGTCCATTGCAGAGTCATCTCTTGTGCTGTTGGAAGACGGTGTTTCCTATGACCAGTGTGTTCTCCTGGCAAAACTCTGTTAGTCTTTGCCCTGCTTGATTTTGTACTCCAAGGCCAAACATGTCTGTTTACTCCAGGTGCCTCTTGACTTCCTACTTTTGCATTCCAGTCACCTATGATGAAATGGACATCATTTTTTGGTATTCATTGTAGAAGTTCTTGTATTTCTTCATAGAATCCTTCAATGTCAGCTTCTTTGGCATTAGTGGTTGGGGCATAGACTTGCACTACTCTGATGTGCTGGTTTTCCTTGAAAACAAACAGAGATCTTCTGTCATTTTTTTAGATTGCACACACGTACTGCATTTTGTGCTCTTTTGTTGACTGTGAGCACTGTTCCCTTTCTTCTAAGGGATTCTTGTCCACAGCAGTATATGTAATGGCCATCTGAGTTAAATTCACCCACTTCTGTCCATTTCAGTTCACTGACTCCTAAAATTTCGATATTCACCTTTGCTGTCTCCTGTTTGACCACTTCCAATTTACCTTGATTCATGGACCTAACATTCCAGGTTGCTATGCAGTATTGTTCTTTACAGCATCGAACTTTACTTCCATCATCAGTCACATCCACAACTGTGTGTTGTTTTTGCTTTGACCCCATCTCTTCATTCTTTTGAAACCATTTCTCCACTCTTCTCTAGTAGCATATTCACCACCAGACACATCCATAACTGGATATTGTTTCTACTTTGGTTTAGCCTTTTCATTCCTTCTAGAGCTATTTCTCTGCTTTTCTCCAGTAGCGTATTGGGCACTTGTTTGCCTTGGGAGTTCATCTTTCAGTGTCATATATTTTTGCCTTTTCATACTAGTCATGACATTCTCAAAGCAAGAATGCTGAAGTGGTTTCCCATTCCCTTCTCTAGTGGGACCACATTGCACAATGTTATAACCCTCCATTCATAGTTCTTCAGGCACTCTGCTTACCAGATATAATTCCTTGAATCTGTTCATCACCTCCACTATATATTGATAAATGCCTTGATTTAGATCATACCTGAATGATCCAGTGGTTTTCCCTACCTTCTTCAATTTAAGTCTGAATTTTCCAATGAGGAGTTCATGCTCTGAATCACAGTCAGTTCCAGTTTTTGTTTTTACTGACTGTATAAAGCTTCTCCATCTTCAGCTGCAAAGAATATAATCAATCTGATTTTGGCATTGACCATCTGGTTATGTCCATATATATAGTAATCTCTTGAATTATTGGAAATTGGTGTTTGCTATGACCTGCACATTCTCTTAATAAAACTGTTTTAGCCTTTGCCTTGCTTCATTTTGTACTCCAAGGCCATACTTTCCTTTTCTTTGGGGTATCTCTTGGTTTCTTTCTTTTGTATTCCAATCATATGTGATGAAAAGGACATCTTTCCTTTGGTGTTATTTCTAAAATGTGTTGTCGGTTTTCATAGAACTGGTCAACTTCAGCTTCTTTGGCATCTGTGGTTTGGGCATAGACTTGGACTAGTGTGATGTTGAACAGTTTACCTTGAAAATGAACCAAGATCATCCTGTCTTTTTTGAGGTAGTATCCAAGGACTGCATTTTGGACTTTCTGTTGACTGTGAGTGCTACTCCATTTCTTCTAAGGGATTTTTGCTCACAGTAGTAGATATAATGGTCATCTGAATTAAATTGGCCCATACCCCTTCATTTTAGTGTACTGATTCTTAAGATGTTGGTGTTCAATCTTGCCTTCTTCTGCTTGACTAGGACCAATTTACCTTGATTCATGGATCTAACCTTCCCAGTTCCTATGCAATATCGTTCTTAATACCATCAGACTTTACTTTTACCGGAGCTTCCCTGGTGGCTCAGAGATTAAAGCATCTGCCTGCAATGTGGGAGACCAGGGTTCGATTCCTGGGTCGGGAAGATTCCCCTGGAGAAGGAAATGGCAACCCACTCCAGTATTCTTGCCTGGAGAATCCCATGGATGGAGGAGCCTGGTGGGCTACAGTCCACGGGGTCACAAAGAGTTGGACATGACTGAGCAACTTCACTTTCACTTTATTTTTACCACCAGATATATCCACAACTGTGTTTCATTTCCACTTTGGCCCAGCTGCTTCATTCTTTCTGGAGCTATTATTAATTGCCCTCTGCTCTTCCCCATTAGCATATTGGACCCTTCCAACCTTGGGGACTCATCTTCCAGGGTCGTATATTTTTGCCTTTTCATACTGTTCATGGGGTTCTTGCAGCAAGTATACCAGATTGAGTTGCCATTTCCTTCTCTAGTGAACCATATTTAGTCAGAACTCTTCACTATGACCCGTCCATCTTGGGTAGCCCTGTGAGGCATAGCTCATACCTTCATTGAGTTATGGAAACCCACTAGTGATAACAAGGCTGTCATTCATGAAGGAGCAATGTGCCTAGCACTGGACATGTTCTCAATTCAACTCTCTAGCCAAATTATTTTTCTCATCCCCTTAAAATGGGTTTTGCTTTAAATCTCCAAGGTCCATGCTGTTTTCAATTTTGAAGAAAGATGAAGACTTCCTACATTCATTTTACAAAGAAACTTAATCCTTGAGATAATAGTCTAGAGGATTGGGAAATTATAGGGAATTATTCTAAATATTCCAATTGCTTCTGTATGTAGCTGTGCTCCCATAGTAAAGTATGTTTTCTTTTTTTTTTTTCATGTGTTCCCCATCCTGAACCCTCCTCCCTCCTCCCTCCCCACACCATCCCTCTGGATCATCCCAGTGCACCAGCCCCAAGCATCCAGCATCGTGCATTGAACCTGGACTGGCATCTCGTTTCATACATGACATTTCACATGTTTCAATGCCATTCTCCCAAATCTTCCCACCCTCTCCCTCTCCAACAGAGTCCATAAGCCTGTTCTATACATCAGTGTCTCTTTTGCTGTCTCGTATACAGGGTTATCGTTACCATCTTTCTAAATTCCATATATATGCGTTAGTATACTGTATTGGTGTTTGTCCTTCTGGCTTACTTCACTCTGTATAATAGGCTCCAGTTTCATCCACCTCATTAGAACTGATTCAAATGTATTCTTTTTAATGGCTGAGTAATACTCCATTGTGTATATGTACCACAGCTTTCTTATCCATTCATCTGCTGATGGACATCTAGGTTGCTTCCATGTCCTGGCTATTATAAACAGTGCTGCGATGAACATTGGGGTACACGTGTCTCTTTCCCTTCTGGTTTCCTCAGTGTAAAGTATGTTTTCATATTACCCCTGGTAGTCTTGTCATTTTTCTTTGATCTTTATACTACAAAATTTATTTGTATAGCATTTTCTTCTTCAAAACTTTCCAAACATTTTCCAGATATAACCTCATGAATTTAGGGGGTTGTTGTCATTATATGGCTGAATGAAAAGCACAAAGAAATGTATTTGCCTACAAAAGCCTACTCAAAGCAGAAATTCAATCATAGAACCTCATGACATAAAGAGATGGAAGGGATTTTAAAAATTACTTCTTCCCACAGTTTATAGAGAAGGAATTTGAGAGTTAGGGAAGGTGAGTTGTTTAACTCACAGATTAACCTCAACTCATCATGACAAAGCTGAAGCTATAACTCAGAACTTCAGACTCCTACACTAGTGCTATATCCACGACAACATGGTAAGCAAAAGTGTGTGGGAGGAAAAAAAGGGAAAAGAGAGAAATAAAGGAGTTTGTTCTGTACCATTTTAGGACACAATATCAACATGAATATTAAAGATATTCAGTCTGAAAAATGTTTCAAAACTGATATAGAAAATTCAACTCCTATGTATTTAAAGCTTGCCTCAAGAGAAAGGGAGGAAGACAATGATTTAAGCAGCTCTAAGGGCTTTCCTGGTTGCTCAGTGGTAATGAATCCACCTGCCAATGCAGGAGACATGATTTCAGTCCCTAGGTTGGGAAGATCCCCTGGAGAAGGAAATGACAACCCATTCCAGTATTCTTGCCTGGAGAATTCCGTGGACAGAGAAGTTTCGCTTGCTACATGGGGTTAGCTTTGTGTTGCAAAAGAGTCAGACATGAATTAGCAAACAAACATCAACAACAAAAAAGCTCTAGTCATCACAAAATAATCAGAAGTGATAGGTTATTTATATAAAATTGCCAAAGTTGGGTGTCACATATGGCACAGTAACATGTAACAATATTCTATAGTTCAAACCATCAATTTACACTAATTTTCACAAACACAAATAGTACCTTCTTCTGCTATTTGCAGGGAGACTACTGTAGTATTTAGAAGAACAGCTAGAATGGAGAGGATTTTGCCTTCTGACATCTTGCATGTTAGATGAGCTATAAAGAGAAAGTATAATGAATATTTGGGTTCATATACAAGGAATTATTCTTCAAGGCTAAATATTGGATAAATAAAGGGCAGTCCCTAGAGGATGTGCCTTGCAACAGAATGAAGATGTCCTACCTGTTGTATGCAATTCATAATTTACTTCTAATTGTGGTTCCCAAACTGTGCAATGAGACACTCTGTGACATCTCAGCAAACCAACAGGGATGTCATAGGTTGTTTTACATTTTTGAGGGAAACACAGCAGTCGTAAATGCACTTGAGATAAATATGTTTTCAACATTAGATTCTGTCCCATTATTTTGATTATGTAATTTCTTTGCAAAGCAACGTTTTCTGCATCTGATGCAACAAAAGTAAATACCGTTAGGGAAAGGGAGTTGATAGGGGATAACACAGGGAGTTTCTTTGTAGTGATGGAACAGTTACATATTTTGATTGTGGGATGGTCACATAAATCAATATGGAAGACAAAATTATACAGAGCTATGAATATATACACTAATGAATGCCCATAAAAACTGGTAGATTCTACTTAAAGTTTGTTGATCCCGCCAATATAAATGTTCTGCTTTTGATGTACTGTATCAAAAATATTTTATGTATTATATATATTATACAATTGCATGTATATTATACATAAGACATATATAATATGTTGTTGTTGTTCAGTCGTTCAGTCGTGTCCAACTCTTTGTGACCCCATGGACTGCGCATGCCAGGCTTCTCTGTCCTTCACCATCTCCTGGGGCTTGCTCAAACTCATGTCCATTGAGACAGTGATGCCATCCAACCATCTCATCCTCTGTTGCCCCCTTCTCTTCCTGCTCTCAATCTTTCCCAGCATCAGGGTCTTTTCCAATGAGTCAGCTCTTTGCATCAGGTGGCCAAGGTACTGGAGCTTCAGCCACAGCATCAGTCCTTCCAAAGAATATTCAGGATTGATTTCCTTTAGGATTGACTGGTTTGATCTCCTTGCCGTCCAAGGAACTCTCAAGATTCTTCTCCAACACCACAGCTCAAAAACATCAACTCTTTAGCATTCAGACTTCTTTATGGTTCAACTCTCACTTCCATACATGACTACTGGAAAAATCATAGTTTTGACTATATGGACCTTTCTTGGCAGAGTAATGTCTCTGCTTTTTAATATGCTGTCTAAGTTTGTCATAGCTTTTCTTCCAAGGTATGTATATTGTGTATATCTTACAATATATAACATGTGAAAGTGAAAGTCGCTCAGTCATGTCCAACTCTTTGTGACCCCGTGGACTATACATTCCATGGAAATCTCCAGGCCAGAATATTGCAGTGGGTAGCAGTTTCCTTCTCCAGGGGATCTTCCCAACCTAGTGATCGAACCCAGGTCTTCCACATTACAGGTGGATTCTTTACCGGCTGAGCCACAATTATATAACTTGCAAGATATTGTTATTAAGGAAAACAAAGTGAATGGCTAACAAGATCTCTTTATAATATTTTTAACACATATTTATTGAGAGATATTCTAACTGGTTACACTTCTTCCTTTTAAAGCATATCAGCAAATTCTGTGTAGTATATAAAGAATTGTGCAACCATCAACAAAATCATTTTTTTTTAAATTTCCATCACCCCTAACAGAAAGCTTCTACCCTTTAGCTGTCACCCATGAACTCTCCCACATTTCCCCACTCTAGCTAGCCACTATGTTATGTATCCATAAATTTTCCTGTTTCAGAAATTTTACATGAATGGGATAATGCAATACATTGGCTATTATTACTGGTTTCTTTCACTTAACATAGTTTTCAAAGTTCATCCATGTTGTAGAAGTACTTCATTGCTTTTATTGCTGGATATTACTTCATTGTATGGATATGCATTTGTTTCATTTATCAGTTTATGGGGTTTATATTTTTATATTTTCTCACACTTTTGTATATTAAGAATAATGCTATTATGAATATTACATCCTCTACAAGTTTTTGTGCTGGTATATTCTTTCAATTCTCTTTGGTATATACCTAAGCTAGAACTGTTGACTCATATAATACTTTGTTTAACCTATTGAAGGTTAGTCTATTTTCCAAAGTAGCTATACCATTTTATATTCTTACTAGCAGTGTATGCAGGTTTCAATCCATCTTCATTCTCTCCAACACTACTTATTATCTATTTTAAAAATTATATCTATCCTAAAATGCATGAAGTGTTTTCTCACTGCTTTCATTTGGATTTCCCTGATGACCTAAAGCTTAAGCATACTTTGTGTGCATGTTGGCCATTGGTATGCCTTTTTTGGAGATATGCTTACTCATATAATTTGTCCATAAAAAAATATTAGAGTATAGTTGATTTACAATGTTGAGTTAATTTCAGGTGTACAGCAAAGTGAATCAGATATGCATATTACTTTGTCCAGTTTTAACTGCAATGTTTCTTATTTTATTATTGACTTTCTATAGTTCTTTGTATATTCTAGACACAAGCATCTTTTCAGATATTTGATTGTACATATTTTCTCCCATTCAGTAGGTTGTCTTTTCACTTTCCTGATATCATTTGATACCGAAAATTCTCAAATTTTGGTGGCCTCATTCCTCAATTTTTTTTTCCTTTGGTTAACTCTATTTTTTTTTAATTTAAATATAGACCAGGAGTAGAATTGCTGGGTCATATGGTGGTTTTATTCCACCATATGGAATAAATTTTCCATTTTAAGGAATGGAATACCCATTTTTTAAAGGAATCCCCATACCATCTTCTATAGTGGCTGTATCTATTTCCATTCCCACAAACAGTACAACAGGGTTCCCTTTTCTCCATCCTGAGGAAATATAAATTTAAAAAGACACATGTGCCCCAATGTTCATTGCAGCACTATTTACAATAGCTAGAATGTGGAAGCAACCTAAATGTCCATCAACAAATGAATGGATAAAGAAGTTCTGGTATATATACACAATGGTATATTACTCAGCAATAAAAAGGAGCACATTTGAGTCAGTTCTAATGAGGTGGATTAACCTAGACCCTATTATACAGAGTGAAGTAAATCAGAAAGAGAAAGATAAATATCATATACTATATGGGAGCGTATATGGGAGAAGGCAATGGCACCCCACTCCAGTACTCCTTCCTGGAAAATCCCATGGATGGAGGAGCCTGGAAGGCTGCAGTCCATGGGGTCACTGAGGGTCAGACATGACTGAGCGAATTCACTTTCACTTTTTACTTTCATGCATTGGAAAAGGAAATGGCAACCCACTCCAGTGTTCTTGCCTGGAGAATTCCAGGGATGGAGGAGCCTGGTGGGTTGCCGTCTATGGGGTCACACAGATTCAGACACGACTGAAGTGACTTAGCAGCAGCAGCAGCAGCAACACATATATATGGAATCTAGAAAGGTGATACTGAAGACTTTATATGCAGGGCAGCAATGAAGACATAGACATAGAAAACAGACTTATGGACACGATGAGAGGGGAGGAGAGAGTGAGATGTACGGAGAGAGTAACATGGAGACTTACATCACCATATGTAAAATAGATAGCCAATGGAAATTTGCTGTAAGTCTCAGATAATTCAAACAGGGGCTCTGTATCAACCTAGAGGGGTGGGATGGGGAGGGAGATGGGAAGGAGGGAGGGGACATACATATGCCTATGGCTGATTCATATTGAGATTTGACAGAAAACAGCAAAATTCTGTAAAGCAATTATCCTTCAATAAAAAATAAATTAATATTAAAAATTCTGTAAAGCAATTATCCTTCAATTAAAAAATTGAAATATAGTCAATTTGTAACATGCCAATGTCTGCTGAATGGCAAGGTGACTCAGTTATGCACATATATATATATATATATATATATATTTCTTTTATATATTCTTTTCCATTATGTCTTATCAAAGGAAATTGGATATAGTTCCCTGTGCTATACATAAGACCTTATTTTTTATCCATTCTAAATGGAATAGTTTGAATCTACCAATTCCAAACTCCCAGTCCATCCTTCTCCCTTCCCTCTCACCCTTAGCAATCGCAAGTCTGATCTCTATGAGTCTATTTCTGCTTTGTAGATAGGTTAGTTCATGCCATATTTTATATTCCATATATAAGTGATATAACATGGCATTTTTCTTTCTCTTGCTGACTTGCTTCATTTAATATGATAATCTCTAGTTGCATCCATGTTGCTGCAAATGCTAACATTCATTCTTTTCATGGCTGAGTAGTATTCCATTGTATATATGTACCACATCTTTTTTATCCATTCATCCATCAATGGGCATTTCATTGATAATATTCTTTGGCTATTATGAATAATGTGCTGCTATGAACATAAAGGTGAATATATCTTTTTGAATTATAGTTTTTTGGATAAATGCCCAGGAGTGGAATTGCTGGATCATATGGTAACTTTATTTTTAGTTTTCCGAGGTACATCCACTCTGTTCTCCATAGTTGCTGTGCCAATTTACACTCCCACTAACAGTGGGGGAGAGTTTCCTTTTTTCCACAATCTCTCCAGCATTTGCTATTTGTAGACTTTTTAGTGATGGCCATTGTGACCGGTGTGAGGTGGTGTCTCATTGTACTTCTGATTTGCATTTCTCTAACAAATTACTGATGCTGAGCATCTTTTCATGTGCCTACTGGCTGCCTGTATATCTTCTTTGGAAAATGTCTATTAAGATCTTCTGCCCATTTTTTTGATTAGGTTAGTTGTTTTTCATTGTTCACTTGTATAATCTACTTGTATATTTTGGAGATTAAACTTTGTTTGGTAGCACTATTTGCAAATATTTTCTCCCATTCTCTGTGTTTTATTTATTTATTTATTGGTTTCCTTTGCTATGCAAAATCTTGTAAGCTTGAATTAAGTTCCAGTCGTTTATTTTTGATTTTATGTCTGTAGCCTTGGAAGACTGTGAAGTGAAAGTTGTTCAGTCATGTCTAACTCTTTAGTTATCCCATGGACTACACAGTCCATGAAGTTCTCAAGGCCATAATGCTGGAGTGGGTAGCCTTTCTCTTCTCCAGGGCATCTTCCCAACCCAGGGATTGAACCCAGATCTCCCACATTGTAGGTGGATTCTTTACTAGCTGAGCCACGAGGGAAGCCCAAGAATACTGGAGTGCGGAGCCTATCCCTTCTCCAGAAGATCTTCCTGACCCAGGAATCAAACCAGGGTCTCCTGCATTGCAGGCAGATTGTTTACCAACTGAGCTAACAGGAAAGCCCCTGGGAGACTGATAGAATGTTTTAAAAAAATCTTATAACAATTGCACTAAAAAATACCTAGGAATAAACTTGATCAAGGAAGTGAAAGACTTTTACACTGAGAACTATAAAACACTATTAAAGAAAATTAAAGAGGATTCAAAGGAATAGAAATACATTCAAATTAAAGAGGATTCAAAGGAATAGAAATACATTCCATGCTCATGCTTGGAAGAATTAATATTGTTAAAATGGCAATACTTCCCAAAGCAAGCTCTGGATTTCATGTGATTCTTATCAAATTACTCATGACATTTTTGCATAGAACTAGAACAAATTCC
This sequence comes from Bos mutus, assembly GCF_027580195.1. NCBI lineage: Eukaryota > Metazoa > Chordata > Mammalia > Artiodactyla > Bovidae > Bos > Bos mutus. The sequence continues at coordinate 63,380,791 of NC_091646.1, read as the reverse complement.
AACAATCTATATAGAACCATAAAAAACCAGCATTGCCAATGAAATCCTGAGAGGAAACTAGAATGAAACAGAAGATATAACTTCCTCAGACTTCAGATATCATTACAAAGCTACTTTAATCACAACAGTGTGGGATTGGTGCAAAAACAGACATATGGATCAATGGAACAGAATAGAAAGTCCACAAATAAACCCACATATCTATAGTCAATTAAACTTTGACAAAGTAGGCAAGAATTTAAAATGAGAAAAAAGTCTGTTCAGCAAGGGGCACTGGGAAGCTGGGATGCTGTTGCTGCTGCTAAGTCATTTCAGTCATGTCCAACTCTCTGCGACCCCATAGATGGCAGCCCACCAGGCTCCCCCATCCCTGGGATTCTCCAGGCAAGAACACTGGAGTGGGTTGCCATTTCCTTCTCCAATATGCATGAAAGTGAAAAGTGAAAGTGAAGTCGCTCAGTCGTGTACAACTCCTAGCGACCCCATGGACTGCAGCTGACCAGGCTCCTCCGTCCAGGGGAGGGATTTTCCAGGCAAGAGTATTGGAGTGGGGTGCCATTGTCTTCTGGGATAGCAACATGTAAATCAAAGTAGTTGGAACACACCATCATACCATACACAAAAATAAACTCTAAATGGCTTAAAGACTTAAGATAAACCATGACACCATAAAACCCATAGAAGACAGCATAGACAAAGCATTCATCAACATAAATTGTAGCAAGTTTTCTTTTTAGAGCTTTATTTTATATTTGATAATAGTTGATTAATAATATTGTATTAGTTTCAGGTGTAAAGCAAAATGATTCAGTTATACATGTACATGTACATTATTTTTCATAAAATCTCATAAAAATCATTAACAACAAACAGAAACAAACAACTCAATTAAGAAATAAGCAGATGAACCAAATAGACTTTTTCCAAAGAAGACATACAGGTGACCATCAGGGACACAAAACGATGTTCAGCACCACTAAGCATTAAGGAAATGAAAATCAAAACCATAATGAGATATCATATCACAGTTGACAGAATGGCTGTTATCAAAAAGGCAAGAAATAACAAGTGCTGGTAAGACTGTGGAGAAAAGTGAACACTCATGCACTTCTGGAGAGAATATTAACTTGTGTAGCCACTATAGAAAACAGAAGAAGAGGTTAAGGAGAGGTGGCAAGAAAGCACAGAACTCTACAAAAAAAGGTCTTAATGACCCAGATAACCGTGATGATGTGGTCACTCACCTAGAGATGAACACCTTGGAGTGTGAAGTCAAGTGGACATAGGGAGCATTACCTCAAAGCTAGTGGTAGTGATGGAATTCCATAATAATAAAAAAATTTATTATTATTTAAATAAAAATATTTAAAATTCTAAAAGAGGATGCTGTTAGAGTGCTGCATTCAGTATGTCACCAAATTTGGAAAACTCAGCAGTTGCTGTAGGACTGGAAAAGGTCAGTTTTCATTCCAATCCAAAAGAAGGAAAATGTCAAAGAATATTCCAACTACCACACAATTGCACTTATTTTACATGCTAGCAAGGTTATGCTCAAAATCCTTCAAGCTAGGCTTCAGCAGTACCTGAACCAAGAACTTCCAGATGTATAAGCTGGGTATCTTTCTATTTTTTTTGTTTTAGTTATTTTAATTTGAGGCTAATTACAATATTGTATTGGTTTTTGCCATACACTGACATGAGTCAGCCATGGGTGTACATGTGTTCTGGATCCTGAACCCCACTGCCACCTCCCTCCCCATCCTGTCCCTCTGGGTCATCCCAGTGCACCAGCCCTGAGCAACCTGTCTCATGCATTGAACCTAGACTAGCGATCTGTTTCACATATGAAACATGTATATTAACATGTTTCAATGCTATTCTCTCAGATCATCCCACCCTCACCTTCTCCCACTGAGTCCAAAAGACTATTGTATATATCTGTGGCTCTTTTGCTGCCTCGCATATAGGGTTATAATTACTATCTTTATAAATTCCATATATATGCTTTAGTATACTCTATTGGTGTTTTTCTTTCTGACTTGCTTCACTCTGTATAAAAGGCCCCAGTGTCATCCAACTCATTAGAACTGGTTTAAATGCATTCTTTTTAATGGCTGAGTAATATTCCATTATGTATATGTACCATGGCCTTCTTATCCATTGTCTGCTGATGGACATCTAAGTTGCTTCCATGTCCTGGCTTTTATAAACAGTGCTGTGATGAGCATTGGGGTACACGTGTCTCTTTCAATTCTGGTTTCCTCGGTGTGTATGCCCAGCAGTGGGATTGTTGGGTCATGTGGCAGTTCTATTTCCATTTTTTTAAAGGAATCTCTACACTGTTCTCCAGAGTGTCTATACTAGTTTGCATTCCCACCAACAGTGTAAGAGGGTTCCCTTTTTTCCACACCCTCTCCAGCATTTATTGCTTGGAGATTTTTAGATAGCAGCCATTCTGACCAGCATGAGATGGTACATCACTGTGGTATTGATTTCCATTTCTCTGAGAATGAGTTATATTGAGCATGTTTTCATGTGTTTGTTAGCCATCTGTATGTCTTCTTTGGAGAAATGTCTGTGTAGATCTTTGTCCTATTTTTTGATTGGGTCGCTTATCTTTCTGGAATTGAGCTGCAGGAGTCTTCATTGTGCAAAAGCTTTTAAGTTTAATTAGGTCCCATTTGTTTATTTTTGCTTTTATTTCCATTACCCTGGAAGGTAGTTCGTAGAGGATCCTGCTGTGGTTAATGTCAGAGAGTGTTTTGCCTATGTCTTCCTCTAGGAGTTTTATAGTTTCTGGTCTTATGTTTAGATCTTTAATTCATTTTGAGTTTTTTTTTTTTTTCCTAATGTTTTAATCCTTTAAATTTGCAATGAACTCTTCCGTGCAACTGGATAGAGGTCAGGTGCGATGGGCCCTGGTCATTCCCCAGTCATGGCTGTTACTTTTGTTTGCTTATCTTTTTTTTCATATTTTCATTGGCTTTATTTTTGTGTATGGTGTTAGAAAGTGTTCTAGTTTCATTCTTTTACAAGTGGTTGACCAGTTTCCCCGGCACTATTTCTTAAAGAGATTGTCTTTTCTCCATTGTATATTCTTGTCTGCTTTGTCAAAGTTAAGGGGTCCATAGGTGCATGGATTTATCTCTGGGCTTTCTATGTTGTTCCATTGATTGATATTTCTGTCTTTGTGCCAGTACCATACTGTCTGGATAACTGTGGCTTTGTAGTAGACCCTGAAGTCAGGCAGATTTATTCCTCCAGTTCTTTTTTTCTTTCTCAAGATTGTTTTGGCTATCTGAGGATTTTTGTATTTCCATACAAATTGTGAAATTATTTGTTCTAATTCTATGAAAAATACCATTGGTAGCTTGATACAGATTGCATTGAATCTATAGATTGTTTGGGGGAGTGTACTCATTTTGACAATATTGATTCTTCTGATCTATGAACATGGTGCATTTATCCACCTATTTGTCTCCTCTTTGATTTTTTTCATCAGTTTTTATGGTTTTCTATATGTATGTCTTTTGTTTCTTTAGGTAGATATATTCCTAAGTATTTTATTCTTTTTGTTGCAATGGTGAATGGAATTATTTCCTTAATTTCTCTTCCTGTTTTCTCATTGTTCGTGTATAGCAATGCAAGGGATTTCTGTGTGTTGATTTTATATCCTGCAACTTTACTATATTCATTCATTAGCTCTAGTAATTTTTCTGGTGGAGTCTTTAGGGTTTTGTATGTAGAGGATCATGTTATCCACAAACAGAGTTTTATTTCTTTTCCAATCTGGATTCCTTTTATTTCTTTTTCTTCTCTGACTGCTGTGGTCAAAACTTCTAAAACTATGTTGAATAGTAGTGGTGAGAGTGGGCACTCTTGTCTGGTTCCTGAATTTAGGGGAAATGCTTTCAATTTTTCACCATTGCAGGTAATGTTTCCTGTGGCTTTGTCGTATATTGCATTCATTATGTTGAGGTAGGTTCCTTCCATTCCTGCTATTTGGAAGGTTTTTATCATAAATAGATGTTGCCTTTTGTCAAAGGCTTTCTCTGCATCTATTGAGATAATCATATGTTTTTTATCATTCAATTTGTTAATGTGGTGTATTACATTGATTGATTTGTGGATATTAAAGAATCCTTGCATTCCTGAGATAAAGCCCACTTGGTCATGATATATGATCTTTTTAATATGTTGTTGGATTCCATTTGGTATTTTGTTAAAGTTTTTGCATCTATGTTCATTAGTGATATTGACCTGTAGTTTCCTTTCTTCTTCTTCTTCTTCTTCTTTTTTTTTTTTTGTGGCATCTTTGCCTGGTTTTGGTATGAGGGTGATATTGGGCTCATAGAATGAGTTTGGAAGTTTATCTTCCTCTGCAGTTTTCTGGAAGAGTTTGAGTAGGATAGGTGTTAGCTCTTCTCTCAATTTTTGGTAGAATTCAGCTGTGAAGCCGTCTGGACCTGGGCTTTTGTTTGCTGGAAGATTTCTGATTAGTTTCCATTTCTGTGATTGTGATGTGTCTGTTAAGATTTTATATTTCTTCCTGGCTCAGTTTTGGAAAGTTGTACTTTTCTAGGAATTTGTCCATTTGTTCCAAGTTTTCCATTTTATTGGCATATGGTTGCTGATCATAGTCTCTTATAACCCTTTGTAAATCTGTGTTGTCTGTTGTGATTTCTCCATTTTCATTTCTAATTTTGTTGATTGGATTCTTCTCCTTTTGTTTCTTGATGAGTCTAGCTAATGATATTTCAATTTTATTTATCTTCTCAAAGAACCATCTTTTAGATTTGCTGATTTTTGCTATGATCTCTTTTGTTTATTTTTCATTTATTTCTGCCCTAATTTTTAAGTTTTCTTTCCTTCTACTAACCCTGGATTTCTTCACTTCTTCCTTTTCTAGTTACTTTAGATGTAAAGTTAGGTTATTTGACTTTTTTCTTGTTTCTTGAGGAAAAACTATATTGCTATGAACCTTCCCCTTAGCACTGCTTTTACAGTGTCCCACAGGTTTTGGGTTGTTGTGTTTTCATTTCCATTAATTTCTATGCATATTTTGATTTCTTCTGTGATGTGTTGGTTATTCAGCAGTGTGTTGTTCAGCCTCCTGTAATTTTCTCCTGTAATTGACATCTAACTTCATCTAATTACATCTAATCTTGCTGCATTGTGGTCAGAAAAGATGCTTGGAATGATTTCAATTTTTTTTTTTAAATTTACCAAGCCTAGATTAATGGCCCAGGATATAATCTATCCTGGAGAAGGTTTCATGTGCACTTGAGAAAAAGGTGAGATTCATTGTTTTGGGGTGAAATGTTCTATAGATATCAGTTTGGTCTAACTGGTCCATTGTATCACTTAAAGGTTGTGATTCCTTGCTAATTTTCTGTTTAGTTGATCTATCCATAGGTGTGAGTGGTATATTAAAGTTTCCTACTATTATTTTGTTGTTGGTAACATCCCATTTCATACTTGTTATCATTTGCCTTACATATTGTGGTTCTCCTATGCTGGGTGCATATATATTTATAATTGTTATATCTTCTTCTTGGATTGATCCTTTGATCGTATGTAGTGTCCTTCTTTGTCTCTTTTCACAGCCTTTATTTTAAAGTCTATGAGTATTGCTACTCCTGCTTTCCTTTGGTCTCTATCTGCATGAAGTAAATTTTTCCAGCTTTCCACTTTCAATCTGTATGTGTCCCTTGTTTTGATGTGGGTCTCTTGTAGACAGCATATATATGGGTCTTGTTTTTGTATCCATTCAGCCAATCTTTGTATTTTGGTTGGGGCATTCAACCCATTTACATTTAAGGTAATTATTAATAAATGTGATCCCATTGCCATTTACTTAGTTGTTTTGGATTCGAGTTTATACACCCTTTCTGTGTTTTCTGTCTAGAAAAGATCCTTTAAAATTTGTTGGAGAGCTGGTATGGTGGTGCTGAATTGTCTCTGCTTTTGCTTGTCTGTAAAGCTTTTGATTTCTCCCTCATATTTGAGTGAGATCTTTGATGGGTACAGTAATCTGGGTTGTAGGTTTTTCTCTTTCATCACTTTAAGTATGTCCTTCCATTCCTTTCTGGCCTAAAGAGTTTCTATGGAAAGATCAGCTGTTATCCGTATGGGAATCCCCTTGAATGTTGTTTGTTGTTTTTCCCTTGCTGTTTTTACTATGTATTCTTTGTGTTTGATCTTTGTTAATTTGATCAATATGTGTCTTGGGATGTTTCACCTTGGATTTATCCTGTTTTGGACTCTCTGGGTTTCTTGGACTTCGGTGATTATTTCCTTCCCCATTTTAGGGAACTTTTTAACTATTATCATCTCAGGTATTTTCTCATGGCCTTTTTGTCTTCTTCTTCTGGGACTCCTATGACTCTAATGTTGGAGCATTTAACATTGTCCTAGAAGTCCCTGAGGTCGTCCTCATTTCTTTTAAGTATTTGTTTTTTCTTTTTTCCTCTCTGCTTCATTTATTTCTACCATTCAATCTTCTACCTCAATTAGCCTATCTTCTGCTTCCGTTATTCTACTGTTGCTTCCCTCCAAGTGTTTTTTACCTCATTTATTGCATTATTCATTATTGACTGACTTTTTAAATTTATTCTAGGTCCTTGCTAAACATCTCTTACATCTTCTCAATCCTTGTCTCCAGGCTATTTATCTGTAACTCCATTTTGTTTTCAACATTTTGGATTATTTTTACTATCATTATTCTGAATTCTTTTTCAGGTAGACTCCCTGTCTCCTCTTCTTTTGTTTGGTTTGGTGGGCTTTTATCATGCTCCTTTACCTGCTGAGTATTTCTCTGTTTTTGTATCTTGTTTATATTGCTGTGTTTGGGGTGGCCTTTCTGTATACTGGCAGTTTGTGGTTCCTCTTTATTGTGGAGGTTCCTCATTGTGGGTGGGTTTGGACGAGTGTCTTTTCAAGGTTTCCTGGTTAGGCAAGCTTGCATCGGTATTTTGGTGGATGGTGCTGGATTTCTTCCCTCTGGAGTGCAATGACGTGTCCAGTAGTGAGTTTTGAGATGTCTATTGGTTTGGTGTGACTTTGGGCAGCCTGTATATTGAAGGTCAGAACTATGTTCCTGTGTTGCTGGAGAATTTGTGTAGTATGTCTTGCTCTGGAACTTGTTGTCCCTGGGGTGGTGCTTGGTTCAGTGTAGGTATGGAGGCTTTTGGATGAGCTCTTATCGATTAATGTTCCCTGGAGTCAGGAGTTCTTTGGTGTTCTCAGGTTTTGGGCCTACCTCCTGCCTCTGGTTTTCAGTCTTCTTGTTACAGTAACCTCAAGACTTCTCCATTCATACAGCACTGATGATTAAACATCTAGGTTAATGGTGAAAAGATTCTCCACAGTGAGGGACACCAAGATAGGTTCACAGAGTTACATGGAGAAGAGACGAGGGAAGAGGGAGATAGAGGTGACCAAGAGGAGAAGAGGGGTAATCAAAAGAGGTGAGAGCAATATAGCCAGTAATCAATTCCCTATGTGCTCTCCACAGTCTGGAACCCTCAATGAGGGTCATGGAGTGACGTAGAGAAGAGAAGAGGAAGGAAGGAGATAGAGGTGACCAGGAGGATAAAAGGGGGAATAAAAAGGAGAGAGACAGATCTAGGCAGTAATCAGTTCCCTAAGTGTTCTCCACAGCCCAGAACACATACAGAGATTTAGAGTTGTCTAGAGAAGAGAAGGGGCGGGAGGAGATAGAGGTGACCTTGGGGAGAAAGAGTCAAAAGGGGGAGAGAGTAATCAAGCCAGTAATCACATTCCTAATTAAAAATGGATACTGACAATTGGATTCTTAAAGGTAAAAAATTGATAACAAATATCAAAAAGCAAATATTAAAAATCTAGAGGGTAGACTCTCAAAAATACAATATTAAAAAAAAACAACAAAGCAAAATAACAAAAATTACAAAAAATACATATGAAGTTTGCTTTAAAAATAGGGTCTTTTTTTGCAAGGTAATAGTAGGCTATAAAAATGAAAATTAAAGGAGTAATAGAAGACTTAAGAATTTTAAAAAATTAAATTAAAAAAAAATGGTAATAGTTAAAATATATCTAGGAATTTCTCTGGAGCTGTGGCAGGCAGTGTGGGGTCAGTTCAGTTTCAGATAGTTCCTTGTTCCAGCTTATACATTTCAAGATCTATAGGTCCCTTCCAATGTAGTCGGTGCTAACTACAGGGTTTTAATCTGTTGTACCTGTCACTTCCAAAGCGGTTCCCTCTGTTTATTTTGATTTCTTCTTTTTGCAGGTCTCTTAAGTGTCTAATTTCCACCCTGACACAAGGGGGCGAAGGTGGTCACTTATTTATGCTCACTTGTTCAGTCGTGCTGTGGGGAGGGAGGAACACTGCAAACAAATATCACTGGTGTGCATGGGGAGTGCTTGCAGTGTCTTGGCCACACTGGGTTTTCCCCTGCTCACAGCGTGTGTGCTTTCCCAGTCTACACTGTTTAGGCTCCAGGTTGTTCTGCAGGGGAACTGTCTAAAGCGGGTCCTGGGTTGTGTGTACTTCCCAGGTTTAAGCTGATCAGGTTCAGGTTCTCAGGTACTCCCCAAAGGCTTAGACTTGGTTGGGCCAGCGTTTTGTGCCCTTCCCAGGTCCAAGCAGCTCAGGCGACCAGGTGCTTGGTGAGTGCACTCTCCCCAGGTGGGGAATGAATCTTATCACCTCCCCGTTCCCAGCCGCTCAGTTTCCTGGTTGGCAGCGTGCACTCCGTCTCAGGTGTGCTGTGTGCCTCTTCTGGGGAGCTTATCTTTGGCTGCAACCCTCCAGGTGGATGTCAACCGTCCAGCATCCCAGGAAGTCTTGGTTAGCAACTGGAAGCCTGCTCGCAGTTTGGTAGGGGATGCCATCTCTGGAGCCAAGTTTGCTCCTTTCTGACTCTGGCTACTGCGTGCCTGCCCTCCATGCTTCCAGTGGGGGATGGGCTAGTGTGCAGCCAGCTAGCTCTCCTCTGGTATTCCCTCAGTCCTTTGTTCTGTGAGCAGGCCAGGCAGTACCTTAGGTTAGGGCTTTTCATGGGATAGTTCTCTCTCTCTCTCTCTCTCTCTCTCTCTTTTATTTTCCTCTCTCTCTCTCTGGCTATTCCACAGTTTATGTTGCTATCTCATGTTAGCTTCCTCAGATTGCCCTCAGGACATTCAGGCCCAGTCCTTACCCTAAGCAATGCAGTCCACTCCTCCCTGTTCAGCCCCTGCATGCTGGTGGCTGATGTGAGTGTTTGGGATACTTCTTTGCTGGGAGTTGCCATTAGGGATGTAATTTATGGGGTTTATTTATTTATTTATTTTTCCTCCCGCTTATGTTGCCCTCTGAGATTCCAATGTTTGGAAACTTCTCTTTAAAGACTCCCTTCCCAGGATGAGTCTCCATCCCTACCCCTTTTGTCTCTCTTTTTATCTTTTATATTTTGTCCTACCTCTTTTCAAAGACAATGGGCTGCCTTTCTGGGTGCCTAATGTCCTCTGCCAGGATTCCGAGGTTGTTTTGTGAAATTTGTTCAGCGTTCAAATGTTCTTTCAATGAATTTGTGGGGGAGGAAGTCGTCTCCCCATCCTATTTCTCTGCCATCCTAAGCTGAGTTTCAAAGAGGCAGAGGAACCAGAAATCAAAATGTCAACATCCATTGGATCATGGAGAATGTAAGGGAATTCCATAAAAATATCTACTCCTGCTTCATTGACTACCCTAAAGCCTTTGACTGTGCAGATTACAACAAACTGTGGGAAATTCTTAAAGAGATGGGAATACCAGAACACCTTAACTGTCTTCTGAGAAACTTGTATGCAGGTCAAGAAGCAATAGTTAGAACCAGACATGGAATAACTGACTGGCTCAAATTTGGGAAAGGAGTACAACAGCCTGTATACTGTCACCCTGCTTATTTAACTTCTATGCACAGTACATCAAGCGAAATACCAGGCTTGATGAATCACAAGCTGGAATCAAGATTTTTGGGAGAATTATCAACAACTTCAAACATACAGATGATGCTATTTGAATAGCAGCAAGTGAAGAAGAACTAAAGCACCTCTTGATGAAGGTGTATGAGGAAAGTAAAAAAGCTGGCTTGAAACTCAACATTAAAAAAAAAAAAACTAAGTTTATGGCATCTGGTTCTATCACTTCATGGCAAATAGAAGGGGGGGAAAGTGGAAGCAGTGACAGATTTTCTTTTCTGGGCTCCAAAATCACTGTAGACAGTGGCTATAGCCATGAAATTAAAAGACTCTTGCTCCTTGGCATCAAAATTATAACAAACCTAGACACTATGTTTAAAAAAAAAAAAAAAAAACATACACATCACTTTGCTGACAAAGGTCTGTATAATCAAAGCTATGGTTTACCCAGTCATCATGTACAGATGTGTGAGTTGGACCATAAAGAAGGCTGAGAACCAAAGAATTGATGTTTTTGAATTGTGGTACTGGAGAAAACTCTTAAGAGCCCCTTGGACTGCAAGGAGATCAAACCAGTTAATCCTAAAGGAAATTAACTCTGAATATTTACTGGAAGGATTGATGGTGAAGTGGATGCTCCAATACTTTGGCCACCTGATGCAAAGAACTGACTCATTGGAAAAGGCCTTGATGCTGTGAAATATTGAAGGCAAAAGGAGAAGAGAACAGCAGAAGATGAAATGGTTAGATAGCATCACCAACTCAACAGGCATGAATTTGAGCAAACTCCAGAAGATAGTTGAATACAGAGGAGTCTGTCATGCTGCAGTTTAAGGAGTTGAAAAGAGTCAGACACAATTGAGCAACTGAACAACAACAAGGTAGACAACACTATGGAGATTCCTCCAAAAATGACTAAAAATTAAACTGCTGTATGATCCAGCTATTCCACTTCTGGATATTTATCTAAAATATACAAAACACTAAATTTGAAAAGATATATGCTCCCCTATGTTCACTGTGCCCTTGCTTACAATATCCAAAATATGGAAACTACCTAAGTGCCCATGAACAGATGAATGGGTAAATAAGATATGATATGTATAAATGAACACTATTCAGCTAGAAGAAAAGGTAAAATGTTTCCATTTGTGACAACATAGATGGACCTTGAGATTTTATATTCAGTGAAAATGTCAGACAGAGAAAGACAAATATCTCCTTTTACAAAATTTAGTTTTAACATTCCTCTGCCACTGTCAAATTATTCATATTAGTTCAGTTCAGTCACTCAGTCATGTCCAACTCTTTGAGATCCCATGGGCTGCAGCACGCCAGGCCAACCTGTCCTTCACCAACTCCCGGAGTTTACTCAAGCTCATGTCCATTGAGTTGGTAATTCCATCCAACCATCTTGTCCTCTCTTGTCCCCTTCTCCTCCCACCTTCAGTCTTTCCCAGCATCAGGGCCATTTCAAATGAGTCAGTTCTTTGCATCAGATGACCAAAGTATTGGAGTTTCAGCTTCAGCATCTGTCCTGCCAATTAATATTCAGGACTGATCTCCTTTAGAATGGACTGGTTGGATCTCCTTTTCATTCAAGGGACTCTAAAGAGTCTTCTCCGACACCACAGTTCAAAAGCATCAGTTGTTTGGTGCTCAGCTTTCTTTATAGGCCAACTCTCACATCCATACATGACTACTGGAAAAACAATAGCTTTGACTAGATGGAACTTTGTTGGCAAAGTAATGTCTGCTTTTTAATATGTCTAGTTTGGTCATAACTTTTCTTCCAAGGAGCAAGTGTCCTTTAATTTCATGGCTGCAGTCACCATCTGCAGTGATTTTGGAGCCCCCCTCAAAAATAAATAAATAAAGTCTGTCACTGTTTCCACTGTTTTCCCATCTATTTGCCATGAAGTAATGGGACCAGATGCCATGATCTCAGTTTTCTGAATGTTGAGTTTGAAGCAAAATTTTTCACTCTCCTCTTTCACTTTCATCAAAAGGCTTTTTAGTTCTTCTTTGCTTTCTGTCATAAGGGTGGTGTCATCTGCATATCTGAGGTTATTTATATTTCTCCTGGCAATCTTGATTCCAGCTTGTGCTTCATCCAACCCAGCATTTCTCATGATGTATTCTGCATATAAGTTAAATAAGCAGGATGACAATATACAGCCTTGAGGTACTCCTTTCCCTATTTGGAACCAGTTTGTTGTTCCACGTCCAGTTCTGTTGCTTCCTGACCTGCATACAGGTCTCTCAAGAAGCAGTTCAGATGGTCTGGTATTCCGATCTCTTTAAAAATTTTCCAGTTTGTTGTGGTCCACACAGTCAAAGGCTTTGGCATAGTCAATAAAGCAGATATAGATGTTTTTCTGAAACTCTCCTGCTTTTTCGATGATCCAACGGATGTTGGCAATTTGATCTCTGGTTCCTCTGCCTTTTCTAAAACCAGTTTGACCATCTGGAATTTCATGGTTCTGGAATTTCATACTGTTGAAGCCTGGCTTGGAAAATTTTGAGCATTACTTTGCCAGCGTGTGAGATGAATGCAACCGTGCGGTAGTTTGAGCATTCTTTGGCATTGCCTTTCTTTGGGATTGGAATGAAAACTGACCTTTTTCCATTCATGTGGCCACTGCTGAGTTTTCCAAAGTTGCTGGCATAATGAGTGCAGCACTTTCACTGCATCATCTTTTAGGATTTGAAATAGTTCAACCGGAATTCCATCACCTCCACTACCTTTGTTTGTAGTGATGCTTTTTAAGGCTCCCTTGACTTCACATTCCAGGATGTCTGGCTCTAGGTGAGTGATCACACCATCGTGGTTATCTGGGTCATTAAGATCTTTTTTGTATAGTTCTTCTGTGTATTCTTGCCACCTCTTCTTAATATCTTCTGCTTCTGTTAGGTCCATACCATTTCTGTCCTTTATTGTGCCCATTTGTGCATGAAACGTTCCTTTGGTATGTCTTATTTTCTTGAAGATATCTCTAGTCTCTCCCATTCTGTTGTTTTCTTCTATTTCTTTGCATTGATCAGTGAGGAGGGTTTTCTTATCTTTCCTTGATATTCTTTGGAACTCTGCATTCAAATGGGTATATTTTTTTCTTTTCTCCTTTGCCTTTTGCTTCTCTTCTTTTCACAGCTCTTTATAAGGTCTCCTCAGACAACCATTTTGCTTTTTTTTCATTTATTTTTCTTGGGGATGGTCTTGATCCCTGCCTATTGTACAATGTCACAAACCTCTGCCCATAGTTCTTCAGGCACTCTGTCTATCAGATCTAAGGGATTTAATTTATGTCATCCCTGAATGGTCTAGTGATTTTCCCTACTTTCTTCAATATAAGTCTGAATTTGGCAAGAGGGAGTTCATGATCTGAGCCAAAGTCAGCTCTTGGTCTTGTTTTTGCTGACTGTATAGAGCTTCTCCATCTTTGGCTGCAAAGAATATAATCAATCTGATTTCGGTGTTGACCTTCTGGTGATGTCCATGTGTACAGTCTTCTCTTGTGTTGTTGGAAGAGGGTGTTTGCTATGAACAGTGTGTTCTCTTGGCAGAATTCTATTAGCCTTTGCCCTGCTTCATTCTGTACTCCAAGGCTAAATGTGCCTGTTACTCCAGGTATTTCTTGATTTCCTACTTTTGCATTCCAGTTCCCTATAATGAAAAGGACATCGTTTTTTGGTTGTTAGTTCAGAATGTCTTGTAGGTCTTCATAGAACTGTTCAACTCATCCAACTTCTTACCATCAAAAATAAATCCCCTTTTTAAGGGAGGGTATATATGTATACCTATGGCTGGTTCATGTTGAGGTTTGACCGCAAACAACAAAATTCTGTAAAGCTATTATCCTTCAAGTAAAAAAATAAATGATTTTTTAAAGAAAAAAGATCCCTTTTTATTAGAGGCATTCAAAGTACCTGTCTGATCTGATGTACTGATTGATGTACTGTACCCATTTCTAAGCAGTTCTGTTGAGCATTCCTAATCCAAAAGTCATTTTTTTTGTCATTTATTATGTACATTTAGTTTTTTCTCTCTCTCTCCTCTAATCCCAGGAACCTATGAATATGTTACCTTGCATGACAAATCGGACTTTTTGTTGCAGGTATGATTAAGGACATATAGTTTGAAATTATGCACTTATTGTGAATTACTTGAGTGGATAAAATCTAATTACATGTGTTCTTAACATTGGGACAACCTTCATGGGCTGGGGTCAGAAGGAAATGTAATTGAGGAATGATGATCAGAAATATGTAGTATTGCTGGCTTTGAAGGTAGGAGGAAGTGGCCCTAAGCCAAAGAATGCAGGTGGCCTCTAGAAACTAGAGATGGTAAGGAAATCGAATTTCCCCTATAGCCCACTTTAGCTTGAAACTTGAAAAGCTAAAAAAAAAAATGGTGAAAATCCCTTGCTTTAGCTTAGTGAGACCCATGTCTGACTTTTGACCTACAAAAATTTGCAATTGCAAAGACAGAATATTTGGGCAAAAATTGCTCTTAACCTCTCTTCTCATATCCATCCAGGAAAATAAATCTAATGTTTGCCTCAAGATACAATGACTACACCAAGAGGAAGTAGACTAGACTTCTATTCTCAAATAAAGAGGCAATATGGTCTTACACCTTCTCCTTTCTTTCCTTATTCATCTTTATTCCTATAACTCTCAATCCATTACTGAACCATAGCCAACATCCAACTTTGAGCGTTTTCATGCCTAATTATTCCTTTGGTGATGGTCTCCACCTAGATCTCAAAAGGTCAATTTTACTATTAATAGAATTTTCCTCTTTGTTTTGACTTCATAAATGCCCCTAATAATATATTGGGAACTTGTCCCAACTTTTCTCTTCCTCTGCTAGGATTTTCAGCTTAACAAGAAAGAAAGAGACACCCAGGCAGCAGAACAGTTATGAGGTTTTTAAAGTTACATTTCTTTGCTCCACAGGGTCAAAAGACCTGTGGGGGCACCTTTCAAACACATCTGTGCCCTCTCTCTACTAAACTCAGTTGGTGGGATTATGGAATAAGAAAATTATCTTCTTCAATATCTGCCTGGAAGACAATTCAAATTTCTTCCCTGCCAGCAGGGCTAGCTGCAAATTTAACCTTTGGAAAGAGTTCTAAACTAAGTATATCTCAGAGAGACATTTGAACTGCAAGCATAGCTTCTATCCCCTTCCCATTTCCCACTCTCTCCACTTAATCTTTCTCTTCCCTTCAAGCATCCTCTCATTATTCCTTCGTTTCCCCTTCCCTCCTTTGTTCTTCTCTCCTCTCTCCACTTTCACTTACTTTCTTCTATCCTTTGAGTTGAAAGTCACTGGATGAAAGCTTGTAATCGCCATCTACTGATTGTAGGATGTAAGTACAGGTTGTGGCTGTGTATTCATGAATATTTGCATGTTTGACTATTGTCTGTCTCTCTGAGGTTATAGAAAGAGGCAAAGAATCTGCCTGCAGTGCATGAGATCTAGGTTAGATCCCTGAATTGGGAAGATCACCTGGAGAAGGGACTGTCAGCTCACTACAGTATTCCTGCCTGGAGAAACTCATGGATAGACCATGGGGTTGTGAAGAGTTGGACACGACTGAGTGACTAACACTTTCATTAAGGCTATAATTTTCCTGTTTGATTGCACAGTGTAAAATTATTTCTTGACAAAGGTAAACATTTATCATGTCTTACTTTTTCAGAGAATGTGTTTCTAAGAGACTTTAACATTATAATTATTAAATTATAATATACTAAGCCCCTGCAGAGAGGGACTTTACAAGTGCCTGGTCCATAGTAACAATTTTGTGGGTATTTTTTGAATGACTATTAGTTGAATTGGTCCCTTGACACAGAAACAAAGTCTGGGGTGGGGGTGTCTGTGTCAACTGGCTATTGTAGTTGCAGCCTAACTAGATCCCTTGCCTTTATTCCATTCCTCTTTAATCCATTCTACATTTGTTGATAAGTTAGTTTTCCTGAAGTTGGGCTCTCTATTCATGAAAAAAAAATTTATATGTTGACAATGACTTTCCATTTCCCACAGAATGAGATTCAAAGTCATTGGCCTGACATCTAAATCTTTCATTCTTCAAATCTGAGTTCATCCTAATTTGCTGAGTTAATTTCCTATAGTCCCCTTCACAACAACAACAACAACAAAAATGAATTAACTGTCACTTGCAGAACAGACTATGCATTTCACTGTCTCTGTACCTTCTTTTAGATTGTGATTTCCCTTTCTGCTCCACATTTCACAGGGTTTCCCAAGTGGTGCTAGTGGTAAAAAAACCTGCCCACCAATGCAGGAGCTGTAAAAGATGCCAGTTTGATCCCTGGGTCAGGAAGATCCTCCTGGAAAAAAGGAATGGCAACCCACTCTAGTATTCTTACCAGGAGAATCCCATGAACAGATAATCCTGGTGGGCTTCAGTCCATAGGTTCACAGAGAGTCAGATGCAACTTAGCATGCACATCCACATTTTGCAACATTTACCTTCTCTTCAAGTTTCCCTTATGCATAAGTGGCTATCTCTTTTAAACCTTCTTTCTTTATCAGTGGCATATATGTTGCCACAGCAGAAGTGCTCTCTTTCTTCTGAAGTCCCCAGTTACCTCACCTTATTGTTTCTAGTCACTTTTAGTTTTCTACTTTGTATTCTAATTATCTGTGTACATGTTGTATTCCCTTTACTGATTGTGAACATCACAATCAAAATAGATACTATTAATATTATTCATACTTATGGAACACTTATAGGTCAGGATTACTGAGAGGTAATATAGGACCTAATATATAGTAAAGTCCAAATAAGTGTTCAGTTCAGCTCAGTCATGTACGACTCTTTGCAACCCCATGAATCACAGCACGCCAGACCTCACTGTCCATCACCAACTCCCAGAGTTCACTCAAACTCATGTCCACTGAGTCAGTGATGACATCCAACCATCTCATACTCTGTTAACCCCTTCTCCTCCTGCCCCCAATCCCTCCCAGCATCAGAGTCTTTTCCAATGAGTCAACTCTTTGCATGAGGTGGTCAAAGTACTGGAGTTTCAGCTTTAGCATCATTCCTTCCAAAAGAACACCCAGGGCTGATCTCCTTCAGAATGGACTGGTTGGATCTCCTTGCAGTCCAAGGGACTCTCAAGAGTCTTCTCCAACACCACAGTTCAAAAGAATCAATTATCTGGTGCTTAGCTTTCTTTACAGTCCAATTCTCACATCCATACATGACCACTGGAAAAACCACAACCTTGACTAGACGGACCTTTGTTGGCAAAGTAATGTCTCTGCTTTTGAATATGCTATCTAGGTTGGTCATAACTTTCCTTCCAAGGAGTAAGCGTCTTTTAATTTCATGGCTGCAGTCACCATCCACAGTGATTTTGGAGCCCGAAAAAATAAAGTCTGACACTGTTTCCACTGTTTCCCCATCTATTTCCCATGAAGTGATGGGACCAGATGCCATGATCTTCATTTTCTGAATGTTGAGCTTTAAGCCAACTTTTTCTCTCCACTTTCACTTACATCAAGAGGCTTTTGAGTTCCTCTTCACTTTCTGCCATAAGGGTGGTGTCATCTGCATATCTGAGGTTATTGATATTTCTTCCAGCAATCTTAATTCCAGCTTGTGCTTCTACCAGCCCAGCGTTCCTCATGATGTACTCTGCATATAAGTTAAATAAGCAGGGTGACAATTTACAGCCTTGAGGTACTCCTTTTCCTATTTGGAACCAGTGTGTTGTTCCATGTCCAGTTCTAACTGTTCCTTCCTGACCTGCATATAGGTTTCTCAAGAGGCAGGTCAGGTGGTCTGGTATTCCCATCTCTTTCAAAATTTTCCACAGTTTATTGTGAGCTACACAGTCAAAGGCTTTGGCATAGTCAATAAAGCAGATATAGATGTTTTTCTGGAACTCTCTTGTTTTTTTGATGATCAAGCAGATGTTGGCAATTTGATCTCTGGTTCCTCTGCCTTTTCTAAAACCAGTTTGAACATCTGGAAGTTCACGGTTCACATATTGCTGAAGCCTGGCTTGGAGAATTTTGAGCATTACTTTACTAGCGTGTGAGATGAGTGTGCAATTGTGCAGTAGTTTGAGCATTCTTTGGCATTGCCTTTCTTTGGAATTGGAATGAAAACTGACCTTTTCCAGTCCTGTGGCCACTGCTGAGTTTTCCAAATTTGCTGGCATATTGAGTGCAGCACTTTCACAGCATCATCTTTCAGGATTGAAATAGCTCAACTGGAATTCCATCACGTCCACTAGCTTTGTTCGTAGTGATGCTTTCTAAGGCCCACTTGACTTAACATTCCAGGATGTCTGGCTCTAGGTGAGTGATCATACCATCGTGATTATCTTGGTCATGAAGATCTTTTTTGTACAGTTCTTCTGTGTATTGCCACCTCTTCTTAATATCTTCTGCAAGTGTTAGCTATCATGAATTTTATTGTTGTAGCTCATTTTTATGGAGAAGGCAATGGCGGCCTACTCCAGTACTCTTGCCTAGAAAATCCCATGGATGGAGGGGCCTGGTGGGCTGCAGTCCATGGGGTCGCAAAGAGTCAGACACGACTGAGCGACTTCACTTTATTTTCTCACTTTTATGCATTGGAGAAAGAAATGGCAACCCACTCCAGTGTTCTTGCCTGGAGTATCCCAGGGACAGGGGAGCCTGGTGGGCTGCCGTCTATGAAGTCGCACAGAGTTGGACATGACTGAAGCGACTTAGCAGCAGCAGCAGCTCATTGTTAAAGAAAATTTCCACTGGTCTTCCAAAAATACTCACCTTCATAAGTCATAAGCAATCCAGTAGTTCCTTTCATCATCCATTTTTTTTTTTTTCTTTTATGGAATTTTCTTCTTTTCAAAATCCTGACAGACAACAATCAGAGAACCACCATCTTTGTTTGTCCCCAAGATTTGCCACTTTATAGTTACATGACCTGAGGCAAGTCAATCCCCCTTTGCTTCAATTTCTTCATCTATAAAATATATTAACTTATATAATCATAATGACCCCATATAGTAGATGCCATTATTATCTTTATTTATTATTTTTTTCTGTTTTACAGATGAAAATGTAACTATAAAGAATTAAGAACATTTGTAAATGTAGAAAAAGGAGACACTTATCTGGAAAGTATGATTTGAAGGGAGCCCTCCCATAAAATTCCTCCCCTTACTTCAGTACTACAAGGTCTTTAAAACAATTGTTAAAACTTTATTCTATGGGTTAGGCATTGCCCTCTCTAGACTTGAAAGAAAGCACCTTGGTATGAACATTGCAAGGACTAATGCTGAAGCTGAAACTCCAATACTTTGGCCACCTGATGCAAAGAACTGACTCATTTGAAAAGACCCTGATGGTGGGGAAGTTTGAAAGCGGGAGGAGAAGGGGATGACAGAGGATAAGATGGTTGTATAGCATCATGGACTCTATGGACATGAGTTTGAGTAAAGTCTGGGAGTTGGTGATGGACGGGGAAGCCTGGCATGCTGCAGTCCATGGGGTCGCAGACTCAGACATGACTGAGTGACTGAACTGAACTGAACGAACGAATTTATCACCCTCATTAATACTGATAGAATTGCTTAAAATCAGGAATCCCCAAAGTGAAAGTGAAAGTGAAGTTGCTCAGTCGTGTCTGACTCGTTGCGACCCCGTGAACTGTAGCCCACCAGGCTCCTCCGTCCATGGGATTCTCCAGGCAAGAATACTGGAGTGGGTTGCCATTTCCTTCTCCAGGGGAATCTTCCCTACCCAGGGATCGAACCCTGGTCTCCTGCATTGCAGGCAGACGCTTTAACCTCTGAGCCACCAGGGAAGAGAATTGCTTAAAATCAGGAATCCCCAAAGGTGAACCATTTTTTAGGCCAATTTTGATATAGTGTACCATAGTCAGAGAACCTGATTTAACTTGGGTTCGCCATATAACTTTGGAAACAGCAAGTGTGGGGTAACAGGCCCTAGATTCAAATCCCAGCTTTGCTACATCTTAGCTGTCTGACCTTGGGCAAATCACTGACCCTGTTTCCTTATCTGTCAAATGGGGCTTCCCAGGTGGCTCAGTGGTAAAGGATCCACCTGCAGTGCAGGAGACACAGGAGACTTGGATATGATTTCTTGGTTGGGAAGATTCCCTAGAGGAGGAAATGGCAACCACTGCAATGTTCTTGCCTAGGAAATCCCAAGGACAGAGCATCCTGGCAGGCAATAGTTATGGGACCGCAAAGAGTCAGATACGATTGAGCATGAGCAAACACATTTCTACTTTTGAAGTGAAGTGAAAGTCACTCAGTCCTGTCTGACTCTTTGTGACACCATGGGCTTTACAGTCCGTGGAATTCTCCAGGCCAAAATACTGGAGTGGGTAGCCTTTCTCTTCTCCAGGGAATATTCCCAACCCAGGGATCGAGCCCAGGCCTCCCTCATTGCAGGCAGATTATTTACCAGCTGAGCCATAAGGGAAGCCAAAGAATACTGGAGTGGGTAGCCTATCCCTTCTCCAGCGGATCTTTCTGACCCAGGAATCAAACCAGGATATCTTGCATTGCAAGTGGATTCTTTACCAACTGAGCTATCTGGGAAGCCCTCAACTTTAGAAAGTTGTAGATATTAAGTGACTTGATGCACATAAAGGCTTAGTGCAGTTCTTGGCACATGGAAAATGCTTAAATAACATTAGTTGTTTTATTCTAACTTCTGTTGGCTCCAGGGCAGGGCAAGCCCACAGCCTTGTGTCCTCTACAAAAGGAGCTTTATCATCTATTCAAGTAGGGTTAAAAATAATTATATGCATAACCCTAATATTTGGATACCTTTAAGCTTTCAATTAAGTACTTGTAAATATCTTGGGACCCTGCACAGTTGAGAGAGACAAATATATTATTATCCTCACTTTACATGTGAAGAAATTGAGGCCCTTTGAAAACGTTTAGTGACTTACTCAAGGTTACAGGTTTCCTGAGCAACAGAGAAGATGAGACTAAGATCTTTTGGTTGGTAATTCCTCATTTAATCAAATTATCTCTAAAGGACCAGGATGGAACCTCAAAGTTTAGTTCCTTTACTTGCTGGCTTTGCCTCTCATGTATGAATGCTTTTACATACTCTGTCAGTTGCCCTTCTTTTTTATTTTCTTAACAAAATCATCTCATCTTTTCCATTTCAAGGAAAACTGTGAGAGACCTAAATTCTGATAGTCACTTTCTTTTTTTTTATGTTCAATAGAGTGTACAATCACAGATCCATTTCTTGATAAGTTTCAAATCATGTGAGAGAGCATGCATACCATGTATTCACAAGTATTTCTCAGCAGTGTGGAAACAGGAAGACTACCAGGACGAAAATGGCCCATGCCTTTCAGTAAATAAAATGGAGTAGCAGAAATTGACTAAGAAATAAAGGTTTTCCTTTGTCTTGTTGGTGCTTTTCTTTTTCTCTTTCAACTGTTTTCATTCTTTCCTTTGTTCTTTTTACTCTCCAAACATCAGAGGAAGAAGAAAGTCACCCCAAATATTGATTTCCCTGACTTTTGTCATTTGAAGCACAATATTACATTCCTTAAACATTATCTAGACCTTATACAGGGTGTTCAATTGTCCCATTACTAACATCTGGGACTTGTTACATGGCTTTCCTTTTTGGCACATGAAATCGTATTGCAATTTGACACAAGTCATAGTACAATGTTTTTCTTCCTTTCTTTTTAAAAAAGTTTTTTGATAAGTAATTAACATAGGAAATAGCTAGCCAAATAGAGATAATTTTCAAATGATCAATTATCCAAAGGAAAGGGTAGAGGGGGCATAAGCTATGCTAACGTTTCTTTTCCTCACTAGTAATGCATCAATGGAATTAAAGCAAGTAGATGCTGGCCTTCACAAGTCCATACCAGATGGGTTTCATGACTGTCTGTTTACTGTGTCTCACTTTAATCTATTACTTAATATTAGTCAAATATTTGGAAGCTTCTAATAGCAGTGCTGAACAACACAGGTCTATGATTTACTGTCTGATTCTTTCAGCTCCTGTTTTTCTTTTGTTTGGCTTTCATATAGAATAGCAGAGGTCAATAACCCTAGGAGTTCTGAGTAGTCCCTCCAGCTTCATTTGTTGGTATTAGTTCATCCTTATGACTCTCTTCACAGACTTGCAAGAAATGTTCCCACTCATCAACACTGAGATGATAATTTATTTGTAGGAGCCCATTCTTCAGTTCCATTTAGGAGGTCACCTACCAAGTTTGCTGTTCATTGTCAAAGGGAATTCAGTTAATACACCATAAGTGTGACAGTCTTCAATGTTCAATATTGTTACCAGTGGTTTTGAAGCTTCTGGACCATCTAGTTTTTGGCTACCCAGGGAGATCCAAGAATAATGGAAGAACTCTTCAAGTATTTTTTTTTTTCTTTTTCTCCTTCTCTTTCTCTAAATTTCCTTTTTTACCAGCTTAATGGGAAATGGTCCAATTTATGCATCTGAGAGCCAAACATTAATATCATCAAAGGGGGAAAAATTTAATTCCCTATTAAAAGCAAAAGTAAACTCTTAAAACAATTTAATGAACACAATATTATTACTGAATTGTAAGCTAAACAGTGTGTGTCTGAGCATTGGTCAACATATTTCATGTGCCCTGTATGCTGCCAAAGAATTTCATAAATCTGTAGCTTTTCCTAATTCCCATGGTTCTCTATAAAGAACAAAGGTGGTATACATTTATAATGTGCCCAGCTGGATTTTAAATAATATTTGGAATACATTCCAAAATTAAATATTATACTCTGTCTATCCCTTTCTGAGATTCTTAATGCTTCCTTATTGGATGTTTTTCAAACAGTAGTCTGTGCGTTCTACATGAGGGTGAATATAATAACATCTTTTAAAATGAAAAAAGAAAACAAAAATTAAACAAATAAGTGGTGACTCACTGAGTTCCCTAAAGTAGACACGCCATAGTTTGACAGTTTGTGTCTGGAAACTTCTGATATCACACTTATACTAGAGAGTAGGAAGATGTATTGTGAATTGGCTTCAGGAGAAAATTGTATTTGCTTCATTGACTTAAGATTTTTAGCAAAGTCTTCGGCTGAATTAATCTGTCAACAAAATTTGAGTTTAAAAAAAAAGATAGCAGCAACATTTTACCTTGATTAGATTTTGCCTAAATTAGATTAGAATTTGTTTTCCATAGGTCACAAGTCAAAGAAATTTCTTAAGATTAGATGCCTTCATACCCATTTTTAAACAATAGAATTAGAAGCAGAAGCCATACATAGGTTTTTGTCCCAGTGCTGTCAGGTTCCAGCTGTATGGCCCCAAGGCAAGGAAACGTGAGCTGTTCCCGTAGCCAAATGCTTCAGTTGAAAAAAGAAGACAGCCTATTTTTTTTTCTTTCAGATAAAATGTATTTTTTTTATTTACTTCTTTCTATTTTTTACTGTAACATTTGAGAATAATTTGCAAAAATGATGACACTTCACACTTCACCCTAACTATTTCAGTGTGTATTTCTGAAGAATAAACAAAATATCTTATATAAAATAGTACAATTATTAAATACATGGCAAGTAACATTGACGCAATTCTAGTAACCTATGTACAGATCATATTCAAATATTGCTAATTATAGAAAAAGTTACTTTTTAAATGAACCTATTAGAAGGAAGGAATAGCATCATTAGGTCAGAGGAGGAGGTAATATTATTGTAAGGATTGTGTGAATCTGAGAAGTTTCAGTTTGTCTCAGTTTACCTTCATTTAAAATACTCTTCATAGTATATTTTGGACATCTGTTTCTCTTTCCCTTTTGCTCTCTCCTTCTTTCCATTCCCCATAAGCTAAAGTGAGATTCTGTAGCAAGGAAAGGGGAAACTGCTGGTGAAGTAAAGATATCAGATAGTCATTACTGCTGAAATCTTAATTTTATTTACTTATTTTTATTGAATTTTATTTATTTTTTTTAAAAAATTTAATTGTAGATAGAATTGAGAGGGTAACAGGCATGAAGGCAAGGGGTCTCCAAATGGAGGAAATAGGCTGCAAGTGTCAGACACTTTTTATTTCTCTTAACAGGCAGGAGGAAACTAGCGATATTTTTTTTTTCCCCTTCTTTATACAAATTTAAAAGGAGATTTCTCTTAAAATACTGTGTTGCCATAATAACACCTGGTTTCACCTGAAGTTAACTAGTCTCAAACCTTGAGTTAACCAATGCATTTTTCTTATGGAAATGTTTGTCTTAAGCTATGTTAATATACTATACATTTACCCCAGACTCTGTCTTCAAGTCAGTTCTGTCTAATGGCTCAGAACCTACTTGACAAACCATTATGTTAAACTCAGACATTGTTCCTCTAATCTATGTAAATGAAACTATTTGTATGGTAATCTGACCTTCTACAAGATTCAAACCAATAGTTTTATGGCCCGGGATCATTCATCTGGTACCAAGATTATCCAAAAATACATCTTATGGATGAGGGGTCTGGTGCCATTCTGAGATTTAAGACATTCCTTTCTTTCATTAACAAACTGCTGCTGCTGCTAAGTCGCTTCAGTCGTGTCCGGCTCTGTGCAACCCCATAGATGGCAGCCCACCAGGCTTCCCCATCCTTGGAATTCTCCAGGCAAGATAACAAACTGCTAGTGACTCTATAATATCCAGCTGAAGACTAGCAGCGGGTGTACTCTTTCTGCCCCCTTCTGATCCCTATGTCAGAAGTTTTCTCTATCTCCTTTATACTTTAATAAAACTTTATTACACAAAAGCTCTGAGCGATGAAGCCTCGTCTCTGACCCCGGATTGAATCCTTCTCCTCCGGAGGCCAAGAATCCTGGTGTCTTTTCGTGGTTCAGCAACAACCTTTCAGAATCACATATCAGCAGATTTACCATCATGTGGTTAGCCCTCTAGACTTTGAAAACTAACTTTAAAGTTAACTACATTGATATTAAGAATTCACTGAAACAGAACAATTTTAGATAATATGAAAAAAGTGAAGAATGAAGATTCCTTCTTGAATCAGCAACAAAGACTGAATGCTTCAACTCCAAAGTGCACCATTGCCTTTTAAAACACTTCCATGTTTTTATCCAATGTTTAAGGAGATGCACAAATGAAGTCATGTCCTTAGGTAGGGCAGGACCCCAAACAATGCTGGCAGATGCCCCATTGTGTTTGCAGAATGCACTGATTAGTGCCAAAAGGGGCTGCCTCAGACATCCTATAAATGTAACTGACTAGAGGGGAAAATGGGTGAGAAGACTATCTACACATTAATTATGTCTCCTAAAATACCCAAAGTCTTCAAGGGTCAATAATATCTGGATTCTACCCTAAGGGCTAGGAGAAATGGAATTATGTTGATGAGCGACTACCAACCAAACACTTATTTAGGGCCTAGTCATCCTGTGAGGGTCTCAGGAAGATCTCTAGGAATACCTGTAAGCCAAAACAGAGGAATAAAATTATAGTCTGGATGCATGTGTTTTTATAGGAGTCATCATCTCTTTTACCTTCTGCAATGTAGTGGATAAACATGTGGATTGTGAACCCAAGCTGGTACAAATTCCAGCTCTACACTGCAGCTGTTTAATGTTGAGCATTTATAGTCACTGTGTCTCAGTTTTCTTGTCCACAAAATGGGAATAATAACATATTTTTATCTCATAAAGTCACTATGAAAATTAAATAGGCTATGCCCAGCAGTGGGATTGCTGGATCATAAGGCAGTTCTATTTCCAGTTTTTTAAGGAATCTCCACACTGTTCTCCATAGTGGCTGTACTAGTGGGCATACACTGCTGGGCATACACACTGAGGAAACCAGAAGGGAAAGAGACACGTGTACCCCAATGTTCATCACAGCACTGTTTATAATAGCCAGGACATGGAAGCAACCTAGATGTCCATCAGCAGATGAATGGATAAGAAAGCTGTGGTACATATACACAATGGAGTATTATTCAGCCATTAAAAAGAATACATTTGAATCAGTTCTAATGAGGTGGATGAAACTGGAGCCTATTATACAGAGTGAAGTAAGCCAGAAGGAAAAACACCAATACAGTATACTAACGCATATATATGGAATTTAGAAAGATGGTAACAATAACCCGGTGTATGAGACAGCAAAAGAGACACTGATGTATAGAACAGTCTTATGGACTCTGTGGGAGAGGGAGAGGGTGGGAAGATTTGGGAGAATGACATTGAAACACGTAAAATATCATGTAAGAAACGAGATGCCAGTCCAAGTCTGATGCACAATACTGGATGCTTGGGGCTAGTGCACTGGGACGACCCAGAGGGATGGTATGGGGAGGGAGGAGGGAGGAGGGTCTAGGATGGGGAACACATGTATAATTAAAAAAAAATCAATAAGAGAAGATATGTTTTATATTTACAGCCAAATGTAAAGTAATGACGTTAATATCTACACCTAAATTTAACTTAGGACTCCTTCGTCACCAAACCTTTGAATAAATAAGGAAAGGGACCAAGAAAATACGCAATGTAAGACTGGCCCCTGAGTGACCCCAAAAAAAAAAAAATTATGCAAAAAGCTACCCTAGTGGGAACCTTGAAAAGATTCAGGTGACTTTTGTTGCTCACACCCTCTTGCAGATTCTCAACAGAGCACTGCTCCAATTCTGCATAAATAAAATACCCCCCTAGACTTTCTTCTCATTTTGGAGGAAACATTTCATTATGAGACATTTCTACTTAATGTTTAAGTCTTCCTCTTCCCAGTGTTAGAGGCCAGAAGACAGATGAAAGAAATGTAACACATATAAATAGTAAAGGCACACTACTGTGTTCATGAATTCCCTGCAGTGAGCTGCAGAAACACAAGGGTTTGTATTCCAATGTGTGTTCGAGGCACCATGTCCTATATAACTCCTTCATAGAGGCTTACTATATACACCTGTGAATACAGGCTCTGGGAAAAGCAGAAACTTTAACTGGTAAAAAAATAAATAAATAAATAAATAAAAAAGAAAATTAAATAGGCTAATATTTTTAAATGATCAGTGCTGACATTGAAAGAACTATAAAATGCTTCCTAGTTAAATAACTTTGCATTTTGTAGAAACAGATTCTTTAAAGTAAATGTTAATGTGACAGTTATCAGAAATATGATAAAAAATATATTGGAGAATGCCAAGTAAAAGCAAGAGTATGAGGCATGTAAAGAAGTTAGTAAAAGGTGGCATGTTTTGTGTGTTAGCTTATTCACCAATCAGTGATGTGGGTTTTGCCTCACTCTCAGTCTTGCCTATGCCTCAAGCTGGATGATGGCAAAAAAAAAAAAAAAAAACACCAGGATAAAGTGATCATGAAACAAAGCTCCTGAGGAGTGACTATGATGGAAAATGAACATAAAATTCAACAGCCAAGGAGTGTCTGGAGTAGATGTTATCAGGAAGTTCAAGAGCACCAGGCAGATTAACTCATCATTTCCTACTTCTCTCCTGGAGAGCCAGACATTCTCAAATCTATTCTGTCCCTTTGCTCTAGCTCCCTTGCTACTTGAAATACCCTCCTTTTCATCCAGCTCTCATTCTGAAAGGTCCATTTTCTTCACAAATCTCTCTCAGCTTCTCAGCTTCCTCAGAGTCACAACTGCAGTGTCAGTTCAGTTTATTCACTCAGTGGTGTCCAACTCTGTGACACAATGGAATGCAGCACACCAGGCTTCCCTGTCCATCACTAATTCCCAGGGCTTGGTCAAACTCATGTCCTTTGAGTTGGTGATGCCATCCAACCATCTCATCCTCTGTCATCCCCTTCTTCTCCTGCCCTCAGTCTTTCCCAGCATCAGGGTCTTTTCCAATGAGTCATCCCTTCACATCAGGTGTCCAAAGTATTGGAGCTTCAGCATCAGTCCTCCAATGATTATTCAGGGTTGATTTCCTTTAAGATTGACTGATTTGATCTCCTTGCAGTCCAAGGGACTCTCAAGAGTCTTCTCCAGCATCAAAGTTCAAAAGCATCAATTCTTCATCACCCAGCCTTCTTTATGGTACAACTCTCACATCCACACATGACTACTGGAAAAACTACATCTTTGACTATACGGACATTTGTGGTTGTTATTCAGTCATCCAGTCATGTCTGACTCCTTGTCATCCCATGGACTGCAACATGCCAGGCCTCTCTGTTCCTTACCATCTCCCAGAGTTTGCCCATGTTCATTGCATTGGTGATGCCATCCAGCCGTCTCATCCTCTGATGCCCTCTTCTCCTTCTGCCCTCAATCTTTCCCAGTATCAGTGACTTCTCCAGTGGGTCATCTGTTCTCATCAGATGACCAAAATACTGGCGCTTCAGATTCAGCATCAGTCCTTCCAGTGAATATTCAGGGTTTGATCTCCCTTAAGGTTGACTGGTTTGATCTCCTTGCTACATAAGGGACTTTCAGCAGTCTTCTTGACCACCACAGTTCAAAGGCATAAATTTTTTGGTGTTCTGCCTCCTTTACAGTTCATCTATCACAACTGTAGATGACCACTGTGAAGACCATAGCCTTGACTATATGGACCTTTGTTGGCAAAGTAATGTCTTTGCTTTTCAAGCACACTGTCTAGGTTTGTCATCGCTTTCCTGTCAAGAAGCAATTGTCTTCTGACTTCCTGGCTGTAGTCACTATCTGCAGTGATTTTAGAGCCTAAGAAGAAGAAATCTGTCACTTCTTCCACCTTCTCCCCTTTGATTTGCCAGGCAGTAATGGGGCCTGATGCAATGATCTTAGTTTTTTGTTTTTTTTGTAATATTTAGTCTTAAGCTAGCTCTTTCACTCTCTTCTTTCACCCTCATCTTTAGTTTCTCTTTGTTTTCTGTCAGTAGAGTGGTATCCTCCACATATCTAAGGTTGTTGATGTTTCTCCTGCCTATCATAATTCCAGCTTGTAACTCATCCAGCCCAGCATTTCTCATATGTGCTCAGCATATAGGTTAAACAAGCAGGGTGACAGAAGACAGCCCTGTTGTACTCCTTTCCTAAACCAAATATCTAGGGTTCATAGGGCAGTAATTCTGATTGGCCAGATCTGGGTCATGTGACAACCCTACTTGCTACAGAGTGATGTCAGCCATACTGGACTCACACACACTGAGAGTAAGAAAGAGATGTTTCCTCAGATGAAAATTAGTATGTGTGACTATAAAAATAAGAACTGAATGATAAAAAAAAATAAAAATAATACTGACATGTAAACTACACACTCTTTTATAAATGTTGAAGGCCTCATAGCAAATATCCTTAGTCTCCTGCAATCAGTCTCATTCTACATGGCCTTCAAGTCCATATATACACTAAAAACAACATACTGCATAACTATGAAGGTAAATATCTTAAAGCATTTATCTTGGATATCAGATCACATTGAATTCCATCAGCTTCCACTTCTAGTCAAAGTACAGTAACTGGGACAAGGTTTACTCTCCTGCTTGAAAGACCCAAGAAAGATAGACAAATGATTTTAAAAATACAGCTTTTAAGATACTGTACATCAGGCAACAAAAGACAGTGAATTCTGAGATGTGAAAAAAAGTTAACAAGTTGCCCCTAGGTTATTATTTGAGAGAGTTTCCAGGCCACAGCTTCCCAGGTTGCTCAGTGGTAAAGAATCGGCCTGCCAAGCAGGAGACGTGGGTTTAATCTCTGGGTCAAGTTCTTTGGAGAAGGAACTGGCAACCCACTCCAATATTCTTGCCTGGAAAAATCCCATGGACCTAGGAGCCTGGTAGGCTACAGTCCATGGTGTTGGAAAGAGTCACACACAACTAAGCGACTAGACCACCACCACCACCAGGCTATAGAACAAAGGGAGGGAACACAGGCAAAGAAAACTCCCTGTGTTGAGGAAGTGGAGTTCAAAGTCCAGGGAGATCAAAATCAAGTGGGCTAGAGTTCACAAAACAAAGTGCCAGAGGGAAAAGATCTACAGATAAAGGACTCTGGAGAGTGGCAGAGGGTGTTTAGCAGAGTACACATCAGTGAATGAATGTAAATAAACTACTGGAGAAATAACTATCTAATAGGATTAGAAAGAAGAGTGCTCACAAAGGGCTAGAATTAGTGCCTATTACTGCCAGTGATATTAGCAAACATAATTTATAGTCAAATAAGTACTCAGAAGGCATTTGCCTCAGTGGTGACAAATAATGAGTATTGAGTCTATGCCAGATGAAACGCTGCTCTTGTCTTGCCTAACAAATTTTACAGTGAAGACCTGGAATGATACAGACTCTTTGCAAGTAACTTAATGGTAGCCTAGAGTAAGGCTCAAGAATATTTATAAGAATACAAAAATATCCAACATTCTAAAAGGTAAAATTCACATTTGATATCCAATCAAAAACTATGAGGCATGACAAAAGCAAGAAAATGCATGCCATAAATGAGAAATATTAATCAATCAAAAATGATTCAGAATTGACAAAGATACTAGAATTATCAGAAAAGGTATTAACATAGTTATTGCAACTACGTTTCATATGTTTAAAAAGTTAAGTGGAAACATGAATGATATTAAAAAAAAATAATACCCGTTAAGCTTCTAAAGATGAAAATTACAATTCTTGAGATTTAAAATTCAGTCTGTGATTAGTAGCAAATTACAAAATTACACATTTCAGAAGAAAAAGTGGATTTGAAGACATTGCAATACAAACTATTCCAAATTAAACACAAACAGAAATTAGAATTTGAAAAATTGAAAAGAATATCAGGAAGTGGAGGCAGAAAAATATTTGAATAAATAATGGCTGAAAAGTGCTTAAGTTGTTAATATCATACAAGTTTTGTTGTGAGGGGAAACAGAAAAGTTGCTATTTTCACAATGTGTGCTTTTACAAGTCAGTAAGAAAAGTGGTCATTTTGATTCAATGCAATAGTAGAAGCAAATAAAATTTTAACAATGAGCTCTCTGAAGACAAATAAAATGAAAACGTCCTGATTTGTCTTGCTATATGTGTTCCCATCATGACTAATTTCAAGCTAATTTCCTAAAAATTTAATAATAAGCTCTCATGAACCCATCCCAGCCAGCTTCAGCATACCACTGATTCCATCTTACCAAAGTATGAATATATAGTTATCTATTCCTGCCAAATGGTTGTATTTTGAAACAAACATATTTAGAACAGCTTTCTTTAAAAAAAAAATTCAAACTCTGAAAAATTATAGGGCACACATATGAACTAGGGGCTATACATGAACATGCATGAACATGCTATAACTTTGAGATGGGATTTCCAGTGACATTTCACGTTCCTTTCTTGCTTATTAAATAATTTAGTCTTTCTTTTGGCCTTAATAAATCTAAGCACCTGCTGCCCACATCAATAGAAATCTGGTAGGACATTAAAATTTCACCATAGAAATTGAGTATGCTTGCAAAAGATGAGAGGCCAGGCTTTTTGGAATGCCCGAAGTGACTATGTGTTAAATTTCTTGAAATAAAATCTAGTGTAATTGTAATCAGATCAGATCAGTCGCTCAGTCGTGTCCGACTCTTTGAGACCCCATGAATCCCAGCACGCCAGGCCTCTCTGTCCATCACCAACTCCCAGAGTTCACTCAGACTCACGTCCATCGAGTCAGTGATGCCATCCAGCCATCTCATCCTCTGTCGTCCCCTTCTCCTCCTGCCCCCAATCCCTCCCAGCATCAGAGTCTTTTCAAATGAGTCAACTCTTCGCATGAGGTGGCCAAAGTACTATAGATTTTATCAACTTCCGGGTTAGCAATTCATCTCAGCTCTTTCTAACAGACTGGAACTAATGTGTAACACTGTTAGAGGGCAAATTAAGGTTTCTCATGATGACTTTTAAAGGAAATATTCATATAGTTTTATTTTTAACTAACTCATTATTTACTTAATTTTTTTAGTGCATGTGTCAGGGAAATAGAGTGGGAATTAGATTTCTTTGGCTAAAAATTTTTAATTATAATTAAATTTAATTTTAATTGGAGGCTAATTACTTTACAAGATTGTAGTGGGTTTTGCCATACATTGACAAGAATCAGCCATGGGTGTATATGTACCACATCTTGAACACCCCTCCCACCTCTCTCCCCATCCCATCACTCAGGGTTTTCCCACTGCACTGGCTTTGAGTGCCCTGTTTCATGCATGGAACCTGGATTGGTGATCTATTTCACATATGGTAATATACATGTTTCAATACTATTCTCTCAAATCATCCCAACCTCACCTTCTCCCAGAGTTCCAAGAAGTTGTTCTTTATATCTGTGTCTCTTTTGCTGTCTCACATATAGGGTCATCATTACTATCTTTCTAAATTCCATATATATGTGTTAATATACTGTATTGGCATTTCTCTTTCTGACTTACTTCACTCTGTATGCCAATGCCAAGTCACTTCAGTCGTGTCCGACTCTGTGCGACCCCATAGACGGCAGCCCACCAGGCTCCCCTGTCCCTGGGATTCTCCAGACAAGAACACCAGAGTGGGCCGCCATTTCCTTCCCCAATGCATGAAAGTGAAAAGTGAAAGTGCAGTCGCTCAGTCATGTTCGACTCTTAGCGACCCCATGGACTGCAGCCTACCAGGCTCTTCCATCCATGGGGTTCTCCAAGCAAGAGTACTGGAGTGGGGTGCCATTGCCTTCTCCTTCACTCTGTATAATAGGCTCCAATTTCATCCACCCCATTAGAACCGATTCAAATGCATTCTTTTTAATAGCTGAGTAATATTCCATTGTGTATGTGTACTACAACTTTCTTATCCACTCATCTGCCAATAGACATTCAGGTTGCTTCCATGTCCTAGCTATTGTAAACAGTGTTGCAATGAACATTGGGGTACACGTGTCTCTATCAATTCTGGTTTCCTCAGTGTGTATGCCCAACAGTCGGATTGCTGGGTCGTATGGCAGTTCTATTTCCAGTTTTTTAAGGAAATTCCACACTGTTCTCGATACTGGTGTAGTAGTTTGCATTCCCACCAACAGTGTAAGAAGGTTCACTTTGCTCCACACCCTCTCCAGCAATTTATTGTTTGCAGACTTTTTGATAGCAGCCATTCTGACCAGGTGGTTTTGATTTGTATTTATCTGATAATGAGTGGTGTTGAGCATCTTTTCATGGTTTGTTAGCCATCTGTATGTCTTCTTTGGAGAAATATCTGTTTACTTCTTTGGCCCATTTTTTTATTGGGTCATTTATTTTTCTGGTATTGAGCTGCATGAGCCACTTGTATATTATTGTGATTACTTCTTCTTCAGTTGTTTCATTGTTATTATTTTCTCCCATTCTGAAGGCTCTCTTTTCACCTTGATTATAGTTTTCTTCATTGTGCAAAGCTTTTAAGTTTAATTAGGTCCCATTTGTTTATTTTAACTTTTATTTCCATTACTCTGGGAGGTGGGTCATAGAGGATCCTGCTGTGATTTATGTCAGAGAGTGTTTTTGCCCATGTTTTCCTCTAGGAGTTTTATAGTTTCTGGTCTTACATTCAGATCTTTAATCCATTTTGAGTTTATTTTTGTGTATAGTTTTAGAAAGTGTTGTAGTTTCATTCTTTTATAGGTGATTGATCAGTTTTCCAAGCATGATTTGTTAAAGAGATTGTCTTTTCTCCATTGTATATTATTGCCTATTTGAATTTATCTCTGGGCTTCTATTTTGTTCCACTGATCTATATTTCTGTATTTGTGCCAGGACCATACTGTCTTGATGACTAGCTTTGCAGTATAGTCTGAAGTCAGGCAGGTTGATTCCTCCAGTTTCATTCTTCTTTCTCAAGATGCTTTGGCTATTTGAGATTTTTTGTATTTCCATACAAAATGAGAAATTATTTGTTCTGCTGCTGCTGCTAAGTCGCTTCAGTCATGTCCGACTCTGTGCGACCCCATAGACGGCAGCCCACCAGGCTCCCCCATCCCTGGGATGCTCCAGGCAAGAATACTGGAGTGGGTTGCCATTTCCTTCTCCAGTGCATGAAAGTGAAAAGTGAAAGTGAAGTTGCTGAGTCATGTCTGACTCTTTGCGACCCCATGGACTGCAGCCCACCAGGGTCCTCCGTCCATGGAATTTTCCAGGCAAGAGTACTGGAGTGGGGTGTCATTGCCTTCTAGTTCTGTGAAAAATACCGTTGGCAGCTTGATAGGGATTGCATTGAATCTATAGATTGCTTTGGGTAATATATTCATTTTCACAATATTGACTCTTCCATTCCATGAACATGGTATGTTTCTCCATCTATTTCTGTCCTCTTTGATTTCTTTCATCAGTGTTTCATACTTTTCTATATATAGGTCTTTTGTTTCTTTAGGTAGATATATTCCTAAGTATTTTATTATTTTCGTTGCAATGGTGAATGGAATTATTTCCTTAATTTCTCTTTCAGTTTTCTCATTGTTAGTGTATAGGAATGCAAGGGATTTATATGTGTTAATTTTATATCCTTCAACTTTACTATATTAATTGATTAACTCTAGTAATTTTCTGGTGCTGTCTTTCGTGTTTTCTTTTTTCAGTTTTTTTAGTTTTTCAACATTTTACATGTTCTTTGTTTAATTTTTATTTTTTAATTTAAATTTATTTATTTAAATTGGAGACTAATTGCTTTACTATATTGTATTGGCTTTGCCATACATCAACATGAATCCACCACAAGTCTATATGTGTTCCCCATCCTGAACCCCCCGTCCCACCTCCCTCACCGTACCATCCCTCTGGGTCATCCCAGTGCACCAGCCCCACGCATCCTGTATCCTGTATTGAACCTGGACTGGCAATTTATTTCTTATATGATATTATACATGTTTCATTGCCATTCTCCGAAATTACCCCACCCTCTCCCTCTCCCACAGAGTCCAAGACCAGAAACTATAAAACTCCTAGAGGAGAACATAGGCAAAACACTCTCCGACATAAATCATAGCAGGATCCTCTATGACCCCCCTCCCAGAATATTGGAAATAAAAGCAAAAATAAACAAATGGGACCTAATTAAAATTAAAAGCTTCTGCACAACAAAGGAAACTATAAGCAAGTTGAAAAGACAGCCTTCAGAATGGGAGAAAATAATAGCAAATGAAGCAACTGACAAATAACTAATCTCAAAAGTATACAAGCAACTCCTGCAGCACAATTCCAGAAACATAAACGACCCAATCAAAAAATGGGCCAAAGAACTAAACAGACATTTCTCCAAAGAAGCCATACAGATGGCTAACAAACACATGAAAAGATACTCAATATCACTCATTATCAGAGAAATGCAAATCAAAACCACAGTGAGGTACCATTTCACGCCAGTCAGAATGGCTGTGATTCAAAAATCTTTGGTGTTTTCTATGTAGAGGATCATGTCAACTGCAAACAGTGAGAGTTTTAAATATTCTTTTCCAATCTGTATTCCTCTTGTTTATTTTTCTGCTCTGATTGCTGTGGCCAAAACTATGTTGAATAGTAGTGATGAGGATGGGCACTGTTGTCTTGTTCCTGACTTTAGGTGAAATGCTTTCAATTTTTCACCATTGAGGATAAAGTTTGCTGTGGGTTTATCATATATGTCTTTTATTATGTTGAGGTATGTTCCTTCTATGCCTGCTTTCTGGAGGATTTTTATCATAAATGGATGTTGAATATTAACAAAGGCTTTCTGTGCATCTTTTGAGATAATCATACCGTTTTCACCTTTCAATTTGTTAATATGGTGTATCATATTCATTGATTTGTGAATATTGATGAATCCTTGCATCCCAAGGATAAAGCCCACTTGGTCATGATGTATGATCTTTTTAATATGTTGTTGGATTATGTTTGCTAGAATTTGGTTGAGAATTTTTGCATCTATGTTTAACAGTGATATTGGCCTGCAGTTCAGTTTTGGAAGGTTATACTTTGCTAAGAATTTGTCCATTTCTTCCAAGTTGTCCATTTTATTGGCATATAATTGCTGATAGTAATCTCTTATGATCCTTTGTATTTCTGTGTTGTCTGTTGTGATTTCTCCATTTTCATTTCTAATTTTGTTGATTTGATTCTTCTACCTTTTTTCATTGATGAGTCTGGCTAATAGTTTGTCTTTTTTTTTTAATCTTCTCAAAGAACCAGCATTTAGCTTTGTTAATTTTTGCTATGGTCTGCTTTGTTTCTTTTGCATTTATTTCTGCCCTAATTTTTAGGATTTCTTTCCTTCTACTATCCCTAGGGGTCTTCATTTCTTTTTTTCTAGTTGCCTTAGGTGTAATGTTAGGTTATTTATTTGATTTTTTCTTGTTTCTTGAGTTAAGCCTCTATTGCTATGAACGTTCCCCTTAGCACTGCTTTTACTGAACCCCATACATTGTCATTTTCATTTTTTTCTATGCATATTTGGATTTCTTTTTTTTTATTTATTTCTTCTGTGATTTTTTTGGTTATTCAGAAGCGTGTTGTTCAGCCTCCATATGTGTGCATTTTTCATAGTTTTTTTTTTTTTCCTGTAGTTGACATCTAATCTTACTGCATTGTGATAAGAAAAGAGGCTTGAAATGATTTCAACTTTTATGAACTTACTAAGGCTACACTTATGACCCAGAATGTGGTTTATCCTGGAGCATGCTCTGTGTGCACATGAGAAAAAATTAAAATGCATTGTTTTGAGGTGAAATGTCCTACAGACAATATTAGGTCTAACAGGTCCATTGTATCATGTAAAGATTGTGTTTCCTTGCTAATTTTCTGTTTGGTTGATCTATCCATAGGTCTGAGTGGGGTATTAAAGTCTTCCACTATTATTGTGTTACTGTTAATTTCCCCTTTCATACATGCTAGCACTTGCCTTCCATATTGCAGTGCTCCTATGTTGGGTGCATATATATTTATAATTGTTATATCTTCTTCTTGGATTGATCCTTTGATCATTATGTAGTATCCTTCTTTGTCTCTTTTTATGGCCTTTATTTCAAAGTCTATTTTATCTGATATGAGTATTGCTAGTCCTGCTTTCTGTTCGTCTCCATTTGCATGAAGTAAAATTTTCCAGCTTTTCACTTTCAGTCTGTATGTGTCCCTTGTTTTGATGTGGGTCTCTGGTAGACAGCATATATAAGGGTCTTGTTTTTATGCATTCAGCCAGTCCATCTTTTGGTTGAGGCATTCAACCCATTTACATTTAAGGTAATTTTTGATAAGTATGATCCCACAGCCATTTACTTTGTTGTTTTTGGTTTGAGTTTATAAACCTTTTCTGTGTTTCCTGTCTAGAGAAGATCCTTTAGAATTTATAGAAGAGCTGGTTTGGTGGTGCTGAATTGTCTCTGCTTTTGCTTGTCTGTAAAGCTTTTGATTTCCCTTTCATATTTAAATGAGACCCTTGCTGGGCATAGTAATCTGGGTTTTAGGTTTTTCTCTTCCATCACTTTCTAAGTATGTCCCGCCATTCATTTCTTGTCTAAAGAGTTTCTATTGAGAGGTCAGCTCTTATACTTATGGGAATCCCCCTATGTGGTATTTGTTGCTTTTCCTTTGCTGCTTTTAATGTTTGCTCTTTGTGTTTCATCTCTTTATCTTGATTAGTATGTGTCTTGAGGTGTTTCAGCTTGGTTTTATCCTGTTTTGGACTCTCTAGATTTCTTAGATTTGGGTGGCTATTTCCGTCCCCATTTTAGGGAAGTTTTCAACTATTATTTCTTCACTTATTCTCTCATGCCCTTTCTTGTTGTCTTCTCCTGGGACTCCTATGATTTGAATGTTGGGGCATTTAACACTGTCCAAGAGATCTCTGAGGTTGTCCTCATTTCTTTTTTTTTTTTTCTTTTTTCCTCCCTGCTTCATTTATTTCCACCATTCTATCTTCCACCTCACTTATCCTCTCTTCTGCCTCAGTTATTCTACTGTTGGTTCCCTCCAAAGTGTTTTTGATCTCAGTTATTGCATTATTCATTATTGATTGATGCTTTTTTCCCCCTAGGTCCTTGTTAAACATTTTTTGCATCTTCTCAATGCTTGTCTCTAGTCTATTTACCTGTAACTCCATTTTGTTTTCAAGATTTTGGATCATCTTTACTCTCATTATTCTGAATTATTTTTCAGGTAGACTCCCATCTACTCCTCTTTGGTTTGGTTTGGTGGGTTTTATCATGTTCCTTTACCTGCAGAATACTTATCTCCTTTATCATTTTGTTTAGATTGCTGTTTTGGGGGTGGCCTTTCTGTAGGCCTGAAGTTTGTCATTCTTCTTTATTGTGGAGGTTGCTCCCTGTGGATGGGGTTTGACTAGTTTCTTGTCAAGGTTTCCTAGTTAGGAAAGCTTGCATCCGTGTTCTGGTGGATGGAGCTAGATATATTCTCTCTGGAGTGAAATGAAGTGTCCAGTAGTGAGTTTTGGGGTGTCTATCGGTTTGGCTTGACTTTGGGCAGGATGTATTTTAATGCTCAAATCTGTTGCTTTGTTGCTGGAGAATTAGTGTGGTATGTCCTGCTCTGGAACTTGTTGGCTCTTGGGTGGAAATTGGTTTCAATGTAGGCATGGAGGTTTTGGATGAACTCTTGTCAATTAATGTTCCCTAGTCAGGAGTTTTCTGGTGTTCTCAAGTTTTGGATTAAAGCCTCCTGCCTCTGGCTTTCAGTCTTGTTTTTTCCATAGTCTCAAGATTTCTCCATTCATACAACACAGATGATAAAACATCTAGGTTAATGGTGAATCAATTCTCCACAGTGAGGGACACCCAGAGAAGTTCACAGAGTTACATGAAGAACAGCAGAGGGAGGAGGGAGATAGAGGTGACAAGGAGGAGAAGGGGGGGGTCAAAAGGGTAGAGAGCAATCTAGCCACTAATCAATTCCCTATGTGTTCTCCACATTCTGGAACACCCAGAGAGATTCACAGAATTAAGTAGAGAAGAGAAGAGGAGGGAGGAGATAGACGTGACCTGGAGTAGGGGAAGGGAGAATTAAAAGGGGAGAGAGCAATCAAGCCAGTAATCACAACCCTAAGAGAAAACAGATTCTGAAGATTAGATTTTTAAAGGTACAAATTTGAAAACAAATACCAACAAAGGTCCGTCTAGTCAAGGCTATGGTTTTTCCAGTAGTCATGTATGGATGTGAAAGTTGGACTGTGAAGAAGGCTGAGCACGGAAGAATTGATGCTTTTGAATTGTGGTGTTGGAGAAGACTTTTGAGAGTCCCTTGGAATGCAAGGAGATCCAACGAGTCCATTCTAAAGATCAGTCCTTGGTGTTCTTTGGAAGGAATGATGCTAAAGCTGAAACTCCAGTACTTTGGCCACCTCATGCGAAGAGTTGACTCATTGGAAAAGACTCTGATGTTGGCAAAGATTGAGGGCAGGAGAAGGGGATGACAGAGGATGAGATGGCTGGATGGCATCACTGACTCAATGGACATGAGTCTGAGTGAACTCCGGGAGTTGGTAATGAACAGGGAGGCCTGGCGTGCTGCAATTCATGGGGTCACAAAGAGTCAGACTCGATTGAGTGACTGAACTGAACTGAACTGAACCAATAAACAAAGATTAAAAATCTAGAGTAAAGATTAGACTCTCAAAATTACAATAATAAAAATAAAAAACACAATCACAAAAAGTATAAAAAAATATATATGTGAAATTTGCTTTAAAAATAGGGTATTTTTTGCAATGTAATAGGTTATGAAAATGAAAATTAAAGAAGTAATAAAAAAAATTAAAGTGTTTAAAAATTTAAAAATTATAATAGTAAAAAATATATCTAGGAAATTCTCTGGAGCTGTTGTGGGCAGTGTGTGGTCAATTCAGTTTCAGGAAGTTCCTTGTTCCAGCTTATACTTCTTCTCAAGGTCTGTAGGCCCCTTCCAAAGCTCAGATCAGATAAGATCAGTCGCTCAGTCGTGTCCGACTCTTTGCAACCCCATGAGTCGCAGCACGCCAGGCCGCCCTGTCCATCACCAACACCCAGAGTTCACTCAGACTCATGTCCATCGAGTCAGTGATGCCATCCAGCCATCTCATCCTCTGTCGTCCCCTTCTCCTCCTGCCCCCAATCCCTCCCAGCATCAGACTCTTTTCCAATGAGTCAACTCTTCGCATGAGGTGGCCAAAGTACTGGAGTTTCAGCTTTAGCATCATTCCCTCCAAAGAAATCCCAAGGTTTATCTCCTTCAGAATGGACTGATTGGATCTCCTTGCAGTCCAAGGGACTCGCAAGAGTCTTCTCCAACACCACAGTTCAAAAGCATCAATTCTTTGGCATTCAGCGTTCTTCACAGTCCAACTCTCACATCCATACATGACCACAGGGAAAACCATAGCCTTGACTAGATGAACCTTTGTTGGCAAAGTAATGTCTCTGCTTTTGAATATGCTATCTAGGTTGGTCATAACTTTCCTTCCAAGGAGTAAGCGTCTTTTAATTTCATGGCTGCAGTCACCATCTGTAGTGATTTTGGAGCCCAGAAAAATAAAGTCTGACACTGTTTCCTTTCTTTCCCCATCTATTTCCCATGAAGTGGTGGGACCGGATGCCATGACCTTCGTTTTCTGAATGTTGAGCTTTAAGCCAACTTTTTCACTCTCCACTTTCACTTTCATCAAGAGGCTTTTTAGTTCCTCTTCACTGTCTGCCATAAGGGTGGTGTCATCTGCATAACTGAAGTTATTGATATTTCTCCTGGCAATCTTGATTCCAGCTTGTGCTTCTTCCAGCCCAGCGTTTCTCATGATGTACTCTGCATATAAGTTAAATGAACAGGGTGACAATATACAGCCTTGAAGAACTCCTTTTCCTATTTGGAACCAGTCTGTTGTTCCATGTCCAGTTCTAACTGTTGCTTCCTGCCCTGCATACAAATTTCTCAAGAGGCAGGTCAGGTGTCTGGTATTCCCATCTCTTTCAAAATTTTCCACAGTTTATTGTGATCCACACAGTCAAAGGCTTTGGCATAGTCAGTAAAGCAGAAATAGATGCTTTTCTGGAACTCTCTTGCTTATTCTATGATCCAGCAGATGTTGGCTGCTGGTGCCAGCCGGCAAAGTCGATCAGGTCCCGAGAACGTGCACGGCGGGGCTAAGAAAGAAACTAAAGCAAGAGACTACAACAAAGATGGGGTCGAGAGGTTCAGACACGTCTCCACGAAGGGACGCAGTCTGACACCAACTTTATTCAGCATCTTATATTTATACAGAAAAGCGTGAGAAAGACAAGACAGTTGACATTTTTTCTTGGTTGGCCTGTACATCTTACAAACAGTCACAAGAAATCCTGAGAGCATGGGAATGGCTCCCTGTTATTATTTCTTACACCAGATAACATTTCTCTGTGCGTGAGAAGTTTGCACAGAACTCCAGGTGCCTGCAGTAAATAAGCGCCTAATCTCTGGGGTGGCGGGACAGAGAGCTATGTTTGCAAGCAAACCCTCAAGGACTGAGGCAGCTCCCAGAGCTGTGTCCTTCGGACAAAGGACCCCGTTCTCATGGGCAGCTCCCCGCAGTTGGCAATTTGATCTCTGGTTCCTCTGCCTTTTCTAAAACCAGCTTGAACATCTGGAAGTTCACGGTTCACATATTGCTGAAGGCTGGCTTGGAGAATTTTGAGCATTACTTTACTAGCGTGTGAGATGAGTGCAATTGTGCAGTACTTTGAGCATTCTTTGGCATTGCCTTTCTTTGGGATTGGAATGAAAACTGACCTTTTCCAGTCCTGTGGCCACTGCTGAGTTTTCCAAATTTGCTGGCATACTGAGTGCAGCACTTTCACAGCATCATCTTTCAGGATTTGGAATAGCTCAACTGGAATTCCATCACCTCCACTAGCTTTGTTCATAGTGATGCTTTCTAAGTCCCACTTGACTTCACATTCCAGGATGTCTAGCTCTAGGTCAGTGATCACACCACTGTGATTATCTGGGTCATGAAGATGTTATTTGTACAGTTCTTCTGTGCATTCTTGCCATCTCTTCTTAATATCTTCTGCTTCTGTTAGGTCCATACCATTTCTATCCTTTATCGAGATCATCTTTGCATGAAATGTTCCTTTTGTATCTCTGATTTTCTTGAAGAGATCCCTAGTCTTTCCCATTCTGTTGTTTTCCTCTATTTCTTGGCATTGATCGCTGAAGAAGGCTTTCTTATCTCTTCTTGCTATTCTTTGGAACTCTGCATTCAGATGTTTATATCTTCACTTTTCTCCTTTGCTTTTCACTTCTCTTCTTTTCAATGCTATTTGTAAGGCCTCCCCAAACAGCCATTTTGCTTTTTTGCATTTCTTTTCCATGGGGATGGTCTTGATCCCTGTTTCCTGTACAATGTCACGAACCTCATTCCATAGTTCATCAGG
Source organism: Bos mutus (assembly GCF_027580195.1). Taxonomy (NCBI): domain Eukaryota; kingdom Metazoa; phylum Chordata; class Mammalia; order Artiodactyla; family Bovidae; genus Bos; species Bos mutus. Next base: position 63,338,549 of record NC_091646.1, on the reverse strand, counting down.
CACTCTATCTATCAGATCTAGGCCCTTAAATCTATTTCTCACTTCCACTGTATAATCATAAGGGGTTTGATTTAGGTCATACCTGAATGGTCTAGTGGTTTTCCCTCCTTTCTTCAATTTAAGTCTGAATTTGGCAATAAGGAGTTTATAGTCTGAGCCACAGTCAGCTCCTGGTCTTGTTTTTGCTGACTGTATAGAGCTTCTCCATCTCTGGCTGCAAAGAATATAATCAATCTGATTTCGGTGTTGACCATCTGGTGATGTCCATGTATAGAGTCTTCTCTTGTGTTGTTGGAAGAGGGTATTTGTTATGACCAGTGCATTTTCTTGGCAAAACTCTATTAGTCTTTTTGCTGCTTCATTCTGTATTCCAAGGCCAAATTTGCCTGATACTCCAGGTGTTTCTTGACTTCCTACTTTTGCATTCCAGTCCCCTATAATGAAAAGGACATCTTTTTTGGGTCTTAGTTCTAAAAGGTCTTGCAGGTCTTCATAGAGCCATTCAACTTCAGCTTGTTCAGCGTTACTGGTTGGGGCATAGACTTGGATTACTGTGATATTAAATGGTTTGTCTTGGAAATGAACAGAGATCATGCTGTTGTTTTTGAGATTGCATCCAAGTACTGCATTTCGGACTCTTTTGTTGACCATGATAGCTACTCCATTTCTTGTGAGGGATTGCTGCCCGCAGTAGTAGATATAATGGTCATCTGAGTTAAATTCACCCATTCCAGTCCATTTCCATTTGCTGATTCCTAGAATGTCAACATTCACTCTTGCCATCTCTTGTTTGACCACTTCCAATTTGCCTTGATTCATGGACCTGACATTCCAGGTTCCTATGCAATATTGCTCTTTACAGGATCGGTCCTTCCTTCTATCACCAGTCACATCCACAGCTGGGTATTCTTTTTGCTTTGGCTCCATCCCTTCATTCTTTCTGGAGTTATTTCTCCACTGATCTCCAGTCGCATATCAGGCACCTACTGACCTGGGGAGTTTCTCTTTCAGTATCCTATCATTTTGCCTTTTCATACTGTTGATGGGGTTCTCAAGGCAAGAATACTGAAGTGATTTGCCATTCCCTTCTCCAGTGGACCACATTCTGTCAGATCTCTCCACCATGACCCACCCATCTTGGGTTGCCCCACAGGCATGGCTTACTTTCATTGAGTTAGACAAGGCTGTGGTCCTAGTTTGATTAGATTGACTAGTTTTCTGTGAGTATGGTTTCAGTGTTTTTGCCCTCTGATGTCCTCTTGCAACACCTACAGCCTTACTTGAATTTCTCTTACCTTGGGCGTGGGGTATCTCTTCATGGCTGCTCCAGCAAAGCACAGCCATTGCTCCTTACCTTGGACGAGGGGTATCTCTTCACCGCAGCCCTTCCTGACCTTCCACATGGAATAGCTCCTCTAGGCCCAAAGCTCAGTCAATGCTAACTACAGGGTTTTAATCTGTTGCATCTGTCACTTCCAGATCAGTTCCCTCTTCTTTGTTTATTTTGGCTTTTTCTGTTTGCAAGTCTCTTCAGTGTCTCATTTCTACCTGACACAAGGGGATGAAGGTGGTCACTTATTTAGGCTCACTTGTTCAGTCGTGTAGTGGGGAGGGAAGAACACTGAAAAGGAATATCACTGGTGTGTGTGAAGAGTCCTCACATGTACGGACCACACTGGGTTTGCTCCAGCTCATGACAGTGTGTGCTTTCCAGGTCTACACGTTTAGGCTCCAGGGTTCCTTGCAGGGGTACTGTCCAAAGCAGGCCCTGTGTTTCATGAACTTCCCAGGTCTAAGCTGCTCAGGTTCAGGTTCATGGGTACTCTGCAAGGGCAGAATCAGCTGGGCATGCGTTTTGTGCCCTTCCCAGTTCCGAGCAGCCAGGAGACCAGGTGCTTGGCAAGCACACTGTCCCAGGTGGGCAGTGTGTCTTAATCACCTCCCTGGTCCCGGCCACTCACTTTCCTGTGTACACTGCAAGAGCACTGTCTCAGGTGTGCTATGTGTCTCCTCTGGGGAGCTTATCTCAGACTGCGACCCTCTTGGCAGATGTCTATTGTTCAGGATCCTAGGAAGACTTGGTTAGTAACTGGGAGCCTGCTCACAGTTTGGTGGAAGTTGCCAGTTTCTGGGACTGAGATTGTACCTTGCCTTCCGGCTGTGGTTGTTGCACTCCTGCCTCTCTGCTTCTGGCTGGGAGTGGGGAGGGAGGGGCCTGTACAGAGCTAGCAGCTGGCTAGTTCTCCTTTGGTGTTTGCGCAATCCTTTGTTCTGTGAGCTGGCCAGGCTGTGCATTAAGTTAGAGAATTTTTTTATGGGAAAGTTCTCTCTCTCTCTTCTTCTTTTTTTTTTTCTCTCTCTCTCTGGCTATCCCACAGTTTGGGTTGCTATCTCACATTAGCTCCCTCAGATTGTCCTCAGGGCATTCAGATCTGGTCCTTACCCTAAGCATGCAACCCGAGTCTCCCTGTCCAGTCCCGGCTTGCTAGTGGCGGACGCAATCATCTGGGCTACTTCTCTGCTGGGAGTTGCAGTTAGGCACATATTCTTTCTCTCTCCTTTTTTCACCTGGCTTTGTTGACTTTTGAGATTTCAAAATTCCCCATCGACCTGCCGGTGAGAGGGTTCCCTGCTGTTTGGAAACCTCTCCTCCTTCACGACTCCCTCCCCAGGATGGGTCTCCATCCTTAACTCTTTTGTCTCTCTTTTTGTCTTTTATATTTTGTCCTACTTCCTTTCAAAAAGAATGGGCTGCCTTTCTGGGTGCCTGATGTCCACCAGTGTTCAGAAGTTGTTTTGTGGAAGTTTCTCATCATTTAAATGATCTTTTGATGAATTTGTTGGGGAGAAAGTGGTTTCCCTGTCCTATTCCTCCTCCATCTTGGGACTGCACCCTAGATTTATTTTATTTTATTTGCTACTGTCAAATTATTCTTACACAGGTACTAGGTGCTTTCACACATACAATCTCATATATGAAGTGGGATAGTGATAATAGATAACTGTGCGACCCCAGGCACTATACCTTAAAAGTCAAGAAGATAAATTCTCATAAATGTGACTTTTAAGTAACCACACATAACCCTGCATTTTCAGCCAATTCTTCTGCCTTATCTGGCATAAGACCAGCCTTAACTTTAGGATTTGACACACCACCCTCCCTTCAAACCACCTCTAAACTTCAAACAGTGAATTTTTAAAACTATCATCTCACCTGACCAGAAACAATAACTATTATGTCTCATCTGTAAACTTCATAAGAGAGGAGAGATGGCCTGTTCTGAGTATGCAAGTTTTATATTTAGCATGTTTAGGAAATTGAGACCAGAGTGTTCTAGCTGAGTGAAGTTCCAAAGTACAGATTATATTTTTTCTTTTTTAATTTTTTAAAATATAAATTTATTTATTTTAGTTGGGGGTTAATTATTTTACAGTATTGTATTGGTTTTGCCGTACATCAACATGAATCCACCACAGGTATACACGTGTTCCCCAAATGCCAACTTCACTTCTCATACCAGCTCCTCACACTTCTCAGCATCATCTTCTGCACGGGGGATAAGTCCTTCCCCTGCCTCAAGATGGCTGCTGCTTCCACCAGAGGTGGTTTCTGGTGGTCCACAAGTGTAGCCCCGGGGTCCAGAACTGTAGCCCTAGATCTGCCATAGGGATGCATAGCCAGAAAGGCCAGCTCTTGAGAACAGGAAGGATTGTGTAAGTTTGTTTCATTTCAAGGAGAGGGCCCAGAAAAGGGAAGGAGCTCCCTAGTCATACAGGGTAGAGTCAGAACTAAAACCCAAGTCTCTTGTTACACAGAGCTGAACTTTAGTGTATTCTACCATGCTGGCTTGGGGCAGGATATAGCAACCCACTCCAGCATTCTCGACTAGAGAATCCCATAGACAGAGAAGCTTGGCAGATTACAGCCCATGGGGTTGTAAAAAGTCAGACACTACTGAAGCGACTTAGCATACACCTTCACTTCTCAGTTCAGAAGGACCCCCTAAGTTCCTGACTCACCCAGGTTGTGCTGTAAACAGTCTATAAAGGGGAATCATAGTTTATCACATTAGTTCTATGGCTTCTAAAAAGCAGCACTCCTGCTGTTTAATGGTGTGTGGCAGCTTAGCCTCCATGCTTATGGTTCAGGACATGAAGAGCAAGGCTTGAGCCCTGGAGGTGGTGGGGAAAGCAGGGAAACAATTGTGGCAAAAATTCTAGGCAAAACTGTAGCAAAAAGTCTAGGAGCCAGAATCAGTATGCCTGGGATTTCCTCTTAACCCTAACACTAACTTCTGGAGAAGTCTTTTTTCCTCTCTGCCTTATATTTATATCACTTGAACAATGAAAATGTTGGACTAGTGGTTTCTAAAGGCCTTTCTAGCCCCAATATTCAATGATTTGGTGGACTCCTTTAACACCTCTGACTTTACATTAAGGAAAGTGAAAGAACTCACAATGTCTTCAAGCTACATGGTCTAGTTCAGCTCACAAAGTGCTCTCTTTAACTGCAATGTGTTTTGATCTTAGCAACAGCCTTCTGAAATAGGTAGAGTGGGTATGTTCACCCTCAGTTGACAGACGAAGAAACTGAGGCTCAGAGGCTATATAATACTTATTGACCACTTGGTTTTTGTCAGTGTGTTAAGCATGTTATATGGATCATCTCAATTAGTCCTTTCAATAACCTTTTGAAGACCTTTACAGTAGGCAATACAATTATTCACATTTTACAGATAAAGACATTGTTGTACAAAAAACGTCAATGATTTGCCCATGGTCACCTGGTAGCAAGTGCCAGTCTGATTTCTAAGACTTGCACTTAAACAATTACCACATATAGTCATTGTCTCTCTCATAAGAGCACAAATGGTGTCTTGCTTTTGAGAATAGGAGATAAGAATTAGAGAAGAAACACCAAGAAATAGAGAACAGATGGGTGGGTTATAAACCTGCATTGGGCAAGCTGACTCTTGGCAAAATTCTAAATACATCTTTTATATGTTGCCACCTGATATGTCCCTCCTCAAGAGGCTCCAACACCTATTAAGACCAATTTCCATAGGCCCTACTCTCTAAAGCTGAAGGCGGTGGTAAAATGGTTTGTACAACAGGGGTTTTCAATCCTCATTGGTTAAGTGGGATTCTTTAAACATTGCATTAAACTGGGGAAATTTAGATTCAATTTTTAAGCTTTCAAGGTGATTCTAATGTGCACTCAAGGCTCAGAACAAATGTTCAGTCTTGGGTGCACATTGAAACAATCTTGCTGTTGTTGTTCAGTTGCTGAGTACTGTTTGACTCTGCTGCATTATGGGTTGCAGCACACTAGGCTTCCCTGTATTTCACTATCTTGCAGAGTTTGCTCAAACTCATGCCCATCAAACTGGTGATGCCATTCAACCATCTCATCCTCTGATGCCCCTTTATCCTCTTACCCTCAGTCTTTCTTAGCATCAGGGTATTTTCCAATGAGTTGGCTCTTCACATCAGGTGGACAAAATTTTGGAGCTTCAGCTTCAGCATCAGTCCTCCTAATGAATATTTAAGGTTGATTTCCTTAAGGATTAACTTGTTTGATCTCCTTGGTGTCTAAGGGACTTTTCAGAGTCTTCTCCAGCAACAAAATTCAAAAACATCAATTCTTCAGTGCTCAGCCTTCTTTATGGTACAACTCTCACACCCATACATGACTAATAAAAAAACTACAGCTTTGACTGTATGGACTGTGGTCAGCAAAGTGAAGTCTCTGCTTTTTAATATACTGTCTAGCCTTACCATAGCTTTTCTTCCAAGGAACAAGCATCTTTTAATTTCATGGCTGCACCCACCTCACAGTCTGAAGTGATTTTAAAGTCCAAGAAAATAAAATAAAATCTTATTGTTTCCACTTTTTCCATGAAGATACCACTCTAAAGGCATAAAGCAAAGAGGAACTAAAGAGCCTCCTGATGAAGATTAAAGAGGAGAGCGAAAAAGCTGGCTTAAAACAAGAATCAACAAACTAAGATTATGGCATCAGGTCCCATCACTTCATGGCAAATAGATGGAGAGAAAGTGGAAACAGTAACAGATATTATTTTCTTGGGCTTCAAAATCACATCAGATGGTGAGTGCAACCATGAAAGTAAAAGATGCTTGCTCTTGTAAGAAAAGCTATGACAAAACTAGACAGGCTATTAAAAAGCAGAGACATCACTTTACCAACAAAGATCTGTTTAGTCTAAGCTATGGTTTTTCCAATAGTCATATAGGAAAGTGAGAGTTCGACTATAAAGAAAGCTGAGCATGGAAGAATGCTTTCAAACTGTGGTGCTGGAGATGACTCTGGAGGGTCGCTTGGACAGCAAGATCAAACCAGTCAACCCTAAAGGAAATCAACCCTGAATATTCACTGTAAAGACTGATGCTGAAACTGAAGCTCAAAGACTTTGGCCATCTGATGCGAAGAATCAATTCATTGGAATAGTGCCTGATGCTGGGAAAGATTGAAGGCAGGAAGAGAATAGGGCAGCAAAGGATGAGATTGTTGGTTGGCATCACCAACTCAGTGGACATGAGTTTGAGCAAAATTTGGGAGAACGTAAGGACAGGGAATGTGGCATACAGCAGTCCATGGGTATGAAAAGAGTCAGACACGAATCAGCTACTGAATAACAACACATTTGCTGTGAAGTGATGGGACTGAATGCCATGATCTAAGTTTTTTGAACACTGAGTTTTAGTTCAGCTTTTTCACTCGCTTCAAGAGGGTTTTTAGTTCCTCTTCACTTTGTGCAACTAGAGTGGTACCATCTGCATATCTGAGCTTATTATTCCTCAAGACAATCTTGATTCAACCTTGTGAATCATCCAGTCCAGCATTTCACATGATATACTCTGCATAAAACTTAAATAAAGCAGGAAGACAGTATACAGCCTTGATGGAATCCTTACCCAATTTTGAACCAACTCATTGTTTCATATCCAGTTCTAATTGTTGCTTCTTGACCTGCACATGGGTTTCTCAGGAGAGAGGAAGATGGTCTGGTATTCCCATTTCTTTAAGAATTTTCCAGTTTGTTATGATCCACACAGTTAATGGCCTTAGCATAGTCAATGAAGCAGAAGTAGATGTTTTCTAGAATTCCCTAGCTTTTTCTATAATACAACAGATGTTGGAAATTTAATCTCTGGTTCCTCTGTCTCTTCTAAATCCAGCTTCTACATCTAGAAATTCTTGATTCACATACTGCTGAGGTCTAATTTGAAGGATTTTGAGCACTACCTTGCTAGCATGTGAAATGAGTGCAATTGTGCAGCAGTTTGAACATTCTTTGGCATTGCCTTTCTTTGGGATTGGGATGAAAACTGACATTTTCCAGTCCAGTGACCACTGCTGAGTTTTCCAAATTTGATGATATATTGAGTGCAACACTTTCATAGCATCATCTTTTAGTATTTGAAATAACTCAGCTGGAATTCCATCACCTCCACTAGCTTTGTTCATAGTAATGCTTCCTAAGGCCCATTTGACTTCACACTCCAGGATGTCTGGCTCTAGGTGAGTGATCACATCATAGTGGTTATCCCAGTCATTAAAACTTTTTGTAGAGTTCTTTTTTCTGTGTATTCTTGCCACCTCTTCTTAATTACTTTTGCTTCCTTTAGGTCATTACGGTTTCTGTCCTTTATTAAGCCCATCCTTGCATGAAATTTTGTCATGATATATCCAATTTTCTTGAAGAGATATCTAGTCTTTCCCATTGCATTTTTTCCTCTATATCTTTGCATTATTCACTTAAGGTTTTTGTATCTCTCCTTCCGATTCTCTGGAACACTGCATTCAGTTGCATATATCTTTCCCTTTCTCTTTTCTCTCTCACTTTTTTTCTCAGCTATTTGTAAGGCCTCCAGAGACAACTGCTTTGCTACTTGCCTTTGTTTTGTTTGTTTTTGAGATGATTTTGGTCACCACCTCCTACATTGTGTTCTGAACCTCTGTGCATAGTTCTTCAGGTACTCTGTCTGTCAGATCTAATCACTGCATCATAAGAGATTTGATTCATCTCATACCTGAATCGCCTAGAAGTTTTCCCTACTTTCTTCAATTTAAGCCTAAATTTTGCTGTAAGGAGCTCATGATCTGAGCCACAGTCATCTCTAGGTTTTGTTTTGGCTGACTTAATAGAGATTCTCCATCTTTGGCTGCACAGAATATAATCAATCTGATTTCAGTATTGACCATCTCGTGATGTCCATGTGTAGAGTCCTCTCTTGTGTTGTTGGAAAAGGGAGTTTTCTATGACCGGCATGTTCTGTTAGCAAAACTGTTAACCTTTTGTCCTGCTTAATTTTGTACTCTAAGCCCAAGTGAAAGTGAAAATCGCTCAGTTGTGTCCGACTCTTTGCAACTCCATGGACTGTACAGTCCATGGAATTCTCCAGGCTAGAATACTGGATTGGGTAGCCTTTCCCTTCTCCAGGGGATCTTCCCAACCCAGGGATCGAACCCAAGACTCCCACATTACAGGTGGATTCTTTACCAGCTGAGCCACAAGGGAAGACAAGAATGAAGGAATGGGTAGCCTATCCCTTCTCCATGGCCAAGCTTGCCTGTTACTCCAGGTATCTCTTGACTTCCTACTTTTGCATTCCAGTCCCCTACGATGAAAAGTGATTGTGAAGTTGTGACCGCATGGACTGTAGCCTACCAGGCTCCTCAGTCCATAAAATTTTCCAGGCAAGAATACTAGAGTGGGTTGCCATTTCCTTCTCCAGGGGATCATCCCTGCCCAGGGACTGAACCCGGGTCTCCCGCATTGCAGGCAGAAGCTTTACAGTCTGAGCCACCAGAGAAGCCCCCTATGATGAAAGGGACATCTTTTTTGGTGTTAGTTCTAAGAGGTCTTGTATGTCATCATAGAACCTTTTGACTTCATCTTCTTTGGCATTAGTGGTCAGGGCATAGACTTGGATTACCGTGATACTGAATGGCTTGCCTTGGAAAAGAACAAAGGTTATTCTGTTTTTTTAAAAAACAATATTAATTTTCAATTGAAAGATAATTGCTTTACAGTATTGTGTTGGTTTCTACCAAGCATCAACATGAATCGTTCATAGGTTTGCCCATGTCTGCTCCCACTTGAACATCCTTCCCACTTCCCTCCCTATCCCACCCCTCCAGGTTGTTACCAAGCCCCAGTTTGAGTTCCCTGAGCCATACAGCAAATGCCCATTGGCTATCTAATTTAGATATGGTAATGTATGTCTCCATGTTATTCTCTCCATACATCCCACCCTCTCTTTCCTGCCCATACCAGCTGTGTCCATAAGTCTGTTCTCAATGTCTGTGTCTCCATTGCTGCTCTGCAAATAAGTTCATCAGTACTATCTTTCTAGATTTCATATATATGCATTAGTATACAGTATTTGCTTCTCTCTTTCTGACTTATTTCATTCTATATAATAGGCTCTATGTTCATCCACCTCAGGACTGATTCAAATGAGTTCACTTTTATGGCTGAATAATATTCCATTGTATATATGTACCACAGTTTCTTTATCCATTCATCTGCTGCTGTACATCTAGGTTGCTTCCATGTCCTAGCTATTGTAAATAGAGTTGCAGTGAACATTGGGGTACAAGTGTCTTTTTCAATTTTGGTTTTCTCAGGGTACATGCCTAGTAGCGGGATTTCTGGGTCATATGTGGTTTCTTTCCTAGTTTTCAAAGGAATCTCCATACTGTTCTCCATAGTGTCTGTATTAGTTTACATTCCCACCGAGAGTGCAAGAGGGTTCCCATTCTGTCATTTTTGGGTTTGCACCCAAGTGCTGCATTTCAGACTCTTTTGTTGATTGTGAGGGTTACTCCAAAAGATTATTGCCCAGTAGTAGATATAATGGTCATCTGAATTAAATTCACCCAGTCCCATCCATTTTAGTTCACTGATTTCTAAAATGTCGATATTCACTCTTGCCATGTCCTACTTGACCACGTCCAGTTCGCCCTGATTCATGGACCTAATATTCCAGGTTCCTATGCAATACTGTTCTTTACAGTATTGGACTTTACTTTCATCACCAGACACATCCACAACTGAGCACTGCTTTTGCTTTGGCTCAGCCTTTTCATTCTTTCTGGAGCTATTTCTCCACTCTTCTCCAGTAGCATATTGGAACATATCAACCTGTGGTCTCACCTTCCAGTGTCATATCTTTTTGTCTTTTCATACTATTCATGGGGTTCTCAAGGCAAGAACGCTAAAATGGCTTGCCATTCCATTCTCCTGTGGACCATGTTTTCTCAGAACTCTCCACTATGACCCATCCATCTTGAGTGGCCTTGCATGGCATGGTTCATTGTTTCACTGAGTTATACAAGGCTGTCATCTATGATCCATGTTATCACTTTGGTTAGCTTTCTGTATTATGGTTTTCATTCTGGAGGCTGTAGGATTTTAGATCTTGCTTTTTCTTTCTGTACCCTGATGAGTGAGGATAAGAAGCTTGTTCAAGCTTTCTGATTGGAGGGACTGACTGTGTGGAAACCTGTATCTTGTTGGTGGGCAGTGCCATACTCATTAATCCTCAATCCAGTTGTCTGCTGATGGGTGGGTCTCTTCTCCCTTCCTATAGTTTGGCCTGAGGCAGCCCAGTCCTGGAGTCTGCAGGCTCTATGGTAGGGCTAAAGGTGACCTCCAAAAGGATTTATGGCAACACATGCCTCCCAGGACTGCTTCTGCCAGTGCCCCTGTCCCTGAGATGGGCCACTGCCATCCCATGCCTCCACAGGAGACACTCAAACACTCACAGGCAGGTCTGGCTCTGTCTCCTGAGGGGTCTCTGCTCCTTCCTCCTGGATCTTGTTGCACACAAGGTTTTGTTTGTGCCCTCCAAGAGCTTCTGTTTCCCTCAGTCCTTGGGAGTTCTGTAATCAAATCCTGCTGACCTTCAAAGTCAGATTCAGTGATTCCAAGATAGCAGAGAAGAAAGACGTGTGCTCATCTTCTTCTGCAAGAACACCAAAATCATAACTAGCTGCTGAACAATCATCAATAGGAGAATGTTGGAACACACCAAAAATGATAACCCACATTCAAGGACAAAGGAAAAGTCATGATGAGATGGTAAGAGGGGTGCAATCACATTAAAATCATATCCCATACTGCCAGGTGCATGACCTACAAACTGGAGATCAATAATACCAAAGAAGTTCTCACACAGTTGTGAAGTTTCTAGGCCCCACATCAGACTCCCCAACCTGGGGATCTGGCGAAGATACTTGGAATTCCCAGAGAATCTGACTTTGAAATCATTTAGAGCTTTTTAAAATTACCCAAGTATGCCCACTGACTTGATAATTGCTTTACAGTACATTTACCAAGCATGTCCTCTGGGCCTCAAAGTCCCCATCTGTTCCTTGAAGGGGTAAGAGGTCCAGACATTCATAGATAGCACAGTTTTCTGGGTATTCATAGGGAGGAAAGAAACCTTAGGTGAAGAAGGCTGCCAACACAGCCTCCCTTCCTGTCCAGAAAGGATAGCCTGAGGGCCATAGAAGAAATAGTGACCCTTTGTAGGGGCCTGTACTCTGGAGAGAGGCCATATGGAGAACCCTGGGTGGCTCAATGTTGCCTTCTCCAAGTGAGCTACTTTCAGTGGAAGACTCACAAGTTCTAAAGACATTCCAGGGCATTGAAACAGTGGTCCACACTGGCTCACAATTCCAGGCAGTAAGTAATGATTTCTCAATTAACAGCAAATTAATTTGCTGTTATTCTTGGAGTTGAAATGATCCAGAATCACTTCTCTTTGAATCATACACTGGGTAAAAGAAGCAGCTTATTTATAGGAGAGCCCTGCTGTATTGCCCTGGTATCTACAGCCCTCATCCTCCATGTCCTACTACTGAATTAACTGAGTAGAGACTGTTTATACAAAATATAAAAAAAACAAAACTCTGTGTTCAACCTCAAAGGCCCTTACAGCCTACCATCGTCAGAAAAGCAGTGACTCCTAGCTGGTCAGTTTCCATGGTTATCTAGCACAAATTGCTCCAGGTAAAAAAAAACAAAGTGCTGCAAAGAATAGATGATCATATCTGCATAAGGTGGGCATCAAGAGTAGTTCCACTGTTGAAACAGAGGCTAATTTAGGGAATGAGACTGGGCAAGTGGGTAACAGAGAACAAGTGCATGTGTGCTCAGTCACTCCTGATTCTCTGCGATCCCATGGACTGTAGCCTACCAGGCTCCTCAGTCCCTAGGATTCTCAAGGCAAGAATACTGGAGTGGGTTGCTGTTTCCTCCTCTAGGGGATCTTCTCCACCCAGGGATTGAACTAGCATCTTCTGTATTGGCAGACAGATTATTTTACCACTGAGCCACCTGGGAAGCCTGTAACAGAGAACCTGTTTCTAAAATGTTTATCTCCACCTAAGTAAGAGGAGGGATAGTTCAGACAGTGATATCCTTAAAAATAGATTGATTATGTCTCCCACTGAAAAATATCTTCTTTTTAGCCTTGAAATTATACCTCAAATTCAATTGGCAGTACTTGTGTTAAGCATTTCCCTCTTCCTAATCCGTAAAGAGAAGGAAATGGCAAGCCACTCAAGTGTGCTGGCTGGAAGATCGCATCGACAGAGGAACCTGGCAGGCTACAGTCCATAGGGTCACAAAGAGTCAGACATGACTGAGGCAACTTAGCAAGGTCTTAAACGGGAAAGCAGTGATTAACAGTTAAGTTTCTAATTGGAAATCAGCTATTTACAAAGTTGCTTAATTTCTCTAAAGCTCAGTTTCCTCATCTTAAGAAAGAGTAAAGAATAGTATCTCCCCCGAAGGGTTGTTATGATGATTAAAGGATAATATTATTTTTCCACTCTGTTTTTAAAATTTTAATTAATTTTTTTTCTCTGTACAAATTTGTATTTATTTTCCTTTGTTAGATAATCTTCACATTATGGTGTTAGAAATAAGTTAGCTTCATTCTTTTTTTAAAATTTTATTTTATTTTTAAACTTTACATAATTGTATTAGTTTTGCCAAATACTGTAAGGCAATCATCCTTCAATTAAAAATAAATTTAAAAAATTAAAAATAAAATTTTAATTTATTTTAATTGAAGGATGATTGCCTTACAATATTGTGCTGCTACTGCTGCTGCTGCTAAGTCGCTTCCGTCATGTCCGACTCATGTGCGACCCCGTAGAGGGCAGCCCACCAGGCTCCCCTGTCCCTGGGATTCTCCAGGCCAGAACGCTGGAGTGGGTTGCCATTTCCTTCTCCAATACATAAAAGTGAAAGTGAAGTCACTCAGTTGTGCCCGACTCTTTGCGACCCCATCAACTGTAGCCTACCAGGCTCCTCCGTCCATGGGATTTTCCAGGCAAGAGTACTGGAGTGGGTTGCCAGCTGGTTTCTGCCAAATATCAACATGAATGACCCATAAGTATACCTATGTACCATCCCTCTTGTATCTCCCTCCCACAAGAGATGACACTCTTAAGTGCTTAGTACAGTTCTTAGAACTTATAAAGTTTTTTTTTATTTGTTTGTTTGTTTGTTTGTTTTAATGGCAGCTGTTATTATTACCTAAAATCCAAAATCTCTTGAAGGATATTTCCCAAAGTCTTCATGAGTGAGTTTGGCTGATGCCTTTTTTCAGAGACAATTTAGTAGAGTGTAAACTTTGGATTCATATATGGGGTTAAATCTGGGCTCTCTAGTTCCAGCTCTGAAGCTCCTACTAAATTACTTTACCTGTCTGAACCTCAGGTCCAGCCTATTGTAAAGTGGGAATTAACATCTCATTTTATGGGACTGTTGTGAGAATTAAAAGATATGTGTGACATGCCTGGTAAACAGTATGTGCTTAAAATATTAATTCCTTCTCAGGAAAGTAATGGCCTCTGACACATGATGAGAGGAAGTGTGCTGAAAATAGGGCAATAGGTGTTAAAATGAAAGGCAGGAAACTGGAGACAAACTTATGCCTTTTGGGTCTGACCTGAGATTTTAGCACTCTACTATCAAGGTAATGAAAAAGGTTTAAGGACACAGTGACATAAAAATGTTAGTACACTCTAATAATAATTAAAAAAGATAGTTACATGATATACATGGTATATCTATATATGAGTTTAGGGATCATTGTACAGGATAGGGCATTTAAAGTGTTTCCCATTCTCATTTCATCATTCTTGTCTTAAAAGCCCCATGAACAGTATGAAAAGGCAAAAAGATATGACACTGAAAGATGAACTTCCCAGGTCGGTAGGTGCCAAATATGCTACTGGAGAAGAGTGGAGAAATAGCTCAAAAAGGACTGAAGAGGATGAGCCAAAGTGGAAACAATGACCAGTTCTGGATGTGTCTGATGGTGAAAGTAAAATCAGATGCTGTATAGGAACACAGAATGTTAGGTCCATGAATCAAGGTAAATTGGAAGTGATCAAACAGGAGATGGCAAGAATGAATATTGACATTTTAAAAATCAGCAAGCTAAAATGGACCGGAGTGGATAAATTTTATGCATATAATCATTATATCTACTACTGTGGGCAAGAATCTCTTATAAGAAATGGAGTAGAACTCATAATCAACAAAAGAATCCAAAATGCATTACTGGGGTGCAATCTCAAAAACAACAGAATGATCTCTGTTCATTTCCAAAGTAAACCATTCAATACCAAAGTAACCCAAGTCTATGCCCCAACCAATAATGCCAAAGAAGCTAAAGTTGAAAGGCTCTATGAAGACCTCTAAGACCTTCTAGAACTAACACCAAAAAAAAAAAAAAAAGTCCTTTTCATCATAGGGGACTGGAATGCAACAGTAGGAAATCAAGAAATACCTGGAGTAACAGGAAATGATGGCCTTGGAGTAAAAAATTAAACAGGGAAAAAGCTAAAAGTTTTGCCAAGAAAATACAATGGTCACAGCAAAAAACCTTCTTCCAACAACAAAAGACTCTACACATGGACATCACCAGATGGTTAATACCAAAATGAGATTGTTTATGTTCTTTATAGACAAATATGGAGAAGCTCTATATAGTCAGCAAAAAAAAAAAAAAAAAGGCTGGGAACTGACTGTGGCTCAGGTCATGAACTCCTTATTGCCATATTCATATTTAATTGAAGAAAATAGGGAAAACCACTAGGCCATTCAGGTATGACCTGAATCAAATCCCTTATGATTACACAGTGGAGGTGATGAATAGATTAAAGGGATTAGATCTGATAGACTGAGGGCCTGAACAACTATGGACAGAGACTTATAACATTGTACAGGAGACAGTGATCAAAGCATCCCCAAGAAAGAGAAATGTAAAAGGCAAAATGGTTCTCTGAGGAGGCCTTACAAATAGCTGAGGAAAGAAGAGAATGAAAAGGAGGAAAGGAAAGATATATCCCTATGAATGCAGAGTTCCAAAGAACAGCAAGGAGAGATACGAAAGCCTTCTTAAGTGATCAATGTAAACAAATAGAGGACAACAATAGAATGTGAAAGACTATAGATCTCTTCAAGAAAATTAGACATATCAAGGGAACAATTCATGGAAAGATGGGCACAATAAAGGACAGAAATGGTGTGGACCTAACAGAAGCAGAAGATATTAAGAAGAGGTGACAAGAATGCACAGAAGAACTATACAAAAAAGGGTTTTAATGACCAAGATAACCACTACGGTGTGATCACTCACCTAGAGCCAAACATCCTGGAGTATGAAGACAAATGAGCCTTAGGATGTATCAATACAAACAAGGCTAGTGGAGGTGATGGAATTCCAGCTGAGCTATTTCAAATCCTAAAAGATGTAGATGTGAAAGTGCTGCACTTGATATGCCAGCAAACTTGGAAAACTCAGCGGTGACCACAGACTGGAAAAAGTCAGTTTTCATCCAAATCCCAAAGGAAGGCAATGAAAAGAATATTCAAAGTACTGCATAATTGCACTCATCTCACATGCTAGCAAAGCAATGCTCAAAGTTCTCCAAGCCAGGCCTCAACAGTGCATGAACAGAGAACTTATAGATATTCAAGCTGAATTTAGAAAAGGTAGAGAAACAGAGATCAAATTGCCAATATCTGTTCTATCATAGAAAAAGCAAGAGAATTCCAGAAATACATCTACTTCTGCTTCATTGACTATGCAAAGCCTTTAACTGTGTGGAACACAACAAACTGTCAAAAATTCTTAAAGAGATGGGAATACCAGACCACCTGACCAGCCTCCTGAGAAACCTGTATGCAAATCAAGAAGCAACAGTTAGAACCTAATATGGAAACAAGGACTGGTTTAAAATTGGGAAAGGAGTACATCAAGTACATTGTCTCCTCGCTTATTTAATTTATATGCAAAATACATAATGAGAAATGCCCACCTGGATGAAGCACAAGCTGAAATCAAGATTGCTATGAGAAGTATCAATAACGTCAGATATGCATGTGATACCACCCTTATGACAGAAAGTAAGGGGAATTAAAGAGACTCTTTTTTTTTTAATCTTATTTTATTTTTAAACTTTACATAATTGTATTAGTTTTGCCAAATATCAAAATGAATCCATCACAGGTATACATGTGCTCCCCATCCTGAAACCTCCTTCCTCCTCCCTCCTCCCTCCCCATACCATCCCTCTGGGTCGTCCCAGTGCACTAGCCCCAAGCATCCAGTATCGTGCATTGAACCTGGACTGGCATCTCGTTTCATACATGATATTTTACATGTTTCAGTGCCATTCTCCCAAATCTTCCCACCCTCTCCCTCTCCCACAGAGTCCATAAAACTGTTCCATACATCAGCGTCACTTTTGCTGTCTCATACACAGGGTTATTGTTATCATCTTTCTAAATTCCATATATATGTGTTAGTATACTGTATTGGTGTTTTTCCTTCTGGCTTACTTCACTCTGTATAATAGGCTCCAGTTTCATCCACCTCATTAGAACTGATTCAAATGTATTCTTTTTAATGGCTGAGTAATACTCCATTGTGTATATGTACCACAGCTTTCTTATCTATTCATCTGCTAAAGAGACTCTTGATGAAGGTGAAAGAGGAGAGTGAAAAAGCTGCCTTAAAATTCAACATTCAAAAAACTAAGATCATGGCATCTGGTTACATCACTTTATGGCACATAGATGGGGAAACAATGGAAACAGTGACAAATTTTATTTTCTTGGGCTCCAAAATCACTGAAGATGGCGACTGCAGCCATGAAATTAAAAGACACTTGCTCCTTGGATGAAAAAAATATGGCAAAACTAGGTAGCATATTAAAAAGAATAGACATTACTTTGCCAACAAATGTCCATATAGTCAAAGCTATGATTTTTCCAGTAGTCATTTATGGATGTGAGAGTTGGACCATAAGAAGGCTGAGCACCGAAGAGTTGATACTTTGAACTGTGGTATTGTAGAAGACTTGTGAGTGTTCCTTGGACTGCAGATCAAGCCAGTAAACCCTAAAGGAAATCAATCCTGAATATTCAATGGAGGGACTGATGCTGAGGCTGAAGCTCCAATATTTGGCCAACTGATGTGAAGAGCCAACTCATTAGCAAAGACCCTGATGCTGGGAAATTTTGAATGCTGGTGGAAAAGGGGTGACAGAGCTTGATATGGTTGGATGACATCACCAACTCAATGGACATGATTTTGAGCAAGCTCTGGGAGATGGTGAAGGGCAGGGAAGCCTGTCATACTGCTGTCCATGGGGTGACAAAGAGACACTACTGAGCAACTGAATAACAAAATTCTCACTGTATCTTTCTCAGGACTTCCTTATCCTTTGGTGACCATTCCATTCAGCAGCATATAAAGGGCTTCTTAATTTGCATGAGAACTTTGTTTGTTAGGGTGCCTAGTGAAATGATAACTGTCTGAGTCCATCATATGTTCTCTTAAATTTGGTAGTGATGGAGGAGGATTTGTTGTTTTCTAGTCACTAAGTCATGTCCAACTCTTTGTGACCCCAAGGACTGTAGCTGGCTCCTCTGTCCATGCAATTTCCCAGGTAAGAATACTAGAGATGGTTGCTATTTCCTTTTCCAGGGGATCTTTTGACCCCATGATCAAATGGCATCTCCTGCATTAGCAGGCTAATTGTTTACCCCTGAGCCACCATGGAAGTCTAGGAGGAGGACTGGGGACATGGAAAATATAAAGAAGGTTGGTTATGGCAATAATGGATGGTGATTGAAGCAGTAGTAACACACATAGTAAGTTGATAATGGTGATCATCATTAGGGGGAGGAGAAACAAAACAGTTCTGAGGGGAACTTTAATTAGAGGCATTGATAATTCATCTTTCTTGTTAAATTGCTAGAGCTATCTTGAAGATGTTATCTATGTTATATTCAAGATAAGATGTTATCTATGTCCAGTTATCTATGAGGCCTGGTTCATGGTCATCAAAATCATGTACTGACCTCTATCTCTCTACATATTTTTAAAATAAATCCTCTTTAGCAGTCATGATCTAAGCTCATCTAGATTCTGAGAGAGTTAATTCTTAGGTAGGTTTATAAGGAGTCTGAGGTCTTTGAGGAAGAGAAATGGGTCTGGGGCCCTTGAGGAAGATAAAGGGACAACGTTTTTTTGTTTTGTTTTGTTTTGTTTTCCGACATTTCTTTGCCTTAGTTACATACCACATTTTTTTTTCTTAAACTCTGAGTTGTTATAGTAACAATCTATTTTGCTTAAGACTAAATTTTTTCAAGACCAGAACTCATGATTATACAACAAAATAAGTCATCTTGCTCAAGGGTATTTTTCCTTAAGCTCTGTACAAATTATTATATAAATACAATGTATCTTGTTTGAGAACATGTTTCTCCTTCTCAATAGGAACCCTCTGACTAATCTTGTTATTGTAAGATGTATGTTGTAGGAGTGGGTCTGATAAGACCTTTCTATTGTTAGTAACCGATTGTAAAAGCATATAAGGACTTGATAAGACTAGTGTGTGGGGCACTCTCTACCCTCTTCTGATGTCTATTTCAGAAGCTTTCTCTATCCCTTTTTCACTGTAATAAAACTTTGCCACCGGAAGCTCTGAGTGTCTGAAGTCTCATCTCTGGTCCAGAAGCTAAATTCTCTTCTTCAGAGATCACAAATCCGGCACTGTTCACCATAAGCTATCAGTTCCTTGCAAACTAAAAGACTTTAAATATTTTGGTATGAATTCCAGACCTGCCACTTACTAATTTCTTCATCCATAAAATGGAAGTGATGATTAAAACTTGTCACACAAACATTTAGTGTAGCAAATATTCAAAATATATTAATTACTATCTCATTACTTCGGATAAGAACTAAATTTGTTTTCTTATCTGTAAAATTGGATTACATTCACCTCATGAGGATGTTTAGGGGATTAAAAGAAGTAACAGTAAAATAATAATAGTTATATACCTGGAAATTAATATATATTGGTTATCATCTCCCTCCCCTCAAAAACAAAATCTCTAAATATTTTGCATCATCTAACATCTGTCTGTGCAGTATAAGTGAAGACATGTTTGACCGTTTTGCAGAGTCAGTGCTGAAAAAAATAGTTATTTGCTGTGAAATTTTCCTATTTCATTGAGTGTTGCCATTTTGAACCTTAATCTTTAACTTATCACACCACATCAGAAGAATTGTGGTGTCTCAGATATGGTTCTACTTGGAGATTTATAGCAATAGGAAGGCTTTTCCATAGGGTCCAGGCCTTCTTGGCCAGTTAAAAAGAAGCAAGATAATTTCAAGTCCTTTACAAGTGGAGTGGTGTTGCTGTCTTCACCTGAGCTAATAATGCCTCCTCTTTATGAAGCTTAAAAAGGGTGTAACACAAATGGGAATCATAAATTTGACTTTGAATTCAATTTTCTTTCTGCAGTAAATAGGCAATTCCACCTGGAGGGCCTCAAAAATGCATATTGAGCTAGTAAATCTCTATAGATTTTGGTAATTGAAATTTTTTCTTTTCTTCTCATTATCTGGAAAATTATCCTCCATTATATATTTCATTTAACCTCAGGATGGCTTAATGATTTAATCTAAAGAATTAACAAAATTCTATATAATTATTATTACTTCAAACTCAAATCCTTTTATGGAAATTAAAAAAAAAAATCACTGTGCAATATTTTCCAAAATTGTTAATCTTTTTCTCCCAATGATTTCATGTCATTTTAATAAAGTAAAAGTTAAAGATACTGTTGTTGTTGTTCAGTCCCTAAGTCATGTTGTTCAGTCTGAAATGCAGTACTTGGTTCAATCTCAAAAATGACAGAATAACCTCTGCTCGCTTCCAAGGCAAATCATTCAATATCACAGTAATTCAATCTATGCACAATCACTAATGTGGAAAAAAATGAAGTTGAATGGTTCAATAAAGACCTACAAGACCTTGTAGAACTAACACCAAAAAAGATGTCCTTTTCATCATAGGATGTTGGATTAGGAAGTCAAGAGATACCTGGAGAAACAGGTAAATTTGGCCTTGGGGTACAAAATAAAGCAGGGCAAAGGCCAACAGAGTAGGCTAACAGAGTTTTGCCAAGAGAATGCACTGGTCACAGCAAACACTCTTCCAACAACACAAGAGATGAGACTACATATGGATGTCACCAGATGTTCAATATTGAAATCAGATTGATCATATTCTTTGCAGCTGAAAATGGAGAAGCTGTATACAAGCACCAAAAAAAAAAAAAAAAAAAACCCACTGGGAACAGACTGTGGCTCAGATCATGAACTCCTTATTGAAAAATTCATACTAAAATTGAAGAAAGTAGGGAAAACAACTAGACTATTCAGGTATGACCCAAATCAAATCCCTTATGATTATACAGTGAAAGGGACAAATAGGTTTGAGGGGTTAGATCTGATAGACTGAGGGCCTGAAGAACTATGGATGGAGGTTGGTAACATTGTATGGGAGGTGGTGACCAAAGCCATTCCCAAGAAATAGAAATGCAAAAAGGCAAAATGGTTGTCTGAGGATGCCTTACTAATAGATGAGAAAAGAAGAGAATTGAAAGGTAAAGGAGGAAAGGAAAAATATACGCATTTGAACACAGAGTTCTAGAGAATAGCAAGGAGAGATAAGAAAGCCTTCCTAAGTGATCAATGAAAAGAAACAGAGGAAAACAGTACAATAGGAAATACTAAAGATCTCTTCAAGAAATTTGAGATACTAAGGGAACATTTCATGCAAAGATGGGCACAATAAAGGACAGAAATGGTATGGACCTAACAGAAGCAGAAGATACTAAGAGGGGCTGACAAGAATACAGAGAAGAACTGTACAAAAAAAAGGTCTTAATGATCTGAATAAGCATGGTGGTGTGATCACACACCTAAAGCCAGACATCCTGGAGTGTGAACTCAAATGGGCCTTAGGAAAGATTACTATGAACAAAGCTAGTGGAACTTATGGAATTCTAGCTCAGCTATTTAAAATTCTAAAAGATGATGCTGTTAAAGAGCGGCACTCAATATGGCAGCAGATTTGGAAAACTCAGCAGTGGCCACAGGACTGGTAAAGGTCAGTTTTCATTTCAATCTCAAAGGAGGGTAATGCAAAAAGTGTTCAAATTAATGCACAATTGTGCTCATTTCAAATGCTAGCAACATAAGGCTTAAAATCCTTCAATCTACACTTCAACAGTATGCTAACCAAGAAATTCCAGATGTGCAAGCTGGTTTTAGAAAAGGCAGAGGAACCAGAGTTCAAATTGCCAATATCCATTGGATCATAGAAAAAGCAAGAAAATTCTAGAAAAATATGTACCTCTGCTTCATTGACTACCCTAAACCCCATGACTGTGTGGATCACAACTGTGGAAAATTCTTAAAGAGATTGGAATACCAGAACACCTTGCCTGCCTCCTGAGAAACATGTATGAAGCTCAAGAAGCAACATTCAGAACCTAACATAAAACAACAGACTGATTTAATCTTGGGAAAGGAGTGTTTCAAGGCTGTATATTGTCACCCAGCTTATTTAACCTGTATGCTGGGTACATTATGCAAAATGACAGGCCGGATGAAGCACAAGCTGGAATCAAGATTGCTGGGAGAAATATCAATAACATCAGATATTCAGATGAAACCATCCTAATGGCAGGAAGCAAAGAGGAACTGAAGAGCCTCTTAAAGAAAATAAAAGAGGAGAGTGAAAAAGCTGGCTTAAAATTCAACATTCAAAAGATGAAGATCATGGCATCCAGCCCCATCCTTTCATGGCAAATAAATGGTGAAAGAATGTGAACAGTGACAGATTTTACTTTCTTGTGCTCCAAAATCAGTGGGGACAATGACTGCAGTCATGAAATTAAAAGACACTACCTCCATGAAAGAAAAGCTATGACAAAACTAGACAGTGTATTAAACACAGAGACATCATTTTGCCGACAAAGGTCCATCTAAGCAAAGCTATGGTTTTTCCAGTAGTCACGTAGAAATGTGACTGCTGCTGCTGCTGCTAAGTCGCTTCAGTCGTGTCCGACTCTGTGCGACCCCATGGACTGCAGCCTACCAGGCTTCTCCGTCCATGGGATTCTCCAGGCAAGAACACTGGAGTGGGTTGCCATTTCATTCTCAATGCATGAAAGTGGAAAGTGAAAGTGAAGTCGCTCAGTCGTGTCCCACTCTTAGCGACCCCATGGACTGCAGCTTACCAGGCTCCTCCATCCACGGGATTTTCCAGGCAACAGTACTGGAGTGGGGTGCCATTGCCTTCTCCAGAAATGTGACAGTTGGACCATAAAGAATGCTGAGCACTGAAGAAATGATGCTTTCTGTGGTGCTGAAGAATACTCTTGAGAGTCCCTTAGACAGCAAGGAGTTCAAACAAGTTATCCTAAAGAAATAAGCCCTGAATATTCATTGGAAGGACTGATACTGAAGATGAAGCTCCAATTCTTTGGCCACATGATTCAAAGAGCCAACTCATTGGAAAAGACGCTGATGCTGGGATGGATTGAGGGCAGGAGGAGAAGGGGGCAACAGGGGATGAGATGGTTGGATGGCATCACTGACTCAATGGACATGCATTTGAGGAAACTCTGGGAGAAGGTGAAGGATAGGGAATCCTGGCATGCTGCATTCCATGGGGTTGCAAACAGTCAAACTAAATGACAAATCACCATCCATTATTGACAGAAGTAATAATCTCTCGATTTTGGCTCCCTACTCCCAAGGAACAATTGGCAGTGTCTGTAAGCATTTTTGGGTGTCACATCTTGGGGGGAAAGCTGATATT
This sequence comes from Bos mutus, assembly GCF_027580195.1. Lineage (NCBI taxonomy): Eukaryota > Metazoa > Chordata > Mammalia > Artiodactyla > Bovidae > Bos > Bos mutus. The sequence continues at coordinate 63,315,301 of NC_091646.1, read as the reverse complement.
ACTTTTGGATATACACCAAGGATGCTACTAAACTTCCTATGTGCTGTGCTGTGCTTAGTTGCTCAGTCATTTCAGTCTCTTTGAGTCCCCATGGACTGAAGCCTGTTTTGCTCCTCTGTCCATGGTGATTCTCCAGGCATGAATAATGAAGTTGGTTGCCATGCCCTCCTCCAGGGGATCTTTCCAACCCAGGGATCGAACGGGTTCTCACACATTGCAGGCAGATTCTTTAATGTCTGTGCCTTCAGGGAAACCCAAGAATACTGGAATGGGTGGCCTATCCCTTCTCCAGGATATCTTCCTGACCCAAGAATTGAATTTAGGTCTCCTGCATTGCAGCTGGATTCTTTACCAGTTGAGCTACCAGGGAAGCCTACTTAACTTCATACATATATACATACACACAACAGGATTATTGTGGATTATATATATAGTATATATATTATTATTTATATATTATTGCCATTATATACTGTATATATATATATATATATATATATATATATATATATACTGTTGTGTATATGTGTATATATTGTATATTTATATACAATAGGATTATTAAGCCAAAATATCAATATTGTTAAGGTTGAGAAATCCTACTCTAATATCAAATTTAAAAAATTATCTACTGAACTCGATTTCCACTGAGAGTCAGTAAGGCTATAATATGGCAGTATTTGTTTTACAAGACCTCCCCTGGTATGTTTTCAAGCCCAATTTTATTCCACTTTTGGTGTAAATAGAAACAAATTCTTAGCTTCATATTATTCAAATAGTCTTTTTATTCATAGCTTGGTCTCTTTTAGAATACTTAAAAATCACCCTTCTTAAAACCTCCCTGTTGGTATATGGGCCATATTAGAATAGTAGCAAAGCCAAATAGTATACTACCTATTCTCCAGCCCTGTTCTCAAATATTGCAAACCTGATTTATTAACCTAGGTTTTAATTCACTAATGAGAGCTACATCAGTGAATTTAAAGAGCTGATAAACTTTAAGTTCATTCTTCGACACTAGGATAATGTTCATCAATTCTATTTTCCAGGTGTCTTCAAGAACTCTCTTTCAATCTTTTACTTTACCTTTGAAGATAAAACATAAAATTTCAGTATTGCCCAGTTGTAACCTTTACCTTTCAAAAAATATTTTTATTGTTTACTACAATGTTCTCTTGAAATAGGCAATATATGAGAGAATATTGATATAACTTCTGTATCACTGGAGAAGGGAATGGCTACCCATTTCAGTATTCTGGCCTGGAGAATTCCATGGACTGTATAGTCCATGGGGTCACAAAGAGTTGGATACAACTGAAAGACTTTCATTTACTGTATCAAAGATAATATTATGGTCAAGTCATCCCCTTCAGACATTAAGGGCCTAAAATAAGTAGCCCATTAAAAGATTGTCTAACAGCTGTACCACAAAGGGAACTTTAAAAAAATAATAACCATCTGAAATTATAAAATGTTGCCATGTTGTGAACTCCTTGGACATTTTGCACATATTGCTCCATTTGCAGGACTCAAACTGGGCTTAATACTTAATGGCCTTATCACTGTAGAATTCTTTTGGAAGGTCCTATTAAAAATTAAAGATTTGATATACACTGAACACAAACGGTATTGAGGAAATTTTTAAAATACTCCTGCCTTTCTCAATCACTTTCCTTCATTTCTTTTGTTGTTGTTTTTAATATAAATTTATTTATTTTAATTGGAGGTTAATTACTTTACAATATTGTAGTGGTTTTGCCATACATTGACATGAATCTGCCACGGGTATACATATGTTCCCCATTCTGAACCTCCCCTCCCACCTCCCTCCCCACCTTATCCCTCTGGGTCATCCCAGTGCACCAGTCCTAAGCAACCTGTCTCATTCATCAAACCTAGACTGGCGATCCATTTCACATATGATAGTATATATGTTTCAATGCCATTCTCCCAAATCATCCCACCCTCACCCTCTCCCACAGAGTCCAAAGGACTGTTCTATACATCTGTGTCTCTTTTGCTGGCTCACATATAGGGTTATCATTACCATCTTTCTAAATTCCATATATATATGTGTTAGTATACTGTATTGGTGTTTTGCTTTCTGGCTTACTTCACTCTGTATAATAGGCTCCAGTTTCATCCACCTCATTAGAACTGATTCAAATGTATTCTTTTTAATGGCTGGGTAATGTTCCATTGTGTATACGTACCACAGCTTTCTTATCTATTCATCTGCTGATGGACATTATAAACAGTGGCTATTATAAACAGTGCTGTGATGAACATTGGAGTACACGTGTCTCTTTCAATTCTGGTTTACTTGGTGTGTATGCCCAGCAGTGGGATTGCTGGGTCATATGGCAGTTTTATTTACAGTTTTTTTTAAGGAATCTCCACACTGTTCTCCATAGTGGCTGTACTAGTTAGCATTCCAACCAACAGTGTAAGAGGGTTCCCTTTTCTCCACACCCTCTCCAGGATTTATTGCTTGTAGACTTTTAGATAGCAGCCATTCTGACTGGCGTGAAATGGTACCTGATTGTGGTTTTTATTTGCATTTCCTTTCTTTCTTATCACAAACTAGCTGAATCTATCTACAGAGGTTTTTAAGAAAATGCTAGGGTGATTTGAACATATTCACATTTGTATGAGCATGACAGATCTGGATGTTCTAAAGCTCCTTGAAGCATTAAATTCTAGGATCCAAACCCTAATTGTGATGGTAAAGACAAATATTTTCATTTGTATTACATAATTGTAGGACTTATCGTATTAAATCAAGATTATCCAAAAGGTCTGAATGAATTCTTACCCAGCTTCATCTGCCATTTCTTGAAGCAGCATATCCACTTGATTCCAGAATTTTTTTTAATGAGAATTTGTATTTAAATTTTATTTGGGTTTTGAGTAGTTTTTTTGTTTGTTTGTTTGTTTGTTTTCTGATCTAGCTTTAAAAAAAGGAAAACTGGTCAACAACTTTTAAAAGAAATTTAAAAAAATTTTTCCACCATAGGGAGCTGAATTATAAAATGATTTATTTCTGAATAATGTGAAATTACATAGCCTTAAACTATGCGGTTATGTGAAAAATATTTGCAGTTATATTCATATATAATTTGAATATAATATGTATATATATTCAGAATGAACCAATTTATAAAGCTCTGTTATTACTCACTTTGCTTGTATTTAAAATGCAATACATCTAAATTATAAGTTAAGTTTAACTGTCGTTTCTGCTAGTTGATGCAAATTTGATATTAAAGATTACTCTTTTAAAAATATCTAAAGATGAATAAAATATAAATACCTAGATAGTTACAACAGTAAGGGAGATCTCAAGGAATAGAGTCCAATTAATCAAAAAAAATTTTTAACTCAGTTAAAATATTTTGAGCATACAGATGGGTATGCTAAGATATAGTTATAGCTCTACCACTATGGAGAAGGAAATGGCAACCCACTCCAGTGTTCTTGCTTGGAGAATCCCAGGGACAGGGGAGCCTGGTGGGCTGCTTGCTCTGGGGTCACACAGAGTCAGACACGACTGAAGCAACTTAGCTGCAGCTACCACTAACAAGATACATTATTTTAAGCAAATCTCTAATAAAGCCATTGGGATTTAATCTCCCTTGTCTTCCATTCATCTTCAAATTCAGAAAATAATATATCAAATATTAATGTAAATTTAGATGGCATTGTGTTTCAGTTCAGTTCAGTCGCTCAGTCGTGTCCGACTCTTTGCGACCCTGTGAATCACAGCACGCCAGGCCTCTCTGTCCATCACCAACTCCTGGAGTTCACTTAGACTCATGTCCATCGAGTCAGTGATGCCATCCAGCCATCTCATCCTCTGTCGTCCCCTTTTCCTCCTGCCCCCAGTCCCTCCCAGCATCAGAGTATTTTCCAATGAGTCAACTCTTCGCATGAGGTGGCCAAAGTACTGGAGTTTCAGCTTTAGCATCATTCCTTCCAAAGAAATCCCAGGGCTGATCTCCTTCAGAATGGATTGGTTGGATCTCCTTGCAGTCCAAGGGACTCTCAAGAGTCTGCTCCAACACCACAGTTCAAAAGTATCAATTCTTCGGCACTCAGCCTTCTTAACAGTCCAACTCTCACATCCGTACATGACCACTGGAAAAACCATGGCCTTGACTAGACCCTTTGTTGGCAAAGTAATGTCTCTGCTTTTGAATGTGCTATCTAGGTTGGTCATAACTTTCCTTCCAAGGAGTAAGTGTCTTAATTTCATGGCTGCAGTCACATTCTGCACTGATTTTGGAGCCCAAAAAAATAAAGTCTGACACTGTTTCCACTGTTTCCCCATCTATATCCCATGAAGTGATGGGACTGGATGCCATGATCTTCGTTTTCTGAATGTTGAGCTTTAAGCCAACTTTTTCAAGTCTTCACTTTACTTTCATCAAGAGGCTTTTGAGTTCCTCTTCACTTTCTGCCATAAGGGTGGTGTCATCTGCATATCTGAGGTTATTGATATTTCTCCCGGCAATCTTGATTCCAGCTTGTGTTTCTTCCAGTCCAGCGTTTCTCATGATGTACTCTGCATATAAGTTAAATAAACAGGGTGACAATATAAAGCCTTGATGCTCTCCTTTTCCTGTTTGGAACCAGTCTGTTGTTCCATGTCCAGTTTTAACTGTTGCTTCCTGACCTGCATACAGGTTTCTAAAGAAGCAGGTCAGGTGGTCTGGTACTCCCATCTGTTTCAGAATTTTCCACAGTTTATTGTGATCCACACAGTCAAAGGTTTTGGTATAGTCAATAAAGCAGAAATAGATGTTTTTCTGGAACTCTCTTCTAAAATAGCATTATTTGTATTTTTAAAATTTACTTAAATGGCATCATACTATGTATGCGTGCATGCTAAGTCACTCAGTCACATCCAACTTTTTGTGACCCCATGGATTGTAGTCCACCAGGTCCTCTGTCCATGGGATTCTCCAGGAAAGCATACTGGAGTGGGTTTCCATGCCCTCCTCTAGGGATTCTTCCTGACCCAGGTATTGAACCTGAGTCGTTTATGTCTCCTGCACTGGCAGGCAGGTTTTTTACCACTGAGCCACCTGGGAAGCCCTTATACAATGTATACTATTCTGCAACTTGCTTTTTTCATTCAACCTTATAAGATCTAGTTGTATCGAGATCTACAAATCTAGTTCATTAACTTTCACTCCTGTGAAAGTTAAAAGTTAAAACTGATACAATGAACATTTTTATTTAGAAGTATATTTGTACATCCACAAAAAAATGTTCAATACTTCTATATAAAAATGTTCATTGTACTACTGTTTATAATCAGGAGGAATTAGGGGAAAATGTCTAGAATCAAAATGAATAAAATCTAGAGCATTTCAATACTGCACTATTATACAGTAGTGAAATTTGAAGAACTAGAATCGTAGATCGCATAGTTTGCTTAAACTCCTGTCCATTGAGCTGGTGATGGCATCCAAGCATCTCATCCTCAGTGGCCCCCATCTCCTCCTGCCCTCAATCTTTCCCAGCATCAGGGTCTTTTCCAATGAGTCAGCTGCTTGCATTATGTGGCCAAAGTATTGGAGCTTCAACATCATTCCTTCCAATGAATATTTAGGGCTGATTTCCTTTAGGATTGATTTGTCTGATGTCCTTGCTGTCCAAGGGGTCCTCAAGAGTCTTCTCCAGCACTGCAGTTCAAAAGAATCAATTCTTCGGTACTCAGCTTCTTTTATGGGTCAACTCTCACATCCATACATGGAGAAACCATAGCTTTGTATAGATGGACATTTGTTGTCAAAGTGATGTCTCTGTGTTTAATATGTTGTCTAGGTTTGTCATAGCTTTTCTCCAAAGGAGCAAGCATCTTTTAATTTCATGGCTGCAGTCATTGTCCCCAGTGATTTTGGAGCCCAAGAAAACAAAACCTATCACTTTCCATTTTTTCCCCATCTATTTGCCATGAAGCGATGGTAACAGATGCCGTGATCTTGTTTTTTTTTTTTTTTTAATGTTGAGTTTTAAGCCAGCTTTTTCACTCTCCTCTTTCAACTTCAACAGGCTGTTTGATTTCTCTTCACTTTCTGCCATTTGGATGGTATCATCTGCATACCTAATGTTATTGATATTCTTCCTAGCCATCTTGATTTAAGTTTGTGCTTCATCCAGCCTGGCCTTTTGCATGATGGCTAAACATAGGCTTAATAAGCAGGGTGAGAATATACAGCCTTGATGCACTCCTTTCCCAAGTTTGAACCAGTCTGTTTTTTTCCATGTCCAGTTCTAACTGTTGCTTCTTGACCTGCATACAGGTTTCTCAGATATTCCAATCTCTTTAAGAATTTTCCACAGTTTGTTGTGATCCACACAGTAAAAGGCTTTAGCACAGTTAATGAAGCAGAAGTAGGTACATTTGTTGAATTTTCTAGCTTTTTCTATGATCCAGTGGATGTTGGCAATTTGATCTCTGGTTCCTCTGTCTTTGCTAAATTCAGCTTGTACATCTGGAAGTTCTCAGTTCATGTACTATTGAAGTTTAGCTTGCAGGATTTTGAGCATTACCTTGCTAGCAGATGAAATGATCACAGTTGTTCAGTGGTTTGAGCACTCTTTGTCATTTCCCATTTTTTAATTGGAATGAAAACTGACATTTTCCAATCCTGTGGCCACTGCTGAGCTTTACAAATTTGCTGGTGTATTGAGCACAACTCTGTAACAGCATCGTCTTTTAGGATTTGAAGTAGCTCAGCTAGAATCCCCTCATCTCCACTAGCTTCATTCATAGTAATGCTTCCTAAGACCCACTTGACTTCACACTCCGGGATGTTTGTCTGTAGGTGAGTGATCACGCCATCATGTGTATTCAGGTCATTAAGACATTTTTTGTACAGTTCTTCTGTGTATTCTTGCCATCTCTTCTTAATATCTTCTGCTTCTCTTGGGTCCAAACAGTTATTGTCTTCATTGTGTCGATCTTTGCATGAAATATTCCCTTGGTATCTCCAATTTTCTTGAAGAGATCTCTCCCATTCTATTGTTTTCATCTATTTCTTTGTTTTGTTCACTTACCAAGGCTTTCTTATCTCTGCTTGCTATTCTTTGGAACTCTGCATTCAGATGGGTATATCATTAAGTTTAAATTCTATTATGTGCAGATAATAATGTTCAAGGGGAGTATATAATTTTTTGTAATTATGAAGATGATTGTACAATGGAGAAAAATAAAACAGGGGTGGAAGATAAGGAGTATAGCACATGGTAAGTGTGTTACTGATATACTTCTAAGTAGCATGGTCATAAAAGACCTCACTGAGAAAATGCCATTTGAACAAAGAAATGAAGGAGATGGGGGAGTGTGAAATGAGGATGCATGCAAGGTAGAAGGAAGAGATTCAGGGAGAGGAACCTGCAAGTGTAATGTCTTTGAGGAAGAAATGTAGGCTGTATGTTTGAGAAATAAAAAGGAGACCAATATCTTAGTAGAGTGATGGACAATAACCGGAGATAAGGTCAGAGAAGACGAAAGAGAAAGATCCTAGAGGCCACTAAAGAATTTAGCTTTTATTTTGAGTGGGATCTGGAGCCATTTAAGGATTCTTAGCAGAAGAATGATTTTACCTGACTTGTTTTAATAGGACTTCTCTGATTACTACATTAAGAGTGGATTTTAGATATTACCACATTGCTTTTCCAAAGGGGATATGCCAATTTAACTTCTAATTACTCATTAGCAGGGCATGAGGATTTGGACATCTAAGCATGTTCAACAGATCCCTCTCCATTTCTGTTATAAGATTTGGTTGACTCTTTATCAAGAATGTTGTGCATATACCTGAATATCACCAGCACCTAGCACAATTCCTGAAACGGGGAACTGCTGATGATACACGAATGAATCTCAAGACTTTTCAGAGCCAAAAGACATTCAGATATCATCAAATCCAACCTTATATTCACAGCTGTAAGATACTGAGACCCAAGGTAGTGAGTATCTTATGGTCCCAAATTTAATTTTGCCAGAGTGGAGATTAGACATCCAAGTGTCCTGACTTTGAGTCAATTTTCCAGTCCCCATGTGTTTTCCTAAACTTCACCATAAAATCACCTGGAAATCACCTTACATGCCTGAATAAGAATCAGAAACTCTGGGACAGTACTTCTCAAAATCAGTGCCTAAATATCACCTGTAAACCTTATTTAAATGATTCAGATTCAATATATCTGTGGATAGTGTCTGAATGTCTGCAGTCTTAATGAGCTCCCAGATGATACAGATATTCCTGAGTTTTTCACAACACTTTAGGGAGTAAGGCTATGGAAGATGTACAAAAGTAGAAGATGTATAAAAGTAATAGCTACATTACAGACAAGCAAAAACTGAGAGAATTCAGTATCACGAAACAAGCTTTTAGCAAATGCTAAAGGATCTTCTCTAGACAGGAAAAACAGAAAGGGTGTATAAACTTGAACCCAAAACAACAAAGTAAATGGCAATGGGAATCGTGCTTATCAATAATTACCTTAAATGTAAATGGGTTGAATGCCCCAACCAAAAGACAAAGACTGGCTGAATGGATACAAAAACAAGACCCCTATATACGTTGTCTACAAGAGACCCATCTCAAAATAAGGGACACATACAGACTGAACGTGAAGAGCTGGAAAAAATATTCCATGCAAATAGAGACCAAAAAAAAGCAGGAGTAGCAATACTCATATCAGATAAAATAGACTTTAAAATAAAGGCTGTGAAAAGAGACAAATAAGGACACTACATAATGATCAAAGGATCAATCTAAGAAGAAGATATAACAATTATAAATAGATATCCACCCAACATAGGAGCAACACAATATGTAAGACAAATGATAACAAGTATGAAAGGGGACATTAACAATAACTCAATAATAGTGGGAGACTTTAATACCCCATTTGCACCTATGGATAGATCAACTAAACAGAAAATTAACAAGGAAACACAGACTTTAAATTATACAATGGACCAGTTAGACCTAACTAATATCTATGAGATATTTCACCCCAAAATGATGAATTTCACCTTTTTCTCAAGTGCACATGGAACCTTCTCCACAGTAGATCACATCCTGGGCCATAAACCTACGCTTGGTAAATTCAGAAAAATTGAAATAATTCCAAGCATCTTTTCTGACCACAATGCAGTAAGATTAGATGTCAATTATAGGAGAAAAACTATTTTAAAAATTCCAACATATGGAAGCTGAACAACACACTGCTGAATAACCAAGAAATCACAAAAAAAATTTTTTTAAAGAAATAAAAATATGCATAGAAATGAATGAAAATGAAAACGCAACAACCCAAAACAAAAGCCCAGGACCAGACGGCTTCACACCTGAACTGTACCAAAAATTTAGAGAAGAGCTAACACCTATCCTACTCAAACTCTTCCAGAAAATTGCAGAGGGAGGTAAACTTCCAAACTCATTCTATGAGGACAGCATCATCCTAATACCAAAACAAGACAAAGATGTCACACAAAAAAGAAAACTACAGGCTAATATCACTGATGAACATAGATGCAAAAATCCTTAACAAAATTCTAGCAAACAGAATTCAACAACATATTAAAAAGATCATACATTGTGACCAAGTGGGCTTTGTCCCAGGGATGCAAGGATTCTTCATTATCCATAAATCAATCAATGCAATACACTACATTAACAAATTGAAAGATTAAAAACCATATGATTATCTCAATAGATACAGAGAAAGCCTTTGACAAAATTCAACATCCATTTATGATAAAAAACACTCCAGAAAACAGGCATAGAAGAAACATGCTGCTGCTGCTGCTAAGTCGCTTCAGTTGTGTCCGATTCTGTGCGACCCCATAGAGGACCTCAACATAATAAAAAACATATGTGACAAACCCACAGCAGACACTATCTTCAATGGTGAAAAATTGAAAGCATTTCCCCTAAAGTCAGGAACAAGACAAGGTGCCCACTCTCACCATTACTATTCAACATAGTTTGGAAGTTTTGGCCACAGCAATCAGAGCAGAAAAAGAAATAAAAGGGATCCAGATTGGAAAAGAAGAAGTAAAACAATCACTGTTTGCAGATGACATGATGCTCTACACAGAAAACCCTAAAGACTCCACCTGAAAATTACTACAGCTAATCAGTAAATATAGTAAAGTTGAAGGATATAAAATCAACACACAGAAATCCCTTGCATTCCTACACACTAAAAATGAGAAAACAGAGAGAGAAATTAAGGAAACAATTCCATTCACCATTGCAATGAAAAGAATAAAATACTTAGGAACATATCTACCTAAAGAAACAAAATACCTATATATCAGATCAGATCAGATCAGTCGCTCAGTCGTATCCGACTCTTTGCAACCCCATGAATTGCAGCACACCAGGCCTCCCTGTCCATCACCAATTCCCAGAGTTCACTGAGACTCACGTCCATCGAGTCAGTGATGCCATCCAGCCATCTCATCCTCTGTCGTCCCCTTCTCCTCCTGCCCCCAATCCCTCCCAGCATCAGAGTTTTTTCCAATGAGTCAACTCTTCCCATGAGGTGGCCAAAGTACTGGAGTTTCAGCTTTAGCATCATTTCTTCCAAAGAAATCCCAGGGCTGATCTCCATCAGAATGGACTGGTTGGATCTCCTTGCAGTCCAAGAGACTCTCAAAGAGTCTTCTTCAACACCACAGTTCAAAAGCATCAATTCTTCGGCGCTTAGCCTTCTTCACAGTCCAACTCTCACATCCATACATGACCACAGGAAAAACCATAGCCTTGACTAGATGAACCTCTGTTGGCAAAATAATGTCTCTGCTTTTGAATATGCTATCTAGGTTGCTCATAACTTTCCTTCCAAGGAGTAAGCGTCTTTTAATTTCATGGCTGCAATCACCATCTGCAGTGATTTTGGAGCCCTCAAAAATAAAGTCTGACACTGTTTCCACTGTTTCCCCATCTATTTCCCATGAAGCGGTGGGACCGGATGCCATGATCTTCGTTTTCTGAATGTTGAGCTTTAAGCCAACTTTTTTACTCTCCACTTTCACTTTCATCAAGAGGCTTTTGAGTTCCTCTTCACTTTCTGCCATAAGGGTGGTGTCATCTGCATATCTGAGGTTATTGATATTTCTCCCGGCAATCTTGATTCCAGCTTGTGTTTCTTCCAGTCCAGCGTTTCTCATGATGTACTCTGCATATAAGTTAAATAAGCAGGGTGACAATATACAGCCTTGATGAACTCCTTTTCGTATTTGGAACCAGTCTGTTGTTCCATGTCCAGTTCTATCTGTTGCTTCATGACCTGTATACACATTTCTCAAGAGGCAGATCAAATGGTCTGGTATTCCCATCTCTTGAAGAATTTTCCACAGTTTATTGTGATCCATGCAGTTTAAAGGCTTTGGCATAGTCAATAAAGCAGAAATAGATGTTTTTCTGGAACTCTCTTGCTTATTCTATGATCCAGCAGATGTTGGCAATTTGATCTCTGGTTCCTCTGCCTTTTCTAAAACCAGCTTGAACATCTGGAAGTTCATGGTTCACATATTTGCTGAAGTCTGGCTTGGAGAATTTTGAGCATTACTTTACTAGCGTGTGAGATGAGTGCAATTGTGTGGTAGTTTGAGCATTCTTTGGCATTGCCTTTCTTTGGGATTGGAATGAAAACTGACCTTTTCCAGTCCTGTGGCCACTGCTGAGTTTTCCAAATTTGCTGGCATATTGAGTGCAGCACTTTCACAGCATCATCTTTCAGGATTTGGACTAGCTCAACTGGAATTCCATCACCTCCACTAGCTTTGTTTGTAGTCATGCCATAGAAAAGTATAAAACACTGATGAAGGAAATCAAAGAGGAGACAAATAGATATATATTTGACAAATATACCGTGTTCATGGATCGCAATAATCAATAAAGTGAAAATGAGAATACCTCCCAAAGCAATCTATAGATTTCAATGCAATCCCTATCAAGCTACCAATGGTATTTTTCACAGAACTAGAACAAATAATTTCACAATTTGTATGGAAATACAAAAATCCTCGAATAGCCAAAGCAGTCTTGAGAAAGAAGAATGGAACTGGAGGAATCAATCTGCCTGACTTCAGGGTGTACTACAAAGCTATAGTCATCAAGACAGTATGGTACTGGCACAAAGACAGAAATATCCATCAATGGAACAAAACAGAAAGCCCAGAGACAAATCCACACACCTATGGACACCTTATCTTTGACAAAGAAGGCAAGAATATACAATGGAGAAAAGACAATTTCTTTAACAAGTGGTGCTGGGAAAACTTGTCAACCACAGGTTAAAGAAATAAACTACAACACTTTCTAACACCATACACAAAAATAAACTCAAAATGGATTAAAGATCTAAATGTAGGACCAGAAACTATAAAACTTCTAGAGAAAAACATAGGAAAACACTCTCCGATGTAAATCACAGCAGGATCATCTCTGACCCACTTCCCAGAGTAATGGAAATAAAAGCAAAAATAAACAAATGGGACCTAATTAAACTTAAAAGATTTTGCACAACGAAGGAAACTATAAGCAAGGTGAAAAGACAGCCTTCAGAATGGGAGAAAATAATAGCAAACGAAGCAACTGACAAAGAATTAATCTCAAAAATATACAAGCAACTCCTGCAGCTCAAGTCCAGAAAAATAAACGACCCAGTCAAAAAATGGGCCAAAAACCCAAATAGACATTTCTCCAAAGAAAACGTACAGATGGCTAACAAACACATGAAAAGATGCTCAACGTCACTCATTATCAGAGAAATGCAAATCAAAACCACAATGAGGTACTATTTCATGCCAGTCAGAATGGCTGCTATCCAAAAGTCTACAAACAATAAATGCTGGAGAGAATGTGGAGAAAAGGGAACCCTCTTATACTGTTGGTAGGAATGCAAACTAGTACAGCCACTACGGAGAATAGTGTGATTTCTTAAAAAAATTAGAAATAGAATTTTCATATGACCCAACAATCCCACTGCTAGGCATACACATCAAGGAAACCAGAATTGAAAGAGACATGTGTACCCCAATGTTCATCACAGCACAGTTTATAATAGACAGGACATGGAAGCAACCTAGATTTCCATCAGCAGGTGAATGGATACAAAAGCCATGGTACATACACAAAATGGAATATTGCTCAGCCATTAAAAAGAATACATTTGAATCAGTTCTAATGAGGTGGATGAAACTGGAGCCTATTATACAGCGTGAAGTAAGCCAGAAAGAAAAACACCAATACAGTATACTAATGCATATACATGGAATTTAGAAAGATGGTAACAATAACCCTGTATGTGAGACAGCAAAAGAGACACAGATGTGTAGACCAGTCTTTTGAACTCTTTTGGAGAAGGCGAGGGTGGGATGATTTGGGAGAATGGCATTGAAACATGTATATTATCATATGTGAAACAGATTGCCAGTCCAGGTTTGATGCATGAGACAGGTTGCTTGGGGCTGGTGCACTGGGATGACCCAGAGGGATAGGATGGGAGGAAGGTGGGAGGGGAGTTCAGGATGGGGAAGACATGTACACCATGCCTGGTTCATGTCAATGTATGGCAAAAACACTACAGTATTGTAAAGTAATTAGTCTCCAACTAAAATAAATAAGTTAAAAAAATAGCTACATATATCCTCTCTATAAGACATACACATGAATACCTTCTTCCTTCTTAAATGTAAAACTTAAGTATAAGCCTGTTTTCTTATTAGTTACCTCTCAGTGAAAGTCATCACCTGCAGCAAATTTTGATGGATGGTTATTGAATTTTCTCTTAACCTATTTTGTAAATTACATGCTTTGCATATTATTATCTGAAATGGTGATAACACATATTTTTAATTGGATTAAACATGTGATTGGTTCTAGGATCAAAAAGAGTGATAATGAAATACATTTTGTATCTTAGTATTCAAGTTAACAAAATTTTTGTTTCTGGCTCATGTGACATCCAAATTAGTTTCAAATTTAATTTTCTCTGTAGCACATCTCTCTCTAAATTGCAGATTCAACAACATCACCTTACTTTTCTGAAAAATAATTGATATTTTAATTTATTATTTATTAATTATTTGTCTATAAATAACATACTTACAGAGTAGGCAGGAAGCAAAATTCATGCAATGAGATGAATTAACTGGGGTTAGGATAGTACCTAATACCCATTGGTCTCTGTGAGCCTCTAGTGCTCAGTAAGGACCACTGGCATCAAGGGAGAACCAAGTTCCAGACTTCCTAGACTTGTGACCTATAATAATTCTCAGAATTTCAAAATAAGATAGGAAATGTCTTCTAATATGTTCCCAGGAATCCAAAGTCAGAGCATAACTTCCTATGTGCATTTTGGGGATATAGCAAGTTTACTTCACATTCTAGAGAAGAGTTAGCTTCACAAAGCCATTGTATTTTGAAATTGGATAACATGACCCAGAGGGATGGTATGGAGAGTGAGGTGGGAGGGGGGTTCAGGATGGGAAAGACGTGTGCACCTGTGGTGGATTCATGTTGATGTATGGCAAAACTAATACATTATTGTAAAGTAGTTAGCCTCCAATTAAAGTAAATAAATTTGAAAAAAAGTTAGTCTAAGTAGAGAAAGTATTCTTACTTGTGGAGTTGTTAAGGTTGTAGTACTGCTCATAGTGTCTTCCATTTGTTGTGTTTGAACATTCAGTGCTTCAAACTGCAGTATCAAATTTATCCTCTTCAGGGCAGAAATCTGGCAAAAATTCATATGGTCATAAGGAAAAACTTACTCTGAGAAAATACTCTCAGAATATCAATTTATTTATTTATTTACTTTTACCTTTTCAAGGTTCATACTTCTCAGTTTAGCATCCATAGTCTTAAATACACCTGCCATGAACTTGGTTACCTATAGAGAGTATTTAGAAATGACTTAGAATCCTGTAATATAAACAATCTCAAAATTTTTATAGTTTCTTATTTTACTTGTAGATCATCTTACAAAATTATCTACCACTTTATTAACAGTAAAAGTGCAGTATGTATTTCTGGTCTAGGCACTGACTATCTTTTATCTTTATTCATTTCAAGACAACTAATTAGACCTTAGTTGAAAAGCCACTACAAAAATCATTTTCCTCACTAAGCATTTTGACTATATCTCTCCTTCCCATGAAGGACTTTACCAGTAAGTACCCTTGTAGCACCTTGCAACAAGGTAACTTTAGACTTCTGACAATTCTTAATATCTTCAACAACTTAAATCAAAATACTAAGGTTTACCTTGCCCATTGTTACTGCAGTTTCAACTCGAGCTGCCACATCATCAACCCTAGCACTCATTCTCAAGAACTTAATTGCTTGCTTCTTCTGACAGATTGCATTTTCGGTGTGTATTCATGCAACTTCTATATTTCCCTTCTCAATAGCCTGTTTTTAACAGAGCAAATGTAAATAGTGATGTAAAACACCAAAAAGAAATACTGGGAGTGAAAGTACAGATATTTTAGAAATGGAAAAACAATGCTCAACTAACCAATTTTTAAAAATATTTAAGAGCTTTTACAATTAGTTTTTTTAGCAAATAAAAGGAGAATTTGGGAGCCATCCAGATATGGTGGAGGAATAGAATGGGGAGACCAATTTCTCCCCAAAAAATTCATCAAAAGATAATTTGAATGTTGTGCAACTTTCACAAAAAATTTTTTGAATGCTGGCAGGGGACACCAGGTACCCAGAAAGGCATCCCAATCTCTTTGAAAGGAGGTAGGATAAAATATAAAAGATGGAAACAGAGACAAAAGATTTAGGGATGGAGACTGTCCTGGAGAGGGTGTCATGAAGGAGGAGACGTTTCCACACAGTAGGAAACCCTCTCACAGACGTGTCTGTGGGAAGCTTTGGAATCTCAGAGGGCAAAATAAATTGGAGGAAAAAAACCCTCACAGAATACATGCCAAACTGCAACTACTAGCAGATAAGTGGTACAGCAGCGAGTGAGGGCTGGGTAGGGAGGCACAGGCTGCATAGTTGGTCCTTAGGGTAAGGACTGGGCCTAAATGCCCTGAGGACAATCTGAGGGAGCTAATGTGGGATAGTAACACAAGCTGTTGGATCACTAGAGACAAAAGGCTCTAACTCCTCACAGTGACCCCTGGTGCTCTCACAGAACAAAGTATTGAACGAATACCAAAGGAGAGCAACCCAGATGCCATATACGGTCCTCCCTCTCCAGAGGCAGAGAGGGAGATGTATGACAGCCAGAGCCAGAAGGCAAGGGGCTGCTGCCATCTTGGCCCCAGATACTGCATCTTCCTCCCAACTATGAGCAGGATGCCAGTTTCTAACCACATATTCCTGGGATCCTGGATGCTTCACATCTGCCAGGAGTGTCACAGCCTGAGATCAGCTTCCCAGAGGAGACACACAGCACACCTGAGACTACCCTCTGGGCACAGCAGGGAAACCAAGTGGCTGGGACTGGGTAGGTGCATAACACACATAGTCCATCTGGGTCAGTGCACTTGCCAAATACCTGGTCACCGGAATTGCTTGGACCTGGGAAGGGCAAAAATTGAACAGTCCATTGGGGTCTGTGCCCTTGCAGAGTACCGAAGCACCTGAGCAGCTTAGACCAGGGAAGGACACAAAATGCAGGGCACTCTTGGGACAGTGCCACTGCAGAGCAACCGGAAGCCTGAGCAGTGTAGACCTGGGAAGTACACACCGCCTTGGGCTGTGTCAAAACCAGTGCGGTCCATCCACTGCAAGCACTCCTCACACATGACAGTGGTATTTGTTTGCAATGTCCCTCCTTCCCCACAGCACAACTGAACTGCTGCTGCTAAGTAGCTTCAGTCATGTCCGACTCTGTACGACCCCATAGATGGCAGCCCACCAGGTTCCCATGTCCCTGGGGTTTTTTAGGCAAGAACACTGGAGTGGGTTGCCATTTACTTCCCCAATGCATGAAAGTGAAAAGTGAAAGTGAAGTTGCTCAGTCATGCCCGACTCTTAGTGACCCATGGACTGCAGCCTTCCAGGCTCCTTCCATGGGATTTTCCAGGCAAGAGTACTGGAGTGGATTGCCATTGCTTTCTCTGCACAACTGAACAGCTGAGCCTAAATAAGTGGCCACATTCACCCCTTGTGTCAAGGCGGAAATTAGATACTGAAGAGACTTGCAAACAGAAGAAGCCAAATTAAACAAACAAGGGGGAACTGCTCTGGAAGTAACAGGTGCAACAGACTAAGACCCTGAAGTTAATGCTGAGACTGTGCATGTAAGGAGCAACTGGAGACCTTGAGAACAAGTATAAGCTGGAACAAGGGGCTATCTGACACTGAATTGACCCAACACTGTCTCAAATGCTCCACAGAATTTCCTAGATATATTTTTGTTATTATCACTTCTTAACGTTTTTAAAACATTAGTTCTTTATTATGCCTTTAACTTTCATTTTATAGCCTACTATTACCTTTCAAAAAACCCCTATTTTAAAAAACAAATTCCGCCTTACCGAGGAGGGGAGATATCTCTTTGGCCTCTGTAGGCTTAGGCCCGCTAGGGTTGTGGGTGTTGGCATTTTTCAACGCGTCTCCCATCAGTTTCCCAGGTCCTGTGCGCTGTCTTTATACTAGGGAATTAAAAAACAGTGGAATGGAAAGCAATTGTGGTCATCCCATGTTAAGCGCCTCGTCAGCAATGTATACATTCCTGCTGGGGGCCATATTCATTACTTTAAGCTCAAGTCGCATCCTACTGGTAAAATATTCAGCTAATGAAGAGAACAAATATGATTATCTTCCAACTACTGTGAATGTGTGCTCAGAACTGGTAAAGCTGGTTTTCTGTGCGCTTGTGTCATTCTGGGTTTTAAAGAAAGAAGATCATCAAAATAGAAAGTTGAGATGTGGTTCCTGGAAGGAATTCTTTAATTTCATGAAGTGGTCCATTCCTGCCTTTCTTTATTTCCTGGATAATTTGATTGTCTTCTATGTCCTTTCCTATCTTCAGCCTGCCATGGCTGTTATCTTCTCAAATTTTAGCATTATAACAACAGCTCTCCTATTCAGGATAGTACTGAAAATCTCTGTACATTAATAGGGAACCAAGAAGTTCCTAAAATTAATGTATTTGTTATTTGGAGTTTGGAGATGATAAAAAGTGACAAATTGTCTTTATTAAAGTCCTTGAGATAAGTATATTATTTAAGCTGTAACTGGCAGAGGATTTGCATCACATTTAAATAGTCTCTGCTGCAAAGAAAAGGCCAGAATGTCCTAAAGTGATACAGGATCTGGGTACTTAACTCTGGTTTAATTTGTTGTTTAATGATGGTGGTGATGATGGAAAATAAAATAACTTTTTGTTAAAAAAAAAAAAACAAATTCCATATATATATATTTTTAATTTTTGTGATAGATTTTATTTTGTATTTTTATATTGTATTTTTAAGAGTCTAACCTCTATTCTAGGTTCTTAATCTTTGCTTCCCCATATTTTTTAATCAGTTTTGTACCTGATTGGAGTATCCATTTTCAGTATCCATTTTCACTTAGAGATTTGATTACTGGCTTGATTGCTTACTCCCCTTTTGATTCTCCCCTTTCTCCTCCAGGTCACATCTATCTCCTTCCTCCCTCTTCTCTTCTCTACATAATTCTGTGAAACTCTCTTGGTGTTATGGCCTATGGAGAGCACTTAGGGATTTGATTACTGACTTGATTGTTCCCTCCCCTTTTGATTCTAACTTTTCTCCTCCTGGTACCTCTGTCTCCCTCCTCCCTCCTCTCTTCTCTATATAACTCTATGAATCTCTGGGTGTCCCTGGTTGTGGAGAATTGTTTCACCATTAACCTATGGGTTTTATCTTCTGTGCTGTATGGTTGAGAATTCTTGAGGCTACTGTAATAGATGGACCAAAAGCCAGAGGCAGGAAACTTAACTCCACAACTTTAGAACATCAGAGAACACCTGATAGCAGGGAACATTAATAGATAAGAGCTCACCCCCAATTCTCCATACCTACACTGAAACCAAGCTTCACCCAAGAGCCAACAAATTTCAGTGTAAGACACACCATGCTTATTCTCCAGAAAAACTGGAGCACAACACTGAACATTAAAAGACAGGCTGCCCAAAGCCACGCCAAACCCATGGACACCTCAAAAGTCACTACATTGCACTCCAGAAAGAATAGATCCAGTTCTACCCACCAGAACACAGATGCAAGCTTCCCCAAACAGGAATCCTTGACAAGGCACTAGTCCAACTCCACCCACATGGAGCACACTCCACAATTAAGAGGAACCATGATCTTCCAGCCTGCATAAAGGGCACCCCAAACACAGAAACCTTAAAAAAAAAAAAAAAAAAACTGACAAGGCATAGAAATATTCAGCAGGTGAAGGAACATGATAAAAACCCACTAAACCAAAACAAAGAGGAAGAGATAGGGAGTCTACCTGAAAAAAAAAAATTCAGAATAATGATAGTAAAGATGATCCAAAACTTGAAAACAAAATGGAGTTACAGATATATAGACTAGAGACAAGGATTGAGAAGATGCAAGAAATGTTTAACAAGGACCTAGAATAAATGGAAACCCACTCCAGTATTTTTGCCTGGAGAGTCCCATGGACAGAGGAACCTGGTGGGATACAATCCATGGGGTCACGAAGACTCAGACACGACTGTGCGACTAACACACAGAAGAAATAAAGGAGAGTCAATCAATAATGAACAATGCAATAACTGAGATTAAAAGCACTCTGGAGGGAACCAACCATGGAACAACTCAGGCAGAAGAGAGGATAAGTGAGTTGGAAGATAGAATTGTGGAAATAAATGAAGCTGAGAGGAAAAAAGAATTAAAAGAAATGAGGACAACCTCAGAGACCTCTGGGACAATGTTAAGCACACCAACATTCAAGTGATAGGTGTCCTATAAGAAGGAGACAAAAATAAAGGGCATGAGAAAATACTTGAGGAGATAATAATCAAAAAGTCCCTAAAATGGAGAAGGAAATAGCCA
The DNA here is from genome assembly GCF_027580195.1 of Bos mutus. Lineage (NCBI taxonomy): Eukaryota > Metazoa > Chordata > Mammalia > Artiodactyla > Bovidae > Bos > Bos mutus. The sequence continues at coordinate 63,295,245 of NC_091646.1, read as the reverse complement.
CCCAAGTCCAAGAAACCCAGAGAGTCCCAAATAGGATAAATGCAAGGCAAAACACTGCAAGACACATATTAATCAAAATAACAAAAATTAAACACAAAGAGCAAATATTAAAAGCTTGGGGCTGGTGCACTTGGATGACCCAGAGGGATGGTGTGGGGAGGGAGGAGGGAGGAGGGTTCAGGATGGGGAACACATGTATGCCTGTGGCGGATTCATTTTGATATTTGGCAAAACTAATATAATTATGTAAAGTTTAAAAATAAAATAAAATTAAAAAAATAAATAAAAGCAGCAAGGGAAAAGCAACAAATAATAGACAAGGGGATCCCCATATGGATAACAGCTGATCTTTTAATAGAAACTCTTCAGACCAGAAGGGAATGGCAGGACATACTTAAAGTGATGAAAGAGAGAAACCTCAACAAAGATTACTCTGCTGAGCAAGTATCTCATTCAGATATGAAGGAGAAACCAAAAGCTTTACAGACAACCAAAAGCTGAGAGAATTCAGCACCACCACAACAGCTCTTCAATAAATGCTAAGGGATGTTATCTAGACAGGAAACACAGAAAAAGTTTATAAAAATAGAGCTCAAAACAACAATGTAAATGGAAATGGGAACATACTTATCAATAATTACCTTAAATATAAATGGGTTAAATGGTCCAACCAAAAGACAAAGACTGGCTGAACGGATACAAAACAAGACCCATACATGAGCTGTCTACAATAGACACACAACAAACCTAGGGCACATGCAGACTGAAAGTGAGAGGTTGGAAAACAATATTTCATGTAAATGGAGACTAGAAGAAAGCAGAGTAGCAATACTCAGATAAAACAGACTGAAATCAAATCGTGAGAAGAGACAATGAAGGACATTACATAATGATCAAAGAATCAATCCAAGAGGATGTAAAAATAATAAATATATATATGTGCCCAATATAGGCACACCTCAATATATAAGGTAAAAGCTAACAAGTATAAAAGAGGAAATTAAGCGTAACACAACAATAGTGGGGGACTTTAATACCCCACCTACACCTAAGGAATAGATTAACCAAACAGAAAATTAGCAAGGAAACACAAACTCTAAATGATACAATGGCCCAGTAAGACCTAACTAATATCTAGATGGCATTTCAACCAAAACAATGAATTTCAACTTTTTCTCATGTGCACATGGAACATTCTCCAGGATAGATCACATTCTGGGCCATAAATCTAGCAATGGTAAATTAAAAAAAAAAAATACTGAAATACTTTTAAGCATCTTTTCTGATCACAATGAAGTAAGATTAGATGTTAACTACAGGGGGGAAAAACTGTTAAAAACACAAACATACAGAAGCTAAAATACATTCTTCTGAATAACCAACAGATCATGGCAAAAATCAAAAAGTAAGTCAAAATATGCATAGAAACAACTGAAAATGAAAACATGACAATCAAAAACCTATGAAACTCAGTAAAAGCTGTGCTAAAAGGGAAGTTCATAGCAATACAAGCCTATCTCAAGAAACAAGAGAAACATCAAATAAACCTAACTTTACACCTAAAGCAACTAGAAAAAGCAGAAATGATTAACCCCATAGTTAGTAGAAGTAAATAAATTATAAATATCAGAGCAGAAATAATTGGAAAAAAATGAAGGAGAGTATAGCACATATCAACAAAACTAAAAGCTCATTGTTTGAAAAGATAAAATAGACAAAGCATTAGCCAGACTCATCAAGAAAAAAAGGGAGAATAATCAAATCAATAAAAAATTAGAAATGAAAATGGAGAAATAACAACAGACAACACAGAAATAAAAAATATCATGAGACTATTATGTGCAATTATATACCAATAAAATGGACAACTAGGAAGAAAAGGACAAATTCTTAGAAATGTATCAGTTCAGTTCAGTTCAGTCACTCAGTCGTGTCCGACACTTTGCGACCCAAAGAATCACAGCACGCCAGGCCTCCCTGTCCATCACCAAATCTCGGAGTTCAGACAAACTCACGTGCATTGAGTTGGTGATGCCATCCAACCATCTCATGCTCTGTCATCCCCTTCTCCTCCTGCCCCCAATCCCTCCCAGCATCAGAGTCTTTTCCAATGAGTCAACTCTTCATATGAGGTGGCCAAAGTACTGGAGTTTCAGCTTTAGCATCATTCCTTCCAAAGAAATCCCAGGACTGATCTCCTTTAGGATGGACTGGTTGAATCTCCTTGCAGTCCAAGGGACTCTGAAGAGTCTTCTCCAATACCACAGTTCAAAAGCATCAATTCTTTGGTGCTCAGCCCTCTTCATAGTCCAACTCTCACATCCATACATGACCACAGGAAAAACCATAGCCTTGACTAGACGGACCTTTGTTGGCGACGTAATGTCTCTGCTTTTGAATATGCTATTTAGGTTGGTCATACTTTTCTTTCAAGGAGTAAGTGTCTTTTAATTTCATGGCTGAAATCACCATCTGCAGTGATTTTGGAGTCCCCCCCCCCACAAAAGTCAGCCACTGCTTCCCCATCTATTTGCCATGAAGTGATGGGACCAGAGGCCGTGATCTTAGTTTTCTGAATGTTGAGCTTTAAGCCAACTTTTTCATTCTCCTCTTTCACTTTCATCAGGAGGCTTTTTAGTTCCTCTTCACTTTCTACCATAAGGGTGGTGTCATCTGCATATCTGAGGTAATTGATATTTCTCCCAGCAATATTGATTCCAGCTTGTGTTTCTTCCAGCCCAGGATTTCTCATGATGTACTCTGCATATAAGTTAAATAAGCAGGGTGACAATATACAGCCTTGACATACTCCTTTTCCTATTTGCAAACAGCCTGTTGTGTTATAACATTCCAAAATTCAATCAGGAAGAAATAGAAAATCTTAACAGATCCATCACAAGAACAGAAATCAAAACTGTAATAAACTGCCTTCCAACAAAAGTCCAGGACCAGTTGACTTCACAGGTGAATTCTACCACAAATTTAGAGAAGAGCTAAAAACTATCCTACTCAAATTCTTTCTGAAATCTTCAGAGGAAGGTAAACTCCCAAACTCATTCTATGAGTCCACCATCAGTCAAACACCAAACACAAAGTTGCTACAAAAAAAAAAAAAAGACTACAGACCAATATCACTGGTGAACATAGATGCAAAAATCCTCAACAAAATTCTAGCAAACACAATTCAAGTACATATTAAAGGATTATTCATCTGACCAAGTGGGTTTTATCCCAGGGATGCAAGGATTCTTCCAATATTTACAAAACAGTAAATATGATATACCATATTAACAAACTGAAAGATAAAAACCATATTATTATCTCAACAGGTGAAAAGAAAGCCTTCAACAAAATTCAACACTCATTATCTTCAAAACTCTCCAGAAAGCAGGCATAGAAGGAACATAGCTCAACATAATAAAAGTCATATATGACAAACCCACAGCAAACATTATCCTCAGTGGTGAGAAATTAAAAGCATTTACTCTAAAGTCAGGAATAAGACAATGATGCCCACTCTTACCACTAATATTCAACATAGTTGTGGAAGTCCTAGCCACAGCAGAGAATAAAAAGAAATAAAAGGAATCCAGCTTAAAAAAGAAACAGTAAAACTCTCACTGTTTGCAGATGACATTATCCTCTACATAGAAAACCCCAAAGATACCACCATAAAATTACTAGAGCAAATCAATGAACATAGCAAACTTTAAAGATATCAAAATTAATGCACAGAAATCCCTTGTATTCCTATACTAACAATGAAAAACAGAAAGAGAAATTAAGGAAACAATCCCATTCATCAGTGCAACACAAAGAATACAGTAGTTAGGAATAAATTCATCTAAAGAAACAAAAGACCTATATATAGAAAACTATAAAACACTGATGAAAGAAATCAAAGATGACACAAATAGATGGAGAAATATACCATGTTTGTGGATTGGAAGGATCAACATAGTGAAAATGAGTATACAACCCAAAGCAATCTATAGATTCAACTCAATCATTATGAACTAACCAAACATATTTTTCACAGAACTAGAACAAATAATTTCACAATTCATATGGAAACATAAAAAAACTCAAATAGACATAACAATCTTCAGAAAGAAGAATGGAACTGGACAAATCAACCTGCCTAACTTCAGACTATACTACAAATCTACAGTCATCCAGACAGCATAGTACTGGTATGAAGAGAGAAATATAGTTCAATTGAACGAATAGAAAGCCCAGAGATAAATCCATGCACCTATGGACAATTTATCTTTGACAAAGGAGGCAAGAATATACAATGGAGAAAAGACAATCTCTTTAACAAGTGGTGCTGGGAAAACTGATCAACCACCTGTAAAAGAGTGAAACTAGAACACTTTCTAACACCATACACAAAAGTAAACCCAAAATGGATTAAAGATCTAAACGTAAGACCAGAAACTATAAACCTCTTAGAGGAAAACATAGGCAGAACATTCTCTGACATAAATCACAGCAAGATCCTCTCTGACCCACCTCCCTGAGTAATGGAAATAAAAACAAAAATAAACAGATGAGGCCTAATTAAACTTAAAAGCTTTTGCACAATGAAGGAAACACTAAACAAGGTGAAAAGGCAGCCTTCAGAATGGGAGAAAATAATAGCAAATGTAACAACTGATAATGAATTAATCTACAAAATATAAAAGTAACTCATGAAGTTCAATACCAGAAAAACTAACGGCCCGATCAAAAAGTGGGCTGAAGAACTAAACAGACAGTTCCCCAAAGAAGACATACAGGTGGCTAATAAACACATGAAAAGATGCTTAACATCAGAGAAATGCAAATCAAAACCACAACGAGGTACCATCTCACAGCAGTCAGAATGGCTGCCATCAAGCTGAGTACCAAAGAAATGATGCCTTTGAACTGTGGTGTTGCAGAAGACTTATGAGAGTCCCTTGAACTGCAAGGAGATCCAACCATTCCATCCTAAAGGAAATCAGTCCTGAATATTCATTGGAAGGACTGACACTGAAGCTGAAACTCCCATATTTTGGCCACCTGATGTGAAGAAATGACTCATTTGAAAAGACCCTGATGCTGGGAAAGATTGAAGGTGGGAGGAGAAGGGGATGACAGAGGATGAGATGGTTAGATGGCATCACCGACTCAATGGACATGGTTTGAGTAAACTCCAGGCGTTGGTGATGGACAGGAAGGCCTGGCGTGCTGCAATCCATGGGGTCACAAAGAGTTGGATATGACTGAGCAACTGAACTGAACTGAAGTGAACTGAAAAAATCTACAAATAAATGCCAGAGAGGATGTGGAGAAAAGGGAATCCTCTTACACTGTTGGTGGGCATTAAAACTAGTATAGCCACTATGGAGAACTTTGTGGAGATTCCTTATAAAACTGGAAATAGAACTGCCATACAACCCATCAATCTCACTGCTGGGCATACACACTGAGGAAACCAGAATTGAAAGAGACACATGTACACCAATGTTCATTTCAGCACTGTCTACAGTAGCGAGGACACAGAAGCAACTTAGACGTCCACCGTCAGACGAATGGATCAGGAAGTTGTGGTACATATATACAATGGAATATTACTCAGCTATAGAAAATAACTCATTTAGTCATTTCTAATGAGGTGAGTGAAGTGAAGTGAAGTGAAAGTTGCTCAGTCGTGTCTGACTCTTTGTGACCCTATGGACTATACAGCCCATGGTATTCTCTAGGCCAGAATACTGGAGTGGGTAGCCTTTCCCTTCTCCAGGGGATCTTCCCAACCCAGGGATCGAACCCAGGTCTCCCGCACTGCAGGTGGATTCTTTACCAGATGAGCCACAAGGGAAGCCCAATGAGGTGAATAAAATTGGAGCCTATTATATACAGTGTAGTAAATCAGAAAGAGAAACACCAATATAGTATATTAACACATACACATGGAGTTTAGAAAAATGGTAACGACGATCCTATATCCAAGACAGCAAAAGAGGCACATATGTAAAAAAAGATTTTTGGACTATATGGGAGCAGGTGAGGTTGGGATGATTTGAGAGAATAACACTGAAACATGTATATTACCATTTGTAAAATAGATGACCAGTGCAAGTTTGATGCATGAAACAGGGCATTCAAAGCTGGTGTTCTGGGACAACCCAGAGGGATGGAGTGGGGACAGAGGTGAGAAGGGGATTCAGGATTGGGGAACATATGTGCATCCATGGCTGATTCATGTTAATATATGGCAAAAACCACCACAATATTGTAAAGTAATTAGCCTCCAATTAAAGTAAATAAATTTAAATTTTAAAAAGACTATATATATATATACTTAATTTTGCCTAAAATAGGAGAATTTATAGTTCTTTATTTTTATTTATGATTAAAAGTTATATGCTTGTTAACATTTTAAGAAATTAGAAGATAAAGTTCAAATTTTTTAATTTTTCCAATAATCTCTCAGCCACTACCACTTATTAATATTTTAGTGTAAAGTATTCCAAGTACATAAACCTATAAATTACAAAAGTACATGCATAAGAGCATACTGTTTTCTCACCTAATTAAAAACTTTTTAAGTCAATAAGTATATGACAACATCATATTTCTAGCAGCTGTCTTATAAGGATATACCATTAACCAGGGCTTTTATTGTGTGGTAAAACTAATGATATAGTACATAAAATTATTATAGATATTACACAGACATAAGCATATTCATTTTAAGTATGTGTTTATTTAATTTTATATTGAAATGAATGTAACTAGTACAGATACATACTTCTTACTACACTGAAATAGCTATGACCAGAGGTAAAGTTAAAAATCAATTTAAAGAAAAATATTAAATATACCAGAATCAAAGGGTACATAAGTGCCTGAAATTAGAGAACATGAATCAATTAAGATCCCTGATTGATGGGTATGCAGTTTGTTTCCAGTTCTTCAATAATATAAACAGCAATGTGATCAATATATTAGTACATGCAACCTCACTTTCCAAGGTTTTTTCTAGATAACATCCATAACCACACAGTTACAATTTTTTTCCTGTGATGAGAACTTTTAAGATCTAACTCTTAAAAGTGAAAGTGAAGTTCCTCAGTCCTGTCCGACTCTTTGTGACCCCATGGACTGTAGCCTACCAGGTTCCTCCATCAGTGGGATTCTCCAGGCAAGAATACTGGAGTGGGTTGCCATTTCCTTCTCCAGGAGACCTTCCTGACCCAGGGATTGAACCCAGGTCTCCCACATTGTAGGCAGATGCTTTACTGTTTGAGCCACCAGAGCAGTGCCACTTTCAAATACACAATACAGTATTAACTATAGTCACAATTCTGTGCATTATATCCCAAGGCCTCATTTCATAACTGAAAGTTTGTTCCTTTCGGCCATCTTCCTCCATTTCACACCTCAACCCTCTTCCTCTGGCAACTACAAATCTATCTTCTTTTTCCATGATTTTTTTTTTTTTTTGAGATTTCACATAATTTAGATCGCATGTCATTTGCCTGTCTCTGTCTGATTTATTTCACCTAGAAGATGCTCAAGATCCATCCATGTTGCTGCAAATTGCAGAATGTTCTTACTTTTTATCAGTGAATAATGAAAAGGCAGTGATAGGACACTGAAAGATGAACTCCCCAGGTCGGTAGGTGCCCAATATGCTACTGGAGATCAGTGGAGAAACAATGCCAGAAAGAATGAAGGGGTGGAGACAAAGCAAAAACAACACCCAGTTGTGAATGGGACTGGTGATGGAAGCAGGGTTTGTGCTGTAAAGAGCAATATTGCATAGGAACCTGGAATGTTAGGTCCATGAATCAAGGCAAATTGGAAGTGGTCAAACAGGAGATGATAAGAGTGAACAACAACATTCTAGGAATCAGTGAACTAAGATGGACTGGAATGGGTGAATTTAACTAAAATGACCATTATATCTACTACTGTGGACAGGAATCCCTTAGAAGAAATGGAGTAGCCATCATATTCAACAAAGGAGTCTGAAATACAGTATTTGGATGCAATCTTAAAAATGACAGAATGATCTCTGTTCGTTTCCAAGGCAGACCATTCAATATTACAGTAATCCAAGTATATGCCCCAACCAGTAATGCTGAAGAAGCTGAAGCTGAACAGGTCTATGAAGACCTACAAAACCTTCTAGAACGAACACCCAAAAAACATGTCCTTTTCATTATAGGGGACTGGAATGCAAAAGTAGGAAGTCAAGAAACACCTGGAGTAACAGGCAAATTTGGCCTTGGAATATGGAATGAAGCAGGGCAAAGACTAATAGAGTTCTGCCAAAAGAACGCAGTGGTCATAGCAAACACGCTCTTCCAACAACACAAGAGAAAACTCTACACATGGACATCACCAGATGGTTGACACCAAAATCAGAATGATTATATTCTTTGGAGCCAAAGATGGAGAAGCTCTATACAGTCAACAAAAACAAGACCAGGAGCTAACTGTGGCTCGGATCATGAACTCCTTATTGCCAAATTCAGACTGAAATTGAAGAAAGTAGGAAAACCACTAGACCATTCAGGTATGACCTAAATCAAACCCCTTATGATTATACAGTGGAAGTGAGAAATAGATTTAAGGGACTAGATCTGATAAATAGAGTGCCTGATGAACTATGGATGGAGGTTTATGACATTGTACAGGAGACAGGGATCAGGACCATCCCCAAGCAAAAGAAATGCAAAAAAGCAAAATGGCTGTCTGGGGAGGCCTTACAAATAGCTGTGAAAAGAAGGGAAGTTAAAAAGCAAAGGAAAAAAGAAAAGATATACCCATTTGAATGCAGAGTTCCAAAGAATAGCAAGGAGAGATAAGAAAGCATTCCTCAGTGATCAATGCAAAGAAATAGAGGAAAACAATAGAATGGGAAAGACTAGAGACCTCTTCAAGAAAATTAGAGATACCAAGGGAACATTTCATGCAAAGATGGGTTCAATAAAGGGCAGAGATGGTAGGGACCTAACAGAAGCAGAAGACATTAAGAACAGGTGGCAAGAATACACAGAAAAACTGTACAAAAATGATTTTCATGACCCAGATAATCATGATGGTGTGATCACTCACCTAGAGCCAGACATCCTGGGATGCAAAGTCAAGTGGAAATTAGGAAACACCACTATGAACAAAGGTAGTTGAGGTGATGGAATTCCAGTTGAGCTATTTCAAATTTTAAAAGATGATGTTACGAAAGTGTTGCACTCAATATGCCAGCAAATTTGGAAAACTCAGTAGTGGTAACGGGACTGGAAAATGTTGGTTTTCATTCCAGTCCCAAAGAAAGGTAGTGACAAAGAATGTTCAAACTACCTCACAATTGCACTCATTTCACACGATAGTAAAGTAATTCTCAAAATTCTCCAAGCCAGGCTTCAACAGCACGTGAACTGTGAACTTCCAGAAGTTCAAGCTGGTTTTAGAAAAGGCAGAGGAACTGGAGATCAAATCACCAACATCCAGTGAATCATCAAAAAAGCAAGAGAGTTCCAGGAAAAAAAATAAATAAATAAAACATCTATTTCTGCTTTATTGACTATGCCAAAGGTTTTGACTCTGTGGATAACAGCAAACTGTGGAACATTCTTAAAGAGATGGGAATATCAGACCACTTGACCTGCCTCTTGAGAAACCTGTAAGCAGGTCAGGAATCAACAGTTAGAACTGTATATGGAACAACAGACTGGTTCCAAATAGGAAAAGGAGTACCTCAAGGCTGTATATTGTCACCCTGCTTATTTAACTTATATGCAGAGTACATCATGAGAAACATTGTGCTGGATGAAGCACAAGCTGGAATCAAGATTGCCAGGAGAAATATCAATAACCTCAGATATGCGGATAACACCACCCTTATGGCAGAAATCGAAGAACTAAAGAGCCTCTAGATGAAAGTGAAAGAAGAGAGTGAAAATGTTGACTTAAAGCTCAACATTCAGAAAACAAAGATCAAGACATCTGGTCCCAGCACTTCAAGGTAAATAGATCAAGAAACAGTGGAAACAGTGGCAGACTTTATTTTTTTGCACCCCAAAATCGCTGCACATGGTGACTGCAGTCATGAATTAAAAGACGCTTACTCCTAGGAAGAAATTTTATGACCAATCTAGATAGCATGTTAAAAAGCAGCGACATTATTTTGTCAACAAAAGTCAGTCTAGTCAAGGCCATGGTTTTTCCTGTAGTCACGTATGGATGTGAGAGCTGGACTATAAAGAAAGCTAAGTGGCAAAGAACTGATGCTTTTGAAGTGTGGTGTTGGAGAAGACTCTTGAGAGTCCCTTGGACTGCAAAGAGATCCAACCAGTCCATCCTAAAGGAAGTCACTCCTGAATATGTACTGGAAGGACTGATGTTGAAGCTGAAACTCCAATACTTTAGCCACCAGATGCAAAGAGCTGACTCATTGGAAAAGACCCTGATGCTGAGAAAGAATGAAGGCGGAAGGAGAAGGGGACAACAGAGGATGAGATGGTTGGATGCCATCAGCGACTCAATGGAAATCAGTTTGAGTAAATACAGGAGTTGGTGATGAACAGGGAGGCCTGGCATGCTGCAGTCCATGGGGTGGCAAAGAGTCAGGCAGAACTAAGCAATTGAACCGAACTGAATTGATAGTGCAGTTTTCATATCCATACATGACTACTGGAAAACCATAATTTAGTTTACACAGACCTTTCTTGGAATAGCATTGCTTTTTAATATGCTGTCTAGGTTTGTCCTAGTTTTTCTTCCAAGGAGCAAACGTCTTTTACTTTTATGGCTGCAGTCAACATCTGCAGTGATTTTGGAGCCCAAGAAAACAGTCTGTCATGGTTTCCATTGTTTCTCCATCTATTTGACATGAAGTGATAGGACCAGATGCCATGATCTTAGTTTTTTGAATGTTGAGTTTTAAGCCAGCTTTTTCACTCTCCTCTTTCATCTTCATCAAGAGGCTCTTTCTTTACTCTATGCTTTCTGCATTTATGGTGTCATCATCTGCATGTCTAAGGTTACTGATATTTCTCCAAGTGATCTTGATTCCAGCTTATGCTTCATCCACCCTGTTATTTGACACTATGTACTCTGCATACAAGTTAAATAAGCACCTTTGGCTGATTCTTGTTAATGTACGGCAATGCTGTTGCTGCTAAGTCACTGCAGTTGTGTCCGACTCTGTGCGACCCCGTAGACGGCACCCCACCAGGCTTCCCCGTCCCTGGGATTCTCCTGGCAAGAACACAGGAGTGGGTTGCCATTTCCTTCCCCGATGCATGAAAGTGAAAAGTGAAAGTGAAGTCGCTCAGTCGTGTCAGACTCCTAGCGACCCCATGGACTGCAGCCTATCAGGCTCCTCCATCCATGGGATTTTCCAGGCAAGAGTACCGGAGTGGGGCGCCATTGCCTTCTCTGAATGTACGGCATTAAACTACCACAATATTGTAAAGTAATTAGCCTTCAACTAAAATAAATTAATTAGTTAAAAAATAAGCAGTATGACAATATAGGGCCTTGATGTACTCCTTTCCCAATTTGGAGCCAGCCCGTTGTTCAATGTTCAATTCTAACTATTGCTTCTTGACCTGCATACAGGTTCCTAATGGGGCAGGTAAGGTAGTCTGGTATTCCTATCTCTTTAAGAATTTTCCGTACTTCGTTGTGATTCACACAGTCAAAGGCTTTATTGTATTCAGTGAAGCAATAGATGTTTTTTTTTTTTTTTTTTTTTTCTGAATTTCCCTTGCTTTTTCTATGATCAAATGGATTCGGCAGTTTGATCTCTGCTTCCTCTGCCTTTTCTAAATCCAGCCTGAACATCTGGAAGTTCTAGGTTCACTTAGTGTTGAAGCCTGGCTTGGAGAATTTTGAGCATCACTTTCCTAGCATGTGAAATGAGTGCAATTGTGAAATAGTTTGAATATTTTTTGGCAGTGCCCTTCTTTGGAATTGGAATGAAAAGTGACCTTTTCCAGTTCTGTGACCACTGCTGAGTTTTCCAAATTTGCTGGCATATTGAGTGCAACTCTTTAATACCATCATACTTTAGGATTTGAAATAGCTCAGCTGGAATTCCATCACCTCCACTAGCATTGTTCGTAGTGATGATTCCTAAGATCCACTTAACTTCCCACTCCAAGATGTCTGGATTTAGGTGAGTGATCACACCATCATGGTTATCTGGGTCATTAATATCTTTTTTGTATAGTTCTTTTGTGTTTATTCTTGCCACCTCTTCAATAGCCTCTGTTTCTGTTAGGTCCATACTGTTTCTGTCCTTTATCATGCCCATCTTTGCATGGAATGTTCCCTTGGTATCTCTAATTTTCTTGAAGAGGTCTCTAGTCTTTCCCGTTCTATTGCTTTCCTCTATTTCTTTGCATTATTCACTTGGGAAGGCTTTCTTATCTTTCCTTGCTGTCCTTTGGAATTCTGCATTCAAGTGGGTATATTTTTCCTTTCTCCTTTGCCTTTAGCTTCTCTTCTTTTCTTAGCTAAAGAGCTAAGCCTTCCTCAGACAACCATTTTGCCTTTTTGCATATATTTTTCTTGGGGATGCTTTTGATCACTGCCTCCTGTCACGAACCTCCACTCATAGTTTTTCAGGCACTCTGTCTATCAGGTCTAATCTCTTGAATGTATTTGTCACTTCCACTGTATAATTGTAAGGGATTTGATTTAGGTCATATCTGAATGGTCTAGTGGTTTTTTCTACTTTCTTCAATTTAAGCCTGAATTTTGCAATAAGGAGTTCATGATATGAGCCACAATCAGCTCCAGGTCTTGTTTTTGTTGATTGTATAGAGCTTGTCCATCTTCAGCTGCAAAGAATATCATCAATCTGATTTCAGTATTGACCATCTGGTGATGTCCATGTGTAGAGTTTTCTCTTGTGTTCTGCTGCTGCTGCTGCTAAGTAGCTTCAGTCATGTCTGACTCTGTGCAACCCCAGAGACAGCAGCCCACCAGGCTCCCCCATCCCTGGGATTCTCCAGGCAAGAACACTGGAGTGGGTTGCCATTTCCTTCTCCAATGCATTAAAGTGAAAAGTGAAAGGGAAGTCGCTCAGTTGTATCCGACTCTTTGCGACCCCATGCACTGCAGCCCACCAGGCTCCTCCGTCCACGGGATTCTCCAGGCAAGAACACTGGAGTGGACTGCCATTTCCTTCTCCATCTCTTGTGTTCTACCCTTTAGTAAAAGGTAAAATATACTGTAAGAAAAAGACCCTCAATTTTAAATTTATATATATATATATATTTTTTTTTTTAAAAAAAAAAAAAAAAAAGTATGTTTGTGTGTGTTTGCAGTGGGTGGGGGAGTGGGGACTTCCTTAGTGGCTCAGTGGTAAAGAATCCAGCCACCAGTGCAGGGGACATGGGTACAATTCCTGGTCTAGAGACATCCCACATACCAAGGAGCAACTAAGTTTGTGAGGTGTGACTATTGAGCCTGTGCTCTAGAGCCTGAAAGGCACAGTCACTGAGAGCCTCATGGCCTAGTGCCAGTGCCACACACTAAGAGAAGTCACTGCAAAGAGAAGTCTATGCACTGCAACTAGAGAATAGACTCCACTCACTATAACTTGAGAAAAGGCTATGTATCAATGAAGATTCAGAAAAGCCAAAAATAAATAAAATTATTTTTTAATTTTTTGTTTTTTTAATTTTAATTTTATTATTATTATTATTTACTTTACAATATTGTATTGGTTTTGCCATACATCAACATGCATCCACCACGGGTGTACACATGTTCCCAATCCTGAACCCCCCTCCCACCTCTCTCCCCATACCATCCCTCTGGGTTGGGGCAGTGCACCAGCCCCAAGCTTCCTGTATCCTGCATCGAACCTGGACTGGCGATTCGTTTCTTATATGATATTATACATGTTTTAATGCCATTCTCCCAAATCACCCCACACACACACACACACACAGAATCCAAAAGACTGTTCTATATATCTGTGTCTCTTTTGCTGTCTCGCATACAGGGTTGTCATTACCATCTTTCTAAATTCCATATATATGCGTTAGTATACTGTTTTGGTGTTTTTCTTTCTGGCTTACTTCACTCTGTATAATAAAATATATAGGGTTTTTTTTTTTTTTTTTTTAGAAAAATAAACATATACTAAACAGTTTAAAGGGCTGATTTTTGGTTTGATTATATTATTATCAGAAAATAAGAATTATTTGATTATTTATCGAAGCTAAACCATAAATTTAATCTTGTTCATCTCTCAGTAACTTCAGGATTTTAACACTACATTTATAGATAATAAGAGGAATGGCTTTGTTACATTGAGTATTTTTTGCAACAACAGATGTACCTAGAATTGCTAACAAAATAAGTATATGCGAATGAAATCTTGGTAGTTTTAATGTATCATATATTTTATGTTTTTTTAATTTAAATTTATTTATTTTAATTAGAGGCTAATTACTTTACAATATTGTATTGGTTTTGCCATACATCAACATGAATCCGCCACGGGCGTACACGTGTTCCCAATCCTGAATCTCCCTCCCACTTTCCTCCCCATACCATCCCTCTGGGTCATCCCAGTGCACCAGCTCCAAGCTTCCTGTATCCTCCATCAAACCTGGACTGGCGATTCGTTTCTTATATGATATTATACATGTTTCAATGCCGTTCTCCCAAATCATCCCCCTCCCCTCTCCCACAGAGTCCAAAAGACTGTTCTATACATCTGTGTCTCTTTTGCTGTCTCGCATACAGGGTTGTCATTACCATCTTTCTAAATTCCATATATATGCATTAGTATACTGTATTGGTGTTTTTCGTTCTGTACTTTATGTTTTAAAATAATAATTATCAAATTTAGCTAGATGACTGAGAAAATTATAGCTTCCTTTAGGAATAGGGTTTTTCGGCCTAAGCACTATTGATATTTGGGGCTAGGTCATACTTTTTTGTGGGGGATGTCCCGTGTATTCCAGGAAGTTTATCAGCATTCTCTGCCTTTACCCACTAGAGAACACAAGCAATCCCCTCCCCATCCCTTGAATTGCAACAAATAAAAATGTCTTCAGACATTGTCAAATGTCACCTGAGGTGGGGGAGAGGCAAAATCAAACCCTGATGAGAATCTGAATCACTGATATACATGAAAATAAAGAAAGTAAATGAAATGAGTTTCTCATTTCTCAAATCATCTTCCAAATAGAATTGCTGTCTCTGTAGAAAAAGTCACTATAGTTAAAAGCTGGATTAAGAAGCCAAATATTTTAGATGAATCCACATAATTCATATATTCATTGCTGTTTCTAAAGAATGATTTAATTTTCCTTAAAACTGAAATTTACTATAAACTGCAAATACTGAGGACTATTATATAATATAATATAATAATAATATAATAATATTGCTATTATTCAGTCACTAAGTCATGTCTGACTCTTTGCTACCCCATGTACTGCAGCACACCAGGCTTCCCTGTCCTTCACGATCTCCAGGAGTTTGCTCAAACTCATGTCCATTGAGTCAGTGATGCTAATCTAACCATATCATCCTCTGCTGCACTCTTCTCTTGCCCTTAATCTTTCCCAGCATCAAGGTCTTTTCCAGTGAGTTGGCTTTTGGCATTAGGTGGACAAAGTATTAGAGCTTCAGCTTCAGCATCAGTCATTCCAATGAATACTGAGAGTTTATTTCCTTTTGGATTGACTGGTGTGATCTCTAGGCAGTCCAAGGGACTCACAAGAGTCTTCTGCAACACCACAATTCAAAAGCATTATTTCTTTTCTACTCAGCCTTCTTTATGGGCCAACTCTCACATCCATACACGACTACTGGATAAGCCATAGCTTTGACTGTATGGACTTTGTGGGCAAAATGATGTCTCTGCTTTTTAATATGCTGTCTAGGTTTTGTTATAGCCTTACTTCCAAGAAGGAAGTGTATTTTAATTTTGTGGCTGCAGTTAAGAGGGTTAACAGGTAGGAAGGCCATAGGTCCCCAGGTTGCAGGAGGAAATAAACTGCAAGTGTCAGATTTTGTTGTTCCTTTTCTACACAAAATTAAAAGAGGCTTGCTTCTTTTAATTCTGTGTTGAGGAAGCCTGGTTCAGCCTGAACTTTTCTCAGACCTTGGGCTAATAAATGTGTTTTTCTTATGGACATGTTTTCTTAAGCTATGTTAATGAAACTATTTATTTGCTTTGGAATCTGCCTTTCTTCAAATTTGTTCTGCCTAAGACTAATTTTTTTTTTTTCTTTTCTCAAACCTTGGGCTGATAATCACTCAACAAACCAGTATTCATGCCAATTGTTTTATGACCGAGGCACACATCTTGTGCCATTCTATCTCAAAATTGCATATTATGGGGGAAAGGACCTGGTGAAGCTCCCTCAGCCTTGAGGTGTCTCTCGTATTTGATTAGCAGCTTGCTTGCTCCTTGGAAGAAAAGCTATGACCAACCGAGACAGCATATAAAAAAGCAGAGATATTACTTTACTGACAAAGGTCCGTCTAGTCAAAGCTATGGCTTTTCCAGTAGTCATGTATGGGTGTGAGAGTTGGACCATAAAGAAAGCTGAGCACCAAAGAATTGATGGTTTTGAACTGTGTTGTTGGAGAAGACTCTTGAGAGTCCCTTGAACTGCAAGGAGATCCAACCAGTCCATCCTAAAGGAAGTCAGTCCTGAATCTTCATTAGAAGGACTGATGCTGAAGCTGAAACTCCAATACTCTGGCCACCTGATGCAAACAGCTGACTCATTGGAAAAGACACTGATGCTGGGAAAGATTGAAGGTGGGAGGAGAAGGGGACAATAGAAGATGAGATGGTTGGATGACATCAGCAACTCAATGGACATGAGTTTAAGCAAGCTCTGGGAGTTGGTGATGGACAGGGAAGTCTGGCATGCTGCAGTCCATGGGGTCAAAAAGAGTCAAGACACGACTAAGGGACTCAACTGAACAGACATAAAATGCCTTCCTAAAAACTAGCAAGGGGGCATTCTTTCTGTGCCCTTCTGATGTCTATGTCAGAAGCTTTCTCTCTTTTATAATTTAATAAAAGTCTCATACACAAAAAGGTCCACATGGTCAAGTCTCATCTCTGGCCCTGGATCAAAATCTTCTCCTCCAGAAGTCACGAATCCTGGCATAGCACATGGCTCACAGCTGCAACCTTTCACAGTCACATCCACAGTGATTTTGGAGTTCAGGAATATAAAATCTCACTGTTTCCACTTTTTGACCATCTATTTGCCATGAAATGATGGGACAGGATGCCACAATCATAGTTTTTTGAACGTTGAGTTTTAAGCCAGCTTTTTCACTCTCCTCTTTCACCCCCCTGAAGAGGCTCTTTAGTTTTTCTTCATATTCTGCCATTAGAGTGGTATCATCTGCATATGTGAGATTGCTGATATTTCTGCCAGTAATCTTGATTACAGCCTGTAATTCATCCAGCCCAGCATTTCACATGATGTACTCTGCATAAAGTTAAGGGTGACAATATACAGCCTTGATCTACTCCTGTCCCAATTTTAAACCAGTCAGTTGTTCCATGTAAGGTTCTAACTGTTTCTTCTTGATCCACATAGAGGTTTATTAGGAGACAGGTAAGATAGTCTGGTATTCCCATGTCTTTTAAGAATTTTCTACAGTTTGTTGTGATCCAAGAAGTCAAAAGCTTTAGTGTAGTCAATGTAGCAGAGGTAGATGTATCTCTGGAATTCCCTTGCTTTCTCTATGATTCAACACATGTTGGAAATTTGATCTCTGGTTCCTCTGACTTTTCTAAATCCAGCTCATATATCTGGAAGTTCTCAGTTCATGTACTGCTAAAGCATGGCATGAAGGGTTTTGAGCATAACCTTCTTAGTGTGTGAAATGAACACAATTGTACAGTACTCTGAACATTCTTTGGCATTACCTTTCTTTGGGATTGTAATGAAAACTGACCTTTTCCAGTCTTGTGGCCACTGCTGAATTTTCCAAATTTGCTAACATATTGAGTGCAACACTTTAACAGCATCATCTTTTAGGGTTTGAAATAGCTCAGCTAGAATTCCATCACCTCTGCTAGTTTTGCTTGCAATAATGCTTCCTAAGGCTCACTTGTTTTCACACTCCAGAATGTCTGGCTCTAGGTGAGTGACCGTACCATTGTTAGCCAGGTGATTAAGATCTTTTTTATATAGTTCTTCTCTATGTTCTTGCTACCTCTTCTTAGTCTCTTCTGTTTCTGTTAGGTTCTTATTGTTTCCATCCTTTATTGTGTCCATCCTTAAGTGTTGTTTCCACTTTGGCCCAGCCATTTCAGTCTTTTTGGAGCTATTAGTAATGGCCCTCTGCTCTTTCCCAGTAACATATTGGACACCTTCATATTGGGGGACGGGGGGAGCTCATTTCTGGTGTCATACCTTTTTGTCTTTACATATTGTTCATCAGGTTCTTGCAGCAAGAATGTTGGAGTGGTTTGCCAGTCCCTCCTCCAGTGGACGATGATTTGTCAGAACACTTCACTATGAATCACTCATGCCATGGTGCATAGCTTCACTGAGTTACACAAGCCCCTTCTGCACAACAAGGCTGTGATCCATGAAGGAGGAGGACTGACTACTGAATGCCTATTACAGCTGTCAACTAAGAAAAAAAAAATATTCACAACCTAATAGTTGAGTTATGTTTTATTTGGCATGAATTTTTAGGACTTAAAGCCTAGGGGACAGCACCTCAAGTAACCATGAGAGAACCATTCCAAGGAAGTGAGGGGGGATCCAGGATATATAGAAGTTTTACAACAAAGGGCAGGTAGTCAGAACATTAAAACATTGCTGTTAACTAAAGAAAACCAGATATCCTAAGATAAAGAATTTGGCACTTTTCTATATATTGGAAGATGCAAGAGTCTGGCTCAGTGAAATCATTTCTTTGATATGCACCTCAATTATCGGTGGCCAGTATCCCATGTTTTTACATCCTGAGTTTCCTCACAGCTCACCTTGGGAATGGATATAGCCTGATGGCTGCCAGATATTCTTTTCTTCCTGAGTTCTCTTAGGGCTTATCAGCTTACTATTGCAATGGCTATAATTGCTGATGACTGTGACATCCTTTGTTTACTGATATGGCAGGCAATATTCCATTTATGATAGCCAACTCTAATCTAATATTAATAGTTGAGATTGATCATGGTATAAAATATTAGCCAAAAAAATTAATAGGAGATCCATTACAAAAGTCCATTTAATACCATCAAGCTTTCCCTCCCTTTATCCTAAAAAGACTTGAACCACTTCCATTATAATGGAGGCCCAGACATTTATAAAAACACATTGAAATATTGAATAAACTACAACAAATTGCCTTTTAAACACAGAGCTTAGATTGCAAAAGTGAAAGGAAAATCCTCAGGAGATAAATAGAAAGAAGAAAAGTAAATATGAGTAGTAGGTAAACACTGAAGCCACTGAAGACAAAGTCCCTATGGAGCACAAACAAGATGAGATGCTGGAACTGAATTGTCTTAATAAAGCTAGAACCTGTGAAGGCTACAATATTAACATAAGGATACAGCATAAAAAAGTCTTATCAGCTGATAAAGAAAGATGAGTTGGCATGGTTAACTGTCATTATGGGCCTTGGCTCACAGCTAGAGGTGGAGCAAACTAAATAAAAAGAAAATTAGACAAAGCTGATGAGAAAATCAGCAAACTGACTATACATGTGCATAAAGATTAGAGTGGAAACAGGTTAATATCGAAGAGAAG
The DNA here is from genome assembly GCF_027580195.1 of Bos mutus. NCBI lineage: Eukaryota > Metazoa > Chordata > Mammalia > Artiodactyla > Bovidae > Bos > Bos mutus. Next base: position 63,275,494 of record NC_091646.1, on the reverse strand, counting down.
AGAAGAAAAAAATGAAAATAGAATAAAAAGGTCTAATGTCGAAATTGTGTGTTAGTTGCTCAGTTGTGTCTGACTCTTTGCGATTCCAACAGGCTCTTCTGTCCATGGAATTCTCCAGGCAAGAATACTGGAGTGGGTTGTCATTTCCTACTCCAGGGAGTCTTCCTGACTCAGGGACTGAACCCAGGTCTCCTGCATTGCAGGCAGATTCTTTACTATCTCAGCCACCTGGGAAGAATGTCTGGAATACCACAGACATAATAAGAGAATGTGTAAAATGATATATTCAAAGAGATAATACTTGAGAGTCTGCCATAACTGATGAGAGGAAGGAAATCTTTAGATTCAAGAAGCTGCCAACTTAAAAATCCACACAACATGAGAGTTGTGAGTTAAGTTTTATTTGGGACAAAGTGAAACTATAATCCAGGAAACAGAATCTCAGTACTCCTGAGAAACTGCTCCAAAGAGGTAGGGTGAAAGGTCAGTATGTATGTCATTTTGGTAAAGGGGGAGTACAAGCAATCATGCACACATTTTTTTGCAGAAGGTTTATGCTAGTTTCATGAAGGTTACTTCTAGTCACGAGGAACAGACATCACCATGAAGGAGTTTAGTGTTTTTTTAGATAGGAGAAGATACAAGAATCAGGCTTATAAAATCATCTACTGAAGATAACTAGCCACCTGAAGACCTGTTCTGCCAGTTTTTTTCTGAGCATAGAAGGCCTCATTTCTGATCTACACCCTAAACTCCTTTCAGGGTCTATTGGAAGGGCAGCAGGTGCAGCAGTTCATGATTTAAACCTTATAGAGATAGATGGCAACTGCCAATGGCAAGTGCCAACTTGTAGTTGACAAAGCACAAACAAACAAACAAAAAACAATCTCAAGCAGGAAATATAAAATTAAACCTATACTTAGATATATCACAGTACACCTCAGAATATCAAATACTAAATATTTAAGACAGCCATAATGAAAATTCAGATTATTTATAAGAGTTAAAGATCAGACTGAGCAGAATTTCAAATGAAATGCTAATGTAACTTCCAAAGGATGTACAGTAGATTCACAATATTCATAGTAGTTATGCTTCATAAAATCACTGCGAACAGGGAATTAATGAGTACAGAAACACTGCTCCTAAGGAAAATACAGGGTTAAGTTCCTCTGAGTCTCTGGTCAAAACACTTGTCAACCTATGAATACATAACTTTGTTTTCTGTGTATTTTTCTTTTAACACACCTTACATAATATATATTGCTGAGCCATTAACATTGAATTCATGGCAAACAGCATTGTAACTCATGCATGAAAGAAGTATATCTAATCCATAAGGCACATCATAGGCCTGCAGTTTGGAACATTACACAGCACTTCAACATTACACTTGTAGATTCGTTATTGTTCAGTCACTCAGCTGTGTTTGACCCTTTGTGACCCCATGGACTGAAATACACCAGGCTCCCTTGCCCTTCACTATCTCTCTGAGTTTGCTCAAACTCATGTACATTGAGTCGGTGATGCCATCCAACCATTGCATCCTCTGTTGTCCCCACCTCCTGCCTTCAATCTTTCTAAGCATCAGGGTTTTTTCCAATGAGTCATTTCTCCCCATCAGGTGGCCAGAGTATTGGAGTTTCAGCTTCAGTATCAGTCCTTCCAATGAATATTCAGGGTTGATTTCCTTTAAGATTGACTGGTATGATTTCCTTGCTGTCCAGTAGGACTCTAAAGAGTCTTCTCCAGCATCACAGTTTGAAAGCATCAATTCTTCAGTGCTCAGCCTTCTTTAAGGTCCAACTCTCACAGCCACTCATGACTACTGGAAAAACCATAGCTTTAACTCAGTGGATCTTTGTCGACAAAGTGTTGTCTCTGCTTTTTAATAATCTGTCTAGGTTTGCCATAGTTTTTCTTCCAAGGAGCAAACATCTTTTAATTTCATGACTGCAGTTACTGTCCACAGTGACTTTGGAGCTCCCCAAAATAAAGCCTGTCACTGCTGGCATTCTTTTCCCATCTATTTTCCATGAAATGATCGGACAAGATGTTATGATCTTCCTTTTTGAATGTTGAGTTTTAAGCCAGCTTTCTCTTTCCTATTTCACTTTTATCATGAGGCTCTTTAGTTCCTCTTCATTTTCTGCCATACGGGTGGTGTCATCTGCATATCTGAGGTTATTGATATTTCTCCCTGCAATCTTGATTCCAGCTTGTGCATGATCCAACCTGGCATTTCAAATTATGTACACTGCACATAATTTAAATAATCAGGGTGACAATATACAGCCTTGACATACTCCTTTCCCAAATGTGAACCAGTCCGTTGTTCCATGTCTGGTTCTAAATGTTTCTTGACCTGCATACAGGTTTCTCAGGAGGTAGTTAAGGTGGTCTGGTATTCCCATCACTTTAAGAATATTCCACAGTTTGTTATGATCCACACAGTTAGAGGCTTTGGCATAGTCAGTGAAGTAGATTTTTAATTCCCTGGCTTTTTCTATGATCCAGCAGATTTTGGCAATTTGATCTCTGCTTCCTCTGTCTTTTCTAAATCCAGCTTGAACATCTAGAAGTCTCAGGCCATGTACTATTCAAGACTAGCTTGAAGGATTTTGAGCATTACCTTGCTAGCAGGTGAAATGAGTACAATTATGCAGTAGTTTGAACATTCTTTTTCATTGCTCTTCTTTGTGATTGGAATGAAAACTGACCTTTTCTAGTCCTGTGACCACTGCTGAGTTTTCCAAATTTGTTGGCATATTGAGGAAAGCACTTTAACAGCATCTTCTTTAGGATTTTAAATAGTTCAGCTAGAATTCCATCACCTCCACTAGCTTTGTTTGTAGTAGTGCTTCCTAAGGCCCACTTGACTTCACACTCCAGGATGTCTGGCTCTAGCTGAGTGATCACACCATGGCTGTTGTTTGGGTCATTAAGACCTTTTTCATATAGTTCTTCTGTGCATTCTTGCCTTCTCTTAACATCTTCTGTTACTGTTAGGTCCATACCATTTCTGTCCTTTGTTGTGCCCATCATTAAATGAAATGTTCCCTTGGTATCTCCAATTTTCTTCAAGAGAACTAGTATTTCCCATTCCATTGCTTTCCTGTTTCTTTGCATTGTTCACTTAAGACAGCTTCCTTATCTCTCCTTTCTATTTTTGGAACTCTGCATTCAGATGGGTATATCTTTTTTGCTTTTCTTCTTTTCTTAGTTATTTGTAAGGCATTCTCAGACTACCATTTTGCTTTTTTGCAGTTATTTTTCTTGGGGATGGTTTTGATCACTGCCTCCTGTAAATTACAAACCTCTGTCCACAGTTCTTCAGGCCCTCTATCAGAACTAATCCCTTGAATCTACTTGTCACTTTCACCATATAATCATAAGGAATTTGATTTAGGCCATATTTTAATGGCCTAGAGGTATTCCCTACTTTCTTCAATTTAAATTTGAATTTTGTAATAAGGAATTCATGATCTGAGCTACAGTCAGCACCCCGTCTTGTTTTTGCTGACTGTATAGAGCTTCCCCATCTTCAGCTGCAAAGAATATAATCAATCTGATTTCTTTATTGGAGATTAGTGAAATCACCAACAAAAAGCACAAAAAAAATGCAAAAAAATGTTGCATTTGATGAAGTGAAAATAATGTTTGTTTATATTATGAGAGCTAAAATAAGAAGGAAGAACATCACACTGTTTACCCTCAATTGTGAACATGCTCCTTTGACCATTCAAATTTTTCACTGCCAGAGCATGTCCATGAATAACATTGAAAACACAGCAAGGACTAATTTAAGGCTAAAAACAGATTTTAGTAAGTGAATTTGCAAATACATAGTCTGTGAATGCTGCTGCTGCTGCTAAGTCACTTCAGTTGTGTCCGACTCTGTGCGACCCCAGAGACGGCAGCCCACCAGGCTCCCACATCCCTGGGATTCTCCAGGCAAGAACACTGGAATGGGTTGCCATTGCCTTCTCCAATGCATGAAAGTGAAAAGTCAAAGTGAAGTCACTCAGTCATGTCCGACTCTTAGCGACCCCATGGACTGCAGCCTACCAGGCTCCTCTGTCCATGGGATTCTTCAGGCAAGAGTACTGGAGTGGGGTGCCATTGCCTTCTCCTAGTCTGTGAATAATGATGACCAAATGTACCTTGCAAGAAACAAAATTAGGTCTGACATAATGAAAGCCTTAGTGAGCACAGAGACTGGTGAACACAGGTAAATCCAGAGAAGTGCTGAGTACAAGATAATCATAAGGTCTAATTCTGGAGGTGAAAAAGGGGGAACAAGTAAAAATTAGACAATAAACATCATATAAGATAGAGGATGGGGTGACAAGTTATATGTTTAAAAATCCAAGAAAAGAGTTTCTATTTAGACATTAAATTAAGTATGCATGTAAAAATGTGAAGGGTACTACTAAGGAAATAGCATGTATCTTCTAAAATAAGAGAGGAAAAACTGGGGTAAAACACTTAATAAATCCAAAAGAAGGTAGCAAAATTGAATCATTGAGAAAACAGAATAAACAGAAATCATAAAATAAAAAGAAACATCCCCAAAATATCAGGATATATTAAAAAATAATGAAACAAATTAAAAATATGTACTTCAGACAGGATTTTAAATTGTAACAACTGGTTGGATGTTAAAAGTCAGAAAAAATTGTGAACCCATGGGCTGTAGCCTGCCAGGCTTCTCTGTCCATAAAAACTAACCTAAGGAAACAGTTGTAGCTTTATCAATCAAAGCATACTATCTAAAAGTGCACTGGGACAACCCAGAGGGATGGTATGGGGAGGGAGGAGAGAGGAGGGTTCAGGATGGGGAATACATGTATACCTGTGGTGGATTCATTTTGATATTTGGCAAAACTAATACAATTATGTAAAGTTTAAAAATTAAATAAAATTTAAAAAAAAAGAAAGAAAAAGGACCTAAAAAAAATAAATAAAAGCATTAAAAAATTTTCAACAATGTGGGTCACTATAAAATGATAGAAAGTAAACTTACGAACTGAAATAATTCTAAACTTTCATGTTCCTCTGTGCTGTACTTAGTCACACAGACCCCATGGACTGTAACCTGCCAGGCTCCTCTGTCCATGGGGATTCTCCAGGGAAGAATACTGGAGTGGGTTGCCATGCCCTCCTCTATGCGATCTTCCCAACCCAGGAATCAAACCGGGGGTCTCCTGCATTGCAGGTGATTCCTTATCAGCTGAGCTATCAGGGAAGCACTCATGTTCCTCCATATAGCCTCAAAGTGTGTTTGTATGGATATATATAAAACTGACAGAGGAAATTATTAACCTTGGTGGAATTTCATAAAATTCTCTCAATACCTGACAAAACTAAGACTAAAGAAATTACAAAAGACCTGATTAAGTATCTTAATTTAAAAATTAACATATAGACAATTATAATGAAACCTGTGCCCATTAATTTGTGAATACACACCATTTATAAGCATACAACACATGAAGCTGATCATACACTGTGACATAAAGCAGATATAACACATATCAGACAAACCTACTGCCTAACCACAGTTCAATAATGAATTACTACGAGAATTTGCTTCAGAATTTTTTTGTAAGACTCTAAAACTGTTCTAAGAGTTAAAGTTTATTAAAAATACATATATAGGCATACATATATTTGGAAAAGACTATATGTATGAATTTAAGAAACTTTTTTAAAATTTATTTTTTTTCTTTTTTTCCCTAGTTTTTTTTTTTTTTTTTACAATAGTGTATTGGTTTTCCATACATTTAAATTTTAAAAGAGTTACAATTGAAAGACAAAGAAATAAGTGGAATGTGGCTTGTGGGATGTAAAGCTAATGTCAGACTTAGAATCTTCTATACTTAAAAACTCACTTTAGAAAGGAAGGGAAGCTAAAAATTAACTCAATAAGCATTCCTCTCACAAAGTCAGCAAAAAGAGAGAATAAATCTGAAGGAGGTATAAGAAAATAATCTCAGAGGTAAAAAAAATAGAAATATAATAGAAAGGATCAAAAAGTTTAAAGTTGAGTTCTCTGTAAAGACTAATAATATACCTCTACAGAAAGTGATAAGGCATAAAAGACAAGGCATAAACAAAGTACAGAAATAAAAATAGAAAAGTAGCTGCAGATGAAGTTACTTTAAAATGATAAATTATGAACAGTATGCCAATAAATTTGAATTAGAAAAAATGGACATATTGTAGGACAATATTTCTGAAATAAACTAAAAACAGTTAAATAGTATTCTAAATTTTGATTAAATATGTTAAAACATATAAACAAATTAATTAACAACAGACACAGTACCAAATGGTTTTACTGGTACATTACTGGTACATTACATCAATCATTTGAGAAAAGAGCAATTTCCTATCTTAAACAAACTCTTCCAAAGAACAGAAAATATAAAGAACACTCCCAAACTTTTGATACCCAAAACAAAAAAAGGATACTACTATAAATGAATGGACAATTATAGACTAAACTCACTTGAAAACAGAGAGGCAAAAATACTGTACAAAAGATTATCAATGAAGCAATATTCCTCCTCATGCCCTATGGAATTTTTTCATGCACTTTTAATGAATGAACATAAGCCTGATCACTTCAGTTAATTACTCCAGTAGCTGCCAAGACTCTAAAAACATCATGGAACAATGCTTTAAAAACAGTTTTTTTCATCATTCAGAATCAAAGTGTGGGGACTGAGAAAAAAATTATTCAAGCAATGTATTAAAAGTACTTCATGATGGGTTTAGCCTAGAAATGTAAGCATAGTTTATTTTTATTTTATTTTATTTTTAAACTTTACATAATTCTTTTAGTTTTGCCAAATATCAAAATGAATCCGCCACAGGTATACATGTGTTCACCATCCTGAACCCTCCTCCCTCCTCCCTCCCCATACCATCCCTCTGGGTCATCCCAGTGCACTAGCCCCAAGCATCCAGTATCGTGCATCAAACCTGGACTGGCATCTCATTTCATACATGATATTTTACATGTTTCAATGCCATTCCCCCAAATCTTCCCACCCTCTCCCTCTCCCTCTCCCATAGAGTCCATAAGACTGTTCTATACATCAGTGTCTCTTTTGCTGTCTTGTACACAGGGTTATTGTTACCATCTTTCTAAATTCCATATATATGCGTTATTATACTGTATTGGGGTTTTTCCTTCTGGCTTACTTCACTCTGTATAACAGGCTCCAGTTTCATCCACCTCATTAGAACTGATTCATATGTTTTCTTTTTAATGGCTGAGTAATACTCCATTGTGTATATGTACCATAGCTTTCTTATCCATTCATCTGCTGATGGACATCTAGGTTGCTTCCATGTCCTGGCTATTATAAATAGTGCTGCGATGAACATTGGGGTACACGTGTCTCTTTCCCTTCTGGTTTCCTCAGTGTGTATGCCCAGCAGTGGGATAGTTTAATATTTGAAAAATGGATGTATGTATTTTAACCATATTATGAGGTTAAAGAAAAAAACACAAATGATATCCTGAACATAAAGAGAAAAAACATTAGATAAAATCCAACACTTTATGTATTCAACAAACCAACTTTCAGATGAATGGTTCATGACCTAACATCTAGTAAACTAGGATGGGAAAACAAAACATCCATGAAAACTGAGGATCAACTAACAGATTTGCATATTCACAGATATAGATAGATATATAGATATCAAATTAAGCATTGTTCTGTATTCCTAGTACACATAAGAAAAATAAAAGGTATATACATTACAATGGAAATCAACAAAGAATCATTACTTGAAAATACCTATAGTCGTTAACCCAGCAACCCCACTCAGGTATATTCCCTAGAGAAACTGTCGTGAGCTGACATAGGAAATATGTACAAGAATGACCATAGAACTATTGTTTGTAATGACAGAAAACTATGGAAACAGCCTAAATGTACATCAGTAAATAGAATGGATAAATTGTGTGATATTTCTACAATAAAAATCTATACTGAGGTGAAAGTGAAAATGACATAATGAATCAGAAGAATCATCTTTAATAAAAAAGAAAGCAACATGATACCATGCATATAAAATTGGAAAATATACAACATAAATTGTATCTTTTTTGAACTTATATTTAACTGGAGGATAATTGCTTTACAATGTTGTGTTGGTTTTTGCCATGTATCAACATGAATTAGTCATAGGTATACATATTTCCTGGAGAAGGCAATGGCACCCCACTCCAGTGTTCTTGCCTGGAGAATCCCAGGGATGGGGGAGCCTGGCGGGCTGCCATCTATGGGGTCACACAGAGTCAGACACGACTGAAGCGACTTAGCAGCAGCAGTAGCAGCATACACATTTCCTCTCCCTTTGGAATCTCTCTTCCACCTCTCACCCCATCCCATCCCTCTAGGTCATCACAAAGCACCAGGCTGAGGTCCCTGTGTTATATAACAATTTCCCATTAGCTAACAGTTTTTTTTTTTTAATTTTTATTTTTTTTTAATTTTATTTTTTAACTTTACAATATTGTATTGGTTTTGCCATATATCAACATGAATCTGCCACTTCACCCCAAAACAATGAATTTCAACTTTTTCTCCAGCTAAGTTTTACACATGATAATGTATGTGTTTCAAAGCTACTCTCAATTCGTCCTACCTTCTCCTTCCCCTGCTATGTCCACAAATCCCTCCTCTATGTCTGTGTTTTTATGCCTTCCCTGCAAATAAGTTAATCAGTAACATTTTTCTATCTTTCATATATATGCATTAACACACTATATTTTTCTCTTTCTGACTTACTTCACTCTGTATAACAGGCTCTAGGTTCATCCATCTCAGTTCACCTGACTCACATTAGCTCCTTTTTATGGCTGAGTAATATTCCCCAGCAAAGAGTTACTCATGGTTTTTCCCCACGTTCTGAGTTTTAGTGTGGAGAGCTGGGAAGAAAAACAAGACACCCAAATACTAATAATAACAAAAATAACAACAACAGTTGTCATAAAAAATTAAAGGATGAATTAACTGGTTTTAGGTAAGCACACCACACATGGTATGAAGTGATATGGGGTGGGAGGATCATTGGTTCTGATTCATCTTCACCTAGAGAAAATAAAACCTCATTTTGAAACTGTTTCACACATCCCTAATATAGTTAAAAATCTTATATACCTCAACATTTCTCCCTTCATATGTAAAGATACCGCTTTTCATCAAGAACACATAGCTTCCTTTGAAGACTGGGCAGGTGGATTTTGGCCACCAGAAGTTGGTGAGGAATTGGAGGAGATAGGGGGTCCATGTGGTGAGCACAAATCTACGGACAGAGGAGTCCTGAGTCCCAGGAGGTCTGAGGCACCGAGGTTGTGGGGTCCTGGGGTCTGACTGGAGAACAGGCTGCTGAGTATGATCAGTTTCTAGTCACTGCTAGCAGCTAAAGTGAGGGGGTCTATTGACCACATACAATGCTCAGGAAAGAAAATCCACCTCTGTGTGCCCACTCCAACTCTATGCTAGGGTGAGATGTAGCAGGAACCAGCCCAGCAATGCACCCGAGGCTGCCACTAGCAATAATCACTGTTGATTTAAAGCTTTATTTAGGCTTCATCTGTACCCTCATAGTCAATAAGGTTTTGCTACATTTTATTAGTGAGGTTGACCAATGTATCATTTGTTTGTTCTGTCCCTTCCCCCAATATTAAACTATGAAATTTGTGATTTGTTTAAACTCTGGGTGAATCATAGCTTAGTTTGCATGCCCAGGGGCTCAGGCAATTCAGAAACTAGAGACAAGGTGTTTATCTTCAAGCACCAAATCCAGATTACAGGAGGGTAAACACACACCTATTTTTCCTCTTCAGTCTCACATTACCAGTAGTAGAATTTCCTCACTCTGCAAAGGACAGGAGTGCAAGCGGGTGAGGCCTGGGCTGGGTTTGGCAGGAAAACTTGATGAGCGACAGGTATTGCTGCCTGGCTTTCTCAGAAACCCTGGCACCCACCTAGCCTCCTCTTCCCTCCCGGCTGCCCCCAGGACCCTGAGTGGGTGAAGGACCACACAACCCGTGCTGGGTTCTTCAGTCACACAAGAGAGTCTTGTCTAAGTAGAGTAGAAGAGCTGCCATCTGAGGGAGACAAGGAAAAACTGTGGGCAGACACTCAAAAGGAGACCTGGGTGGGGGTGGCTCAGATCTCCCAGGACAAATTGATGACCATCAATTTGTAGACCATCAAATTGATGACCTACAAATAATAATAATACATAAACCAAAAAGAGGATGGGATCAGATATATGACATCTATGCATGTTTTCCATCAGTTCAGTTGCCAGGGGATTCTTCTCTGTCTGGAAACTGCAACAGTAATGGCATGTCTAATGCTGAGAGAGTAGAAACATGTACGAGATTGAAGCTAGAATCTTTCCTGGTTTTGGCTTGAACCAAATTGGAAACCTTCATCAACCACATTCTGCAATACACTGAGGACCAAATTACAGATCCACCATGTAGCAAACAGAATAAAACAAACAAAAAAAAGCATATTTGAGAAATGATCATCTTTTCCACATATCCTCTGGGAATTTACATGAAATTCACATCACTTTCTTCCAGTTATTGGCCACAGGTATCCAAGGGCATTTTTTTTTCCCTCTTGTTTCCAGCTCACAGAACAAACGTTACTATCACAGATTCACAAAAGCAAGCTCACACACACCAAGATAGAAGGTAAGGTTAATTCTTAAAAGGTCCTCTCCAAATAATTTATTAAAATATATCCTTTGTTTTTCAAAAAGTCATTTTGGGAACACACAACACCCAGGACAACTCCAACGGGCTTGTAAGTAGTTAAGGCACTCGAATAGCATGTGCTGCATCTCCGCACAGTCAAGGCTGCCCTTCTCTCTCTCTCTTTCTGTCCCCCGGATCACTGAAGGACACTAAGGATACCTCAGAAAACATAGATTCAGGACACTTTGCTCTGCTGGCTTTCATCTGTGGGCTTGGGGGCAGGCCAGGCAATCATTCCAGGCACAGGAGAAAGGCACCGTATGCAGCAGCCAGGAAAGGGTAGGTGGGCCTCTGGCTGGACAGCTTTAGCACATCCTGCATAAGGGGAGCTGGGCTCTTCTGGCCAGGGTCGCCCTGACATGCCAGCTCCTCGGGGCTGCCCTGGGAGCACTCCTGCCAGCCTTGACCTGGCTAGTGATGGTGGTCCAACCCACTGCCCTCTCCTCATGGTGGCCATGCTCTCCTGGCTCTGGGTGACTGCCATGTGGTTGCTGGCAAGCAGGCCCAAGTCCGCCTCACTCTCTGACATGTGGATGATGCCACTGTGGGTAAACTCATTCTTGCTGTCCTCCCTGGCCTCCCTTTCACTGTCCTTGTTGTGGTGCTTGGTATGCCGGGCCTTCTGGTGGACCCCTGGTGGCTCACCAGGCTGTGTTTCAAGGAAAAGGTCCACTAGCAGGTCTTGGACTTGTACAGCCTCTCTTCTATGTGCAACCTCATGTGCTGCATCAGGTCCTGCAAGGAACAGAACCTCTTGCAACACATGTTGCACATCTTCTTCCTTTTGTCTGCCTTGCTGGCTGTGCTCCTGGGGGAGCCTGTCTTTGGCTTCTTGTTGTTGTCACTCTTCTCCAGGGACTTCTTCTCTGCAGCCCCCCACCCTATTCCTCCCCCCACATGGTCAGAGGGCCCCTTGACCTCCTTGTTCTGCTTATCTTCCAGGGCTTCAGGTCTGGCCTCCACCTTGGCCAGGGGCTCCAGGGTCTGGGGTTCAGCTGGCCTGGGCAGTGGCTCAGTGGTGGTCCCTTGGGCTCCCGGGAGACAGTGCTCTTGCCCCAGGCTCCTCGGGGCCCTGTGCCTTAGAGGTGGCTGAGGGTCCCAAGGAACTTGAAGCTCTTCCCACACACGTGGTAGGCATGCTTGTGGTCCTGTGCACCTGCTCCTACCTTCTCCTTGGCCAGCTTCAAGCTCATTACCTTGTTGGCAAGGTTGAGGTCCAGACTCTTGTTGCTGACCATGCCCTCCTCAGAGCCGTCAGCATCCTTATCCCACTACTCCCCAGTGTGGCCCTCCTCTTCCTCAGCCACCACTTGCTTCATCATGCCCTGCACTGCCACTGGGGCTCCTCCAGAACCAGGATGGGGACCAGGCTGGGCTTGGCAGCTCCTGCTCCCAGGTGATGAGGTCCAGCACTTAGCTGCTAGCCAATGAGGCCTCTGTGTCCGACTGGCTGTCAGTGTGGGTTAGTATGTGCCTCTGCAGTAGCTCCCAGCATCTTAATCATCCTTTGTATATGTATGGATTGTAGAGTTTGGAAACACAGAAACTCAAGATCTTCAAAATTGAAAGAAAACTTAGAGATCACTTGCCAACTTCCCTCATTTTACAAATGTGAAAACTGAAGCTCAGAGATGGATAATCGAGTAACTGATGAATAGAAGAACAGGAGGAAGGAAGAATTCAAAGCCAGCTCAACTATTATTTCTCTCTTGCATTCTAAATTTCATAGTGACTTTGAGTTGAACTGGCATTGAATTCCTCCTTCCTCCTTGTTCAGCAGTTAATTATCCATCTCTAGGCTTCAGTTTTCACATCTGTAAAATGAAAGAATTTGACAAGTTCATCAAATGATGAACCATAAGCAATCTTTACATGCAATACTTCTTATAAGATACATCTTCTACCAGTTAGCTAGGACATAAATCATAAGACTACTTTCAGGTGGTACTGAAAAACAAAATTTGAAATATTAATAATATTGTGGTTAAAAAATGTATTTGTCAATAATAGCAAAGCCTCAGAGACTCTGATATGTAATTCTGCTTTAGCATGTAAAGTCATTCACAATGGAGAGCATTTGTAAGGTAGCTGGCAACTTTTGCCTATAACACAGTCTCAACTTTATAGGTGACTACAAAAGGAGACAATGATACCAGTCCAGTTCACAACATCCCTTTCTTTATTCTTATGTCCACAGTACCTATAATCTACTTCATTGATTCTCAACCTTTTCCAGGTTAGAGTCCCTTGCAGAAACAAATGTCAACAATAGACATTTTCCCCAGGAAAAGGCACATAGTAATATACAAAATTTTACATACAATTTCAAGCTTAGTAAGTCCATACATGGGATTAAGAATTGCTGTTTTAGCATTCATTTTCTTATGTGTCCTGGCTCAATTAAATCAAAGGTGCTTGAAATTGGGAATGGGTCCTATAAATCTCTGTACTGACATCCTAGATGCACTGCTCAGCCCACAGTAGAGACTCAATAAGTGTTAATTCTTAGCAGGTCATCTGCTCTTTTTTTTTTGCTCACTATGGGCCAAGTGCTGTGTGAGAAAATGAGGATTCAAAGAAAAAAGATAAGAACCCCATCCTCAAGGAACTCAGTCTAATGAAAGAGATAAGTAAACATATGATTATAAAGTTAAAAAAAAAGGGGGGGTTCTTAAATGGAAAGGAAACTGATGGGTAAAGGAGGAAAGAATAGGGATTTGTGGGAAATTGTGCTTTCAGACAGAGAAGGCAATGGCACCCCATTCCAGTACTCTTGCCTGGAAAATCCCATGGATGGAGAAGCCCGGTAGGCTGTGGGTCACTAAGAGTCGGACACGACCGAGTGACTTCACTTTCACTTTTCACTTGCATGCATTGGAGAAGGAAATAGCAACCCACTCCAGTATTCTTGCCTGGAGAATCGCAGGGATGGGGTCGCACAGAGTTGGACATGACTGAAGTGACTTAGCAGCAGCAGCAGCAGCAGTGCTTTCATATTTGGCTTGTTGAGATGATGGGTTAGGAGATTAGGTAGATGACCTGGAAGGCTTCCTGGAAATGAATATGTTTTAACTAAGTCCAATAACAACAACAAAAAAACAAAAAATGTCAGAACATTTTCCTAACCTCAACCTCATTGCTTAAGGGATAACACAGTAGAGTGGTAGAAACTTAGAGAAGCAAAAAAGGAAAAAAAAGAACATTGGGGTATGGAAATATCCTTCAATTCTTTCCTTGTTTCATCAAGTATTACTCTTGAAACAATGTTCATATTGCACACATATTGCTATTAACTGTATACTTGTAAAACTTCTATATGAACACATTACAAAAAATAAATCTGGCTACTCCATCAAACTATTTAAAATGACACTGGATCTAATCTAACATGATTACTTCAGTGTATTTAACTGCCTGAAGACAGAATTCACAATTACCATGCTAATTCGATAGTGGTAGCACATTTATTCTTTTTGCATACTGCAACAATGAGATTTCTGCATTTTATATAGGTGACAAATAAATGTTACTCAAGTTTCAGTTTAAGTTATTTATTTATGAAAGATAGGTCTGAGTCCATGTCATTTTCTTCTTCCTCTACTCAAAGGAAAAGGTCCATTTCTAAAAAAAAAAAAAAAAAAAAATCAAGAGAACTAATCACTGCCAGATGGTATGATTCAAGTTAAACCTCTTCACTTCCTTTGATGGACTGAAGAGTTGTTAGTAGTTCATTTTTGCTAGGTACTAAACTACTGATAATAGTATCATTAATTTAAATTATAGGCAGGCATACATACTTCACAGTGAAAGAAAATTAGTAACTATCTTATTAATGGAAATCACATAGCAAAGGCTTTTAGGTAGAGCAAAAGTAACCTGTATTATTAAAGTAGAAAATAAAAGCAGTGTTAGAGCTATTACCTCAAATTCTTCCAAAAGATCTGGGGAAAGAGACAGCAATTTGTACCCTACTTCTTAATGCTTAACATGTTTCAAAACTTTACAATTTGGTGAGCCCTTACCTTTCATTTTATCTTCACAAAAGCTTTAAAAGGTTGGCAGGTCAAAATGTTTACAGAGGAGTAAACATTACATGACAAAGACTCTATGACCTGTCTCAACACATGTTTCTTAAAAGGCAGAAATGAGATTGGAAATTGACTTTCTGACTCATAGTCCAGCGCTCTTTCTTTTATGATGGTTCTTTAAAAAAAAATTATCTAACACAACTACACTTCTGTAAATTATATCCTTTAAACTGAGCCTTTCAGTTACCTACTCTGTTCATGAAATGATCTATTTCTGCATCTCCACAAAGGTTCACATTTTATTCTTGGTTTATCTTGGCCAGTTCAGCACAAAATGTTACCAATATTCTCAGTATGGTTTACATTATTTAATCCTCTCACCAAATATCTTTCTATATTTCAGATTTACAAATTAATAAAGGTAAATAGTTTTAATATGAGCTATCAAAGAATTACTCTGACCCACATTTTGTTATTTTGCAAAGTTTCATTCAATAGCAAGATGCCAAATTACTCTATTTCTGTGATAACAATTTCTGGAAGAAGAACATCCACATGGAAATTCTGTGATGGCATTTCAGTTGAGAAAAACAACCTCATCCTTCAATTCAGGGCTTCCCACAGGTTCGTTCCTAACCTCAACCTCATTGCTTCAGGGGTAACAAAGGTGGCACTGATGAATTTTCGTAGCTTTAGGAACTGTGAGTTTCCTCACGTGTTAAATCAGATTATTAAAAAGCAAGCACTCAATTTAGTTCAGAGGACTGCTATTAAGAACCGTAACTCATTACCAGTCACCTCCATCCAGAAAAAGGAAGAAGTACCACAAAAACTAAGTTCAGTTCACTCAATCATGTCTGGCTCTTTGTGACCCCATGGGCTGCAACACGCCAGGCTACACTGTCCACAAAAACTATTTGCCCTCATTATCTAATCAAAACCTATACCTCTGCCCCAAACCTCTGGCAAACTTCTGTCACCTGTTTCCACACCACCCTACTTCGATTTCTCAGGAGTGGATAAATTCACAGAAAAAAATAGGTAACAGTAGTCCTCAACAAGCAAGGGTTCACGTTCAGGAAGCTTCTCAAACCAGTCCCGCGACTCCTGACTCTAGCCAAAGCAGTCCCATTTCTCCTGATTCTAGGATGGATGAAGCTAACAGGGAAACAATAACAAACAAAACAAGCTGCCAGCGCTGTCCGAGCCCTCACACCTCCTCAACTAGACCTGTAAAGGTCTCCACTAGCCACTTTCAGGGCTCCCAGCCCTCCCCTTCCCTGCTTCCTTAAGCCATAGCAGCAGCTTTTCAAACAGGAAAGAATACTCTCTATATTCGATATGGTCCCATGACTTTCGTGGACTGCGACAGCCATTGGCAGCAGCAAGGATTTGAAGGCGCTCAGAGCGCGGTTCCAGTCCACAATTGCTACTCGCCCTGCTCCAAGGTTCGCAATTCAGCTTCCTTTTTCTGCACAGGTTGGGGGAGGAGCTGTCTGCGTCGGAGGGGCGTGGCTGGGGCAAAGTCAAAATGGCTGCCGTTCTGAGAAGCGGCAGTCACTTGGGGGCGTTAGGGGGCTCGAGGGCAAGAGGTCACGCCCCTCCCCCTCGTGTCTTTAGCGTGCCCAGCGCCTAACGGTTTTCCTCACTCGGCAGACATACTTCCTCTCGTCGTACTCCATACTCTGTTTAACCTTCTGCCACGCTTCTTTCCTCAGATTTCATACTATCCTTGACGCCTCACTTCTGTTCTCAGAGCTTAAGTCTTACGGATGAAAGAAAAAGGTATAGGAATTTTAAAGTACTTTTAAAAAATTATACTTGTATGAAATAAGGACCTGAGGGATTCGGGGCTCGTGATTTTGATTTGTTAGGTTAGACGGGGAGGACAAAAAAGTAAGCCTAGGAGTTTAAGAGATGAAGTTGCTGTGAAATATATCTTAGTAATAGATTGTATTTTATAATAAATGGTGAAAAATAGGAAAGCTACTATGAAATCTATAGTGAGCGGGAGGTTGATAGAAATACTAAATAGTGATTAGCATTTATATGTGATTTATTAATATGCCCAAAGGTAATTTACTAGACGCTAAATCTCTAGATTTATGGGAAGGATCTTTGGCTTTGGCGTCGTGTTTCAATTCAGAACTCTTAGAAATTCCAGGAAAGTGCTAATATATATTACTTTAGGGGAAAAAATAGCCATATTAATTATATTTTTAGTGGGAAATTTTATGTGTGATGTTAACGTTTTTCTTATCTTTAATATTTAACTGTGTGGGGAAAATAATCAACAAATAATTTGATAAGCCTCTTTTTATCTTAAGGATCATTTCCTACTGAACCAAAATGGTTCAAAACGATACTGTTTATTCTTTTGTGTTGATGATTATTAGGCTTCAGACTGTTAACTAATTCTAAACCCATAATGCTGGAAAAACAGTCCTTTTTGTGTATAGTTCTGAGGAAGAATAATCTGTAAAACACTCCCATAGGTGAAACTGTACAAAGATTTTTATTTATATCTCTCCACATGTATGTATTTGGGATGCAAGATTTACTTCTCTGGAGACAAAACTTGGCAGATTTAATTATTATTTTATCACTTTACTTGCTAGATAAACAATTGTATTTCACAGTTTGAGGATTTTCTTGGTGAAAAAGTAAAAAAGAATGTTTCTAAAAATTCTTCGCTATGTTTTTAATATGTACTTACACAGTTCTTTCAGTAAATCCACATGTAGACCAGAACAATGCACCAAAGCTTAAGCATTTCTAAGTTTTATGTAAAGTACTTTAGTTATGGGGCTTCCTTTGAGGCTCAGCTAGTAAAGAAACCGCCTGCAATGTGGGAGACCTGGGTTCGATCCCTGGGTTGGGATGATCCCCTGGATAAGGGAAGGGCTACCCACTCCAGTATTTTGGCTTGGAGAATTCCATGGATTGTATAGTCTGTGGAGTTGCAGAGTTGGACATGACTGAGTGACTTTCACTTTCACTTTTCTTATGTTCTTCTCAAAAAGAGCAAATCTTTTTTTAAAAAAGTATTTTAAAAGTGTTTTTGCATATTGTGGATCTTCTTAAGAGAGGGATATAAGGATAGGATCAGGTTTTTGGTAAAAATAAGATCTGACGATATTTGTCCAGTTAGTAAGTTTGTTACTGTTGTCCATCTTAAGTTAAAAAAAAAAAAAAACAGAGTTCTAAACTAATTTTGATTCCAAAAATTGCCCTTGTATTATCCTTGAATTTCTTTTTTTCTTAAAGTTAGATTTAGTATTTTTTTTTTAAATCTTAGGCACAGTAATAGAACTATAAATACATGTGTTAGTCACTCAGTCATGTCTGACTCTGTGACTCCATGAATTGTAACTTGCCAAGCTCCTTTATCCATGGGATTCTCCAGGCAAGAATACTGGAGTGTGTAGCCATTCCCTTCTTCAGGGGATCTTCCTGACCAAGTGATTGGACCCAGGTCTCCTGCATTGATGGCAGATTCTTTACCATCTGAGCCACCAGCATATTCAGTAATAACTTCTGCTGTTGAGAACAAAGAACTGAAATCTGTTAATAATATACTTGTTTTATGGCAGAGCAAATATATTACAGAGAAAAGAAATACATGAAATTTTAATTTGTTTTAAACATCGAGTACCTGTAAAATAATATTTGTAAAACATGAGCACAGAACAACAAACTCCTGTGACTGAGTATCCATTATGAGAAAAGAAAATTACCATTTCCCATAAATTCTCTTGTGTAATCCTTTCCTAATCACATTCCTTTCCTTCCCTCTTTAGAGGCAACTGTTGTCTCAACTTCATATATAGTATCCCTGTTTTTTTTTTTTTTTTTTAATAGTTTTACCATAGTATTTGCATTCCTAAACAGTATGTTCTTTAGTGTTATGTGTTTTTGAACTTTGTGTTGATGAAGTCATAACTACTTTTCCTTCTTCTTTGACTTGCTTTTGTAACTCATTATAATGTTCCTTATTTATTTTACTACATGTAACCATAGTTCATTCATTTTCACTGCAATAGAGTTTTCTGCTGTATAAATATATCAGGATTTATTCATGTACTGTCCTGAGGATGGTTATTTGGGTTGTTTCCAAATTAATATATTAATGTTATATTAACACATAATCCAATTAAACACTTAAGATCACTGGACTTATTGTATTCTCATAAACATGTTAGTATAAAATCTGGAAATGTTTAGTTAATCAATGTTACTGTTTTTAAAAGCTAGATGTAATCTTCAAAAATATAATTTTACACTCTAGGCACACCCTAGGCACAATTATTCATTCATTGTTCATTGTATTTAGTAATATTTCTTTTTGTTTTGGGTTATCTCAGATATTGGTTTTGTTTCTTCCACTCTACCAGATTTGGTAATACCTCCTACCCTGTCTAACCTAAATAGGCAACTGTGTTTTTCTTTTTTCATCCTTAGAACATGGCTAAAGTGATAAAGGTGATAAATATAAGGCCTCCCAAACTGTTCTTTTGGGACTTTAAATAACAAGGTTTAACTGAAACAATGTAAGTCACATATTGATAAACTCAGATATGGTAAATTTCACCTATGAAACTTAGAGAGATGTGTTCTGAGATCTTGAATTTTTACTGGAATAATTGAGATATAAAGAACCAATGTAGTCTCTTAACTCAGGAACTGTTGAATGTGTTAAGCTCTGGCATGAATAAAGCTAATATGGTAATTATAATTCCCCCAGGATATTGAGTTGTTTTCATAATTCTTCATTTTTAAGTTCTCTATTTTTCAATCCATTGTAATACAAAGAACAAGCTTTCCTTTTTAAAGTTAAAAGCATTTATCTGACAATTTCAGTTGAAATCTAAATTAATTTTTAAAATTTAATTGAGATTGTTTTGTGACAACACAACAGCATTTTAGTTGTATTTTAGCAAACAACTTAAAGATGATAAGAAAATTCAATGGTATAAAACAGTTAAACTTTCCTTGATGTAGAAAAAAAAGTATATGCCAGAAAAGATAATGATGTACTATTATATGTGAGTTAGTAGCTCAGTCGTGGAGAAGGCAATGGCACCCCACTCCAGTACTCTTGCCTGGAGAATCCCAGGGATGGGGGAGCCTGGTGGCCTGCCGTCTATGGGGTCACACAGAGTCGGACATGACTGAAGTGACTTAGCAGCAGCAGCAGCTCAGTCGTGTCTGACTCCTTGCAACCTCATTGTCTGTAGCCGGCCAGGCTCCTCTGTCCATGTGATTTGCCAGGCAAGAATACTGGAATGGGTAGTACCTCTCAAACTTCAGTGTTCTTGCTAAAAATACAGATGGTTGGGACTTGCCTCTGTAGATTCTGATAGAATAAGTTTTGAGCAGACCTCAGAAGTCTGTATTTTGCCTCTGGTGTGTAATGGAAATGAAAGTTCTAATATAGAGGAATAAAAATCTCATTATACTGCCTAAAATAACTCAATTTGGATGGAACTTTATAGTTTAAAAAGTACTGCTTGTATATCATTTTGTTTGATACTTAGTAATCTGGGAAATAGATTTAAGGGACTAGATCTGATAGAGTGCCTGATGAACTATGGACAGAGCTTCATGACACTGTACAGGAGACAGGAATCAAGACCATCCCTATGGAAAATAAATGCAAAAAAGCAGAATGGCTGTCTGGGGAGCCCTTACAAATAGCTGTGAAAAGAAGAGAAGCAAAAAGCAAAGGAGAAAAGGAAAGATATAAGCATCTGAATGCAGAGTTCCAAAGAATAGCAATGAGAGGTAAGAAAGCCTTTCTCAGCGATCAATGCAAAGAAATAGAAGACAACAATAGAATGGGAAAGCCTAGAGATCTCTTCAAGAAAATTAAAGATACCAAGGGAACATTTCATGCAAAGATGGGCTCGATAAAGGACAGAAATGGTATGGACCTAACAGAGGGAGAAGATATTAAGAAGAGGTGGCAAGAATACACAGAAGAACTGTACAAAAAAGATCTTCACGACCCAGATAATCACCATGGTGTGATCACTCACCTAGAGCCAGACATCCTGGAATGTGAAGTCAAGTGGGCCTTAGAATGCATCACTATGAACAAACCTAGTGGAGGTGATGGAATTCGAGTTGAGCTATTTCAAATCCCTAAAGATGATGCTGTGAAAGTGCTGCACTCAATTTGCCAGCAAATTTGGAAAACTCAGCAGTGGCCACAGGACTGGAAAAGGTCAGTTTTCATTCCAATCCCAAAGAAAGGCAATGCCAAAGAATGCTCAAACTACCGCACAATTGCACTCATCTCACAGGCTAGTATAGTAATGCTCAAAATTCTCCAAGCCAGGCTTCAGCAGTACATGAACCGTGAACTTCCAGATGTTCAAGCTGGTTTTAGAAAAGGCAGAGGAACCAGAGATCAAATTGCCAACATCTGCTGGATCATGGAAAAAACAAGAGAGTTCCAGAAAACATCTGTTTCTGCTTTATTGACTATGCCAAAGCCTTTGACTGTGTGGATCACAATAAACTGTGGAAAACTCTTCAAGAGATGGGAATACCAGACCACCTGACCCGCCTCTTGAGAAACCTTTATGCAGGTCAGGAAGCAGCAGTTAGAACTGGACATGGAACAACAGCCTGGTTCCAAGCAGCAAAAGGAGTTCGTCAAGGCTGTATATTGTCACCCTGCTTATTTAACTTATATGCAGAGTACATCATGAGAAATGCTGAACTTGAAGAAACAAGCTGGAATCAAGATTGCCAGGAGAAATATCAATAACCTCAGATATGCACATGACACCACCCTTATGGCAGAAAGTGAAGAGGAACTCAAAAGCCTCTTGATGAAAGTGAAAGAGGAGAATGAAAAAGTTGGTTTAAAGCTCAACATTCAGCAAACTAAGATCATGGCATCTGGTTCCATCAGTTCATGGGAAATAGATGGGGAAACAGTGGAAACCATGTCATACTCTATTTTTTGGGCTCCAAAATCACTGCAGGTGGTGATTGCAGCCATGAAATTAAAAGACGCTTACTCCTCGGAAGGAAATTTATGACCAACCTAGATAGCATATTGAAAAGCAGAGACATTACTTTGCCAACAAAGGTCCATCTAGTCAAGGCTATGGTTTTTCCAGTGGTCATGTATGGATGTGAGAATTGGAGTGTGAAGAAAGCTGAGTGCCAAAGAATTGATGCTTTTGAACTGTGGTGTTGGAGAAGACTCTTGAGAGTCCCTTGGACTGCAAGGAGATCCAACCAGTGCATTCTAAAGATCAGTCCTGGGTGTTCATTGAAAGGACTGGTGCTAAAGCTGTAACTCCAATACTTTGGCTACCTCATGTGAAGAGTGGACTCATTGGAAAAGACTCTGATGTTGGGAGGGATTGGGGGCAGGAGGAGAAGGGGACGATAGAGGATGAGATGGCTGGATGGCATCACCGACTCGATGGACATGAGTTTGAGTGCACTCCGGGAGTTGGTGATGGACAGGGATGCCTGGCGTGCTGCAATTCTTTGGGTCGCAAAGAGTCGGACACGACTGAGCGACTGAACTGAACTGAACTGAGTCTGAGGCAAACTGGCAGGTATTATTATCCTCTTCTTACCAATTAAAAATAAAGACAAACAATCTCAGAAAGATTATATGATTTTCCCAAGCAAGTTTTAAGCAAATGGAGGACTCTGATTCAATTCAAGATTCTGATTCCTCATTCACTACTTTCAAATGCACATAGCTGAATGGCAAGGAGGAATCATAAATAAGACCATTTCTGCTTCTTGTTTCTATAGTTCAGTTACCCATTTATCAGGTTAAAATGAAGAATTATTCCAGCTTGCACACAGTCTTTCTAATTTCTATAAGAAGAATGTTTGGTTTCCCGGAAATTGTAGTGTGGTATAAATGAGGGTCTTTCCTGTTTATAATGGAAAAATATTTTCCCTAGGCAGACAGAGAACACCTTGCTGGTTTCATTGTTCTGCTGTTTTTTGTTTGATTTTCAAAAATTTGTACAAGTGAAAGGTGAAAGAGATTAGGGCTACAGATGAGGTAAAGCTCTTTTAGCTGGGGCAAATAGAAGATTAAGTGGGATTAGAAGTTTAAAGACAGAAAGAATGGGTTTAAATGGCTGCCATAGGTGACTTAAAAATGTGTCCAATTTACACTGATAATTAGAAAGTGAGAGATGAGTAAAAGGAGACAAGATGAGAATCTGGATGCAAGGTTTAAGTGAACCAGAAAATAATGAAAAAATAGTCTTGAATAGTTAGGAAAAATACATCTACATATTTACCATTTCTATATGTGAAATTTCTAATATTTCACTATTACTTTAATAAGAAGTGATAATATTTGGTGATTAAAATATATAGTTATCCAAAAGACCATTTCTCTAGAAACTTTTACTATTACAGAGCACTCAATACTTTAAAATTTATCTTTGCCAGGAAACCTTTTTAAAACTTGAATAATCAGGTGAGTTGATTGAGTCTTAAAGGATAACATTGTGAGAAAGAACAAAGCATTTGCTACTGTTAGAGATACTTTGCACTTCAGATGATATCGAAAGAGTTTTGAGAGTTGTATGAGTCAGAAATTCTTTAATATAAGTGTAAGTGTTCATATAGAAACTTTTTAGTTTTCTTTTTTATTGAAGTTTAGGTGATAGTTTCAGAAGTACAACATAAGTGATTCAACATCTTTATATATTGTACTTCATTTAATGTTATAAAATATTGGCTATATTCCCTGTTCCATACATTACACCCTTGTAGGTTATTTTATACATAGTAGTTTTACTTCTTAATCTGCTACCCCATCCCTCTCCGCAGTGATAACCAATGCTTTGTTCTGCATATTTGTGAGACTTTTTATGTTTTGAAGATTCCATTCATTCATTGATGGACACTTAGTCTGCCTCCATATCATGACTGTTGTAAATAATGCCCTTATGAACATTGGTGTACATATGTCTTTTTTGAATTGGTGTTCCTTTTTTTCAAATATTTACTCTGGGCTGGGATAGATGGATCATATGGTAGTTCTATTTTTAGTTTTTTGTGCAGCCTTCATATTATTTTCGATAGTGGCTGTAAGCAATTTATATTCCTATCAACATTATATCAGTGGTCCCTTTTCTCTATATCCTCTTGGACATTTGTTATTTGTTGTATTTTTGATGACAGTCATTCTGACAAATGTGAGGTCATATTTCATTGTTATTTTTATTTGCAGTTCTCTGATGATTAGAGGTGTGGAATATCTTTTTTTGTGGCTATTGGACATTTATATGAGTTTTTTTAAATGTCTATTTAGGTGTTCTCTCTTTAATTTTTGATATTAAGTTGTGCTGTTTATATATTTTGGATATAAATCCTTTATTAGACATTATCATTTACAAGTATTTTCTCCCATTCAGTAAGTTGTATTTTCATTTTGTTGATGGTTTCCTTTGTTGTGTAAAAGCTTTTAAGTTTGTTTAGGTCTTATTTGTTTCTTTTTGTTTCTGTGTCCCTTGCTTTAGGAGACAGATTGCTAAGATTTTTGTCAAAGAGTGTACTGCCTGGTTTCTTCTAGGAGTTTTATGGTTTCCAGCCTTACATTTAGACTGTAAATCTATTTTGAGTTTATTTTTATATGATATGAGAAAATTTTCTAATTCTATTATTTTACATACAGTTATCTAGTTCTCCCAGCACCACTTATTCAAGAGATTGTCTTTTCTCCAGTATGTTCTCCAATATGATCTTGCCTCCTCGGTTGTTGATAATTGACTAAAATGGATGAGTTTACTTCTAGGCATTCTATTTTGTTTTATTGATCTATATGTTTGCTTTTGTGCTAGTTCCATGCTGTTTTGACTACTGTAGTTTTGTTATATAGAGTGAATGCAAGAGCATTATCCTTCTAGCTTTATTCTTTTTTTTTTCCTCAAGATTACTTTGGCAGTTCAGGTTCTTTGTGGTTCTTTATGAATTTTAGGATTACCTGTTCTAGTTCTGTGAAAAATACCATAGGTGTTTTGATAGGAATTGCTTAAATCTGTAGATTGCTTTGAGTAATATGGACATTTTATTTTATTTATTTATTTAATTTAATTTAATTTTTAAACTTTACAATATTGTATTAGTTTTGCAAATATCGAAATGAATCCATACAGGTATACCTGCGTTCCCCATCCTGAACCCTCCTCCTCCTCCCCCTCCTCTACCCTCCCTCTGGTCATTTTAATAATAACAATTCTTCCAATCATGAACACAGGATATCTTTCCATTTCTTTGTATCATCTTCAATTTCTTTCAGTGTTTTATAGTTTTTAGAGTGTAGGTCTCTCATCTTCTTGGTTAAGTTTATTCCTAGGTGTATATATATATATATATATATATATATATTTTTTTTTTTTTTTCCTAATGCAATTTTAGATGGGGTTCTTTTCTTGCTTTCTCTTTCTGATAGTTCATTATTATTGTACATAAAAGCAATGGATTTCTGTGTAAAAAATCATGTATCCTGCAACTTTACTGAATGCATTTATTAGTTCTAGTATATTTTTAGAGACTTCAGTTTTTCTATGTATAATATTATGTCATTTGCAAAAAGTGACAGTTTTACTTATTTCCTTCCATTTTGGATGTCCTTTATTTATTTTTCTTTTCTGATTGCTATAACTAGGACTTCCAGTACTATGTTAAATATATATGTTGAGAGTGGACATCCTTGTCTTATTCCTGATTTTAGAGGAAAACCTAAGAAGCTCATTTTAAATAAACCTTTTCCTTATCTCTCTTATTTTAGCATGTAGGAGCTATTTGAACAAACCCTTAAAAGAAGAAAAAGCAAAAAATAAGAGACTTTTATCATAAAAACAGATGAATGCAAGGCAAAAAGCAAACAAACAAAATACCTGCTCTTTTAACAACAACAACAACTCTCCTCTACTCATGTACCCTATTTTACTGGCCACAGAACCTATACACTTAGCTCCAGATACTGCGAATTTAGTATTACTTTCCTACTACTCTTCATCCCACATCAATTTTGGAATCTCAAGTCAAAATTCTAGCAAAATCTTTCACTGGTTTTAGAACTTTCAGTCAGTTCAGTTGCTCAGTCGTCTCCAACTCTTTGTGACCCCTTGGACTGCAGCACGCCAGGTCCCCCCTGTCTATCACCAACTCCTGGAGCTTGCTCAAGCTTGTGTCCATCAAGTCGATGATGCCATCCAACCATCTCAACCTCTGTTATCCCCTTCTCCTACTACTCAGTTTTTCCCAGCATCAGGGTCTTTTCCAATGAGTCAGTTTTTCACATCAGGTGGCCGAAGTATTGGAGTTTCAGCTTCAGTATCAGTCCTTCCAATGAATATTCAAGACTGATTTCCTTTAAGATGGACTGGTTGGCTCTCCTTGCAGTCCAAGGGACTCTCAAGAATCTTCTCCAACACGGCAGTTCAAAAGCATCAATTTGTCAGCTTTCTTTATGGTTCAACTCTCACATCCATACGTGACTACTGGAAAAACCATAGCTTTGACTAGACACACCTTTGTTGGCAAAGTAATAGCTCTGCTTTTTAATATGCTGTCTAGGTTTGTCATAGCTTTTCTTCCAAAGGTCAAACATTTTTAAATTTCATGGCTACAGTCATGATCTTCAGTGATTTTGGAGCCCCCCAAAAATAAAGTCTGTCACTGTTTCCATTGTTTCCCCATCTATTTGCCATGAAGTGTTGGGACTGGATGCCATGATCTTAGTTTTTTGAACGTTGAGTTTGAATGTAAAGTTTAGAACTGTAGTGAATGGTTAAAGCTGAGTTAGCATGCTTTGTAACATCCTCTATATTTTAATACATACATTATTTGATTTTTTAATATTGTTTTCTTCAAATTCAGCTATAATTGTGGTACACATTTCTTACCTCTAAATCAAAGTTTCTCAACCAGCATTGTAGACATTTTGGGCTGCGCAGTTATTTGAATTGGGCACTGTTCTATATGTTATAGGATGTTTAGTGGTATCCTTGACCTCTGTACTCTAGATACCTGTAAATCCCCTGCAACTTGTGATAACCAAAAATATCTCCAGAGATTGCTAAATATCCTATAGAGGCTAAGATCACCTCCAGTTATAAACTACCACTGTAGCTCTAGAATTATCTAACACTACTTTTATATTAAACTGATAAACACACAACAGTAGCAACAAAAATAAGCTTACTCTTTTTCAGGAACAACCATAGTAAGATAAAAACAACAATATCTCTTAAGTTTTGAACCATTTTATTCTTAATATAATTAGTAAAATTAATGCCCAGTCAAGGATTTTTTTAAATTTTATTTTATTTTTAAACTTTACCAATTGTATTAGTTTTGCCAAATATCAAAATGAAGGATTTTTAAATTACTGCAACATTTTCACTTTGTAGGCAGTGGAAAGAGCAAGGCATTTGGAATCATTCAGAGCTAGGTTCAACTTTCTGATTCTTATACTGAATGGCTGCTCTTCTTGGACAAGTTATTTAACATCTTTACATGTCAATTTCCTCATTTGCAAAAACAGATAATAGCATTGATTTCCTAAGTTTATTGTGAGATTATCTTGAAAGTTATAAGAGTTAAAATAGAGGCACTCAGACAGTCAGACATAGTAGTTAAGTAATGTCTTCTCTAGCCGAAAAAAGATATCCCCCAAAAAAACCCCAAAGACAAAAATGAAAACAACACAAACAAAAAATACCTCAACAAAGAGGTAAATATCATCTAGAAAAGTACTTGAAACAAAAGAGAAAACTACAGTGTTGAGGTAAAAACATGTCCTTGGTACTTGGAAAAATTGGGGCATTTATGATAACCACTCCTTGAGAAAGAATTAATGTCAAAAGAGAGGCTAGAGGAGACAGTTACAAATACCAGAGGGACTTTTATAAGAATATACTGTTTAATATTCTTCTGCATAGAAAGAATGGGTAAATGTTGACTTAATCAGTTTATAAAATCAAGGAGCGTATAGATAGAGTAGGGCTTCCAAGGTGGTGCTGTGCTGTGCTTAGTCGCTCAGTTCTGTGACTCTTTGTGACCCCATGGGCTATAGCCCACCAGGCTCCTCTCCATGGGGATTCTCCAGGGTCAAGAATACTGAAGTAGGTTGCCATGCCCTCCTCCAGGGGAATCTTCTCAACCCAGGGGTTGAACTGAGGTCTTCCACATTGCAGGTGGATTCTTTACCATCTGAGCCACCAGGGAAGCCCAAGAATACTGGAATGGGTAGCCTATCTCTTCTCCAGGGAATCTTCCTAATCCAGGAATTGAACCAGAGTCTCCTGCATTGCAAGTGGATTCTTTACAAGCTGAGCTACCTGTTTGTAAAATCACAGAGTGTATAGGTAGAGTAGGGCTTCCCAGGTGGCACTAGTGGTAAAGAATCCACCTGCCAATGCAGGAGATACAAAAGATACGGGTTTTATCCCTGGGTTGGGAAGATCCCCTAGAGTAGAAAATGGCATCCTAACCCAGTATTCTTGCCTGACAAATTCCATAGACAGAGGAGCCTAGCAGACTACATTCCATGGGACTATAGACATCTGGACATGTTTGAGCACGTGCATGTGCACATACACACACACACGTAGAGTAAATGTAAATTTGCTTCTAGAATCATTTTTTAATTATTTTTTTAATTGGAGAATAATTTACAGTATTGTGATAGTTTTGGCTATACATCAACATGAATCAGCCACAGATATTCGTGTCCCCCCATCCTAAAACCCTCCCTCCTCCCTCCCACACTATTCTTCTGGGTTGTCCCAGAGCATTGGATTTTGGATGCCCTGATTCACGCATCAAACTTGCACTGGTCATCTGTTTTACATATGGTAATATACATGCTTCAATGCTATTTTCTCAAATCATCCCACCCTCACCTTCTCCTGGTTAGTCCAAATGCCTGTTCTTAACATTTATGTCTCCTTTGTTACCCTGCATGTATGATCATTGGTACTGTCTTTCTAAATTACATATATATATGCATTAATATACAGTATTTGTCTTTCTCTTTCTGACTTACTTCACTCTGTATAATAGGTTCCAGGTTCATCCACCTCATTAAAACTGATTCAAATGGGTTCCTTTTTATAGCTAAGTAATATTCCATTGTGCATATGTACCACAACTTCTTATCCCATTCATCTGCTGATGGAAATCTAGGTTGCTTCCATGTCCTAGCTGTTGTAAATAGTTCTGCAATGAACATTAGGGTACATGTGTCTGTTTCAATTCTGGTTTCTGCAGGGTGTATACCCAGCAGTAGGATTTCTGGGTCATATAGCAGTGTCAGAAGATACCTCATTGTGATTTTGATTTCCATTTATCTAATAATGAGTGATATTGAGTATCTTTTCATATGTTTATTAGACATCTGTATGTCTTCTTTGGAGAAATATCTGTTTAAGTCTTTTGATCATTTTGTGATTGGGCTGTTCATTTTTCTGATATTGAGCTTCATGAGCTGCTTGTTTATTTTGGAGATTAATTCTTTGTGATTTGTTTGCTATTATTTTTTCCCATTCTAAGGGCTTTATTTTCACATTGCTTATAGTTTCCTTCATTGCACAAAACTTTTAAGTTTAATTAGGTCCCATTTGTTTATTTTTGTCTTTATTTCCTTTACTCTGGGAGGTGGGTCATAGAGGATCTTGCTGTGACTTATGTCATAGAGTGTTCTGCCTATGTTTTCCTCTAAGAGTTTTATAGTTTCTCATCTTACATTTAGGTCTTTAATCCATTTTGAGTTTATTTTAGTGTGTGGTGTTAGAAAGTTATTCTAGTTTCATTCTCTTACATGTAGTTGACCAGTTTTCCCAGCACTTGTGGAGACTGTCATTTCTCCATTGTATATTTTTGCTTCTTTTATTGAAATAAATTGTTTATAGTTGCATGGATTTATCTCTGGGCTTTCTACTTTGTTTCATTGATCTATGTTTCTGCATTTGTGCCACTACCATACTGTCTTGATGACTTTATCTTTGTGATATAGTCTGAAGTCAAAAAGATTAATTACTCCAGTTCCATTCTTCTTTATCAAGATTGCTTTGGCTACTCAGGTCTTTTGTGTTTCCACAGAAATTGTGAAATTATTTCTTCTAGTTCTGTGAAAAATACCATAAGTAGTTTGATAGGGATTGCATTGCATATAGACTACTTTGGGTAGTATTCTCATTTTCCCTATATTGATTATTCCAATACAAGAACATGGTGTATTTTTCCATCTATTTGTGTCATCTCTGATTTCTTTCATCAGTGTTTTATAGTTTTCTGTATACAGATCTTTTTTCTTTAGGTAAATTTGTTCCTAAATATTTTATTCTTTTTGTGGCAATGGTAAATGGGATTGTTTGCTTAATTTCTCTTTCTTATTTTTCTTTGTCAGTGTATATAAATGCAAGGGATTTATGTGTATTGATTTTATGTCTTGCAGTTTTACTATATTCATTGATTAGCTCTAGTAATTTTCCAGTGGCATCTTTAGGGTTTTCTATGTAGAGAATATAGAAGAAGTTGAGGTCTCCCTTGACCACACTAATCTTATTCTTTATACTCCCTCCTGAAAACAACTACTTTCATGAGGTACTGTGTCTACTTTTACATGCATAAATATACAGTCATGGGTAGTATACAATATTTTGTATGCATTCTTAATTTATATAAATATTGCACCTAGTATATGTCCAAGTTCTATTCTTTTTCCTCAGCTTTGTTTTTGAGACCTATCTGTGCTGATG
Source organism: Bos mutus (assembly GCF_027580195.1). NCBI lineage: Eukaryota > Metazoa > Chordata > Mammalia > Artiodactyla > Bovidae > Bos > Bos mutus. The sequence goes on along the minus strand of NC_091646.1, from coordinate 63,244,895 downwards.
TATGTACATTTGAATATATAATAACCCACCGTATCAATATGCCACATTTTATTTATCTATTCCAATCGATGCACATTTATAAACTGCTTTCATTTTTTTTCAGTTATAGGCAGTGCTACTGTGACTCATTGTGTCTCACTGTACACGTTTGCAAGAGTTCTCTAAGGTCTATACTGGAATTGGAACTACTGGGACATTAGGGTAGAAATAGCTATTTTGAAATGAATAAGAGAAGTACCATTTTATATGTTAAAAGGTTTTGTATACTGAAAAAAATGAAGATTCAGAAAGGAATTAACTTTGAATGCATTTTATGGAAGAGCTAGCTTTTCTTTGGGAATTGGTGCCTTAGAAATCACACATGTCTGCTTATTTCAAGAACAGTACAGTGAAATAAGATTGCCTACTGTGTGCTCAGTATTATAAAACTGATGTTATCAGTAACAGATTACTGAGCTGGATGGACTCTGAATCTGATCCAGAATGGCCTTTATTATGCTTTATTCAATTAGAAGGAAAAATTATCTACCGAACAAGATCAATGTATCAGGCAAAAGTCTACAAAGACTAAATATATCAGGTTAATTGCATATTTGATTTGCATAGCTCTGGTGTAGAATGTTTGTCAGGCACTTCCATCCTCTCTGAACTTCACGATTTTAAATACTATTGTTAGTTGTAGCTGAGCTATACTAAAAATTAATATTTCCATGTATATGTTAATAACTCCTTCCTAAAATGGGGTATTGGGTAAGGCATGTGAAGATATATAGGAAAATATATATCACTTGATTCACAATAAAACTAGAATAAAAGAGGCAGCCAGTTTAAAAAAATTCTCATAAGAATATAAAGAAAAATAAGAATTTATGAAAAAAAGTCAAAGTATAAAAAGCCAATCCTATGGACACTCAAGACAGTAACTTGTTCAAATGGTATTAAACAGACTTTTCATAGAACTTTTCATTGAGATAACCACTCTGACTACAATATGTCTCAAATTTTGTATTTGGTTAAAAAAGAAGAAAACCCAAACAAACAAAAAAAAAACTCTTATTATTCCAGACTTTGCGTATCTCAGTTGCCTGAAAACAAAACAGTGACTTTCAATGGCAACCAAATTCATCTGACCAACTTCCAAGTCAGGTCCTATGCCAAAGCTTAATCAGAACTGGCAATTGTCTGGATTACACAAAAATTAATTACTGTCTGTTTCTGTTTTTCAGATTTAATTATTTGTGAAAAAGAGATCATCTGATATTTGACATCTATCTAACTGAAGTTTCACTAACTGAAGGTAAGATAGAAAGTTTAGAGAGATGCAAGTTTACAAATTAGAGGGAAAAAGAGCAGTTGTATAACTTGATAAATACTGTATATCAGTTTGGTATGAATTAAGCATTTCATTCTTTATTTTGTCCTTCAGATCACACATCATTTAAGATGCTTTTATGAACAGGGTAGAGGATCATCTTGAAAATTCCCTTTGATAATAATAATAAATAAAGTATGATTTTCATAAATAGTTGTTCAACTTTGGATAGAAGAAAGATTATAGATATACACTTGACAAGCATATGCTCCATTATATTATTCTTTTGCATTTCTTTTTTGTTTAAACTTATATTTCTCTATTAGTATCCCTTTCTCCTTTGTTATTAACTTTATCTATTTTTTTAAATTTTCATATTCATCCACAGTACAACTCTTTTGGATAATTCAAAAATTATGCTTGACCAAGGAATCTCAAGCTCAACCTAGCTTTTTATACTTTAAACCTGAAGGAATTTACTGGAACTCGTAGGATGCAGTGCACTTAAAATGAAGTTTTAGTTCATAGTCTTATGCCAAGTGCATGAGTGTATAAGTGTCCTAGAAGCCTATCAATTTCTGAAAAGATGCCATTAAAATTTAATATCAAATATTCAAAGTGATGTGGGTTTTCCATTTGGTGCTAGTGATAAAGAACGTGCCTGCCATTGCAGAAGACAAAAGAAACACAGTTCAATCCCTAGGTCGAGAAGACCCCCTGGAGGAGGACATGGCAACCTACACAAGTATTCTTGCCTGGAGAATCTCCATGGACAGAGGAGCCTGGCAGGCTACAGTCCATAGGGTCGCAAAGAGTAGGACACGACTGAAGTGACTTAGCACACATGCATTCAGAGTGATATAATCTCTCTGGTAATCACACTGGTAAACAAAGTTGGGTTACTACCTAATTTATTATTATTATTGTTTGTGTGTGTGCTTTTTTTTTTTTTTGTCACCAAGTTATGTGCGACTCTTTTGCAAACCCATGGATTGTAGCCTTCCAGGCTCTTCTGTCCATGGAATTTTCCAGACAAGAATACTGGAGTGGGTTGCCATTTCCTTCTCCAGGGAATCTTCCCAACCCAGGGATCAAACATGCATCTCTTGCATTAGGCAGATTCTTTACCACTGAACCACTTGGGAATACCTATGTGTGTATTAACTCTTCAATTAATTTATAATCTTCCTTAGAACCAGGTCATTTTATTCCTTATGTGACTTTGACCACTGGAACCAACTGATTTACTTGCACATAGTTGAAATTTATTTAGTACACTTTTAATGTTGATGAGGTTTTATTATTACTTTTCAAAATAGAATTGTTTTATTCAGAGAGCTATCTTCATATCCTGTTACATTTCTTTCATTGAAAGAAATATGCAAATGTTTGAGAAGTAAGTTATTTATAACAGATAATTGCTGAAAAGAAAAGAGAAACTCTTAGGCAATTTTCAATAGCCAAAAATGTCTGTTAAAATCATCTTTCTGCTTAAGTGAACAGTATATCTAAAGTTGAGAACTGCTTGTTTAATACAAATAGCAGATGCTTTATATCTTAACGTATTAGTTACTTTTGATACCAGTCAGTAACTGAGCATGAATCAACTTCCCACAGAATTAGCAGTGGAGCAGTGGAAAATACTCTCTTAATGAACCTTGGATGTCTTTGGGCTGATAGTGATAAAACAACATAATTTTGGTACTAGCAAAGCTGATCATGATTTTATGAATGATATAATTATAACTTAACTGACTGATGATCCTGCAACTTTATAGTTATTGAGTTCAGTCACTCAGTTGTGTCCAATTCTTTGCAACCCCATGGGCTGCAGCACGCCAGGCCTCCCTGTCCATCACCAACTCCCAGAGTTCACCCAAACTCATGTCCATTGAGTCAGTGATGCCATCCAACCATCTCATCCTCTGTCACCCCCTTCTCCTCCCTCCTTCAATCTTTCCCAGCATTAGGGTTTTTTTCTTTTTCAAATGAATCAGCTCTTCACATCAGATGGCCAAAGTATTGGAGTTTTAGCTTCAACATCAGTCCTTCCAATGAATATTCAGGACTGATTTCCTTTAGGATGGACTGGTTGGATCTCCTTGCAGTCCAAGGGGCTCCCAAGAGTCTTATCCAACACCACAGTTCAAAAGCGTCAATTCTTCAGCACTCAGCTTTCTTTATAGTCCAACTCTCACATCCATACATGACTACTGCAAAAACCATATTCCATAAACCATATTCCAAATAAACCATATTCCAAAACCATTATAGTTATTAAATATCATATATTAAAGTGTCCTTCTGGTTACAGTTCCTTTCAAGAGAAATGTGTCCTCCCCAACCACAAAAAACAATATTCATTATGAGTAGCTAAAAAAGAAGACCCTGTCAAAATACCATGTAGTTACATGTTACAGCAAGGAAGCCAGCAAGTCCTATTTTATTATTATCTTAAACTATATATGAAGCAATGTACTGATATTTAATAGAAAGAAATGTGGTAAGAACTTTTAAATACTGTCCCTCTCTAAAATGGAATAGATGAAGAGCTGTCTTCCAGCTTGTAATCATAAGAAAAATTGAGATCACACACTTCACAGAGAACACACTGATTTTATCACAACCAATAGTTTTCTCCATGAAGCAGACTATGGTTTTAATTACTCTAGGAATTTTTTCTTTGTAGATAGGCTTACCCTATAAAGTCTTTATACTAATGACATAATAGGGAATATCTTTGCTGAATTTAATTAATCAATTAGTACACTTTGATGGATACCTTCTATTTCCCCACACTCTGGGTGAAAAAGAAATGTAAGACATGAATTATGTCCTCAGGGAAGTTACAACTCAGTTGTAGGAATCAAGCCAGCATATATTACATAATTAGATAGTATCAAATGTCAACTTCACAGCTCTGGCATAGAAGAGATTAATGTTGATTAGAATGATCAAGGCTTTATGCAAGACCTTATGCTTAAAGGATTAGGATACGCCAAGAGAAAAAGGAAAGTAATTCCAGAGTGGTAGAATGACAGTAATGAAAACAGAGAGGTAAGAATCAATACCTTTTCCACTCCAAGGGTATGCCTGTGTTGGTTTGGTCAGTAACTCCACCTTATATCCTAACTGGGAGACTATGAAACTCTAAGTTTTGTATAATATCTTAATAACATTTTCCCAGTTAATTCTGTTCTAAGTAGTAGAGATTAAAGATGGAAATCTTTAAAATATAGCTCAGAGCTGTATATTAAAATAGTTTTACACGTTTCAGAACCAGATGGGTGAGACTGAGAAATCCGTTGTCCCTTTCTTATCAGTTGATATTTATGGCATCATTACACTTGTATGCTTAGTCACTCAGTTATGTCTGACTATTTTCTACCCATTGGATTGTAACTCACCAAGCTCTTGTGCCCATGGGATTGCCCAGACAAGTATACTGGAATGGGTTGCTGTTTCTTTCTCGAGGGAATCTTCCCGACCCATGAATCAAACCCATGTCTCCTGCATTGGCAGGCAGAGTCTTTACTACTGAGCCACCAGAGAAGTCCATTTTACAGATAAGCAAACACAAACTGTTAGAGATTTTACTGTATTACCTATAGTTACATCAACATTTTTTTCACTTTTCAGTTAATATAACAGAAAACAATGATACCACAATAAGGTCCCATTATTACTAAAGAACTCAATGGCATAAAAATAATGAGATAGTTGACTAGATGTGAATAAAACTGAGGTTGTTAGTATTTAGAGATGGATTCTTTTTATCTATTCTCTTGAATAAATTTCAAATTAATACTATCTTATTAGATGGGATACCAACTACCACACAGTTTTAATAGAAGACTAAAGATGAACCCAATTTAGGCATTTGAAGCAAAAGAAATAACATTTGATTCAGGTATATTTGGAAAATATTTTGACAGTTTGAATCATTCATTTTAAAAATTGGTAGCCTTGGTTCCTGTTCAGACTGATAAACTATACAGATTTAAAGCAGAATTTTGGTGTAAACAAAATTAATTTTAGATTTGCTAAACTTCAACTAAAAAACTGGTTTTAGTAAATCATGATCTTTCCCCCTAAGTACGGAATAAAGTTCAACACAATTTCTTGGCCTTTGGAGGTTTAGGAGAATTGCAGATTGTTGGTTGTACATGATAATTGGAGAAGATGGTGTGTGACATTTGATAGTTTGTGATCAGAGAGGTTACAGAGCAGTAGCTCAACTTCTCTGAATGTTTGAGATAAAGGTATGTATATTAGAAGAACCATTGATAATACTACATATTGGAACATAATTGAACATTTTAATAGCTCCAAGTCAAGCAAAGTAGTTTTGTAGAGTATCCTTGTTATTGCTTACCTGTATATGTAGAATGTGCTGTGCTTAGTCACTCAGTCATGTCCCAACTCTTTGTGACCCCATGGACTGTAGCCCGCCAGGCTCCTCTGTCCATGGGGATTCTCCAGGCAGGAATACTGGAGTGGGTTGCCATGCCCTCCTCCAGGGGACCTTCCCAATCCAGAGATCAGACCCAGGTCTCCCACATTACAGGTGGATTCTTTATCATCTGAGCCACTAGGGAAGCCCAAGAATACTGGAGTGGGTAGCCTATCTCTTCTCCAGGGGAACTTCCCAACCTAGGAATCAAACCAGGATCTCCTGCATTGCAAGCAGATTCTTTACCAACTGAGCTACTTGGGAAGCCCATATGTAGAATAGAACTATATAAAGTTTAAGATGCTAAGGCTTTTAATGATCTAGTTCAACCCTTTCATTTTACAGAGGAGGAGACTGAGGTACAAAGTGGTGAGGTGATTACCAAGTCTCACACTCAATATTAGGGTCAATATTAAAATATAGATATCCTCCCTTCCAATCTAGTCCTTTTTGTTTGTTATATAACATATTGCCTATATGATACAGTATGATTGAAAGGTTGTTGTTAAAGATGCTAACCTCAGTAAATCCTATCATTGTTCCTCTCATACACCAGAAAATTTCAGTATCAGTAATTCTGTTTTAATATTCCCTAGAGAAATTAATGCTTCCCTGGTGGGTCAGATGGAAAAAAAATCTGCCTATGATGCAGGAGATCCAAATTAGATCCCTGGGTTGGGAAGCTCCCCTGGAGAGGGAGATGTCTACTCACTCCCGTATTCTTGGATGGATAATTTCATAGGCAGAGGAGCTGGGCAGGCTACAGTCCATCAAGTCTCAAAGAGTAGGACACGACTGAGTGACTAACATGCTTTTCAAAGAGAATAACATATAGCTAGCAACCACTGACCAAAGGCTTTCAGGAATCAAATCCTTTTTCCCCTAGGAATAATGATTCATTACTTGCTAATTCAGTGTTTAGCAAATGAAACATAATTAATGCAAATAATGAGAATCAACTGTATGTATTCTTAACTGTATTTGTAGTGCTTTCAAATTCTGACAGGAAATGGGTCTTCTTTTCTGTATGGTTGTAAATTATTTCTTCCTGGCTGATTGATAACATATAGTTTCTCTGAATCTTTAGTACATCTGTTGAGTTATCTCTCCATTTTTTATTTTACATTCTCATTTAACAAATTTTTGATGATCACTTTATTCAGTATGTGTTTATTGTGGAATTAAATATAAATTGCCCCCAAATTTTTTAATTTACAATGTTATGTGACCATGTAAGTGAGCTGAGTTGTGTCAGATGCTTTTATTATTTCAGTGTCATATAATGTAAATACAACCTTTGAGCAAATGTCTAAAGCAGTAACAAAGCTCAGTCATATTTTTAAAGTAAGCATTCTAGTTCTCTTCTACTCTCTTCCTAGTAGAAGGCTTCCAGCATTCAAAGAGTTTTGTCTTGGCCTTCTTGATTCCCTCACATTTAGCTCTCTTTTGACAGTTTTCTACATCTAACTAGCTCTTTGTCAACTGAGCCTATCACTCCTAGAACCTCTACCCTAATAGAAAAAAATAATAAAACAGCTCTTTTTGGTCCAGGAGCTCCTTATTTCTTTCATTCAATCAAGAAATTCCAACAGCATTTGTTAAGGGATTATGAAATAAAACATAAATCAGCCAAATGCCTTAGATAATCCTTAGATAATCCTTATTTGCAGTTAATAAGTCTCAGTGTCATCTTGTATTCATTGTCAGAAAAAAAGATAGCATTTCTAGATAAAGAAAATTATAAAAAGATAAACCTGAATGAAAATTTCAAACCTGTCTCAAGATGGATAACATATGGATAAACAAAACATATTGTTATGTGAACCAATCTAGTCATTCAGTGAGATTTTCATTTTGCTTAAGCTGTTATTTAGTAGAAGCCATGTAATTTTGATCAGGAATTTTAGAGGTGTTAAAGAGTACTAAACCATTGGTAATACAGAGGGAAACATGGGTCTTTAAGATTCTTGTTTAATTTTTTTTAATTTTATTGGAGTATAGTTGATTTGCAATTTTGTGTTAGTTTCAGGTGAATAGCATAGTGATTCAGTTATACATATGCGTATGTATTCATCCTTTTTCAGATTCTTTTCCCATATAGGTTTTCATAGAATATTGAGTAGAGTTCCTTGTGCTACAGAGTAGGTCCTTGTTGGTTATTAGACTTAAATTGAAGAAAGTGGGGAAAACCACCAGACCATTCAGGTATGACTTAAATCCCTTATGATGATACAGTGCAAGTGAGATAGATTTAAGGGACTAGATCTGATAGACAGAGTACCTAATGTCACGGAGGTTCATGACATTGTACAGGAGACAGGTATCAAGACAATCCCCAAAAAAAGAAATGCAGAAAAGCAAAATGGCTGTCTGATAGGCCTTACAGATAGCTGTGAAAAGAAGAGAAGTGAAAAGCAAAGGAGAAAAGGAAAGATATACCCATTTGAATGCAGAGTGCCAAAGAATAGCAAGGAGAGATAAGAAAGCCTTCCTCAGCAATCAATGCAAAGAAATAGAGGAAAACAATAGAATGGGAAAGACTAGATACCTCTTTAAGAAAATTAAAGATACCAAGGGAACATTTCATGCAAAGATAGGTTCAATAAAGGACAGAAATGGTATGGACCTAACAGAAGCAGAAGATATTAAGAAGAGGTGGCAAGAATACACAGAAGAACTGTACAAAAAAGATCTTCATGACCCAGATAATCATGATGGTGTGATTACTCACATTCACCTAGAGCCAGACATCTTGCAATGTGAAGTCAAGTTGGCCTTAGGAAACATCACTACAAAAAAAGCTAATGGAGGTGATGAAATTCCAGTGGAGCTATTTCAAATCCTAAAAGTTGATGCTGTGAAAGTGCTGCACTCAATATAACAGCAAATTTGGAAAACTCAGCAGTGGCCACAGGACTGGAAAAGGTCAGTTTTTATTCCAGTCCCAAAGACAGGCAATGCCAAAGAATGCTCAAACTACCACACAATTGCACTCATCTCACACGCTAGTAAAGTAATGCTTAAAATTCTCCAAGTCAGGCTTCAGCA